>NC_062224.1:34075414-34804691 GCF_902686445.1 Sciurus carolinensis
CTATGAAAAAGGAAACCCCTGCCAGACATCAAATCTACTGTGCCTGATTTCTGACTTCTCACTCTCCAGAGCAGAGTAATAACCTTCTGCTGTCTAGAAAACACAGAGTTCATGGTACTTCTGTCATAGCAGCCCAACAAACTAAGACTTCAGCCTTTTACTGCAAAAGTGAACCAAATGCCTGCTAAAGATTTATCATTAGGAATAAAACACAAAGTACAACAACTCTTCTGGTAAATACTCATGAGAGTCCACAGCATACATAAAACAGGTCATCAGAAAATACCTAAGACTGCATTTCAGAAATAAAAAAAAACATATCATAAAATGCAGTAATGGTAACATGACAGTAAAATTCTGACTTTTCTTACATGTGACTTAGTCCAAAAGAAAGACTTCAGAACTTTGGCTTTAATAGTAAAACACTTTTTTCAATTTTGACTGGTCAGATTCATCAAATAAACAGTTGAAAAGTATCTCACATTCTTATTCACATATGAATATTATGGATAAAAATACAAAAACATAAAAGAGGGACATGGAATGTGTTTTGGGTTTTGTTTTGTTTTATTACCATGGATTGAACCCAGGTGTGCTTAACCACTGAGCCACATTGACAGCCCATTTTATTTTTATTGTGAGACAGGGTCTTGTTAAGTTGCTTAGGGCCCTATTAAGCTGCTGCGTCTGTCTTTGAACCTGTGATCCTCCTGTCTCAGTAACCCAAGTCACTGGGATTATACGCATGCTCACTGTACCTTGGCTTTAGGGTGTTTGTGGAAGAAGGATGTGAGTCAAAACTTCCTGGGGTGACTCACTGAGGCAAAACACAAAGAAAGAGCAATGTGATTATAAGGTAATGTGTGCTCAGGCTCCAAAAGGCTGACTGTCTTCAATTTAGGGATTTATGAAGGATAAACAAGAGTTTAACAGTTAAAGAACAAAGCATCAATTACAGGCAGTTTGTGATACAATTAAATAGCAATGTTAGAATTTGATTCTATACTGATTTCTTTTGTAAGATCACCATGTCTCAAAAGCCAACAGAATGCTGAGTCTTGAAACCATACATTTTTTAAAGACATTCTTATGTTACTGACTCCATGCTTTGTGGGTTTTATTTTGTTACTTATTCTACAATTTATCATGGAGGGCAACAGAGGGGCCATACATTGAACTAGATCCTAGGAATAAGCAAAAAGAGGAGCATAAATTGCCATCACTCCTGGTCTCACACAGCTTATAGCACACAAATTCAATCCTAGCTCCAGTACCTCCTTGGATCTTGAAAGAGTGACTTCTAAGATGTATGGCCTCATATGCTTACCTGTAAAGTGGAAATAATAACAGAATCCACCTTATAGCATGATTGTGGCATAACCCTTACCCAAATTGCTTGAGACCAAAAGTATTTCAGATTTTGGAATAATTGTAGATACATTATGAGGTATCTCAGGGATGAGACCAATATCTAGATATGAAATTCATTTATATTTCACATATACCTTATACCTACAGCCTGAAGGCAATTTCATATAATAGTTTAAATAATTCCCTAAATGCAACAAAAGTCTGTCCCATAAGTGTTCTTCCCCCTGGGGATGCTAGCTAAGCCATGTCCTATGCCTGTGCCTGTACTGCTCTGTCACATGAAGTTAGGTGTTCTGCCTTCTGCATGTAGTTCCATATTGGTGCTTGTTAAGAGTTTAGGTTTGGATCATTTCAGATTCCTTTCAGATTAGGGATGCTCCACTTACATGACAATCTCAGCACAGTGTCTAAATCCATTTAAGATTTACTTTGCTCCACAATAAAACTCTAGGAAGTCACTAAAATGAGCAAAATTCTAATGACTGCATGTCTCTCTTTGAAATGCAGAATCCACAGAAATGCTGGCAGATGGAAAACATGGTTTGAACCCCCTTAAATAAACTTTAAAACACATGCACATGTGCTCATCTTTAAGATGAACTCTCCAGAGCAAGAAAAATACTGGCCTAGGCATAGTCACACATGAAGCCTGGGACAGTAATTTATCTTTCATTTACCCAAGGAATTCAGAGCACTCAATTCTTATAAACTGATCAGACTCTACCACAACTTTATATACTACAGACTTGGTTGATGATGTAGAATCTAACAAAAAAGTAGTCAAGTCAACTTGACTTCTTTTAAAAGTGGACATGGACAGGACACAGTTACATTAAAATTCAGAAATAACTAAGAACAATAATAATGAGCCAATCAACAAATTTTAATCTTTAACCAATTAAAAGGAAAACACGCTGAACACCAGTAGTTTGTTTTTTATGTTTTGAAAGGGCATGAAGCAAGGGGAAAACAGGAAAAATATCTCTCACCAGGGGAAAACCAGAACATATTACCAGAGGAAGTTTGTAGTCTTTCATTGCTGATCAAAGAATGTAAGAAAATTTAGCACAATTTTTCCAATTCCTCTAATTGGAAACCACTGCAAAAGAAGATGATTTCACATTGATACAGCTTTCCAGGTCAAATATCAATATCAAAGCTAATGACAGTCTTCAAATATTGAATAACGCATCAAATATCTTCATCTATCATCTAATCATATGCAAATGCATTGTACACAGAAAACTGATATAAAAAATGATTTGGTATGTATTAGTGGGACTGAAAAACCTCTGCTCATTAGAAGGAATGAATTCCAGAGAGCAGCATACCACATGAGAGGTAATAATGAAGGGGATGGAAAACCAGCATTCTGGAAATTTCCTCACCTGGGTTGTGATACCCACTACTTTTAATTAGCCATGAGAGTAAAGGATTTCATTCCTCTAGAACTCAGTCTCCTCTCTTTGTAAGGACAAAGTTAGGAACACTTTAGTTAGGAACTCCTGAACATTCAGCACAAAACACCAGGAGATATAACCACAAGCACAAGGGGAGTAACTGAATGTCACATGGAACAGTAAGTGGGAGGGTTATGTCTAGTAAATTTTGGAAATCATGTGTTTTTTTTTTCCTATATCTCTTCTTCCCACTTGGAGAGTCACAAAGCATTCTAAAGACTCAGATAACTTAAGGTCATCCATTCTAACTTGCTTAATCTAGCCTTTTCCACCAGTGCTTCACCAAAGAAATTACCTTCTTCTTGCATGAATTCCTACATCACTTCTTAATTTAAAAATTAAAGATAAAAATTCACTTGATCGAATTATTTCAAGAAATACCCCAGGTCATTTTTTTTAAATAAATCCTGTCAAACAGCACAATGCTTAGTGAGGGGTTGGTGGATTTTGAACAATACAATATTTAAAAGGGAGATTTGCCCACAAGGAAAATCACTATTCAGCATCTGCCAGCTCTGGGGAGCTGACTAAGAGCTGGAGTCTTAGGCTGACTTGCCCGTACCTCCTCAAGAGCAGGGGTGCCAAAGTTAGAGGGTGCATACAAGACTTAAAAGATGCTCCTTGCAATGCCTCTTCCCAAAGACAAAGAGACAAATAAAAATGCTGCCTCACCCTAAAGGAAGAAAACAAAAGGAGAGAAGAAAGGAATCCTTCTCCTCCCACAGCTTCCTCAGAAGAATCTTCAACCTCCCCAATTTATGTACAGTATAAATAGGCAGAAGTATAAGAAATTCCCATCTTATTTCATTATCTAATTTATAATGGAGATATATTCATTGGGAGGGGGTACTGGGGATTAAACCCAGGGCACTTTACCACAGGCTTGCATCTCCAGTCCTTACTTTTTATTTTTGTGACCAGGGTCTTAGTAAGTTGCTGGAGGCTGGCCTCAAACTTGCAATCTTCCTGTTTCAGCCTCCTGAATCACTGGGATTATAGGCATGCACCACTCTACCCAGCAAGATATATTCATTTTAAAGTCACAATAATAAATAACCCACTCTTTTTCCAAAGCAGAGAGAAACAATGGCATTCACATTCAGGTATCTCAAAAGTGTTCCTCTCTATCTCCAAAGAATAATGGCAACCTTAAAAGGTGCATCAAAACATTAGACACAGGACCTTTTCTAAATGATGCACAAGTTTGCAATGAACTGATCTTTTATTTCTGGCTATGTGGCCCTGAAGACTAAGTTAAGACCTTTCCATCCTGTATGTATCATATTTTTCCTCATTTATTTCAGAAATAGAATGCATGCCAATATGAACCTGAATAAAACACTCTAACACAGTGGCTTGCAGGTCATCTTCTGCAACATTTTAAATTCCTTTAAAGTTGACACTCTGTCTTATTGTACCTTTGTATAGTGCACAGAACTTACAAGACATGTTTTTCTCAGCATGACTACTTTCAGTCTTCAATGGAATAGAATATAGAGTTGTTGAATAACAATGCTATATGTTAAATATAATGAAACATCTTGAATGAAGCTTTTAAGAAATGCAAGTTTGCTGAAATAATTTCATTAATGTTGAATAATTAACTAAATTCCTAAACTCTTTATTCAGTCAGAATGTGAAATGCAGGCAATATTGGTAATTATCCAAAAAATATTTTTGCCAAAAGAGTACTTCTTATTATGAATGCTCCCTAACTTAAAATTGTTCAGCTTCCAATTTTTGTTGACTGTACAATGGTGCAAAAGTGATACATGTTCAGTACAAACCACACTTCAAATTTTAATTTTGATCACTTACTGGGCTAAAGAGGGGCAATACCATGATCTCTAGGGATAGGCATAGGGATACCTGGGCAATGGCAGAGAGTGGCAGATCCCAGTCAGACACGCCATCATCAGAATTCACAATTCTCTACAATATGCTTGTGTTGCTGGCCTGGGGGGAATATGCCTATTCAATAAATTACATAAGGCATCCATGGACCCTTCCACCACTTTCCTCACCTTGGGCCGAGAGCAAGGTGTCAGTCATCTATGGACTGAGATCTCTGAAATAGTGAACCCCAAATAAACATCACTCTTCTAAATTGATCTTCTCAAGGATTTTGGCCACAGCAGAGTAAAGCTGACTGAAACACTGCAGAAATTGGTCACTTCTGTCATATTAAAAAAGCAGCCATTGATCCTGCTTCATACTTTGAATTGTGAGAAATGAGTATTCACAGAGATACACCAGAGTCATTTCACAGGCATCTTTGGGAAATCATGCCTATTTGTCAGCATCCCACAGATTAAT
This sequence comes from Sciurus carolinensis, assembly GCF_902686445.1. Lineage (NCBI taxonomy): Eukaryota > Metazoa > Chordata > Mammalia > Rodentia > Sciuridae > Sciurus > Sciurus carolinensis. Next base: position 34,080,562 of record NC_062224.1, read on the forward strand.
TTTGTGAATGTCAGAAAAGATGTTGTAAAACCACAGCAATATTTTAAACTGTGAGTATCTGTGTCTACAGCATCTGAGGTCTCCAACAAGGCAGCTCATAAGTATATTTTTTATTCTCCATCTAAAACACATATTAAATACATCCATGTCAAATTCCAAATTGTTATATATCATTTTTCCCCCCTTCCCCCTCTCTTTCCAGGGTAACAACACACACTGAAGACAAGAGGAAATCAGAAGAAGGTGCTGGCTTATTTCACACACAAACCCAGGAGTGAATCTACCATTTACCTATTTGGAGAAATGGAGCTGGGGTAGCTTCATGAATTTGGAGTTGATATTTGAACCACATTTTTTGGTAGCTGAATAAAGGGCAATGAAATGCAAATAACTTAATGAATTACAATTAGTATGCAGATCTGTGACTCACCCAGTCAAATAATACAAATTACTATCTGTCAAACAATGACAATAATTCAACAGAAAGTAACTGGCAGCAAGCAGATGGTCCTAAGTCCCCGGCACATCAAAATTCAACAGAATTAAGTAAGAAGCACAGTAATAGTAACAAAATGGCATAGTATTTGCAACCAAAATAGGTAGATCAATGGTACGGGAAGAGAGAACACAGAGACAAACCCAATAAATACAATTTTCTCATACTAGACAAAGGGGCCAAAAACATACAATGGAGAAAAGATAGCCTCTTCAACAGATGGTGCTGGGAAAACTGGAAATACATATGCTGCAAAATGAAACTTAAATCCTATCTCTCACCCTGCACAAATCTCAACTCAAAATGGGCCAAGGACCTTGGAATCAACCAGAGACCCTGTACGTCTAGAAGAAAAAGTAGGTCCAAATCTTCATCATGTCAGTTAGGACCAGACTTCCTTACATGATTCTCAAAGCACTAAAAATAAAGCAGAAATAAATACTTGGCATAGCTTCAAACTAAAAAGCTTTTTCTCAGCAAAGGAAACTATCAACAATGTGAAGAGAGAGGCCTACAGAGTGGGAGAAAATCTTGGCAACAAATACAACACATACAGCACTAATCTCCAGAATCTATAAAGAACTGAAAAAAAACTTTACACCAAGAATACAAATAACCAATCAATAAAGGGCTAAGGAAATGAGCAGACACTTCACAAAAGATTTACAAGCAATCAACAGATATATGAAGAAATGCTCAACATCTCTAGTATAAGACAATGCAAATCAAAACTTACCCTAAGATTCCATCTCACTCCAATTAGAATGATTATTATCAAGAATACAAACAACAATAGGTGTTGGTGAGGATGTGGGATGCAAACGAGTGTATACTTTGGTTGGTGGAGTTACAAATGAGTGCAGCCACTCTGGAAAGCAGTGTGGAGATTCCTTAGGAAACTTGGAATAGAACCACCTTTTGATCCAGCTATCCCACTTCTTGGCCTATACCCAAAGGGCTTAAAAATCAGCATACTACAGTGATGCAGCCACATCAATGATCATAGCTGCTCAATTCACAATAGCTACATTGTGGAACCAACCAAGATGCCCTTCAATTGATGAATGGTTAAAGAAATTGTGGTATATATACACAATGGAATATTACTCAGTTATAAAGAAGAGTAAAATTATGGCATTTGCAGGTAAATGGATGCACTATCATGGAGAATATCATGCCAAGTGAGATAAGCCGATCCCCCCAAAAAAACAAAGGTGAAATGACCTCTCTGATAAGTGGATGATGATACCATATGGGGGTGGGAGGGAGGCAAGAATAGAGGAAGGATGAATTGTACAGAGGAAAAAATAGGGGTGAGGAGGGGGTGGGGGAAGGAAAAATAACAGTATGAGACAAACATCATTACCCTATGTACATGTACAATTACACAATGGTGCGACTCTACTTCATGTACTACCAGAGAAATAACTGTTGTACCCAATTTGTGTACAATGAATCAAAATAATAAAAGAAATGTCTAAATAAAAAATAAAAGTAAAATAAAATTCAAACACATTTATTTGTTAATTTTTGTGGTTATAAAATCAACAGTAACTATAATAAAAACAGATGAATCAAGAGAAATTAAAAAAGATAAAAGTCTTTCATCACACTATCTACCTGAACAGCTATTGCATTAAAACTACATTGCAGTGGGGGTAGGGGAGAAGGGTCTCTCTATTTACAATGCTAGATGCATGTGTTCTATTTTTTTCACTCAACTCAAATTAATATGCAGTTTTTCCATTTACCATCATTTATCTAGCTTTTCTCAGATAAGTTAACTACTTTTTTTATACAAAAGCAATGCATTTCAACAGATTAACAATAAATAACAGAATACATAGGACAGGACAGGAAAGTAAAAGATCAAATTCCCTATCCTAAGAAGAAAGTCATCCTCCTGTGTATTCTTTCAGAAATGATCAGTGTATAAACAGAAGGTGCCTTTCTCTGCATATGAATATATATGCAGAGACAGAGAGAGAGAGAGAGAGAGAGAGAGAGAGAGAGAGAGAGAGAGAAAGAAAGAGAGACACACATGCATATATACACACATTTATATTTTGGTATTGGGATTAAACCCAGGGGCACTTAACCACTGAGCCACATCCTCAGCCCTTTTAAATTTTATTTGACACAGGATCTTGCTCAGAGCCTTGCTAAACTGCTGAGGCTGACTCTGCACTTGTGATCCTGCCTCAGCCTCCCAAGTCACTGGGATTAGACTTTGCCATGGTGCCCCGCTCTCCTCATATTTTATTATCATGTAATTGGAACCTTAATCCACATGTAGCAAGTCTATGCTTTTTATTTTTCACTTACCATCAAGTCATAGGTTGTCACACTAAAAAAATAAACTACTTATTGTTTCACACAATTTTCCCAATGACAGCTTCATGTCAATATTCAATGACACAGTATTGTACTATGTAAGTGTACTATAACTTACATAACTCTGTGGATAAAATCTTGCTTTTGATTTTATTCTATGTGCAATTTTACAGTTGATGTTCTTTTCACATTTGTACAAAAGTGTCTGTAGGACACATTTCTTAAAGTAAAATTCCCCAAAATAATAAGAAACTATCTAAAACTTCACATATATATATATATATATTAGTATATATATATATATTTTGTCAGAGCAAGGTTTGTCTGACTTTTGAATTTCATCAATTTACACTTCAAGTAACCACACATTACTGAACATTTTTCCAAATGATAGTTATTATCAAAATTTTATTTATGCCAACCTACTAAGTAAAATGTTCCTATACATTATTTCAGTTTGTATTTATTTATTTGCCATGTTGAAAGTCTTTTCTTTTTTATTATTTTTGGACAGTGTCTCTATCTTTTGCCTATTTTTCTATCAGGTAATATTTCTTTTTCTTACAGATTTATAAAAAAATCATATTTTAAAAACTGGGCCTTGACATTTGTATATGTTGCTTATTTTTGCAAATTCCCATCTGTGTTTGATTCTATAATGATACTATCTGAAAAGCTGTCGAAGCCATATAGTCAATTTCATCAGTCTTTGATTACTTACTTAGAAACACAGTTATTCAGATGGACAAGACAGTCCAGTCAGTAACTTAGAGGCAACAGACAGATGTGAGAAGTGGGAACATGAGATAAAGGGAGTATTCTATGAACTGTGCCTACTGTACTGGTCCCCACATGCTTTCTTTTACCAAGCAATTTATATGCAGCCCAACCTGGCTTAAGTCAACAGAATATGTTACATTCTTCAGCAAGAGACCTGTTATCTGCAGGAGAAATGAAAGCCCAAAAAGTCTACAAAAGAAAGCAGGTTATGGTCAGGGGCTGTGTGATGCTTACACAGACCAGTTCCTAGAACTCAAAGGATTAGGAGAATTTCACTTTAGCATAAAAATCTGTTAAGAACAGATTCTTACAGATTTTATGCTTCCAGTTAGAACCAGTGAGCAAGGGCCAAATTGACCTAGACTTGTCCTGAAACCCTGCCATGTGCAGTGGGGACTTGGAAGTCTGATGCCATCCTGTTGTCATTAAAAATTCTAGAGGTGAAGCTGGGAGGAACTCTGGAAACTTTCCTGGGACATCCAAGAAAATTGGAGGGCAGGAGGGGCGCAGCTTCCTTCTAAGACCTGCTCTCTCCCTGGAGAGAGTGCTCATTTTCATGCCTTCTGACAAACTCATTCCTCTACTCTGAGTGACTCTGAAGTCCTTCTGGTGTGATGTCAACAATCAGTGAGAAAGGACCATGGGGCCACTTCAGCTCCATGACAGGCACTGCAACAAAACCACACACAGCACTGTGGCTGGTTCTATTACTTTTCTACATTCCAGTCCCTGTCATGGCACCATGAGCTCCAGGAGAACAAGCACCCTGCCCTGGCCAACACTTTCCCTCAATGCCTAAATCAGGGCCTCTCCTGTGACAGGCATTCAATTCATCTTTAATGAATGGATGGAGATTATACTACAGTCTGCAAGTCTAGGTCCCCCACCCCAAGAATCATATGCTGAAATCCTACCCTCAGGTGGTGGCCTCAGGAGGCAGGGACTTTGAGAGGGGATTAGATCTCAAAAGCAGAGACTTCAAAAATGCAACTTAGGCCCTTGTGATAGAGACCCTAGAGACACCCTCTCCCCTTTAACCACATGAGGACAGAGTGAAAAGGTACCACCTGTGGCTGGGGCTGTAGCTCAGTGCAGAGCACTTGCCTAGCAAGTGAGATCACTGGGTTTGATCCTCAGCACCACATAAAAATAAACAAATAAAATAAAGGCATCTGTCCATCTGCAACTACAAAAATTAAAAAAAAAAAGGAACCACCTAACCACACAGAATCTGCTGGAACCTTGAATGTGGACTTCCTAGGCTCCAGGAAAATAATAATCAAACATTTTTTATTTTAAGACACCTTTTTAATGGCCTTTTGTTATAAAAACCCAAATAGAGTGAGAGCTTCTATCAACACCAAGATTCATCAGATCCCAAGTCCATGTGCCCCCAGCATGATAGCTTCTTTTTATATAAAGATGTCCCAACCAGAAACCACACAAGGAATTATGATGCTTAAGAATGTGGACAGAGCCTGGCATGGTAGCACACACCTGTAATTCCAGTGGCTCAGGAGACTGAAGAGTTCAAAGCCAGCCTCAGGAAATCAAGATGCCATGCAATTCAGTGAGACCCTGTCTCAAAATAAAATATACAAAAATGGGCTGGAGATGTGGCTCAGTGGTCCAGTGCTCCTGAGTTCATACCCAGTACAACAACAACAAAAAAGATAGAATGTGGACAGAAAACAAAAGGAAGATTTCCTGAGGTGAGGTATTTAAGTATAGAAACATTCAGAATTACTTGTAGGAAACAGGAGTAGGATGAGAAATTAACAGAAACTACTGTGAGTAGTGATATGCAATGTAGAGGCAAAATATATTTACATACCAGGGTATTTTTATTTTGGGGAAAGTAGAATTTATCTCTTGTTCCATATAAAAAAAATTTAGAAGAATGATTATGAAAATGATCAATGAATTCCAAGAGAACACAAATAATACCTGAACAAATTAGAAAGTTAATAAAGGATATTTGTGAGAAATTCAATAAGGAATTACAAATATTTAAATAGAATCAAACATAAATCTTGGAAATGAAAGACACAATAAATCAAATGGAATATTCATTTGAAAGCCTTTCTGTTAGAGCAGACCATGCTGAAGACAGAATCTCAGAGCTGGAAGACAAAGTGCTAGCCTTGAACATTCAGCAACTATTAGAGGAAAGAAAATGAGTAACCATGATATGGATAACAAGAACTCTGAGACAATAGTAGGAGAACAAATTCAAGAATCATTGGAATTAAAGTGGGTTATGAGATACAGCTGATGGGATGGATAACCTCTTCATGGAAACAATAACAGAAAAATTTCCAAATATTGACAATGAGATGGATATAAAAATAGACAAGATCAAAAAGGAGCTTCTTCATGATGCATTACAATTAAAATGTCTAACATAAAGAGAAAGAGTAGATTCTTAAAAGCCTCAAGAATAAAATGTCACTACACATTAAGAGGTAAGCCAAAAAGATTTATCTCTCATTCATCAGCATGAACTCTGAACCAGAAATGCTAAGAATGATGTGTCCCAAGCCCTGAAAGAAAATAACTGCCAAACAGGATTGCTATACAATCAAAGTTATCCCTCACTATCAGAAAAAAATAAAAACTTTCTAAGATAAGCAGCAACTAAAAGAATCCATGACTTCTAAGCCATCATTACAGAAAATACTTAACAAAAATATTCCACACAACAGAAGTAAAAACTCGAAGATCCAAGATGGTGGACTAGAGGGTGACTGCATCTCCCATCACTCTAGAACACAGAATTCAAGAAGGGGAGGCATTGAGAGACTCGACTATCATAGAGCCACAGGGTGAGTCTCTCCCACCGGGTGAAGCTCGGCCTGGGCAGCAGACCCTGACAGGGGCAGCTTCTCAGAACAGGGCAGGGGAGCTAGAGTCTTCCCAAGCATAAAGAATGTCAGAAGAAATGTCAGAAAGGGAGTTCAGAATGTACATAATTAAAACAATCAGGGAAGCAAACGAGGAGATGAAAGAGCAAATGCAGGCATTGAAGGAAGAGATGAAAGAGCAAATGTAGGCATTAAATGATCGTACCAATCAACAGTTAAAAGACCAAATACGGGAAGCAAGAGATCATTTCAATAAAGAGTTAGAGATACAGGAAAAAAAACATACAAACAGAAATCCTTGAAATGAAGGAAACAATAAACCAAGTTAAAAACTCCATTGAAAGAATAACCAATAGGACAGAACACCTGGAAGACAGAACCTCAGACATTGAAGACAAAATATTTAATCTTGAAAACAAATTTACCAAACAGAGAAGATGGTAAGAAATCATGAACAGAATCTACAAGAATTATGGGATATCATGAAAAGGCCAATTTAAGAATTACTGGGATTGAGGAAGGCTTAGAGAAACAAACCAAAGGAATGAATAATCTATTCAATGAAATAATACCAGAAAATTTCCCAAATCTGAAGAATGAAATGGAAAACCAGGTACAAGAGGCTTATAGGACTCCAAATATACAAAATTACAACAAACCCACAAAAAGTCACATTATTATGAAAATACCTAACATACAAAATAAAGACAGAATTTTAAAGGCCACAAGAGAAAAGAATCAAATTATATTCAGGGGGAAACCAATAAGAATATCAGCAGATTTTTCAATCCAGACCCTAAAAGCTACAAGGGCCTGGAACAACATTTACCAAGCCCTGAAGGAAAACAGATGCCAACCAAGAATCTTATACACAGCAAAACTTATTTTCATATTTGACAATGAAATAAAATCCTTCCATGATAAGCAAAAGCTAAAAGAATTTACAAAAAGAAAGCCGGCATTACAGAACATTGTCAGTAAAATATTCCATGAGGAAGAGTTGAAAAACAACAATGCAAATCAGCAATGGGAGGAACTAGCCTAAAAGAATAGCCAAATAAAGGAGAAAGCAAATCACGTCAAAAAACAAAAATGAATCAAATGACTGGGAATACAAATTATATCACAATAATAACCCTGAAAGTTAATGGCCTGAACTCATCAGTCAAAAGACATAGACTGGCAGTTTGGATTAAAAGAAAAATCCAACAATATGCTGCCTGCAAGAGACTCATCTCATAGAGATACCCACAGACTAAAGGTGAAAGGATGGGGAAAAACATACCATGCACACGGACACAGCAAAAAAGCTGGAGTATCCATCCTCATTTCAGATAATGTGGACTTCAAGCCAAAACTAGTCAGAAGGGATAAAGAAGGACATTACATGCTGCTTAAGGGAAGCATAAATCAGCAAGACATAACAATCATAAATACCTATGCCCTGAACATTGGCTCATCCATATACGTCAAACAAATCCTTCTCAATTCCAGAAATCAAATAGACCATAACACAATAATACTAGGCAATTTTAACACACCTCTCTCACCACTGCATAGATCTTCCAAACACAAACTGAATAAAGAAACCATAGACCTCAATAACAGAATCAACAATTTAGACTTAACCAACATGTATAGAATATACCATCCAACAAAGAACGAATACACTTTCTTCTCAGCAGCACATGGATCCTATAGATCATATTTTATGTCACAAAGCTACTGTTAGCAAATACAAGAAGATAGAGACACTACCTTATACTCTAACAGATCATAATGGATTGAAATTAGAAATAAATGACAGAATAAAAGACAGAATCTTCTCCAATACCTGGAGATTAAATAGTACAGTATTATATGATGAATGGATAACAGAAGATATCAGGAGTGAAATAAAAACAATTCTTAGAAGTAAACGAGAACAAAGACACATCATATCAAAATCTCTGGGACACTATGAAAGCAGTACTTAAAGGAAGATTTATTTCATGGGGTGCATTCAACAAAAGAAGTAAAAATCAACAAATAAATGACTGAACACTACAGATCAAAGTCCTAGAAAAAGACTAACACCAAAAGTAGTAGAAGACAGAAAATATTTAAAATCAGAGGTGAAATCAACAAAATTGAAACAAAAAAAATTGGAAAAATTAACAAAATAAGTAGTTGGTTCTTTGAAAAAATAAACAAAATTGATAAATCCTTAGCCACACTAACAAAGAGAAGGAGGGAGAAAACTCAAATTACTAAAATTCGGAATGAACAGGGAAATATCAAAACAGACATGAGTGAAATACAAAACATAATTAGAAGCTATTTTGAAAATCTATACTCCAACAAAACAGAAAACCTCGACAGCATCAACAAGTTTCTAGAGACATATGAATTACCAAAACTGAACCAGGAGGACATACACAACTTAAATAAATCAATTTCAAGCAATGAAATAGAAGAGGTCATCAAAAGCCTACCAACAAAGAAAAGTCTGGGACCAGATGGTTTCTCAGCTGAGTTCTACAAAACCTTTAAAGAAGAGCTCATTCCAATACTCCTCAAAGTATTCCATGAAATAGAAGAGGAGGGAACCCTCCCAATCTCATTCTATGAAGCCAATATCACCCTGATACCTAAACCAGACAGAGACACATCGAGGAAAGAAAATTTCAGACCAATATCCTTAATGAACATCAACGCAAAAATTCTCAACAAAATTTTAGGAAATTGAATACAAAAATATATTAAAACGATAGAGCACCATGTTCAAGTGGGTTTTTTCCCATGGATGCAAGGTTGGTTCAACATCCAGAAATCAATAAATGTCATTCACCATATCAAAAGACTTAAAGTTAAGAATCACATGATTATTTTGATAGATGCAGAAAAATCATCCAATAAAATACAGCATCCCTTCATGCTCAAAACACTAGAAAAAATGGGGATAGTGGAAACATTCCTTAACATTGTAAAGGCCATCTATGCTAAGCCCATGGCCAATATCATTCTAAATGGTGAAAAACTGAAAGCATTCCTCCTCAAAACTGGAACAAGGCAGGGATGCCCTCTTTCACCTCTTCCTTGAGACTCTAACCAGAGCAATTAGACAAACCAAAGAAATTAAAGGGATATGAATAGGAAAAGAAGAACTCAAACTATCCCTGTTCACTGATGACATGATTATATATTTAGAGGAACCTGGAAATTCCACCAGAAAACTTTTAAAACTCATAAGTGAATTCAGTAAAGTAGCAGGTTACAAAATCAATGCTCATAAATCCAATGCATTTTTATACATAAGTGATGAATCTTCAGAAAGAGAAGTTAGGAAAACTACCCCATTCACAATAGCCTTGAAAAAAAATAAAATACTTGGGAATCAATCTCACAAAAAAGTTGAAACCTCTACAATAAAAGAAAGAAATTAAAGAAAACCTTAGAAGATGGAAAAATCTCCCATGTTCTTGGGTAGGCAGATTAATACTGTCAAAATGACCATATTACCAAAAGTGCTATACAGATTCAATGCAATTCCAATTTAAATCGCAATGATGTAACTTACAGAAATAGAGCAAGCAATAATAAAATTCATCTGGAAGAATAAAAAATCCAGAATAGCTAAAGCAATCCTTAGCAGAAAGAGCGAAGCAGGGGGTATCACAATACCAGATCTTCAACTCTACTACAAAGCAATAGTAACAAAAACGGCATGGTATTGGTACCAAAATAGGTAGATCAATGGTACAGAATAGAGGACATGGACACAAACCCAAATAAATACAATTTTCTCATACTAGACAAAGGGGCCAAAAATATGCAATGGAGAAAAGATAGCCTGTTCAACAAATGGTGCTGGGAAAAGTGGAAGTCCATATGCAATAGAATGAAATTAAACCCCTATCTCTCACTCTGCACAAAACTCACCCTGCATGAAACTAAACTCAAAATGGATCAAGGACCTCAGAATCAGACCAGAGACCCTGCATCTTATAGAAGAAAAAGTAGGTCCAAATCTTCAACATGTCGGCTTAGGATCAGACTTCCTTAACAGGACTCCCATAGCACAAGAAATAAAAGCAAGAATCAACAACTGGGATAGATTCAAATGAAATAGCTTTCTCTCAGCAAAGGAAACTATCAGTAATGTGAAGAGAGAGCCTACAGAGTGGGAGAAAATCTTTGCCACTCATAGTTCAGATAGAGCGCTAATTTCAAGAATATATAAAGATCTCAAAAAACTCTACACGAAGAATACAAATAATCAAATCAACAAATCGGCTAAGGAAATGAACAGACATTTCACAGAAGAAGATGCACAAGCAATCAACAGATATATGAAAAAATGTTCAACATCTCTAGTAATAAGAGAAATGCAAATCAAAACTATCCTAAGATTCCATCTCACCCCAATTAGAATGGTGATTATCAAGAACACAAGCAACAATAGGTGTTTGGGAGGATGTGGGGAAAAAGTATACTCATACATTCCTGGTGGGGATGCAAATTAGTGCAGTCACTCTGGAAAGCAGTATGGAGATTCCTCAGAAAGCTTGGAATGGAACCACCATTTGACCCAGCTATCCCACTCCTTGGTCTACACCCAAAGGACTTAAAATCAGCATAGTAGAGAGATACAGCCACATCAATGTTCATTACTGCTCAATTCACCATAACCAGATTTGGAACCAACATAGATGTCCTTCATTTGACGAATAGATAAAGAAACTGGCATATATATACAATGGAATATTACTCCACCATAAAGAATGATAAAATTATGGCATTTGCAGGCAAATGGATAAAATTTGAGAATATCATGCTGAGATAAGCCAATCTCAAAAAACTAAAGGATGAATGATCTCGCTGATAAGCAGATGATGACATATAATGGGGGTGGGTGTGGTTAGCGTTAGGGTTAGGGTTAGGTTTAGGGTTAGGGTTAAAGAGGGTGGCTAGAATGGAGTAAGGAAGGATTGTATAGAGGGAAAAGAGGGGTGGGAGTGGTGGGGGGAAGGAAAAAATAACAGAATGAATCAAAGAACATTATCCTATGTAAATTTATGATTACACAAATGGTATGCCTTTACTCCATGTACAAACAGAGAAACAACATATATCCCATTTGTTTACAATAAAAAAAAGAGAAGTCCCATCAAGGATTTCTTTCCATCTTTGGAAATATACTCTATATTTACTAAATTTACTCCATATTTAATAAAAGAAACTATATTTTGTTTGAAAAAAAGAAGTAAAAACTCTAGAGCTCACAAATGAACAAATCTCATTTGAAGAGTAGTTAAGCAAATGAGAAATAGGACTGAATTAATCATAAGAAATAAATCAAAATGGCAAGAATTAATAAACATCCCTGTAATAACATTGATTGCAAATGGTATCACCTCTTCAATTAAGAGGTGTAGGTTGGCAGTATTAATTAAAAAACAGGTACTAACTATGTTCTCTTTGCAAGAGACGTACCATACAGGCAAAGAGAGTCACAGACTGAAAGTGAAAGAATTGAAATTGATATACCATATGAAGATAGTCTGAAAACCAGCAGAACTAGCCATTTTCATATTCAATAAAGCAGAATCCAAGCCAAAATTAACCAGAAGAAATCAGAAAAGTCACTTCATACTGGTAAAGGGAACAATTGCTCAGTATGATATAACAGTAGTAAATATTTATTCCCCAAATGTTGGTCAACCTAATTACATAAAACAAACACTACTCCAGTTAAAGTCTCAGATAGATTCTAGTACAATATTAGGTGATTACAACACATCCCTCTACCCGAAAGTCAACCAAACTCAGAAAAGACTCTTCAAACCTAAAAAAAATTATAAAAAAGAACTTAACAGACATCTATAGAATATTTCCCCCAACAGTAATCAAATATAGTTTCTTCTCACCTGCTCATGAAGCCATCTCCAAAGAAGACCATATTTTAGGTCACAAAGTAACTTTTACCACACACACACACACACACACACACACACACACACACACACTCACATACACAAATACAAAAATATAACAGATTAAAAGTCTGATTATAATGGAATGAAATTAAAAATCAACACCAAAAAACCTACAGAAACTACATAAACTTATATTCACTGAACTATACACTTCTGAATAATGAATGACTAATAGAAGAATTCAGGAGAGAAATAAAAAAGTTCCTGGAATCAAAAGAGAATGATACAACATATGAGAAGCTCTGGGACATTATAAAGTCAGTTCTAAAAGAAAATTTATAGCTGTGAAGCACATACTTAAGAAAATCAGAAAGGTCAAAAGATAAAAAGTAAAAACACAAACTAATGATGCATCTCAAAGTTCTTGAAAAACAGAACAACTGCAACAAAAAAATTCCAGAACCAATGAAAGGAAATGATTAAGATTAGATTTAAAATTGATGTATTTGAGAATAAAAATACAAAGAATCAATGAAATGAAGAGTTGGTTTTGCAAAAAGACAACCAAGATTGATAAACCCTAAGCCAAATTAACCAGAAGAAAAAGAAGACTCAAAAGAATAAAATTAGAGAAGGAAAAATCACCACATACATCACAGAAATCCAGAGGATAATTAGGAACTATTTTGGAAACATACATCAATAAAATGGAAAATGTAGAGTAAAAGGAAATGTTTCTAGACACATTTGACCTGTCAAAATTTAATAAGGAGGACAAAGAAAATGTCAGCAGAACAATAACCAGAAATGAAACAGAAGTACTAATAAAAAGTCTTCCAATGAAGAAAAGACCAGGACCAGAGAGATTCTCACCTTAATCTACCAGATCTTTCAAGCAATAATTCCAATGCTCCTCAAATTACTCCATGATACAAAAAGGAATTGAACACTGCATATTCATTCTAAAAAAAAAGTCAGTATCTCACTCCTATCAACCAAATAAAGACATGAAAAAAAAAAACTACCAACCAACATCCCTCATGAGCTTACATGAAAAAATCCTTAATAAAATATTAACAAATTGTATTTAACAGCATGTTAAGAAGATTGTACATCATGAACAAGCTGGTTTCATCCTAGGGTGGAAGGATGGTTTAACATATGCAAATCAACAAATGTAATTCACCACATAAACAGAATTAAGGAGAAAAATCACAGTCATATCAATAGATGTAGAGAAGATCTTCAACAAAATTCAGCAACCATTCATGATAAAAAGAAGAAACTAAAGACAGAAAGAACCTACTTCAACATCATAAAGGCTATATGTGACAAAACCAAAGCTAACATCATAAGGAATGGAGGAAAATTGAAAGTATTTCATTTAAAATTCAGAACAAGACAAGTATGTCCACTCTCACCACTCCTATTCAATACAGTATTAGAAATTTTAGCCAGAGCAAATAAGAAGAGAAGAAAATAAGAGATAAAAATAAGAAAAAAAGTTAAAATTATCCCTGTTTTTAAATGTCATCTATACTTAGAAGGACCCAAAAAGCTACACTAGAAGATTGATAGAGTTAATTAACAAATTCAGTAAACTTGCAAATTACAAAATCAACACATATTTAATATTTTCCTATCTATCAGAAATGAATCAACAAAACAATTCCATTCAAAGTAGCTTCAAAATATTAAAATATCTAGGAATAAATATGAAGAGATAAAAAAAACACTTTACAATGAAAACTTAAAACATAGAAGAAAGAAACTGAAGAACACTTTAGAAGACAGAAAGTACTCCCATGTTCATGAATTGGCAGAACTGGTATTGTTAAAATGACCATACTACCAAAAGCAATAGGCAGATTCAATGCAATCCCCATCAAAATACTGAAAATATTCTTCATAGAATTTGAGACAAAATTCTAAAATCCATTTGGAAGAATTAAAAGACCCAGAAGAACTGATAGCCAGAGCAATTCTAAGTCAAGAAAGCAATGCTGGAGGCATCACAATATCTAAATTAAAATTATTCTACAGAGATAAAGTATCCAAAACTGCATTATACTAGCTTAAAAACAGACACATAGACCAAAGGAACAGAATAGAAGACAAAAGACAAACCCACACATCTTTGTCAAAGGTGCCAAAAACATACATTGGAGAAAAGAGAGTCTTTTTAAAAAAGACTTCTCAGAAAACTGGTTATTCACATGTAGAAGAATTAAGACTAGACCCATTATCTCTCACCCTGCATAAAAGTCAACTCAAAATGGATCAAAGACATAAGAATTGAACCACAAATTATACAACAGATTCTTAAAAAAAAATGTAGGCTCAACACTCCAACATATATAGGCACAGGCAATAATATTCTCAACAGTACCTCAAAGTTCAGGAAATGAGTTAATGAATTAGGATGGCATCAAATTAAAAAGATTCTGAAAAGCAAACAATGAAAAATGTGAAAAGAAAGCTTACTGAATAGAAGATCTTTGCCACCTGGACCTTAGGGGATTAATATTCAGAATATGTTAATTAAAATACTTAGAACACCAAAAAAAATTAACCCAATTATTTGCAATTAATAAACCCAATTTGCAATTAATAAAATGCAAATGAACTCAACAGACTTTTTTCAAAGGAAGAAACAAAACAGACCAACAAATATATAAAAAAATTCAATATCATTAGCAATTAGGGAAATGCAAATCAACACTACACTGAGATTTCATCTCACTCCAGTTAGAATAGCAGCCATCAAAAATACAATCAATATTAAATGCTGGAGAGAATTCAGAGAAAAATGAACAGTTTTACACTGTAGGTGGGATCAGAAATTAGTATAACCATGGAAGTCACCATAGAGGTTTTTCGAAAGACTAGGAACAGAATCAATTTATGACCCAGTTAAACCACTACTTAGTATTTACCCTAAAAATTCAGAGTCAGCACAGTATAACAAACCCAGCACAATTCATAATAGCTAGGTGTTCATCAATGGATAAAGAAAATGTCGCGCACACACATACACACACTCTCTCTCTCTCTCTCTCTCTCTCTCTCTCTTCTCTCTCTCTCTATGTCACACACACATACACAAATATACACAATGGAGTTATATTTATCCATACAGAAAAATGAGAGTATGTGATTTGCAGGTAAATGGATGGAACTTGAGAAAATTATATTAAGTGAAATAAGTCAATTCGGAAAGACAAGGGTAGTATGTTTTCTCTAATATGTGGGAGCTAAAGAGGACAAAGAAATATGGGGGGAACTCATTAAAATCAAAGTGACATCAGTATAGAAGAAAGGAACCAGGCACAGGGAAGAGGAGAGGGAAGGAGGAAATAGTGGGGAATGATACTGGCTAAATTATATTACTTAATTCTTTGCATATATGAATATGTAAAAACAAATCCCACCATTCAGTAAAACTAAAATGCACCAATAAAAAAGAAAAAAAAACATACAAATTTTATTACACAATTCCATAAGAAGCAACCTAAATTTTAAAATATGTTTTTGTTATTGTTCCTAGATCAAAGTTTTAAAAATGAGGTGAATCACATGAAAGGATAAGTGAAAAAGAAATGACTAATCAAATTAGCTTTAGTTCATACAGAGTTCAAGAGGTGCCATGGACCTAAAAACATTTCTAGATCCTATCCAGACTGTCATAAATGAGAAACTGAAGAAGGAAAGCAAAGATAACCTAATCCAAGATGAGGTCAATAATATTTAAATCAACATTTAAAATCTAGGTTTAATTCTTCCAGAAAGTAGATGATTTGGCATATGTAGTGTTAAAAGCTCCCAATACATGACTCTATAGTGTTACTAGTTTATGTTGACATTTTCTTTGCTTTCATGCCTTTGTGGTCTCCATTATTTTATGTCTTTCTCACATGTAGTAAAAAAAAAAAATCTCACAAATTCATGTCAATTTCAAAGGTATCAGAAAGCAGCTTTAAAACTCAACAACAACTTTAGGGATTATGGTTTCTCAACAATATCCTCAAAATTTGTTTCCCTAGATACTTTTGAGAACATAATTTTAGTCATAAAAAATGTACTGTTTCCCATCCAGGGAACTTGGAGAACTTCCAGTCTTGCTGACCCCCAGGTTTTCCTGTCAACCCTGATAATCTCCCCTGAAGCTATGGAATATGTGGTACCAGGGTGTCACAGCATCAAGATTTGCCCTATCACTTGGTTCTTCTTTTGTTCTGTTTATAAAGTATGGCTCACAAAGTCTTTAATAGTGGAAATTTGGTGAAATAAAATCAGCCATAGTCAATTTATGTCAGTAAAAATAATGGTTGGGGGTGACCTGTTCCTACAGGGAACACAGAACTCAACCTCCTCCTGGGGGTGCAGGCCATCTCCAGTGCAGGTCCCTTTTGCACACATAGCCCCTGTTGTCCTGAACTATCACTTGCAAGGTGTGAGAAAGCACTAATGCTTTCCAATGTCTCTATTTTATTTAAGATTCTGTTATTTATGTAATCAACCTGAAGCAAATCACAGTGCTCACAAATGGCCAGGTGAGGGCTGAGATGATAGTACATGTCTCTTACCCAGAGGAGTGGCAAGATTCATCCTGTACAATTAACACTCATTGAAGAGAAATAAAAGTAATTACCATGTACCTCCCAGGCTTCTTTCCCAGTGCAGTAGCATACTTGCTGTCCTCTACCTCAAAGTGTAAAGATGGAGAACTAAAGGAGAATTTTCCCCACCAAGGAGTACTTGTGCTTATATGAACATGTAAAAACAAATCCCACCATTAAGAAAACAAAGAAGAAATGGGCAGACTCACCTCTTCCTGGAAGAGGTTCTGCTGATTCTTCAGGGCATACAAACTGGTCTCCTCGTCCTCATGCTCCAAGGGCTCATCGGGCAGGTGGAAGTAGCCAATGAGGTCTTGCAGACTCAGGCTCACTGACTCAATGGGCAGGTGAGCCAAGGGAGCCTTAGCTTTCTTGCTAAGAGCATCCAGGCCCCTGAAATCACAGCAAGCATCTTTCTGTCACTGACCCACAATTTCATGTTACTGCTTTGATTTACAGATAACTTCCCAGAGTTATTCATTCCCTCTAACACTGTGAAAAGCATATGGCAGAAAGTCCTCCAGCAATGATGATGAGAAACACATCCATTAGCAATTGTTCAAACACACAGGTACCACATTATGTCATAAAACCCCCTTTCAGGAGCCTCTCACCTAGAGGCACAGGGCCAATGTTGACAAAACTAGTGATCTAAATATTTAGAAATCAACAGACTTCATTTTAAAACTTGCCTTACTTTAAAGAATTGAAGCCACATCTTCCCAGATTCATAATCTGGACATTTGCTTGTAGTTTTTCTTTTTTTTTTTTTCTTTTTTTTTTTTTTTTTTGAAGAGGAAATCTTTGAAGTACTATAATCATGGGCACCATTTACTATATTGTTTATTTCCTAGCAGTTAAAAAATATATTCTATTGATATTAATTTTAAAAATTTGTATATTTATTGGTAAATAACATATTAAGGTGCTTTTATATTATTCAAAAATGCTTTTAAATGCTTTCCAATCTAAAAATAGATTAAGAAAGATGACTAAGAAGTACTTTCTCACCTTTGAAGCAAAACACTAATGGATAGAGATGGGATAATTTGCTGAGTTTACTGTGATTCTCAGTTTTAAAGCTCAGTTCTGAATGTGTCTGGAAAGTACATTAAAACATGATGCTTTAAAATCAAAATTATTCCAAGGCTAAAAATTGATTAAGAAAAAAAAAAAAAAACACAGAACAGATACCATAAAGAAATAGGAGAACAGCACAGCTCTAGTTGATACAGTAGTACTCATTAGTCATGACAAATTTCAATGAGCAGAAATATTCAAATTCTTGCTCTCTGCATCAACAAAATTGTATGGCAATATTTTACTGCAAAGAAATGTTTTTGATTCAATTTTTCGGGCTACATCAAAACTTACATTTTAGGAGCAATAAAAGGCTTAATAATAAGAATTAGCTTTTCAGAGCTGGGGATATAGCTCAATAGGTAGAGTGACTGCCTCACATGCAGAAGACCCTGGGTTCAATCCCCAACACCACACACACAAAAAAAATTAGATTTTCAATAAGTGTTGGCAAGGATATGGGGAAAAAGGTACACTCATACATTCCTTGTGGGACTTCAAATTGGTGCAACCACTTTGGAAAGCAGTATGGAGATTCCTCAGGAAACTTGGAATGGAACCACCATTTCACCCAGCTATCCTATTCCTTGGCCTATACCCAAAGGACTTAAAATCAGCATACTACAGTGATGCAGCCACATAAATGTTTATAGCAGCTCAATTCACAATAGCAATGCTATGGAACCAACCTAGATGCCCTTCAACAGATGAATGGATAAAGAAAATGTGGTACATATACACAATGGAATATTACTCAGCTTTAAAGAAGAATGAAATTATGGCATTTGTAGGTAAATAAATGGAACTGGAGAAGATCATGCTAAGTGAAATAAGTCAATCTCAAATAACCAAAAGTCAAATGTTTTCTCTGATAAGCAGATGCTGATACATAGTGTGTAGGGAAGAATGAGGGAACTTTGGATTTTACAAAGGGGAGGGAGAAGAGAAGTAGGGCAGACAGGGACAGGAAGGATGATAGCTTGAGACAGACATTATTACCCTATATACATATATGAAAAAATCTTTTAAAAATAAAAAAATTAAGGGGGCTAGGGAGATAGCTCAGTCGGTAGAGTGCTTGCCTTACAAGCGCAAGGCCCTGGGTTCGATCCCCAGCACCGCAAAAAAGTATATATATATAATAAAATAAAATTAAAAAATTTAAAAAATAAGAATTAGCTCTGAACTTTATAATGCTCAAAACATTTAAAATGTATCATAATTTACATGAAGATAACATATTTCAGAATACTGAACTTCCCATTTATCAGTCTGTAAAAATAATAAAACTGCAACTATTCTAAAGTTTTTGAGTTAAATTAATTTTGCCAACAGAATTCATCTATGCCCCAGTTTCACCATTTCTATAGATTTCTCTATTTATTACAAGAAGTACTCTATAGAATAATACAATTAATATAAGTAATACAAACAATAAATACAATATAAAAATGATACCTACTGATCTCTAAGTCTCTAAGCCTTACTGCATATGATGAAGTTTAAGGTTTAAATGAGGCATAGAAATGAAAAAAAAATACTAGGGATACTATGAGGCTGCATGCACATTCTTCAAATCATATAAACATCCTACACACACACAAACTACGTGGCAAGTGGTATGGGTTTATAAAAGAAGCAGATGATGATTAAGTGGATAATGATATAATATTGGGTAGGGAAGATCTTTCTTATAGGCATAACAGCCTATAAGAAAGCAGAAGTGATGCCATCATTCCTAAAGTCCCCTTCCCAAGACAGCATGAAGATGACATGACTCTAAAATTGCTAAGCAATAACAGCAAACAGAATCAAAAGGCAGGTGGAGGCATCCCAATGCAGTCATGTTCAGATTGAGTAACACACACAGGTTCCTGTACAAATTAACCTGAAATATATTCACTCAGTATTGTTTTACTGAATATTTCAAGAAATATTGATTTGAATAAAACAAACAGCTGGGAATTTCCACATATCTATATGCAATGAATGATCTCTTGCCTCAGCAAACTGTGAACAAGCTACAAAGGGGAGATTACACATTGCATCCCACACCTGCAGCATTGCAGGCTACACAGCAGTTCCCAAGAGGCAGACTGATCACCAGCACTGAGCAATGCTTCCGAAGCCTCAAAGTTCAAAATCAAATAATTTTATTAGTTGTTCTGTTAGGCTCCAGGTTTTGAACTTTCTCTGAAAATATAAAATTAGGAAAGGTAAGTGCATAAATCTTAAGTGAACAGCTCAATGAATTTTACAGAATTGAACATGTAATCAACATCCAAGCAGGAAGGAAAACATCCCGACAATTAAAAGGCCAGTCCCATACCCTGAGCTCCCTCCTGCCCTACCATCAGAGCACATGCCACTTTCCAGACTCCACAGCATGACTCAGTCATGCACTGTGTGTGAGTAGAATCAGGAAGCATGTTCTCCTGAGAGTTTGCCCTCCTCCAGGGGACACTTCCAGAATAGTAGCTCAGTACACCTGATCAAGCACAGAAACTGAAATTAGTGACTGCAATTAAAATTACATACAACCTAGAAAGCAAGTAAAGAGGAACTTCCAACCCCAAACTCATTGATACAAAGACAATTTGCAGTCAAAGGCAAGATTATAGCTAGGCACAAGGTGCACACCTGTAATCCCAGCTACTTGGGAAGTTGAAGGAGGAAAATGGCTTGTTGGAGGCCAGTCTCAGCAACTTAGTGAGACCTTGTCTCAAAATAAAATGTAAAAAGAACTAGGGGTGGAGGTCTGTGTTAGAGCACTTGCCTAGTATGTGCCAGGTTTTGGATTTGATCCCTAGCAACACCCACCTCCACACACACACACGAAGACAAGATTATACCCTTCCATACCTTCATTAAGAAAGAATGACCAAAATGATAGAGCTCATTGCTCATTTTAAGACTTTTAATAAAAAGTAAACTGAATAAGGGGAAAACTGGAAATAATGAAGATAAAAGGGGAAATTAATTATCTAGAAATAAAGCACTGGAAAGGAAGAATAAACACAAAATTTGCCTGAGAAGATAAATAAAACAGGAAGCAAAACTGAAGAAGATGAGAGATTAATAATGTAATATTGTTTGAAATTCTACAGCAGGAAAAAATAAATAAAAGATGATGACTGGGTATTCCAGAGGAAAAAGATGGATTCATAGCAAATTAAGAATAATCAATGCCCTAGGCATGAGCCATCTGATATGATGCCATATCAGCTTCCAGAAACAGAGGTGCCTGAGTGGAAACCAAAGAGTGAACTAGACAGTAAACAGAATTAAAATTCTAACTCTAAAAATGACAGAATATTAGGCAAGAGAGTCAGATAAGAATGTGTCAAACATGACTGCTTTGAGCAAAATATATTGATAGCTTCCAAATATACATAG
Source organism: Sciurus carolinensis (assembly GCF_902686445.1). Classification (NCBI taxonomy): domain Eukaryota; kingdom Metazoa; phylum Chordata; class Mammalia; order Rodentia; family Sciuridae; genus Sciurus; species Sciurus carolinensis. The sequence goes on from NC_062224.1 coordinate 34,102,049, forward strand.
TTCTGCAGTCAGTATTTTTATTTCTAGGAATCCATCCTAAAGAAATAAAAATGTACATAAAATTTATGCCCCAGAATATCAGTGCAATGGTGGTATTTCTCTAATTGATTTTGATATTATAAAAGAAACATATCCATCATAATGGGAAAGTAATAGGGGGCTTATTTTCTTGAAGCTAAACAAGAAAAAAGTATCCCTATTCAAAAATTCTTATACAGCATCTCTTTTGATCCATCTCAACTATTTAAAGTTAAAAGATGGCACCTCTCTGCACAGCTGCTATATAAGCATGTACCCACACATAGAAGGATTTCTTTTCTGTTAAATTAAGATTTGAAACACCCATATATTGCATTACAACTTGCTTTCATTTCACAATATTTTCATAGATATCTTTCCATATCAATGAATGACACCTAATACCATTTAATGTTATAACATAAATTTGTTAAACATTTGAGTCTTTTTCTACCTTTGGATTATAACAAAGAATGGTAAAATTAATCTTTCCATTCATTTCTTCCTACATGTTTTACTTTATTTCTGTAAGATAAAACCCATTTCTCATTTTTTAAAAAAATAGTCTACTCTATCAAAGGCTATCTAGAGCAATAATATTTTGAAGTGTGTTAATAATATACCCTTCTCTTTTGTATTTGTGTTTGTATTTACAGAACCTAGCTCCTGTTTTTCCAAAGATATCCATTTTTATCAGGGAGGATTCAGATTATACTAGAAAAAAATGAAGAAAGAAAGATGCTTTCAGCTTTTAACAACAAAAGTAAAAATTTGGGAGGCCACAGTTGAACAGTATTTTCAGGCAGCAGCTGAGAGTCCATGGCGAGGTGGGGGTGGCACTTCAGTTGTCTGACACACTGAAAGGACAAGGACACATCTCTGGGCTCCCATGATAGCCCTTTCATACTGGGACAAATGAATGAACCAGCGAGTCTAGAAGTCCAGACTGGGGACTATGGACTGTTTTTCTGATTCTTCCCTGGCTGGGTGCATGGGGGTAGAGTTAACTGTGTATTCACTGACTCTGTGGGTTGGATATTTTCTTTCTGGACTGGGGTGCTATCAGAAAAAAAAAACTAGCAAATTCCCACCACTCTTAGTTTGAGGAACAAGGCTCCTGGAGTACAGAATTCCTAGCAATATCAGCTCTGCTTTCCTAATACAAATCAAGGGGAAAGTTGGCCTCACACTCCTGTCTACCTCCAATCTACTGAAGCACCCACTGGAGAGTGCCTGAATGGGCCTGCAGGGAAAGCACAGATGCATATCCCTTCTGCAGCTACCCATTGAACTCCACCAGCTTCATCCTGGAAAATAGAGACTTACATGGGCCATCTTTTCACCTCCAGTGAACTCAGAATGAAAAGCATCTTCTGGCATCCTGAGGGCTCAAGAGTGGGAGGAGAGAAAGGCACCAAAGGGAAGAGCAAATGGGCTCACATCTTTTCAGAGTTACTTCTGGTTTCCCCAAAACTCACCAGGCTCTTAGTGTTACTTATGACAGTTAAGATTTAAGTAATAACACATTTAAGTCTATAAATGACTATATGAAATATAGAAACAAACTAAGTGTATAATAAAGGATAATAAATTGTACACCATGTCTATACATTTAAATAGTATGAGGCCATAAGAAATATAATACAGAAAACACCAATTATACAATGTCAAATGAAGAAAGTAGGATATACAAGTATATATAGGTTTTATAAATGTGCATGAATTAAAAGTGAAAAACACCAATATTTCCATAAATATATATTTCTTAGTACAATGAATTTTTCTGTACTTTCTAATGTAAACTTGCATTGCTTTCAAAATTAGAACAAATGAAATAGTATTAAAAGACTAGTATGTATGTTGGATTTAAGCAACCATAAATGTCCAAATCCTTGATTGTTACAGTTATTAATATGATATTTTCTTGTATGTTTAATATTAACATGAGATATATTATGAAAAGTTTAGTAAAACAACTTTTCCTAATCAGAAAAATTAATGTTTTCTCTTGTATGGACTCATAGGAGACCTTTGCACCACAGATTAACGTACAAATAAAATGGTCAGTGCCATCTACAAACAAATGCAAACACAAGTTCCATGGAAAAACCCCAAACTTCAATAAATATTTAGGTTTTTCCTATCAACCCTATGCCATGAAAAGATAGAATTTTAAGATCAATAAAATGGAATTAATTAAACATGGAAAAACTTTTATTCTTTTTTTATTGAAGAAAATAAGTCAGTCTTTAAATTGGTAAAATAATTTTTCATTTGATTGTAATATTCTTCTGGGTTGGCTCTGTGAATTCAGTAAAACAAAGCTAAAGAAAAACATATTCTGTTCACAGGAATATATATTTAACCCAGAGAAATTAATGCCATCTAGTATATTACTGAGGAAAAGGATCAAATTCTGGTATGAATAAAAATATTCTCCACAATTGTTCTCCCCAGGATAAAATTGTAAGAATTGTCAATCATACAATGTAAGAGTCTAGTTTATCACTGGCTAGGTTGGGAACAGTGCTTTCCATGTCCCTGTTACATAATAGGGCACACTTACATGAGAGTGGGATTTTTTTGTTTGTTTTCACAAAAGTGTCTGGTATGAAGAACCACAGGAACAGAGAAGGAAGGAATTATTTTTGAATTATGTTTGGAATATGTTTTAAATTGGGTTAGAATAGTTTTAGACCTTTTAAGATTTCTTTCTGAATATCACATGCTACTTGGAATTTAATGTGCCTTGGGCTTGAAACAAGACCTGGGGACCAGAACTGGGCAACTGGTTCTAATCCTAGGCCTTCCTTTCACTGTCAATGAATTGATTCATAAATATTTATTTTATCCCACTGCATTAAGTGTTAAACTGTTCCATCCAGGGGAACCAGCATGGAGAAAGGAGACACCACTAATCTTTAGTTTGACGAGATGTATTGCCTGTTTCTCTGTCTCCTGCTTTCTTCTGTCTCTCTTTCTCCTTCCTCTCCTTCCCTCTCCCCCACTCCTAGCTTATCAGCCAGTCATAACAAAGCTTTATCTCATGCAGGAGAGCATGCATGGGAATGCCAGCATAAAACTATCTAAATCATGAGCTGTCCATGCATGGCATGATATTAGATAGCCAATCCTTGAGTCTGGTGTTAACATGTCATAAGTCTCCAAGGAACTAGTAACAGCAAACCAGTCTTTTGGGTACTTCCTTATTTACAGCCAGCACCCTTTGGCTCACTGCCAGGCACCATCTTGTCCAAGACAACTCTCAACATTAAACCTATAGAAATGCATAAAATCCATTCCTACCCATAGGCATCAGTTTAGTTGGAGGATCACAGAGATAAGCAGCCAAAATAGACTGTTCAGTGACATAAGGTAAGGAACCCAGGCCATCCTTGGTGGGGAGCAGTGAGGATGACTTTCTCCCTGGATGATTTGAGATCTGAGGTAGCCACTCTGGTAGTACAGGAGGGTCAAGGGCATTGCAGATCATTCAGAGCAGAGGCAATCTCATAGAAAGTAAAGTGGTACCCTGACAGGGATGTAGGGGAGGAGGCTACAGGAATGAGATCCCTGGTCCTGGTTTCCTGACTTGAAAAATGAAGCTGTGTCAGTACTAGAAGAGTTCCAAGGAATTCAATGATTTTCTCAAAAACTTTAATTCTGCTGCTTCTGGTACCTGTTAACCTGCTGGGCAACATTTTTAGGACAAGGAGGGCTGAATATTGACTCTCTTGAGTTTGGCAACATTTTGAACAAGGACATTCTAAATCAAGATTGGTATGACTCAGGTTTATTACAAGACTCTTAGGTTTCCCCCTTTGTTGTCTGTTGGTCCTTTTCTCCATTCCTTCTTATACAGTCCTTGATGTCTTTCTGTCTCTTTTTCATCTGCCCTGCTGGGATTTATCTCTGCATCCATCTCATCCAGACTTAAAATATTCATCTCGATTTTCTCTGGCCCTTCCCCATTCGTACCCCATTATGTATGGATATTCCATGGATTTGACTGGATTGGTTTCTCCCACACATCGTCATCACGTACCCCTTTTACAGACATGTATTTTCAAAAGTTGGCATTAGTAAGAAAGATGCATCTGTAAGAAACTGAAATGAGCATACTTTTAAGGTTAAATAAGTTGGATAAGAAATTTCTTTATCCATTTTGTAGTTCTCTGGAGCTAGCTGTAAAGATGTAAATAGTTCACTGTTCAGGACAGTGTGTTGGATTCTGACTGTTAGTCCCATACCTCCTCTAAGAGCTGCTTGGCTGCCAGAAGAGCTGATTTCAGAGGTTGGTGCTGGTAGATGACTCAGGACATAGTGGCATTAAGTGTGCTAAGTGGTTATGCTTTCTGCTTTAAATAATAACTGCATGTTGTTGACTGGTCTCTACTGGAATAAGAATCCAAAGGAGTCTTTTTGAAAGAAGAACTTTTACTTTAGGTTGTGATGTACATTACATGGGTTTTCTTACAGAGTGACTGTAGGTAAAACACAGCTGCATATTGTTGTAATAATTTTTTTTAATTTTTTTAAGATGTTGACAGAACTTTATTTTACTCATTTATTCATATGTGTTGCTGAGAATCAAACTCAGTGCCTCACACATGCTAGGCATGCACTTTACCACTGAGCCACAACCCTAGCCCTTGTTGTAATAGTTTTGATGTGTATGGAAGTATCACCTGTCACAAGAATTTTTTGTACATTAACAAATGTTATGTTACTAGCTATTTGATGATTTACTCCTTCCAGCAGGTGTTAATCCAAAACATTTTAATGTTTTATGATGGTAATGAGCCTGCCTACTTCATGAAAGAACAATAGCTTCTCTACATTTAGCTGAAAAATATTCTTGGAGGTGAGTCCTGGTTCACTTGTGTGTGTGTGTGTATGTGTGTGTGTGTGTGTGTGTGTGTCTGTCTGTCTGTCTGTCTTTTCTGTGTGTGTATTCCAACTAAATCCAGAAACTCAGGTAATTAAAATTGAGAGCTTTTGTTAAGAGGGCCTTTATCAAGCCCTCTCCATCTGTCTCTTCCTCTGTAGCACCAGCACACCTGTCAGTACCCACACAACTCCATGTTGATTACTATTTCCCCAGCAGGGTCCACACTGAGGCCTCTACCTTCTGCAGCATCAATAATGTGGCATGAGGACTCAGTGAAATGATTTATGTAAACCTCTTGTAATGAAGACTAACCAGAATGAGTAATCTTTCAATACACGCTCACGTTAAATATTATTCAGGTGTGCCATCTCTATACAGAAGAGACCAGTAGTTAAGTTTCATTGGGTCTTTCTTCCTTCTTTCTCTTTATTTGTTCACAATTCTTTCTCTAATTGCCTATAGCCAAAGGCATTAAGTAGTTTATAAAATTAGTCATTGTGATATTATTTTAGACTAATATTTACTTCATATTTATTTGTACATATACATGTATAATATGTGTGGTTTTTTTCCCCTAGATCTTAATTAAGAAATGACTTGCATACACTCTTATTCATCCAGTGTCTGCTGGGTGCTCAGTAGAGGGAAGGGCATCATGTGTCAGCCTGCAGTTACTGAGTGTCCTATGTGAAGGCATGAGTATCATGGCTTCTCTGTTCCATCTCACTTTGAGCCAATTTGTTTTGGAAACTTTGTACTCACTGCAGCTATTACTGTAATTGCACTCAAATGGGAGTTTCCAGTGTCACACACTCATGTCACCATTTTTTTAAAATTTAAAGCTAGAACTATATCACTATCCTTAGCAAGAATTTTTAGTGGAAAAACTTAGGAATTTGTTTTGTTTTGGTGCTGGGGATTGAACCCAGGGGCATTTTACCACTAAGTTATACCCCCAGCCCTTTTTGTTATTTTTTATTATAAGATAGGGTCTCACTAAGTCACCAAGGCTTGCCTCAATCTTTCAATCCTCCTGCCTCAGCCTCCCAATTTGCAGGGATTAGAGGCATGTGCCACCACATCCAATAAGAATTTGAAGATTAATGATAAACATCAGTTTGTGGCAATGTCAGATAATAAGCACTGTTTTTCAGATTTCTAGGATGTGCAGTGAATTAACATTTTACATACTATGGAGAAATATTAAAAGTGAGTTCTTACTAATTTGTTTTTAAATTATAAAAACAATATAATCTCATAGAAGATGAAGAATATTTGGATGAGAATTTTTTTTTAATTACAGCCATTACTAGTTGCACTACTTAGCCCCTAGAATATATCTGGTACACAGTACATATGCAATATAAATAATTGTTGAATAAGAGGAAATGTTGAAGAAATGGACCTGTGGGATTTGTAGTGGACACCCTGCAGAAGTAAGAGCACAGCTCTTTACATCTGGGAGAAATTCATCAGTCAGAGAGAATTTGGAAGAATGGGTGTGCAATTTTAGTTTTTTAATTGTCAAAATGAGTTTCAAATTATGTATGCTGTTTTGATTATTCTCTTAGAAGTTGTTAATTAATGGAAACACTAAGAAAACCAAGAAGACATTGTTATGTTGGGCAGTAATTTGTATTTTGATACTTGCTGAGACCCCAGTAAATAGCATTAGGATCAAGCAGTCTACATCTAGTGACTAGCACAGCCTCACTTTTGATAGTGGTAGTAAGTACATCAACTGTGTTCATTCATTTACACAGCATTTCTGCAAACAGATGTGCAGATTAGAATTCAGAAAGCACTAATGTACTTTGCAAGTAAGGATTTTCAGTAAAAAATGTAAAAGTGAATGTGTTGGGCCTTCCAAGCTTACACTATCATAGTACATATTTCTAGAACTTGTGAAAGTGGAAAACCAGCTGCATCATCTGAGCATGAGCTGCCTGTGCAGCAGCACACTAGGTATGAGCCTCTGTGCGCACACGTGGCTTCTTTGCACCACCAGCCTTGCTCTTTTTGCTGTGCACAGTAGTTTAGAGGGAATAATGCTCCTAATGCTCCTTTTCATTGTTTCATAACTTTCATAACTTCCTTTCATAACTCTTCCAGTTTTTTGTTTGTACTCTTTTATTTTATATTTTTTTTAGTTATACATGGAAGAATCTATCTTGATATATTTATACAAGCATGGGATGTATGTCATGAAGCTAGATTTGTTGGTTTGGTTAATGTTTATGTTTTCTTCCTTTTATATATATACATCCATACCTTTCCTCACTTGTATTTTGATCTTCAGCTTCTCTTATTTTCCTTTTCATGCATTCTCTTTGTGTCTGAAAGATCTCTGATTAGAGTTAAAAAATACATGGTTTGTTCTTTTGAGACTTACTCATCAAAGAATTTCAGAACCATCTATTTTGAAGTAAAGTGGGACTTAAATACTTGTTTTTGGGCTCCAGAGCTCTTGAAACTTCATAGTTGTATTCAAATGGTCTGTCCATAACAATTTTAAACTAATTCTTGTGTAATTATGGTGTATTTCTAACAACTAGTAAATGAAAGAGGTATCAAAGTTGAGTTTGTTCTGTTAAAAATGAAACACACTTTTTCATACCCTCTCCCTCTCATTTCCTTCTATATAACCTAAAGTTCATCCATTCTCCTCTCACCCCTCAGCTGCCCAACCCCATTATATATCACAATCCACTTATCAGGGAAAAGATTCAGCCTTAGGTTTTTTGGGATTGGCTTATTTCACTTAGCATGATATTCTCTAATTCCATCCATTTACCTGCAAATGCCATAATATTTTTTTGTGACTGTGTATATATACCATGGTTTCTTTATCTATTCAACTGTTGAAGGGCATCTAGGTTGGTTCCACAATCTAGCTATTGTGAATTGAGCTACTATAAACATTGATGTGGCTGTGTTACTGTAGTATGCTAATTTTAAGTCCTTTGGGATTTATTATGCACCGGCTCAGGTGGGGACATAAACATGCACCCATGAGAAGTTCTGTGCACTGGAGCCAAGTGTTCCAAATCCAGGTCTCAGAAAGAAGTCCAGGTGCCAGCAGCTGGCTGTGAGCTGTGTGATCTCAGCAAGCCACTTGCTGAGTCTCAGGTTCTCAGCATGGTGGAAGAGAATCTCTTCATGTACTGCTGCTGAGCAGCACTCAGAGATGAGGAAGAGGACATGCTCATAGTCAGATGTCAGGTTCCTGAGGGGGCCCAGCTGGGTGCAGCAGGTTCTGAGCTGGAAAAGCTATGGTCTCTGCACTTGAGTGGCATGTAGGAGGGATCCTGGCAAAGGAGTGAGTATCATCAAGAGGGACTTGTGGTCTGGGCACTGGTGGATAACTCACCCTGGTAACCTCCTGCATGCCCAGTCTGAGCCAGACTTCACATCAGTGTTCCCATTTTCCCATGAAGTTTTGAAAAGAGGACAGGAAAGCCTCATAGCATGAGGTCCTGAGCAGAGTCTGAGGAGCTCATGTTCTCCAAGGTGCACTCTGGCCCAGGGGGCCTGGGACTGGACTGCAAGGGTTGCTGGTGACCTGTCACTGGAAACTTGTGAAAATGGTACCCCTCATGGCATCCGGGGGTAGGAAAGAAAACACCCAACCCAGGGAATCAGGGGCCCATGCTTCCAGGGGCCTGGGAATAAAAGATGAGGAGTCATTGAAAATGGGAAACTCTATTCCAAGGCTGTGTCACTGCTGAGCACCCTGGGGGGCAGACATATCCTTACCAGCCACCTCCTATGACTTCCACAGGGTTTCTCAGAAAACCAGCTCTCTAGGAATAGAGAAAGTAGTGACATCGAATAGAACATATCAAGGGTGATGGGTCACAGGGAAAATATCCAAAGGACAGAAGCAGCACCCTCCCAGGGACCTGGCTGGAGAAGGAAGCCGATGCCTGTGTAAAGGCAGAAAAGGAATGTGGCTCAAGCCAGAAGACAGGCAAACATCACACAGAACTCCAGAAATGGAACTTCTCATCAACCAACCCTAGACATCAATGAGTGCCTTAATCCAAAGTGGTAAGTACTTGGACAAGATGAGAGGACGAGAGTCCCAGTTAATGGTCCACAGTACAGTGGTGGGGACTTGGGCATGGGAAACACAAAGAGAAGAGTTCAAGGAATGGGGTGAAGTGGAAAGTCACTGTAGTGACTTCTGGGAGAGCATGGAGGAGGGGAGGAGGTGGGCAGAGGGAGAGTGGACACAGAGCATGGATGTAATGACCAAGGACAAAGGCTCAGAGCTCAGCAACACCCTGAGCCATGGAACACTAAGAGCCCCTTAAATCCCAACAAAGATAAATAAAAATAAGTACCATGGTTTTTATTTATCAGGCAAGAGCCCTAAAATTCAAAGAAAGAGTAGAAGATTGTAAAAGTATCCAGATTACTTACAAGAGAAAGGTTCATGGCAGCAGCCTGTGAATGCGGTTGAGAATGGAAACCAGAAGTGAGTTCTGTCTTCAGAAACTGTGTGGTGACTCCAACCATGACACAATCTTCAGATCAAAGGTGCACCCAGAGGATCACATCTGGAGGGTCTGCCTCCTGAGAAAGCTGTGCTCCCCATACACACAGGTATCTGTCCAGGGAGGGGAGCCACACCACAGGATCTTGAACAGACACAATGCCAGGCTTGCCAATGACCCTCAGCCAAAAGCTGATAACACAAAATAGAAATGTTTAGTTTCCAGAGCTAAAAGATCTACAGTGATGTTAATTGATCACCCAAATAGATTTTAAGAACAAAGGAATGACCTCAGGCAGCTACTTCAGTTCAAAAGCTGATGGTAGGGATGGGTATGGGTCAGGCACAGGGTTGAGGAACACAAGACATACCAGCTCCTCCACTGAGGACCATCCACCATCCACAACTGGAAGACTGTCCACAGACCACATGCAGCCTCTCTCTGCATGACCCCACCCCTCTCGTGGCCCAGATGCTCTCCAGTACTCCCAGAGACCACTCCTCCTGGCTTCCCACCTGGCCTCCTCTCTCAGGCATGCATCTCTGAATTGCCCCAGAGCATCCCTGCAGTTGGGGCTGCCACCTTGCAATCAACCCCAGCTCCTCTGTCTGGCATTGGTGGCTCTTCTATTTCAGCCTCCTCTTTTCATTCCCAACTTTGGCTTGTGGAGTTGGCCCAGGTGAGCTCAACTCCCTACAGAGGCATGAGCACATGCTTGCCACACTTACACACCGGACATACGCACATGCACACATGGTTGGTTGGCATCCTCCATCACACTGTGGCCCTGGGAAACCTCCCTGCCTGCCTTTGCCTGCAGCCTACTGGGTTGCTGTGGACTGAATATCAGTGTCCCCAAATATTTGGAGATGGGCTTCCAAAGAGGTCATCAGGTGGGCTCTGGGAACCCTGCAGCACCTTCTCTCAGATATGGGGCCTCCAGAGCTATGACAACACAAGCTTCAAGGCCACCTAGTGTGCTGCCCCCGGTCATGGGTGTCCCAGCAGGCATGTGGGAACATGAAGAGACACTACAGGCACTCAGTTTTCTGAGTTGCACCTGAGCATACTGGCCTGCAGGGCACATTCCAGTGACCCTTCTGTCCCTGCATCTGATGAGGGCCTCTTGGTGAGAACTGTGCTTCATTGACTTTGTTTCTTCTTCCCAGTGCAAAACACCAAGAGCAAGGGTTCTCATTCTCAGAAAAGGCTCACAGACTAACAAAGACTGGTTGCCACCAGGAGGGCCATGGAGAAGGGACTGTGTGAGGTAGCTGGTGGGACCCAGAGGGCCATCTTGCCAAGATGGAGTCACCAGGGGGGTTCTGACCACCACCAGAGCCCTCCACCTTACCCAGCAGTGATCTTCGTGCTTCTTGGATGCTTTGTCACTCAGAATCAATATTTATCTGAATTAATTATTTTAGAATAAGATAATAACCCACCTTTTAAGCATAAGCCTCTGACTCACACAGGAGATTCCAGGTTTTCAGAGCCATCCATCCAGTCTGCTCTGGCTTGAACCATGGGTGCAGCTGCCTGCTTAGGCCTCTCTGCCTATCATTCCTTGTCTTAACCTCACACTGTCCCACCTGGCTCTTCCCTTCATTGCAACTCACAGCAAAACTTGTAAGAGTCTCTGGACACCAAGTGGACGTCAGAGCCCCAGAAGTCTTGCAGGCTGGGGTTTTTCCTTGGAGGCAGAGCTGGCCTGCACTGCCTGAGCCTAGACCACTCCTCTGGGATCAGGTCGAGTGTTCTGCTCTTCCTCTGACCAAGGGTGTAGCTTTCCTCCAGGACTGCATTCGGAGCCATGACCCTTGAGCTTTCAATGGCTCCAGATGAGTTTTTTAAATTTGGGCTCATCTGACCAAACTCTTTTCTGGCTTCAAGAAAATATCTCTTTGTCAATGTGGCACACCAGTTCTTAGGAAGATCACTAAGTGCATGTCCCCATGTTGTCTTCACAGCGAATCACACATAATTGAATAATTAACATTTTTTATAACTTGCAGAAGAGAGGAACCCACATTACAGAAGAATTTTTTTTTTTTTAAATACAAAACAACTTTGGAAGTATGTTTCTTACTAGTAGGATAGGGGGAAAAAAAGTCTGAGTCTTTGGTATTTGAAGCCCAGGTTCTGCAGTGATTTCAAGTTCAAAGTTGGGTTGTTCCACTCTTGTTAATGAAGCACCTCAGCCCTGGGTTCTGCAGGTGGCTGCTGTGCCCCATTAGGATGGATGCCCCTGCTCTTGATTAAAGCATCATCTGCCAGCCCCCCTCTCCTCAGGTGAGTCAATTAGCTATTTACCCAATTAGTGATTAAGACCACATGCCTCCAGTCATTGTTTCCTGCTCCCAAGGGAAGCCAGCTGGGGAGGGAGGTGGCCAGGATAGCCAACCCAACAGAACCCAGATGCTATTCCCTATCACAGCCCATGCCTTTGCAAATAAGCCCCATCTGGGATAGAAATAGGGTGGAGTTCAAATTGTTCCTCATACACACAGGGGCTGGGACCCTCCTGCAAGTACATGGACTGGGACCAGAAACTGTCATGGCCTGCATCCTGCGCCCAGGTGCTCCATAGAAGATTCCTTCTGTGAAGTGAAGACTCTGGAACCTCCTCATGTCTGTCAAAGGGCAGCTTTTCATGAGGGGGGGCCGCTAGCCCTCTGACTTCCCACCCTCTTGCCTGGGGTAGAACCCCAGAGGGGGCCATGATGGAGTGGTGGAAGCACCTGCTCCTGGGGCAGGCACCAGGTACAGAGGTGCACACTCCAGGCCAGGGCTCTGGAAAGCCTCCATGTGCTTAGTGCTGTGTCTGGTCCCTCTGGTACTCTCAGGGAGTCCCAGGAGTGGTGGTCCTCTCTAGATGCAAGCCTGCTGTCCCAGCCCACCTGGCTGGCTCTGTGGCCTCTCCCTGCTGCCTTCTGAAATGCACCCTTCCCTCCACATGTCCGCAACTTGAAGATCCCACCATTCCTCCCCTAAACCCTCCCACCTCTTCTCTTGGGCAACACTAGTGTCCCCCAGAGCCCTAGGGAAATTGGTCTTTGCCTCTTCCCAGGTACCCCTCAGCATGTGTGGCCTCCAGGATGCCCACACTGCTGCTCTGAGGGGCTGTTGTCCACAGGCTCTACCTCAGGGACCCTTTCTCTTCACCTCTACAGATCATCTTGAAGACCCCTTTCCAGAAGTTGTCCATAACCCATATCAGTCAGTTTAGCATACCACAGCCCTGGGGTGTCCATGTCTCATGCTCTGGAGGCTGAAAGCCAGTGGATCAGGAGACCAGCAGGGTGGCCCTGGTGAGGCCCCCAGCCTGGCTTATGAGGGCACCTTTCTGCTGCATCCTCACAGGGAGAGGAGTAAGCCAGCAGCCTGTGTATCTTCCTAGGAAGGCACTGATCTGTCATATGGCTCCACTCTCGTGACCCTCAGCTAACCTTAACCTCCTCCCAGAAGCCACACCTTTAGGAGCTCAATTTGGGGAGCCAGGGGTCCTGCACAGCCATGAGGAGGGACACAGATGGCAGCCCATGGCACCCTGGGCAACAACATCACCAGGGGGTGGATGCCATCCTCCCATGACTCTCCAGTCTGGGTTCTGTGGCCCCTTCCTGCTGGCCCAGCTCCCCTGACTGCCTTCCTGGTTGTGAGCACAGGTTCCTGCCTTTCTTCTGGGAAGTCACCTCAGCTGCTCACTCCCTGACAGCCCCTCTTTCCTCCCATTGTCTATTAATCTGCACCCCAGCTGGTGGTATTTGAGGGTCCACCATCACTTCTAGGTCAGAAGTACTTAGTGAGCAGTGATACCTTGCACTGTAGTGGAAGGGGCCACACAGTCCCTTCATGTTCCTGCTTGGACCTGGTTACTCTCACATCCAGGTGAGAATGACCCAGGCTGGTAGTTGGTGAGAGTCTGTGTGACCCCAGCTGGAGCCTTTGTCCTTCTCTGGGGGAAGCACCTTCTGCACTCTGTCATAAGGGTGCCTGAACCTACCTGCAGTGGCCAAGGCTCAGGGTGCCCATGCAGGCCAGCTCTTCCCCACCATCACCTCATAACACAGGCATCCTTGAGAAGAAACTTAGTATGTGGTAGGGGAATTCCTGTGAGGAAGAGGGCATCATGACATGGTGGTGGCCCGACCATCACCTGCACGTACGCCGCTTTTGAGGGTGCCCTCTCTCCTCGTGGCAGCTTCCAGCAGCACGCCAACCCAAGTTCACATACGAGGAGACCACAGCTGAGGCAGCTGCTGGGCCAGGGCTGTCCACGTCCACCCAGACCACGCACCAGGTGCCATTAAGGGATTTGTTGTGGCTGAAGCTCATGTCTCTGTTTCTGCAGTGGAAGGCAACCTCTCGCAGCCTGTCCTGATCCTCTACCTGCAGCCCTGCCTGTGTGGACTGAAGGGCAGCACCCTCTCTCCCAGGCCTGTGGCTTCCCTACGAGGGGCATCAATGCATTTAAAATTTAGAAGTTGAAGCAGGAAGGCAGGGCTGACCTTTCAAGCCTGCAACAGTTACCAAGAGACTTCAATCCAGATGAGTGTCACCTGGAGCAATGCCACCAGAACCGTCCAGCAGCCCGGGGTGGAGCCTGTGGATGCTGCCTGAGACTCCCTCTGGCACCAACTCACATGCTCTCCCTCCCTCCCAGCATTTCCAGGGGTGGGGTAGGGCATTTTATGTTAGTTGTCTGCCCCTGTACTGCTGTGACTTTGGTGGGGAGGTGACTCCTGCATGACATGCTCCCTGGGAGGAAAAGACCTTCAGTCTGAGACCAGGGGCTTCTATTGTACTGTGAGAGAAGAAGAATGCAGAGGAATTTATCTGACTTAGTGTCTTTGGAACTCAGAGTCAAGCAGGGATATCCACTCTGAATAATACAGGACTTCTAATTAATGCTGTTAACCTTGGAAATCCATGTGGCATCTTCCCAAAGAGACTTCTCAGTGTCTAGCCTGGGGCTCAGGCAGTCCGAGTCTGCATTCTGGCTCTGTCATGCCCTGGCTGCATGACAAGCTAGTCACTGGAACTGTCAGATTCCAGGGTCCCTGCCTGTCACTGTGTGGTGCAGATGAGGTGAAGGATACCTGGAGATGGGTGCCTCCCAGGTGTTCAGGGAGCCCTGGTCTGGCCTGCCATCTTACAGCTTCTGCCTGGGTTGGTGCAACCCATAGATGTCACACATGCACTGTCACCTCCTAGCAAAGGTGTGTGGTGGCCTCCTAGACTCATCTATTTCCAGCCAGGAGACACCATGGACAGTGAGGAAGGAGCTAGGTCCTGGTGCCCCCTTCCAGCCCCTCATCTCAATCAGCAGGTGGGTGGAGAAGGAGAGCTTCCTTCTCTCCATGCAGGAGGAAAGCACCCTGCACCAACCCTAACTGCAACCTAAAGGAGGTGCCACCTCAGCCTCCTCCTCAGTAAATGGTCGCAACTGTGGTCTGTTGCCAAATGTACTGGCAGGCTCTGTGCTCTCCATGATGGGCCACCCCTCCCACCTCAGCTGTGACTCATTCTGGTTGGTGCCCCTCTCCTCTGACCACTGGAACTCGGTTCCTGGGAAGAAGAAGAAACCTGAACCCAGCCTGCCCTTTGAACCTCTTCACTGTCACCTTTGCCCAGAAAGGGGTCCCAGCTCTCCCCTCTTTGCTAATGGCAGATGTCCTTCTTTCACCCTTTGACTCCTGTGACCCTAGGAACAGAACCCAGTGCAGTGACCTGGCCTCTCTAGGAGCCCTGACCATGTGTCTGGAGAAGAACCCAGGTGCTGCACCTCAGCAGTGGCTTTTGGACTGCAGGGCCTGCGTTGTGTGTGGGGGGGGACTCGGGTGGTGAGGAGCCTCTTCCTGTGTGAACTGCCATGCAGTATCTTCACCCTGACGCTGGCTTCCCTGCATTCCTGGGTGTGCTGGCTCTCCACTCCCTGCAGACACAGGTGCATGGGCTTCAGCCAGGGCAGTCTTCAGCCAATGTGCCCTCGGTGAAACAGCTCAATTGACCATGCTTGCAAGGAGGGACACTCCCACCTCCTGCTGGCCACAGGTCCAGTGCCCATTCGGACCTTAGAAAACAGTCATGACTGGGGGACTGTTGGCATGACCACTGCTCACCTGAGGCAGGAATGGATCCTGAGGGTCAAGCAGATACAAGCAGATGCTCAGGGGCCAGTCAGAGGCCCTTCCCCTTGCCCTGGGAGAGAATGCCATTATCAACCCCCTAGGGGTTAGTGATTCGTGTGTTCATTTTTTCAATTTAAGTTTGAAGGAGTGAGAGTTTGATATTTTTGTTTTGGTTTGCTTTTTATTTAATTCTTTCTCTCTGGATCATAAGT
Source organism: Sciurus carolinensis (assembly GCF_902686445.1). Lineage (NCBI taxonomy): Eukaryota > Metazoa > Chordata > Mammalia > Rodentia > Sciuridae > Sciurus > Sciurus carolinensis. The sequence goes on from NC_062224.1 coordinate 34,117,803, forward strand.
GAATGCATTTAAATTCATATTTCAGGAGATCAAAGAAGCCTACCATCTTTCATCCACTTTCTGTATTTTTGCTATTTTTTAAATCACATATTTTTCTGGCATCCTGAAGGGTGCAATTTCATGAGTCAGGAAAATAAATAACAGATAAAAATAAACATAGTTCTCAGCAAAGGCAAGGTGAGTTCCCTCAGAATGGAGACTTCAATGCACAAAAGAGGCCCCACAGCCTCTGCACAGCCCTGCAGATGGGAGGAGCTGCCCCAGAACCCCTTGTGGACCCCCGGAGGCCTGCCACCTGCCAAGGGCCTGCAGGAGGTTGAGTCCCCTTCCAGGAGAAGCAGTGATGTGCCATCCCACCTGAGGGCCACAGGCACTCAGGCTTGTGCATGAGGGTCTTGCTTTGGAAGTTCAGATACTCAGGGTCCCAGGACTGTGGTCAGGAAGATGATGGGTTGAAGTCCAGTGACCTTGCTAATGGCAACTTCTTAATTGCGCATGGATTGTGCCAGGCGGGTGATCAGCACTTTGCTGTTCTATCTGATTTTATCCTCCTCCCCCAGCTTTATGGAGTTATGATTGACAAAAATTATATGTACTTAAGATGTGTAATGGGTGTTTTGATACGTGCATACATCATGAGGTGATTTCTACCATCAAGCTAATCAGCATATCCTCCCCACATTCTGTCTTCTTTCCCTTTCTGAGAGCTCCTAAGGACCTACTCTCTTGGTGTCTTTCGGGTACAGACTTCAGGATTAACAACAGTCCCCATCTGGTGCATCAGAGTCCAGAACTCACTCATCTGCTAACTGCAGTCGTCTTCTCAAGGTTAGCTTGCCTCTCTGACACAGAAGGGATGCCCCAGCTTGGGTGTCCCTGGAATATCAGAGGAAGTGCTTGCAAGCTTTCATGTGAGGGAGGGTGCAGCCAATAGCAGCAGAGCACCTGGGAGTGCTGGGAATGCCCTCGGCAGCAGTCCTGGAAGGACCCAGAGCATGAGCCTTCCGAATGTTAGGAGACACCCAGGAGGAGGCTCTGAGGGCCACCTGGAAGGGACAGAGGGAGATCACAAATAACTTTGGGTCCCACAGAAGCCCCCAAAACACATGCTGTCCTTCCCATAGCCAAGTCCAAGGTATCTGTATTCAAACTTAGGACAAGTTGACGACCTTCCAGACACTTCTACAGGTAGGACTCTGATTTAGGGCTGAGCTGTGATTTGGAAAGGGCAGTTACAGGGTCCAGATTAGTGAAACAATTGCTGACAGTGACTGGCATCTCTCCAGGCTGTGCCCCTGCCCAGTGCCACCTTCAGTCTGGCAGGAAGAGGGTATTCTGCCTTCATGTGCCACATCTGAGGTCATCACGGAGTTGGGAAATTCTGCACTATCACTAACCCTAATCCTCCCAGGATAAAGATGCTGCAATGAGAGTCAGATTTGGGACTCCTTGGGCCTCTGCCCAGGGAGGGTGGTACCCCAGGAGTGGGTTCTCCCCTGAGAGCTCCTTGCCCACTTCCTGCAGAGAACACATGGCCCAGTCCCACCTCCCTGTGCTCCACCTCCTGCTGGTGACTTGCCCTCAGGGCAGAGGCCAGGAAAAAGGACATGGCCTGGCCTAACAGATGCAGGGGATGCCACTGCACCTCCCCGCACAGGGCTGCCATCCTGTCTGCTGCACCTGGCAGTCCTGGCTGGGCTGGGTGTGGGGCACTTGCCTCTCCCAGTCTGCCAGGGGCTATTTGTCCTCCACTGGGTATTACTCATGATTTTAAAGTACCTCTGAGGTGTGGCTGGGATTAGGGCCTCTGGCCCCATGGCAGGAGCCCACAGTGATGGGCAGGAATCCCTGCTGGCACAAGGGTGTTAGCTGATGTGGTTGTAGAGAGGTCTCCAGGGAGACTTTCTGAAGCAGATGCCCAGCCCTGTCCTTGGGCATCTTGACTTACCAGCTCCCCGTTGGGCAGGGCAACTGCTATTATTCTTACCTTAATCCCTCCAGTAGCTCTGATTGTTTGAGACTGCCTTGGACTGAGGCGGATTTTGTGGGGCACATTTGACCTGGGTCCTGGGTCTGTGGCCCCTGTGAGTGACACTGTTAGCTGGCTGGGCCCCAGTTTTCTAATGACAAAGAAGAGGACCTCATCTAATCTACCCACTCCCCAATTCCAAAGACATTGGGGATCTGTATCTAAAGGGTGCAGCAGGCAAAAATCTGCTCCAGACCCAGAGGCCACCAGGAGAACAAAGGAGGCTACCTGGGGTCAAGGAGGAGGAGGTCGGAGGGAGGGCACCGTGGGCTGACTGGGGGTGTGGGTGGGGCATGGGTGAGGCAGGTTCTGCAGGTTTAGCACCCCACAGGTGCCCGTCAGGGCAGCTCACACCTGCCAGCTCAGTGGCGGCACTTACTGGAATAAGCCCAAAATAGAAGTCACCAAATAAGGTAAAGCCGGTATTTTACCTTAGAATTGCCTGGAGATCAGTGACCTACATGCAATCTGCACTGTCTTCAAGAGAAAGTCGCAGACAAATTCATCTGAGCATCCCTGAGAGGGGATGACCCATCCCATTCAGCCCACCATGGGGCTGACTGAGAGCCTGGGGCTCCTGGACAGACTGGGATCTCCAGCCTGGAAGTGAACTTCAGGCCCAGTGATTAGCACTAGGGGCTTCTGAGTACTGGGTGGTATTTCAGGGTCCCCAGCACCTGCTAGAGAGTGGGAGGTGTCAGCTCTGCAGACCCAGAGGACAGTGTGTACAGGCCAGTGTTGAGGGGTTCATACTGAGACAGATCTGGAAGGAAGTGATTTGAGGAACTCCAAGATGCAGTTTGTGACCGTGACAGACACTTGGCCCCAAGAGTGGCCATGACTTACAGCACTTGGGTCACTGCAGGACTGCATCCACACATGCTGTCTAAACAGGGCTCTGCAGCCCTGGCACCTCCACAGACCATGTCCCAGTCAGTTTTGCTGAGTTCAGAGGCTTCACTTTCCCATTTTGGGAGATGAAGGAATCTTGATTCCTCCTGACCAAGCTTGTTGAAAATCATGTGGGAAATATGGCAGGGGTGGGGTGGGGTCAAGCCCAGGTTACTTAGAAAGTAGCACAGGCCACATCAGGAGACTGTCAGACCAAGAATGTGCCCAGCACAAGTAAGCCCACCACAGGTAAGCCTAGCATAGGTAAGCTGTGACACAGATAAGCCTAGTACAGGTCAGCCGTGACAAGGTAAGCATAGCACAGGTAAGCTGTGACACAGGTAAGCCCAGCACAGATAAGCTGTGGCACAGGTATGTCTTGTCTGCTGTCCAACAGAGAGGACTGTTGGACCAAGTGTCAGCACTGATTCAGACCTGGAGTGGAAGGGTGTTGGGAAGGCACAGGGCTGGCTATAGCATGGGACCCCTCATCTCTGCAGAAAGCACACTGCCATGTGGACCCAGGGGATATGGTGGGGCAGTTGCTTTTGGTGGGGGTGCCTGAGAGAGCCAGTCCACAGAGCTTCAGCCTTTCTGATGCTGTCCACAGCCCCGGTGGCTAGGGCTGCTGGCACCCTAATCCATGTGCCCACCTTTGAGCAGACTAGCCCTTCCCAACAGTGTACACAGCTTCTTCATTATCCACTTGGCCTGTAACCCCAGCAAGCCAAGAGGCCATGTGGCTTCTGGGCCTGTGGTTCTCCCCATCTCCAGCCCACCCCTCTTCCCTCCTCATGCCCCTCTCCTCTCCCCTCTCCCCAGTGACCATCAGTCATCTAGCCTCCAACTGTGCCACCTCTTCCCCTGCATCCACCCCACTGCCCCTCCCCTTGCTCCCCCAGCCTCCAGCCACTTCTCCTCCCTCAGTGTCTCTCCCTCACCTTCTCTCCTTTCCATCTGTGCTGGGTGACGACTGCAGGAGGGGTCCAAAACCCTGGGGTCCAGCGTTGGCTCCACCTCCCCTTGTCTCTGTAGGAAGCACTCCCAGAACTGGCCAGTGATCATGGGCATCACCTATGGAACTCAGTGGCACAGGTCACAGGGTGGATGTGGAGCAGGGGCCAAGCCAGCATCCTCATGTTGCTATGGCCACCAACCCCTCCCTCTACCATACAGCCAGAGCCCAGAAGCGGTGTGGCATCAGGTCAAGCACCTGGCACCATGTGCAGGCAGAATCATCCCATGCTCATCCTTGGGCAGGGACAGACCACTCCCAGAGGCCATGTCCACCAGCCCTGGTGGAGACGAAGCAGCTATGTGGATACCAAGTGTTAAGTCACTGCAGCTGATTCTCCAGTTCAGGGTCCTGGAGTGCTGGGCCCTCGATCTGCACACTGCTCAACAGTCCTGGGCTCTTTTCCTCTTTGCTGTGGTTGCCCCCCACTTGACTGCCTTGTGCCTCTCATCAATATTTACTCCAGGAAGTCCCAGGCCATGATAACACCTGCAGAGGGGCCTACCAGGGAATCGATGATTGTGTCTTTAGGAGCCACACTGCTCCCTCCCAGACTCCAGGATGGACAACCCACCGCCAACCAGCCAAATGCAGACCCGAGTGCAAACCTCTCTGGCCACTCTTCTTCACCTATTAGAACTAATCTGTTTTACTTCTGCATTTCCAAACTCCTTCATTCCAGGTCTCAATCACAGCAGTGTGCAGACAGATGAGATCGCTTAATCTTGGTTTTGCTGCTTATGAGCAGTAAGACCCTGGGAAATGGTGACTAGCCCTTCTGATCATGACTTTTTCATTTAGGAAAAGGAGAGCCATGCTCATGTCTCAGGTCAGGCTCAGATGGAGAGGCTCCCATTAGATGGTCTCAGAGGTGTGTTCTGTAGGTACTAGTTAGGAATTACTTTCAGTTGTCAATAATGGAGTCTCATAAACAATATTTTTGAACAATACAAGGGTTTATTTACTATCACTTAAGGAGAAATCCAACTCATGCTGATACAGTGGCCCAAAGCTAAGGTCTTTGGCTTTCCAGGTCACTCCTTCCTCATTGACAAATGGCTGCTGTTGCTACAGGGTTCACACCCACACGCCCAACAGCATGATAGAAGAAATGAGGGGGGTATTGGCACTAATGTCAGGAAATCAAATCTTTCAAGAACTCAGAGGACACATCTGAACATCTTGCTGGGCAGAATTATGTTGCTTGCCACCATTGCCTGCAAGGGAGGTTGAAGAGTGCATTCTCTAGTCTCCCTGAGGCAAAAATCCAGGTTCCTTTGCCTGGCAAGAAGGGAAAATGGGTAATGGGAGACTCAGAGGGTTAAATGTGCAATGGGTCTTGGTGGGTAAGTACGTAGAGGTCTTCCATGACCAGTTAACCTAGGAGGATGCTGGCAAACCCAGGGGAGCAGGAGTCCTTGGTCCTGTGTTGGTTTTCTGAACTTGCAGTATGCTGAGTGCAGGGAGCTCCAGCATGCAGGGCAGGCCATGATGTCCTTTCTCCACTTGGCTAGAGCACTTTCTCAACCAGAGTCTTGCTGTGTTGCCCACGCTGGCCTTGAACTCCTAGGCTTGCCTGATCCTCCTGCCTCAGCTTCTAGAGTGAGCGGGTGTTAAAGTTCAGAGGTGAAGTGTCCCCCAAAACTTGTGTGGGAGACAACATAAGAAGACTTAGAGGTGAAGTGACCTAATCAGTGCATGGGTCCCTTGCTAGGGACTAACGGTGTGACTGTGGGCAGGTGAGGGTGGCTGGAGGAGCTGGGTCACAGGGCGTGGCTTAGGGGTCTTACTTTCTGCGCTGTGCTCAGTCTCTGCTTCCTGATGGCTGATGGCCAGGCCCTCATCTGCTCTCCTCTGCCATGTCCTTCCACCATGAACTTCTGCCTCACCTTGGGCACAGATAATGGAATCTGTGATCATGGACTAGGACCTCTGACACCATAAGATCCAAATAAACTTTTCCTCCTTAAATTGTTCCCTGTAGGTCTTTGGGTCGCATGTGGTGACAAAGCTGGCTAAAACACTGGGCTTCAGGTGGTGCCACCACCACCTGCCTGGAGCACATCCTAGAAATGCTGCATTCCTCTCTTGCAGGAGTGCAGCTGGGGAAACTTAATGAGCTTAATAACCCCAATGGGAGTTTGGATGGGGTCTCTCAGGGTCTATCTCTGCACCAAGAGAGCCTTGAGAACAGGGTGGGATCCTCAGTGCCAGTCTGAAAACCCTGCCTTAGCAAATGGAACTTAAGATGCCCATGAGATGTGGAACCAATGAGGGGAGGATTGCTGCCACCCAGCAGGGGTTTCTGCCTGTTTCCTGACCTCAAGACCTGTCTCTCGGCACCTCAATCTGTACCCTGAGTCTCTGGGGCTGTGAGGGGCCACATAGGTGGGGTGACAAAGACCCATGGTCTCCAGGTGCAGAGCTCTGCATGTTCCACCTCCAAGCAATGCCTGCCTTCATGCTGCCTGTACTTCTCCAGCCCTGGCACACAGGAGCACCATAATGCACCACCAGGAAAATTGCAGAGGAAATTGGGCCTGCTCTGCTGGCTGGTGACCAAGTGAGCGATGTCCGTCTGCCCTTGGTCACCTGGCAGGCTCTGGAGGAGGCAGACCAGGGACACATGCAGGCACTGTGCCAGTTGTGCCAAGCTGCCTGGGAAAACAGATGGTGCTAAGCTCCCCATGGACAGAGCCCAAGTATGCCCAGGGCCAGTGCCTGGGACAAAGAAACCAAGGGTCCAAAGGGGACTTCATCTGACAAAGAGACTGGGAGGTCCACAACCTGGAACTAGCCCAAGCTCTGGCACAGGAGCTGCTGCAGACTAGGGAGAGGGTAGGAAGAGCACTCTGCCAGGAGAAGTGCTAGGCAAATGGGAGGTCAGATGCAGCTCTGCAAAGGCCAGGAGGGCACCCATATCCCTGGAGGCCTGAAGTGGGCAGGAGGTCAGTTGGTCAGTCCTGCCACCAGTTCTGTCTTCCCCTGGCACCAGACCCTTCCCTTACAGTGATCCTCTGTCTGGAGAAGCCTCCATCCCAGGCTACCATGACCTGGGGTCCTATTAATCTACTCAACTTTGTGGGCCTCTCTCCTGTTGGGCTTTGTTCCTGAATAGAGAGATGGTCTCCACCCTCAGGGGTCACCTATTAGCAGCTTATGAGGACAACATGGCCAAGAGGGGTCAGGGGCCCTTGCCCAGAGCCTGGAGGGCCTGGAGACAGGGCCAAGAGGCCTGGCTGCCCCTGAAACAATCCCAACCCGGTTGACCCCAGCTGGCACCCTCTCTGCTGGCGGGACCTCCCTGATGATGCTGTGGTCATGCTAGTGTGGAGGCAGAAGGCTCTGGGGCCAGGATGAGCTCCCTCCTGCATTCCCACCACACCCCCTATGGCTCCCAGAGCTGCCAGGACAGCACAGGTGAGCAGGAACTGGGAGAAGTCCTGCCAGGTCCCCCCAAGTTACCCTGCTTGGCCACTGCTTCTGCCAAAGAGGGCCTTCTGGGACAGAGCAGAGAGAGCTGGCAGTGCAACTCCTTGGGGATTCCTAGGCAGAGCCTGTGGGCACAGGGTGCACGATGAGCTCACCATCCATCCCCGTTCAGAAGCCTCTGTGATGCTGGGCAGCTGCTGTGGCTCTGGCAGGCCAGCACCAGCATCTGCCAGGGCTGTGCCTGTCTCTGCAGTGAGCTTGAACCAGGTCCAAGCAGACTCCCTTGCCGTTCCCATGCGCAGCGTTTGGATGGGTTCCAGATGAGCATGCAGCAGAGGGGAGAAAAACCCTGCACTGAAGCAGATCCTCCTCCTGGAGCTATGCCAGCCTCCACGGCATTGACTCTAGAGTGCCACTGCCTGGAAGGGAGACCAAGGACACAGCCAGACACTGACTGGAAGCCGCCTTCCTCCTGTGACCTGAGGGGGTAAAGGGATGACTTGAGTACAGGTTTTGTGCAGACCCAGGACTCCAAATCATATCAGATAAGCTTCCTCATTTTAGGTCCTGCAAGCTGTGACCAGGACACTGTCCTAGTGGACACACATCAAGTCTGAAAACTGTCCAACTTGGACGTGCCATCGAGCTGGGACAGTTGGAAAGAAGCTTGGTCAAAAATCCAGGTCATTGACTACATAGGTGGCCGACTGGTGTCCAGGGGAGGCAGCCTGGCCTCCAGTCAGAACCATGCTGCCTGCCTTCAAATTTCTATAAGGAACTTACAGGTTCAGAGAAGCAGCCATATAGAACATGTCACACGTCTTTTCTTTTATTCATTCAAGCACCCAGCATTGTATTCATTAGTTGAATTCATAAAACTAAGAAAGACAAAAATTCCAAATTACCTCTAACTCTTCCAGCTTATTACAAATTCATTAATTTAGTGATTGTAGGTAATGAGGTTTTAGGAGTCAGACAGATATCATTTGGAATCAAATATCATTAGAAGTCTAAATTAGAATCAAAGACACAGTCAACGTTTTCCTAAGGACAAATATGCTACTGGAAACAAAATATCAAAAAATAGGCCATCCAGTTTTCTGCAGGGAAAATCAGGAAATCAAAAGAACAAAGAAAAACACTCAGGAACAGTGAAATTGCAGGGTGAGGCTGGGGATATTTCTTCCAATCCTTCTACAAAAAGAAATACAATACTTGTTTCTCCTTGTGAAAGAAGCATTTTAAATACTTTGTTAAGGTGTATTTTAATTGCTATTTCAGAGGAATAATCATCATTTACACAAACACCCCCAAATTAGTTATGAGTTAACTAAAAAGAATTGTAAGCAGTTGGTAGAACAAATGAGTTATGAAAGCAGTTAAAGAGATAAAGAAAAAGCAGAGGCAAACTGGCGGAGCACACTGGGGGAGGCTTGTGGGTTCTCCTGTGGTACAATGAGCACCTCCTTAGGGCCATGTCCAGGCACAGCCAAGTCGAGGTTCATGCCCTCTTCTTACAGTGCCTGGCACGGAGGACTGAGGCCAGGGCAGAAGGACCACCAGATGTACTTGGCCTGTAAGACCTGTTAATAGGAGGGATGTCATTTACAGATTGCCCACTTACAGATGCCCATTATTGTAAGTGGTGACCTGGGACAGCTGTCACAACTGGACTCTGGGTAGACCAGCAGCTCACAGCTGCAGCAGGGAAACAGTGTTTCCCCTGGTGGCATCATTATGCACCAGTCAGCTGCTCAGAGATACAGGTTGGTGCACAGTCTGCACTCCAACATGCTGGATGTTCAGTCTTTTATGGCTGATCTGACACCACTGAAAGAAAATGCAATGACCTTTTATGAAAAGATTCAGACACACACACACACACACACACACACACACGTATAGAAGAGAACAACTCTGGCCCCCATCCCCTCACACAGATTCAGGAATCATCAAGCCCTGGCCAGGTCTGCCTTCCATTTTCCCTTCTATCCTGAGAAATTGTAAAGTCAGCTCCTGGCTCAGCCACTTCTTTCCCCCTACTTCAGTTTGCATCTCTTAGGTGCTAGCATGTTTTCTTAAAGAACCTTCAGGACACTCACATGCTCGACCTTTAACAATACCTTTGTGTCATCTAATACCAGTCTCTAGTCAAACTGCACCACTGTCATAAGCAGGTCACTAGTTCAGGTGTGTTGCCACCCGCAGCAACAATCCCATGGATATTTGTTACCACCTGCAGCAACAATCTCACGAGTATTTATCAGAGGTGGACTGGAAATAAACTACTTCTATTCCTGAGCTGCTTCCTTCCTTGCTTGCTTATTCTCTAGCTTATAGAGGAAGAGAGGCTTGCTTGATTTTAGAGGAAGAGAGGCTTTGAGAGGAAGTTTTAGAGAAAGAGGCTTGCTATGCCTTGAGAGATCTATTTCTTCTTAGAGTTCTGCTGCTTCTTCTTAGAGGTGCATCCTGCATCCTGCAAACTAAAGGTGCATGCTAGAGGTGCATGCTAAAGGTGCTGTCTATCAGGAGATGCTTCTTAGTAGTGCATCCCATATACTGTAATCTGTGATCTGTGACCTAGAGGTGTGTTCTTAGTCCTGCACTCTGTGATCTGCCATCTTCTTTCTGACTTCTGCTTACTCCTTTTTGCCTTCTGTCTACTGCCCACTTATATTCCCTCCAGGAGGTGGAGGGTAGGGCCACGCCAGTTAAGCGAAGACCAGGCGAGGAGCCAGCTGCCCAATCATAGCAAAGGTCAAAATGAGCAGGCATGAGCAGGAGCACTCGGGAACACATGTGCACACGTTGTGTGCATGGACTCACTTGAATACGGCCAATGATAAACCACCTGAGTGTGTTTATGTTAACCGACTTCCTCACTACCAGTGTGATCAAAACAACTTCGGGCTGACAGCCAGGCCCCATCTTGGCATAGTCCACATGACATGGCCCCCAACACAGGTGGCTTAAGAGCTTGAAGAGGGTACACATGTCACATTTGGAGGTTGTGTCTCTTGTTAAGGCTAAATTTGGAGCAGCCCTCCTCTCTTTGGGCCATTGCCACAGTCTTGACCAGCTGTTTAAGCAGGGTCACTCTTCTTACAGAACATACCACCTCCCCTGTCAGCTTCTTTGCTTCCTTGTGTTATTGTTCCTTTGTGCCACAAAATACATTTTTGAATTGAATATTCTCAGTTTCCTATATGTTAACATTTTCCTCGGGCATGGGCAAGCAAGCCAAAGGATGTTCCTCTAGTGGGATGGACACAATCTGTGTTTTCAAGAAACAGAACAGAATTCTATTGCAGTGTTTCATTGCCATGTGAATTTGTATTTAACCTCTTCAAGTTGGTTTGTTTGCTTCATTATGATTGCACCAGAGACCCCTATGGGGTGCCATGAAAAGTTGTGGTCAGACTCTCATGAAGGTCCAGGCTGCTTGATAAGCTTATCAAGCCTTTTGGTTTATTTCCCACATTGGAAGTTAAAAAAAAAAGGTTAAAAAAAAAATTTAAAAAAGTTAAAAAAAAACTATCTTTTGGAGGATAAATAACATTAGTAGTAATTTAAAATAAATCCAACAGACCTAATTCCGTTAAGAGGAAGAACTATTACTTTCAGTCTTGACAGTCTAAGGCACCAGTCAGTCTTCCCTGGAGCAGAGCAAACGCTGAGGCAACTTGGCAGGCAGGCTCCCCCCATAGGGCAACCTCTAGTAAACCTCCCAGGGGCTTTCTGCAACCTTTGGAGTCCCTGGGGCAGGTTGTCATTGCTGCTGCTGCTCCACTGCATCTCTGGGCATGGCACATGTTGATAGTGGTGCTTTGTAGCTAACAACCACCACTTCATTTCTTCCACTTCCCCTGGAAGGTGTGAAAGGAGCTATGACTATGTGACTGTATACACCTTTCTGGTATTTGCTGGCAGGACTGCAATACCATTCTGTTTGCTGGAGAGCTGTTAAATAGTAACCTAGTCATTGACAATATGCCAGGAAGTGGGTGGTCATGCTCAAACAACAGAACAGGGCTCTCTTTGTAACAGTGATCTTAGACTGAGTGAACAGACATCTCTGGAAGGGGACCCAATAATCTGCACTTTCAGCATGCCCTGAGGAAGTATGAGACAATCTGAGAGGATGCTCCCAGAGTTTGTAAACCTGGGCTGGAATTATAGTTATGAACAGTGAGTAAGCTGGTATTTTAACCCAGGACTGTTCAACTTGAAGCCTGTGCTGATTCCACCATGCTACACTTCTTGCCAATAAGTCTTTGTTTTCATGATGACTCCTCCTTTCATTCATGCATACAATTTGGCCTATCAATGAACCCATGCTTTCCAATCCCTTGAGGTGCTGCACAATTTCACTCTCCCCTTCCTCTCTGGCAGATTTATCAGTAGGGTGTAGGCCACTCTTTCCCTCTAGTCAGTAGTGGATCCCTTGTTTACTCTCCACCACCACCTCTGCTCCTGCCTTCCTGCCCACTTGGCAGCCTTTTCTTGCCCTTCCTTAGTGAATGGATTTCCAGTAACAATTTCTATAGGCTCATTTAAACTATAATGCTGAGCCTTGGTTCTGTTAGAATTCAAAAGCTATTTCTTATGATATTGAAAGTAGCAATCATGTTCTAATGGTAACTCCGACAGAGTTATGGGATGTTAAATTAGTGTAATCACAGCACATGGAAAAACTATTACTTCCAGCTGGAAACTGAGAAACAGGAGGAAAAGACTGGGAATGAAAAGATCTGTGTTTAAACACCAGACAGGCTAACTGAGGACAAAGTCATCTCATCTTTACCAACAACAGAATATAAGGCGATGTTATTATGGTTCTGGGTTTTCATCGTGTTTAGGTGCGTGAGGGTGCAACCCAGGTAGAAAGGGGACATGTGGCTTAGATTCCAGAAGCCTCCAATCAAGTCTTGGGATAAGGGATGTCTTTCTGGGCAGGCTTTTATCTGGTTCTGAATGAAGACCAGAGGTATCTGCTTCTCCTGACAGAAATCTTCACTCCAGGAATATGATGTGGTCTGAAGCCTTGAAATGCAAGCCTCTGGGAATCCATGGAGCACAAGGGAGCTGCTGTAGCCTGTTTCTCCAGGAATTTTCAGAGGTGAGGTTCCCACCTTGTCACAGCAAGCCAGCATCTGACAGGGGATTTAAACTATAGTTGAGGGCTTTGACTTTGCTGTTTCATGTTTTTGATATTAAAACTGCAGATTCTTTCCATCTTTAAAAAAATTTCCTCTTGGAATTGTCTTAATTTAGCTATTTATTACATCCTCACCTTCTTGTTATATACTTTTACATGGGGAATGGAAGCACTAGTGTCAAGAGAACAGGCAGTCCTCAACTCACCATGAAGTCACCTCCTGAGGTATTCACTGTAGGCTGAAAATATTACCACTAACCTGCAGCACTGTTGCTTACCAACAGATGACCTCAGTAGGGCAAAATCCTCTAAGGCAAGGCCCAGTTTATAATCAAGCACCGAATGTCTTATGTAATTGATAATTGTATGGGCAAACTTTCTCACTATTGTAAGATCAAAACTAAACAAGTCAAATTCCAAGTTGGGAACTGTCTGTATTTCTAAATAAGGAGACTGAACTCCATTTCCTCCTAAGTAGCTCCACACAGGCTCTTCTTTCCTCAGCTCCTGGCAGCAAGCCCTTCCAGTCCCGACTGTCTCACTCAGGTGGGTTTGCACCCCTGGTGGGTAAGGGATGCTGGCCGAACAGACCTCGCAGTATCCTGGAGGGTGAGGGATGATGGCCGAACAGACCTCGAAGGATACTGGAGTTCGGGTTCTGGATGAACAGAACTCGCAGGCCGCTGGTCAGACTTCAGGGTGGGCATGAGGTCTGACTCGGGTGGCTGTCCCACATCGACCCGGGATGCCAGCTGCAGCAGCGCAGGCAGCGTGGGCCGTGGGGCCTGGGTGGGAAGGGGCTCCCCGATGGCGGCTGTCCTCGCGCCGTCCTGCGGGGTCACGGAGGGCCCTGCTCACTTCAGCGTCCGGCCGACCCCTGTGATAAGCCTTTTCTGCCCCAGGCCGGGACTTCCACTCAGCGACCCTGACCCTGAGCCCTGGCCTTCGGCCCGGGACCTGGCAGCAGGCAGACCCCAGTCTCGCGAGACTTCCGTTCGCCTCCTCGCCTCTCGCGATAGCCCGCGCCCGCCACTTCTGGCGGCGGCACTGCTTAGCAACTACGTCGGCGGTTGAGCGGCTCTTCGCGCTGGAGCTGCTGGTGGACTAGGTGCTCCTGGAAGTCGCGCCGCCGTCCGGCCCCGCCGTGGCCTTCAGGCTGCTGGACTTCCCGCCACTTCTGGTGCGCGCGCCCGCCAGGCCCACCGCGTTGCCCGGCGGCGCCCTGGGCTTCGGCGCAGCAAGGCCTGCGTGTTCCGCTTGCGCCCCGCCGCCCTGCGCCGCCCGCGGCTGCGCGCCGCGCCCGGGCCGCCTGGGCGCCTGCTGGGCGCCTGCGACTTCCTTTCGCCCAGCTGAACCCGGCGGGTCGGCGCATTGGGGACCTGGCGCTGATCTGCCGCCTGAAGGAGCTTGCGGCCGCGCCCGTGACTCCTCAGGCTCGGCCGGCCCTCGGCACCCGGGACTTCGCTGACCAGGCCCCGGACAGCGCCCCCGGGACCCCGCCGGCCCGGCCCCGGACCTCGGCCCCCAGGATGCGGCCCCCGCTGCCCTCGAACCCGCCGCGGCGCGGGAAGAAGCCCCCAGCCCTGCCAGCGCCGGGCTCCGCGGAGAACAACAAACCCGGCCCTGCGGAGGCTGAGGACAGCAGTGTCAGCACCATCAGCACCTGCAGCAAGGAAGACGCCGAGCTGCTCCCGGAGACCAACACCTTTTGCCCTCCTCCTCTGTATTACACTCACTTGACCCAAGAAAGGACGCTTCCTGCAGGCGTCAAAATCACCATTGAGCCCCAAAGGGACGGCCTGAGATGCTGGGTGATGCCTTGCCGGAAAAAAGTACTTATAAACCCTCCAACACATCTGAGCCCTTCAAAAGGTACAGATTCTGCAACACAGGAGACTCCTGTGGTGCTTTTGAGTCCACCAGGGAGTCAGGATGTAGGAGCTGTTAATGAATCTACCTGTCGCCCTCAAACTGAGCAAAATACAGTCAGTACAATAAGGCAGCTTCCTTCGCTGAATGCTTTGTTAATTGAGCTGTCCTTGTTATACAACCAACCCATGGCGAGTCCAATTCATGTGCATCCCCACTTAGCCTGGCGAACTGAGGATAAGGAGGTGCCAGAACCTTGTGCCAAATTCATGTGTCAGTCTGAATCTAAGAAGGATAAGTTTTCATTAGGGGACCATGAAAAGTCAGTGAGCCTTCAGTGTAAAAAGAACCAAGTTGAAAACCTTAAGAAAGGTAAATATTTTGAAAACAGTGGCAACTGTCAAAAAAGGGTGATTAGGGGGCATCTACTTTATGACCTAACAAATACACTCAGACTCCGTTTAAGGCAGTCAAATCCTGACATGTTAATAGTACATGAAAAGAGAGAATAGTACAGAAAAATGCAAGCACAAACGTTGGGTACAAGTACAAAATTCAGAATTCCATCCTCTAAAGTTAAAGTATTAAGCTTTGCAGAACAATGTCAGAAGCCACATCAGCTGCCTAGAGATAAGTATTTAGATTCAGATGTATCTTCTGCTGAAAATAGTGATACCTCAAGGCAAATTAGTGAAGTCTTCGATGAGCCCAGCACAACTAAAGAAAAAAGGCAACTGATTGTGGTGAAAACAGAACCAGTACTGGTTCATTGGGAAGAATTATGAGTTTTGCAGAGTCCATTATTCCAAGGAGATTGACTCCTACAAATATTTCGGAAGGAAAACTGGAAACCAGAGTCCAAAGTCCATGTGTTTTCCCACAGGATGCTGTTGCTGACAGAATTGTAAATAAAGAAGTTGATGATTGGCAGGTCAGAACCAGAGATTATGATGTTCCTACTGAAACAAGTGAAAGTAGTTGCCATGAAAGCATCTCAGAACTGAAGTATTCAGATGATTTCACCAGCCCTTGCTCTTCAGAAGACTTCTACACCACTGAGGAGACCAGCAAGAGTTTGAAAACTCATGATAGCAGTCCAAGGGCAGAAATTTCACGCAATGGTAGGTCTAGTGGTGCCAAAAATTTTAATTACATTATTTTAGTGCATAAGTTATGTGAATAGTTTTTATAAGAAAAGTAAATGTCATTCCTTTATGTTTAACTAGTATTCTACCTTAAATCTGATGATATTGATCATGAGATCACCTCATAACTTAGTAAGATTTCTTTATAAGTTATTTAAAAATAAAAGTGTATCTAAACTTTTAAAATATGAAACATTCTAAAGCTGAGTTCATTGAAAAAAGGTTGGTTAATAAGGATAGCTGCAAATTTTAATGGGAATAAGTTATTTAACAAATATATAAAACATTTTGTGAGATGTAGAAAGATAAAAAAAATTAAGATATAGTTCCTGCTGTTAAAAGAGCTTACAGCATGTGTGCTTGTGTGTATAATGTATGTGTATTTATACACACACACACAACACACACAATATCAGAGAGGTACACATCCTGGGATCCACAATAGATGGAGTCCCTTTTAATAGTGATCTATATTTTATTTAACCACAGTCTGCATGATTGCTTGATTAATGTTTGTCTTCCACTTGTCTGAAGTGTTGTGATGAGAAGGACCCTATTTTTAGCACCCAGCACAGTCCTTGGCATGTCATTGGGATGCAGTGAAAACATTTGTTGAACAAAATTGCTAGCATTTAAAATACCTTATGAAAAGTTATAGAATTAAGTAGTGATAGCAAGCAGAAACCCTGAAAAGAAACCTCTGAAAACCCTTATCAAAACATGTTTGACTGATATTTTTTGTTTTGCTGCTGCATGTGAACAATCTTTAGGTGTTCTCTGAAGCATCTGGAGAGGGGAGTTTTAAAAAAAAGTTGTCTTCCTGTGTGGTTTCTTGAATAGGAGTTCAGTTTATTTCTTGTCAGTTGAGGTTCAGTGGTTATTTTTAATGTGTGAAAACTTGTTTTCAAGTCTAGTGATAATTTATGACTTCTTGCATTGATTTTATACTTTGACTTTATTCTGTGTTCAGATGTTTGCATATATTTTCTTCTGAGCTCTAATTTTTTTACTTTGAATATGTGAAGGTTCTAATTTTCCTTTATTTATAAGTAATTAATTATATGGTATTATCTCCTGAATGATCATAACATAGGTAAGATTTAGAGAGATGTTAAGAAGAGAAGACAGTGTTCTTTGTGGAGGACCAGCATGCATAAAGGATCGATGGACACCAGCATGAGATTCATGGGAGATGGAGAATTTTACCTTGATTTGAATAATAGGTTTTGCTACACAGTGATAGTTGAGTAATCCCTTTTACTTTGCTCACTAAGGTTCCCAGCATCAGAGTAAATTCCCAAAGGTAGGAATTGGGCTTTTAATTATTTTGAGTCTTCCTTCATCTGTAGTTATAGCCATGGATAATCATCAGCCAGACTTATTGGTGACTTAGTGAGATTTCTAAATGCTTTATCCCTAGTCATCCCATCCAATAAGTGAATTTCAGATCCTTATTTGTTCTAACTTGGATAAAATACATGGAGAGTTGTATCGAATGACAGTACATGAACCAAGATTTGCAGGATTTTTCTTTTATCATTTTCAACCTAAATACAAAAAAAACAAAAAAACAAAACAAAAAAAAAAAAACTGACTTGGTCAAGACCAAGGTATTTTTCCTGACTTTCTTCAGGAATGGGTCATGCCAAACTGAAACTGGCTTCAGGATGGGTAACTTGAGGTTGGAGTGCTGACGCTTCATGCATTTTCTTATTTTCCAAACAGTTCCTAAGTTTATTACACTAATAATACATAGCCATTTAGAAAAAGTTAGAAGATTCAGATAAGAGCTTTTACTTTATAATATGTACTAAGGAAATGTAATAGTCCTTTCCTCCCAAAATCCCGCTGAAAAGAGAGGTGTAAAAATAACAACCTAAAGTTCACAGAAAATACCAGTGGTGGACAAGACAGTTGGAGGAACTTCTGGAAGATCAAAGCAGATGGGACTAAGTTGATGAAAAATGGAGCTAGAAATCCACTCTTCAGTATAGCCAGGAGGGCACTGCTTGAAGAAGACTCCATGGGTCAGAGAGCACAGCCACCAAGCCAGCAGCAGCAGGAGGCTTCTCCAAGTGCTAAGTTAAGTTGGGTATGGCTTTGTACAGGGTGTCAGCACTGTGGAGACACAATAACTGCCTTTCACTCAGTAGGAAAGGGAGCTCTGAGCCAGGGCATGAGTGAAGACAGAGTTTACTAAAATACGAGGAGACTGTACCAGCGCAGGGAGCACTGAACGTTTCCCTGCAAACTAGGTAAGGACCCTGTCCATAGGCTTTGTCGTTTCTGTGTATCTTGTCTGTCCATGACAGGTACACAAGAATGCTTACTTTAAGTGCCTCTGGGATGCCAGTGGAGCCCATGGGGAAGGAGCTGTCCATCATAATAGAGCCGTCCAAAACTTACAGAATGAGGTGGAGACAATGGAACTTGACTTGGAATCAGATATTGAGTAGAAGAATGCTTGGCAGCAGGACTCTGGGTTTTAGAGGAGAGACTGTGTTTGTCCCAGAACAGGGTAGGTTAGATTAGACAAGCTCCCAGCTCCTGAGTAATAGTAAGACAACAGCCAAAGATTGATGTTGGAGAGACAGCATGGATTGGAGTGGCCCCTGAATCAGGATTCATTCATAACTGCTTGAAAGAATGTGTGTGTGTTTCTTTTCCTTTTTGTCTTCACCTTGGTTTTAATTCAGCTCTTTTTGAAGGATCTAGTTCTATAAAAGCAATGGGGAATGGATTTGTTTGTGGCTCATAATTGATTTGAAATCTTAGAGGAGGAGCCACAAGCCCCCAGGGTCTGCATGCCCATATACTGAGAAAAAAAATGCAGGGGCTCTTCGAAGCCCTTCCTTTCTACCCAGAGATTTCTCCTTCAACTGTCTGCTAAACCCTCAGAGGGCTTTGCATTTTCTTTTATTGAGGGAAGTTGTTCAATTGTAGTCTCACACCCATCAACTGCCTCTCAGAATTTGTGATTTCAGTATCAGCTGGGGAATTGGGACTGATTTCTGGACCCAGGATGATGAAACAATGGGTTGCTGTAGATGTAGAGGAGCCTGCGGTTGCATTGTTCTGGAAATGGTTGCTTGCATATTCAGAATCTGTGAAAATGTTTGCAGGTACTTTGGGACAGCATTTATTAGCCTGAGGTGAAAGATCTTTCTAGTCTGAGAATGTCCTGAATGTTGACATGTGCTGCTTGTTGGCGATGCACCCTGTTCCCAGTGGTGACCTTGCCCACAGCCAAGTGCTCAGGAGGGTGGCCTCAAGTTTCCAGGTGAAACCTTCCCTTCCAGCTACTTTTCTGCATGTCTGGTTTCTTGGGGCTGCTCTCCTGCCTCCCCGATCACCTCAGGAATGAGTGTGAGAGTTTCTTACTCAAATTATGGCCTTGCTCCTTAATGAAAATGAGGGGTACTAAAAAAGTCACTTGATGTCATCTTTGTTGTCATTACTTCAGCACTAATGCCCCCTTACCTGGGTGAGCACTTCCCAGCTCACGAGGCCTTTCATGACCTCGTTTTATCTTTACAAGAGTCCAGCAAACTTAGATGAGGAAAGGAGGCTATTTCCATACTCATCGCCTATCTCACATCCACAGAGAACTGACCCAGAAAATTCATGTTCCTTCAATACTTACATAACTTCCACAAGCAGGGTGGACAGCAGTAGTGTATAAACAGATAAAATCCCAATTTTAAACTGGGTGCGGTGCCACATGCCTATAATCCCAGTGACTTGAGAGGCTGAGGCAGGAGGATAGTGAGTTCAAAGCCTGTGTCAGCAACAGGGAGGCACCAAGTAACTCAGTGAGACCCTGTCTCTAAATAAAATACAAAAGAGGACTGGGAATGTGTGCCCTGAGTTTAATCCCCAGTACCCGCCCCAACACACACTAAAAAAAAAATCCCAATTTTATGATAATTTCCTGAAGTAAGCACTGTCATCATGAAATCTGCCCTCTTGGCTGATTTCTGTGTAGAAAACATCTTGTTGACTATTTGCTCAGTGTTGTACAGGGGTCTCTAGAACCTGTTCCTATTTTTGACTGAACTTTATGCCTTTTGGTCAGCAATTTCCATTTCCCCTCATGCCAACACTGAGAGCCCATCCCACTCTGATTATACCCATCTCACCATTTTAGATTCCTCACATTGTCGAATCAGCAGTATCTTCTGTGATCCAGAGTTCACCCAGGTTGTATATTGCAGAATGCCCTTACTTTTTAAAGGTAAATAGTATTCCAGTGTATGGGTGTCGTGTTGTCTTTATTCATTCATCTGCCAGTGGACATGTAGGGTGCTTACTTGTCTTGTTATTGTGATTAATACTGTTGTGGAAACAGAAGTGTTGATATCTACATAAAATCCTTATTTCAATTCTTTTGGATAAATACCTAGGGTGGCCCTCCCTTTTACTTTTGTCTTCTATTTTTATCTTCTAACTAAACCAATCATTCACTTTTATTGAACCAGTTGTTATGGTTTCCTACATCAAAAGGAAGTATCCAAGTCAGGTACAGTGGTGTGTATCTGTAGTCCCAGAGACTCCAGATACTGAGGTGGAGGGATTGTAAATTCAGGGCTAACCTGGACAACTTAGACTCTGTCGCAAAATTTTAAAAAATAATAAATAATAAGAGTTGGGATTGTGGCTCATTGGTAGAGTGCCCCTGGGTTCAACCCTAAGTGCTGGAGGGCAGGGGGAGAATCCGTCTCATGCAGAGAATATATACTATCATAAATCTAGATGTAGTATTAAAAATGAGCAGAAATTGTTAGATGGTGGTTAGAAACAAAACCATGAGTTTATAGGAATTTAGAGCTAGAAAATACACATCATTTAGTTCAACTCCTTCATTTTATTAATAAAGTACACAGTCCAAGCAAAATGAGTTTCTTAGTCTTTCCCCCTTACTTCCAGGTTCTTTCCATTAGAAAATACCATTTCGTGTATTGAATGGGAATGTAGCAAACCCAAATTGTGTATGTGGCAGACATTCTGCACCACTTATGTGGAGAACATTAACAGAAAGTTAGCTTATTTACAGATGTGGGAATGCATCCTCTGTTCCTAGAAGGGCATCCTGTTGGGAGTAGGTCAGGCAGACCTGTTGAGTATGGGCTCCCTCCACTCACCTACCCACCTTGGTCACTCTTTGATACCTGGAAAGTGGAGAAACAGTAGTACCTCTGGATTACCAGGATTGAGTGAGGTGTGTTTCAGGTGGGATCAGCACATCCCTTGTCCCTTTTGGAACACGCTGGCCCTCCTTTCTTCTCCAGATTCCCTGACTGACACACTTTGAAGCCAGTGAGACCTGAGGAGAGGGCCAGGTAAGCAGCGTGTGGACCCCGTCCACACACGGCTACCTTGAGAATGTAGAAGAGTTACAGCTGATTTGTTGTGCACAATGGAAAATGTAAAACTGGTGAGACACCACAGCAAATCAAGAGAGAGGCTCTGGATTGAAGGAGAGTGCTTTCTGTGTGGCACATTCAGAAAGACCCTGGTCCTGCAGGCTGTTAGCCAGCCATGATCGTCTAAGCTGATCGGGGCACATGGCATCGCCCTCAGGCCTTCTGTTGTGTCCTCCAGCACACATAGAATTCTGCACCCCTTCTGGACAGAGCTGGTGGGTGTCATACTTGGGCTTACTGCCTTGGGGGTGACTTGCTTCCTGTCTAGAATCTGGACATTATTTTTTAAAATTTAATTTTACAGTCTGAACTAAAGTGCCTGCATTTCATACTACTGATAAATCTGGCTTCTAAAATGTAGATGGAGGGACTCATAGCACCTCATTGCCAGAGCTAATGTAATTCTACCTATAGTGTTTTCAGTGCAGAATACAGAATTATTGAAAAACAACCATTCTTTATTTCTGTTTATTCTGTCAGTTAAGGTTGTTTCTGTGGAATTTGTGAAGACCGCCTCTGGAATGTTTCTCTACACTAGTTTCAGACTTCAGACTTCTGTAGTTGGGCTGCATCCTCACATGGTTTTTTTGGCTGGTGTTCTGGGCATGTGCCTGTATAACAGTCTGGTGCACTTCACTTTTGGGACACACATATAATGACATCCCTTTTCATGCCAAAAGATGCTCTTGTTCACACTTCCACGTTGGCAGGGAACCCGGCACCAGCTCTGAACCCCATTTCCACATGGCTGCCTGCTTAGTGCTTACTGGTGCCAGGTCATGTGACCTGCCCATCAGTTGCCTTGGCTTTCAAATTCTGTGGCTTCCATTGCTGTGACAGTGCTGCTTTTGAAGACCTGTCACACCAGTCATGATTCCTACACAAGGCACCTAGGCAGGTGTGATTTGGGGTTTTACTTGGGAGCTCGCCTTCATGAGGGGGGTCCTGAAGATGTGTGGAATGAAGGTCCTACTGCAGGTTCTGTTTTCCAAGTGTTCCTTGGGCTCTTTAAGGTCCATACCCACCAGAGAACTCTGAGTATCTGAAGACATCAGCCTCATCAGCATGTCTCATAGTTCTGAGCACCTAATGGGAAGGGGTCATGGGTTTGATCTTGCTCCCGTCTGAAGTCTTCCTAGGCCTGTATAATTTACCTTTTTTTTTTTGTTTTCTTGGTCTCTATCCAATCACAGAAAGGATTTTTCTTTCTTTTTTTTTTTTTTTTTTTTTTTTTTTTTTTTGGTACCAGGAATTGAACCCAAGGGTGCTTAACCACTGAGTCACATCTCCAACCCTTTATAATCTTTTTTTTTTTTTTTTTTTGAGACAGGTTCTAACTAAATTGCTTAGGGTCTAAGTTGCTGAAGCTGGCCTTAAACTTGTGCTCCTCCTGCCTCAGCCTTCCAAGGCTCTGGGCTTACAGGCATGTGCCACTGTGCCATGATTTCAGATTCTTAAGGTTGATGAATATGATTATTGTATTTACACAACCAAAACTGACTTTTGTAGTTTGTAGGAAGAGTACAAGAATTTTTTTCTGAAGAGTTTTCTGTGTCTCTTTATGTTCATTCCCATGGGAGAAGAGCTGGCAGCACTAACCTAACATGAGTCAGTCAGCCTTACCTGCCCCAGGCGCCTCTGCAAGTGTGTATGTGGAGCACGTCTTACTTGTTTTCTTCCCCCAGTCACCACAAGGAGCCTACCACAGTACTTCCCATGAAATATAGTTTCTCAATTAATTTGTGCTACTGTAACAAAATGCCACAAACTGGGAAACATATAAGGAAGAGAAATTTGTTTCTTACTGACCTGGAGGCTGCTGGATGTGCCAGCAGGCTCAGCATCTGTTAAGGACCTAATCCACTTCCAAGTTAGCACCTTAGTGCCCTTGTCCTCCTGTAACAGGCTGACAGATTTGACTCCATGGAAAAGTTATAGGCCAGGCTATGACAATGACTAAACAGACTCCATTTTGCTCTGAGACTCCCATGTTATTTAGGAAATGCTTCTCCCATAGGAATGCCTCCCCCGTACCCCTGTACCTATAAATACAAAATTGATGGGTATTTTGTACCATCAATTGTACCATCAATTGTATTTCTTAGCAATACAAAATGACAATTCTTATATGATAAAAAAAATGTTCTTTTTTGATTCCTAGTTTTCATAAACAATGCAACATGTTCACAGTGATGTCAATAGTGATTATGTGGATGTTAGTAACCATTCTTTAGTTTGTACCTAGTTAAAGGTAATTTTGACCCACTTCCCCCTATGCTGATGATTTCATGGTATTAACTTGTAATTTTGAATTATAGCAACAGACACTTATAATTGATGTACTGCTTTTTGGTATAAAAACCCCTGTAACCCTGTGGTCAGGGCTGTTCTCCCAATAGCCATTTTTGGGGCATTGTGTGAGACAATCAGCTGGCTGGCTAATAAAGTCTCTCAAATTTGAAGTTCTCAGTGGTGATCAGTCTGTAAGTTGAGCCCCACAACATTTGGAGGACCCAGAGAGATCCTCGGTGCCTGGTGGGTAACCACTGCTCACCTCTGACCTGAAAACTCCTGTGGAGAGGAGAAACCACAATGGTGCTGCTAAGGGATGGCCTCTGAGAGACATTCCTCAGTCCCAGGCTGCTTGGTCTGTGGAGCTCTGACCCAGGACTGAACTAAATTCTCTGAGAGTCACCTGTTTCTGTGCCCCTGGGGGACTGGTAAGTCTGTTTCTGGTGGATCTGTATCTGGAGACTGTGAGAAAGACTGGACACAGCATTGCTTCCTGAGTCTAGGATTGTGGCAAGACATTGTCCAGGCTTTCAGGAATGGCCACTTGTCATTGTCTTTGGCATCTTACCTGTTCTTTGTTTGTCTTTTTCTGGTTTTTTTGCTGCCCTTGAGTGTGGACATGGGTTGGTCTCCCTCATGTTCATCATGGACCCCCTTCAATGCATATTGACCGATTTCCAGGAATTCCAGAGGAGGGCCACTGTCAACAGGACCTGGTATGACATCTATTCTCTTTCTAAATGCTATGCAAGAGAATGGCCAACTTTCACTGCCAGATGGCCCCCTTAGGGGACCACCAAATTGTCTTTGGGCTGCCTGGACATCCTGATCTAATGTCTTATATTCAGTTTTTTAAAAAAATGGTTAAAAAGGTTTTTAACCAGGTTCACTAAAACTTACATTGAAATGTAAACTGCTGCCAACAGGAACTCCCAACTATTGAAGTTCGTCCACCAAAATGCCAGGCTAACTTTTTGATGGCTGCTACACAAAAGACCAGAAAAACCAGTTTAGAACAAGACCCCAATCTGATGGGGCTCTCCCAAGGAGAAAAATGAAAACAGCTCCCTTGCTGAATTTTTGGGAAACTCCTTCAGGGAGAGATGGGGCATAACCTTTGTCTGTATTCTTTGAATTCTTTTCATCTCTGATGAGCTGAACAACATTAGAATGGTGGCCAAAAATACTTTTAAAATTCTGTGTTTTAAGTTCATCATTTTGATCTGGTGCACCTAGGTTAATTTTTTGATCAGACCTATTCTATCCAAGTATAAAGTCTTTCTAATGCTCTGTTTCATTCAGAGGCCTGTGTACAGGGCTGACAATCTAATGGATTTTAAAAAATAAGCCACAAGGCCTTTCTCCATCTGTTTATTTTATGTATATGTACACCAGTTTATTGTCACATCTATATATGTTTAGTACCAAAATTGACATATGAGCTCATAAATTAAAATTTAAAGAATGGATCCAAATCCTTTTGGTTCACATAATTTAAAAGATTTTTAAATTGGGTTTACAAAAGTATGGCTTTCAAGTTACTAACACAGTTTTGTTTCTAGGTGGTCAAAAAAAATGATAAAAATTTGAATTTTATAAAATGTCTAATATCCATTGTGTCTATATTTTTCTTCAACATGGAAGAAATGACTGATGCTGCCCAATACATTTCTCTGGTATCTGGTATCTGGTTTTAAAAAAAAAAAACTAAATTAGATTTGACTTATATGGGATTGATCTTGGATATGTTTGTTAGAGACATCTGATTGATTTACAGAGTTAAATGCTAACTTAAATATAACATCAAGTACTCTTAGCTCCTTAAATTCCATAGGGTAACATACTTAAAACATTATTGGTGTTTTATAAATTAATAAATAAAAAAGATTTAAAATGACTTTATGTCATCACTAAAAACAAGGTTACTAAAAATCTCAACAGGTATAATTCTATATAAAGGATCCAAAAGTTTCAACTACATTTTAAATAAATTTCTATAAGTAACAAAGTATTTCATCTTGTTAAAACGGAGTAATTTATCTAAATTTAGAAATTTACAAGGGTTGTTTCAGAGTATAATTTTTTTTTTAAAAAGAGGGGATCAACAGATTAAATTAAAAGATTATAGACATAAAATATATTTAGTAGTAAAATATTTCTAGGTAAAAATAGTATGTGATAAAATAAAGCTATAATACATCTAAGTAATCAACAAGAGGGTCTAATTAAGTGATTTAAAAAAATATAAATTAAGGGTAAATTTTAAAAGCTTTATGTGTATACATAAGTAACAGAACAGTTAAAACTATTCAAGGTTTTTCCCTAAAGTCAAATATTAATGCACTGATATAAACCAAAGTTCAGTCTATATGCTAAAATGACAAATAATTCTTGAAATATTTACTCTTAAAATTATATCTGTTAAGTTTTATTCTGTAGAACAACTAGTCTTAAAAATCAGGGGTTTATACAACTTGTTAAACAGCAACTGTTATTTTAGAGTATTGTACTATATTACAAAGTCTAAATTTTTTTAAAAGCTGAACTTGGTTAATATAAAAACATAAATGTAATTATGATTCTATTACTCTTCTTTATATATCAAATGTTTTATATCTTCCAGGTATACAAGTCTTTAAAATGAAAGGTTTAAAAGAATATTTTTATCAAGCTGTTATTCTCCAACCTAAAGTTGTAATGGTAATTTTAAACTTATAAGAATAGCAAATTTTATTGGGAATTTATCATTTAATGTTCTGTAACTGAACCTGAACCTTATACATTGGGATAAAAATGTAAATATATTTCTAAAAGTTAATGAGAGACTGATTTGTTTACAGGTTAATGTTGTGAAACATAAAAACATTTTGCCATTTTACTACACAAAAGAAAAATTAAAAGCTCTCTCAGCTTTCTTTAATTCATGTTTTAGGTGTAATATATTGTGTTAACTAACATTCATGTAGACTTAGGAAACAATATTATAAACTTTGTAAAAATGACATTTAAAAAAGAAAACAAAGATCAATTTCCGAACTAGACCACTTTATCTAAGAATTGTGAAGAGCCCCGCCTTACCTAAGATAAGGTTCTACCTCCCACCTTACTACATGTTAGACTCCAAAATAAGCCAGACTTCAGCTCATTTAAAGTTATATTCAAAAGACTGGGTTTTTTCTTGTAAAATTACTGTGATCTCGAACAGGGGATATAATATGTACTTTAACTGCTACCTGTTAGTGCCTTAACAAAAGTATATTAGGCCATCATCTATAGACAGGTAATAAATAAAAGGGGTAAAAATAACTATTAAATTATAAACATTAAAGTTAAAGCCTCTTACTTTAAGACTGATAAAACTGATTTGCTGGATGTTTAACACCAAGACTTAAAAATTAAAAGGGCCCAAAAAACAAACAACCAAACAAACAAACAAACAATATTTGGCTCTTGCCCTCAGTCAGTATGAATCCACGGAACAAAAGAACATCTCTAAGTAGCTTTATAACTCTGGGCCACATGACTGCCCGATCACAGAGATTGATGAGACCACTAGAGAATGAAAAGCCAATCAGTGCACCTGCTGCAGAGGAGGGTCATTGGAAAAGGGAGACATCCCTGATGCTTCCAAAGAAGGCCACTTCATCAAGGAGACCCTACCTAGCAAATGACACTAAAGGAGCTAAGGAGCTGCTGTCAAGTTCCCCATGAGTGACACCTATGGGAACTCAGCTGACTGTTAACAACAGATAGAAACAAGGTCAATTTGACCAACTTGATCTTAAACACTTAGCAAAAACAGTTAAAACTAAAATTGTTATGACATTTTAAAATGTCATTCATGGATATTTTAAAAACAACAAAATAGTTATTTTAATGTGACTTGAGAATGTACACTTGTGTTAGCCCCCCAAAATAAGTAAAACTGAAGGTGACAGAAAAGGTTCTTAGACAAAAATGCCTGATAACTATCAAGAGAAACTGCCAGAGATTAAGTTTTTGGTCAATTTAAGGCCTATGGATCTTCTTAACCTCTGATACAGGTAGACTTAATCAGTGTTTGCTAGTATGATTCTCTATCCCTAAGTGACAAAGATAAAGTGATTTCTAAGCAAAGAGGTCATGCCAATAAAATATTTTACAAAAATCAGGTGACATTAGGTAACTTAACTAAATGTTGTGTTTACATTCCTGATAATGCCCACAATGTTAAAGATTTACAATTAAGGTCTTATCCTCTCCAGCCTTGTTAGGCTTTGTTAGGCCTTGTTATGGGGACAACAACATTTCTTACCTCCTGGTAAGAAATTATTGATTTCTGTCATCTTCGTGCTATTCATTGACATGTTCCAGATGCTATTTATTTTGTGCTCATATTTTCTTGTTTCTTTCATAGAATCGAATTTTACCCCTAGATAGACCGAAATTCTGAAAAGGGACTTCAAGCTGCTTGCCCTACCTCATGTGGCCCGCTCTCAACTCTAAGCAACAAAAGCATCATTGCCCTTTTTTCTTACAGCAGTAAGAAGTCCCTAAGATGAAAGAAGTAATAAAAAAATTTAAAAGACAGTCAATATAGATGGGTAATTGGGTTGAATCACAAAAATAAAGGCCAATTTGGGTTCAAAAATTTGGAGGCACAAAAACCTCTGAGAGATGAAAGTGTTAATGTTTCTAGAGCCCTTCCTCTACCCTTAGCAAGAAACCTGCTCCTGCTCCAATCTGTCATTAAGTCTCTCTAACAGGTTCAACTTATGAGAACCATTCCCAAGAGACCACTGATTTCCAACACCCATTCCAGCCAGAAGACTACGTCTATGTCAAATGATTCCACAAAGAAGGGCTAATACCCACCTGAAATGGAGGGGACCTTACTCACAACATGGATTCATCACATCTGAGTCAAGACAACAGAAAAATGGACAGCCCTTAGAGACCCCAACCACCCTCTAAAGATAAGACTGAAAAATGTTAATCTTGTTTTTCTTCTTGCTTAGACTATGTTATAAGGCCCGGGCTACTAAAACAACATACTTTTTCCATCAAATTAATGTATATACATGGCCATTACAACCCCTTACTTAATTTAAAAGATAAATCCAAGGATTCTTACACCTCTACTATGGTACTTGGGTCTTCCTCAGGCCCCTATGACAACCATCTGTGGGCCCTGAGGGAGCATGGTTTGCTTGTATGTCAGGAGTAACTCCATGCCTGGCCCTTCAGCTTTTCAAGATTACCAAATGGGATGAATTCTGGGTTACTGTTCATGTCACTCCCCAGGTGTACTATTATGGGGAGGGAGAAAGGGATTATCTGGGGCTAATACAATCATCTAAATGAGTGGCCCTTGTCTTAGTTCCCCTCCTAATGGGATTAGGTAGAGCTGGCTCCACTGCTGTAGGCACCACTGCCTTCACTACAGGATACCAAAATGTCAACACTATAAGTAGACAAATAGATATCAACTTAAGTAAATTTAAAAAACTCTGTAAGCCACTTAAAAAAAATTCCCTTGATTCACTTCCTAAGATAGTTTTACAAAACAGAAGAGGGTTAAATATGCTGTTTTTAAAATAAGAAGGATTATGTATGGCCTTAAGGGAGACCTGTTGTTTCTATACTAACCACTCAGGTGTCATTTGTGATAGTTTAACTTTGATTAGGAAAAGACTCAAGAAAAGGGAGGAAAAGCCAAATTAGAAATTAGTACCAAAATCTGTTCTCTTGGTCCCCCTGGTTAATTACTTTAATAACCACAATAGCAGAACCTCTCATCCTAATTATGATGGGAGTTTTAATCGGGCCATGCATGATAAACTGTTTAAATATGTTAGAGATAGAATCCAATCTGTTAAACTAATGGTGTTACATGCCCACTACAATCACTTCTATACTAATAATCAATCAATGATTTGATTATGTACATAAAACCAGTGGGGAATATGACAGATTCACAGATTTGACTCCATGGAAATGTTACAGGTCAGGCTACATGGGCAATGACTACACAAAATCCATTTTGCTCTGAGACTTCATATTTTGTAGGAAATGCTTCTCCCATGGGAACACCTCACTCTGTACCCATCAACAGTTGCTTAGCTTCTCCCATGGGAACACCCCACCTTTGTACCCATCATAAGTTACTTAGCAATACAAAATGACAAAATGACAGTGCTTATATGATAAAAAATCTTTCTTTTTTGGTTCCTATTTTTCCTAAGCAATGCACCATGTCAGCAGTGATGTCAATAGTGATTGTGTGGATGTTAGTAACCATTCTTTAGTTTGTACCTAAATTTCCCTCTCTGCTGATGATTTCAGATCTCACGATGTTAGCTTGTAATTTTGAATCATAGCAATAGACACTTATGTTTGATGTACTGACTTATGGTATAAAAACCCCTGAAACCCTATGGTTGGGGCTGTTCTCCCAATAGCCATTTTTGGGGTGTTGTATGAGAGCTAGCCAGCTAAAAAAGACTCTCAAGTTTGACCTCAGTGGTGATGGGTCTGTGCTTCAGTTGTGCCCCATAACACTCCAAAGAGGAGAAATTTGTCCCCATGGCAGAAGGAACAGGACAAGGTAGGTGACTACCTCACAAGCCCTTCCGTAGGGCACCTCTCATTCCTGAGGGCAGAGCCCTCAAGATGGTCACCTCCCCAGACTCACCACCCTGTGGGTCTTTGTGGTAGAACTTGTTGCCCAGATTGATTGTGGATCTGATTTGATGTGATTAAAACTGCCAAGCAGATTGTTGTTTGCTAGTTTTAAAGGTTTAGAGTCCTGTATAACTGTTGTAAAACATATACTGTTTAAAGCTTTTTAAATATGAGTTTGAAAAGCTAAGATGCTGGGATTGTGTGTCCCTGGAGCCAGTGGACAGTCCACACTCCTCATTCAACCTCTCCATGGCCTTCTGTGGCTCTACACTTCTTCTCCTTGGATATCCTCAGCTTTACTCTCTTCTGGCTTTCTTCAGAACTGTCCTCCAGTCTCCCTGTCTCTGCTCTGCATCCTAACACTGCCCTCCAGCTCTCACTTCTGCTCTGTGACTCTTCCCACGGCCTCCCTCAGCTTACCTCACTGCTTCAAAAGCAACTGGCAGATTCGCTCCCCAACACCACCCTCTCTCAAGGTGCAGACTCCTCTACCTGAAGTGTCAGTTGTCTGCCACAAGTGTCTGAAGGTGGTGGCGCATGCTGTGGCTTGATTTCCACCCACACAGCAGCATGCTCTAGGCTTCCTGAGACAAGGGCTCTCCCTTTGCACCTCAACCATCTGCACTGTGGCTACTTTTGTGGGTAGCACCAGTAACCAACTGTGGATTCTGGCTTCTGCCTGGGTTCGTCAGTGGAGGCACTTGGAAGGAGGGTGCAGGGCAGGAGAGGACAGTGGGCCTGACTTCCTGGACCCCTCCTGTGGCCAACCTTGGGTAGATCATTTGACAGTCCTACTGAGACAGTCAAGGCTCTTGTGGGACAGTCCCTTATAACTGTGGTCACTGCAGCAGCCCTCAGCTCTGGGACTGACCAGACCCTCTCCCTTGGTGCCCTGGACGCTGGTCCTGAGGCCCTGCACCATTCCAAGTTGGTCTCTCTGACTCTGCCCACCCTGCACAGAGCTCCTTGTGAGCCTGCTGCAGTGCACCATCTTGTCAAGGGCCTGACTGTGTCCCTTCCCAGCTCAGCACCAGCACCAGTGGGCTGCTCAGGCAGAGGGCTGGCAGCACCCTCCCCTGCCCGCTCCAAATCCTGTCACCTTGTTGATGCCACTTCTGCAGTCATAGTTGAGCTGCCTTCTCCTTCCCTGTTGGCCCTTTACTGTTCTTGGCTCATCCAATCCACTCACTGCATGGCTACGTGATCTCTTAAAAACAAATCAGGCTACATTCTTTATCTGCTTAATACTCATTAGGACTTTCAGAGTAAAATCTGGATTTCTTTCTGCAGGCCCACAGGCCTGTGTGCTGGAACCTCTGCTCCCCCTGCCCTGCTGCAGGCAAGCCACATTCCTGCTGTTGCTTTGACACCTCAGGATTTTCCATGCTGCTCCTTGTCAACTCTTTGGAGAGGCCTTTGACAGTCATGTCAAATTCAGTTTCTCATCCCAACTTCCCTACCTGCTGTCTTCTGCATTGCACCTGGTCAACTCCTATAGCCTCCTATGGCATATGTAACATGTAATTATGCATATCAGTAGTTTTTATGCTTGTTTACAGTCCTTCCTTGCTCATTTTTTGTCTTCTTCACTAGTCTGTAAGTCTCTGATGACAAGGACCATCTTGCCCACCACTGTAGATCCAACTGTAACACAGTGCTTCTTGGCATAAATGGACGTCCCGTTGCTGACATTCAGTAAACATTTGTTCAATGCACAGAGGCTTAAATATTCAAGTGGGGGAGAAACAAACACTAGTACTTAAAAGTTTCACAAAAAGTGGCAGCAAAACTGAGGAGATGATTTTACATATGTACACGTGTATCTGTCCCCACCCCAGAGGATGACAACTTGTTCATCTGTTGCAGATCTAGAAACACCACTTACTGCAGAAGAAGTTTCATTTACACAGGGGAGATTAAAGTTGCAGTGCTTGGGAATAATTACAACAATGTTTTCCATGATATATATTCAAGAAGAAAAGAAGAAAAAGGAAAGATCTGCATGAAAACCCAATGGAAAAACATTTCAAACACTAATCAAATGACTTACAATCCCAAGAAAATTATCTCAAGGCCTCAGATCTTTGGTCTGAGGCCTGAAAACTAATCCCTCAAAGATGTGGTTTAACTCTAGAATTCCAAACAACTCAGCCTGAACAGGAATGTTTTAAGTCACACTGCTCTGATGAGAACCATTAAATGAAGGGCTGAGGTCCAGCTCATGTCACCTCAGGCAGCAGTGTTTTCTGCTTGAAATGTGTTTGCCTCCAGAGCCACCCAGCCACTTAGCATTCTTAGTCTTTGGTTGCAATTATTTTTCAGGTATCTGGCTTATCCCTTACCACTGTGTGATAACTTTTGTGTTTTAAGCTTCTCTTCATGGTCTAAATAATCTTCTAGAGGGCTGTAATAGCATCTTTGAATCTTGCTACCCCAAATTGTCTTTGGAAAAACAGTTCATCTGATTTTCCTCTGGGGAAGATTCTCATTCCTTACTTCTCGAGCTCTGGGACTAGATGCACCTAGTCCTACATCTCATTTCAAACAACACCTCCTCCTCTCCCAGCGAATGCACTCAGCACACACTTCCACTTGAGAAGCAGACAGGAGACTGCACTGGGTAAGCCCTCCTGCCTCACAGATCCGAGGGTCTGCCTGGAGAGGGGTCAAACTTGGAGAGAAGAATAGGAACACTGAGTCTTGACCACAGTTGGGTCTGGGCCACATATCCAAAAAGGGTTAGTTTTTGGACTGGTATATTACATTATTGAGAAATTCACTTTTAAAATATAAATACTGTTTTGGATTGGAGGGGGTCTCTCAATGGAAACAAAATAATTCTTGAATATAGTAAGCACTGATTTCTACCATTTTGACTTTTTGTTGAGCCCCCTGAAACAACTAGAAGACTCCCTTGTTGGAAATGAGTAAGAACAGAAACCCCTGCCGTAATGAATTTTCCTAAATTCTTCTGGGTCAAGCAATTCTGTTCAAAAGACCAAAGTTGTTTATTAATTATAAGTATTTCCAGGCCATTCCTGCTGTCTAGAAGACTTTCCCTTTGACCTTCTGTGTAGGATGCCATCCATGTTTAGCAGAATCAGACTTGACTGAGCCATGGATTACAGAGGTCTGACTCCCAGGAACTGGCAGTCATGAGAGATGGTTTCAGACAACCTGGGATAGGTGACCCTGTACAGAGTTGGCTCACCCCTGAGGAAATGCTAATTCTCTACGCAAATGACTTCCCTCACTTCACCCCATCCTGTTCCTCACAGAAGAAGCCCCTCCTGGTCCCCTTTTACCTGTGCAACTATAAACAAAAGGAAGGTGGGTTTCTCCATCTTGTTTTGTAAGCAGATCTTGGCATGGTCCAATCCATCACACCCCCTCCCATTTGAAAAGATTATTGGCTTTTGTGTTTCTTTAATTAGATAAATTTCTTAGTGATTAATCAACAGTTGGCACCATCCTCCTACAGAGACCCTTTATCTCATCCATGCTGGACATGACAGGAGATCCCCCACTTCTGAAAAACAAGTGAATCTCTGAAGTTTGTGCTGATTTAAAATTGGAATTCATTTGTTCATTCTGAAGAAAACATTTGTTTTTGTCAACAGCTACATTTGCAACCAAACAGATCAATTTAGCTTAATGCTGTACCTAATTAAGGAATTTAAAACTATTTAAAATTATAATACATTTCTCAGAATTTAAATGTGACTGAAGCAGGATAGCAAATTCAAGGACGGCCTCAGCAATTTGACCAGGCCCTAAGCAACTTAGCAAGACCCTGTCTCAAAAAGTAAAAAGGGCTGTTTTTGTGGCTCAGTGACTGAGCACCCCTGGGTTCAATCTTCGTTACAAAAAAAAAAAAAAAAAAAAAAAAATTCAACAAATACTTTTGTCCTGTGTCATGGAGCCCTCCACCAGTATAATGGACCACTCCATTTTTGACATGGACCTCTCCTCCCATGTCATGGACCTGTCTACCATATCATTGACCCATCCACCCGTGTCATTCCCCCCTCCATGAACCCCTCCACTGGTGTCATTCCCCCCGTCATGAGCCCCTCCACTGGTGTCACTTGACCCTCCAACTGTGTCACTGGACCTTCTACCCATGCCGTGGATCCTCCACCCATGTCTGGACACATCCACCAGTGTCATGAACCTCTCCATCCTTGTCATAGATCCGTCTACCTGTGTCATGGACCCTCTACTCATGTCATGAACCCATCCACCCATGTTATTTCCCCCTCCACCTGTGTTACAGACCCCTCCACCTTTGTTATGATTCCCTCCATCCTTGTCATGGACCCCTCCACCTGTGTCTTGGACTTCCACCTGTATCATGGACCACTCCACTTGTGATATGGACCACTCCACCTGTGTCATGGACCCCTCCACTCATGTCATGGACCCCCCACCTCTGTCATGGACCAACCAACTGTGTCATGGACACTCAACCTGTGTCACTAAATCCCTCCACCAGTATCATGGACCCCTCCACCTGTGTGATGGATCCCTCGACCTCTGTCAGGGAACTCTCCAGTCATGTCCTAAACCTCTGCACCTGTGTCATAGACACTTCCACCTGTATCTTGGACCCCTCCACCTGTGTCACAGGATCCTCCATACATATCTGGACACCTCTACTCATGTCATGGACCTCTCCACCCCTGTCATGGAACCTTCCAGCCATGTCATAGACCCCTGCACATGTGTCATGGACCCTTCCACCTTTGTCATGGACCCCTCAAATTGTGTCATGGACTCTCCACCTGTGTCACTGTATCTTCTACTCATACCACGGACCCGTCATATGTGTCTGGACACCTCCACTCATGTCATGGACCCCCCCAACCTGTGTCATAGACCCCCTACCTAATCATGGACCCTCCACTATAGTATGCACCCCTCCATGTGTATTGTGGACCCCCCACCTGTGTCATGGACCCCTCCACCTGTGTCACTATATACTCCAAGTGTGTCATGGACCCTCCATCTCTACCACCTGGGTCTCGACAACTCCATCTATGTATTGGACCACTCCACCCATGTCATGAAACCCTCCACCCCTGTCATGTACCCCTCTACCTGTGTCATGGACAACTCCACCTGAATCATGGACCACTCCACCTGTGAAATGTACCTCTCCTCCCATGTCACGGACCCCTCTACCTGAGGCATGGAGTACTCCACCTGTGTCATGGACCCCTTCACCTGTGTCAATGAACCCTCCAACTATGTCACAGACTCCACCACCTTTGTCATGAATCCCTCCACCTGTGTCATGAACTCCTCCACATGTGTCATGGACCCTCCACCTATATTGTGCCCCCCCTCCACTTGTGACATGGACCCCTCCACCTGTGCCATGGACACTTCCCCCCAAGTCATGGTTCCTCCATCCATATCATGGACCATCCTCCTGTGTCATGGACCCTCTCCCTGGGATATGGACCCCTTCACCTGTGTCACTGGACCCTTTAACCCAGTCAAGGACCCCATCGCTAGGGTCATGGCCCCCATCATCAGTGTCATGGACCCTTCCACCCATGTCATGAACCCCTCCACCTGTGTCACTGGAACCTCCTACTATCATGAACCCCATCCCCCCATAACATGGATCATCCATCTGTGTCATGGAACCCTCCACTTGTGTCATGAACCCCTCTACCTGTGTCATGGACCCCACCACTTGTGTCACGTACCCTCCACCCATGTCATAGACCCCTCCAATTTTCATTGATCCCTCCACCTGTGTCATGGATCCCTCCATCTTTGTCATGACTCCCTCCACCCTTGTCATGAACCACTCCACTTGTGTCATGGACCGCCACCTGTATCACGGTCCACTCCACCTGGGACATGGATAGCTCCACCTGTGTCACTGGACCCTCCACCAGCCTCATGGACCCATCCACCTCTGTCACTACCCCCCGCCACCTGAGTCATGGATACTCCAACCATGATTTGTACACATCCATGTGTCATGGACCTCTTACCTGTGTCATGGATGCTCCACCTGTATTGTAGACACTCCACCTGGGTCTGGACACCTCCACCCATGTGATGGACCCATCCACCTGTGTCAAGAAACCCTCCACTCGTGTCACTGAATCGGCCCCCCTTGTCATGCAGCCCTCCACCTGTTTCATGGTTCACTCAATTTGGGACATGGACCTCTCCACCTGTGTTATGCAGCCCTCCACTCTTGTCATGGATCCTCCACTCATGTCATGGACCCTCCACCTGTGTCACTAGATGCCTCCATCAGTGTCATGGACCCCTCCACCTGTGTCATGGATTCTTCCACCTGTGTCAAGGACTCTCCATCTCTGTCAGGGAATTCTCCAGCCATGTCCAGGACCTCTGCACCCGTGTCATGGACCCATCCACCCATGTCATGGACCCCTCCACCTTGGTCATGGACCCCTTTAGTCATGTGTGGACACTTCCACCCATGTCACAGTCCCCTCCATCCATGTCATGGACCCTCCATTTCTGTCACTGAATTCCTTCATCAGTGTCTTGGACCCCTTCACCTGTGTCATGGACCCTCCACCATGTCATGGACCCCTTGACCTATGTTATGGACTCTCCATGTGTGTCATGGATCCCTCCATCATTTTCATGAACCCTCCACCTGTGTCATGGACTCCTCCACTCATGTCATGGACCCCCCATCTGTGT
Organism: Sciurus carolinensis; assembly: GCF_902686445.1. Classification (NCBI taxonomy): domain Eukaryota; kingdom Metazoa; phylum Chordata; class Mammalia; order Rodentia; family Sciuridae; genus Sciurus; species Sciurus carolinensis. Next base: position 34,154,419 of record NC_062224.1, read on the forward strand.
CATGGACCAACCAACTGTGTCATGGACCCCTTCTCCGGTATTATAAACCCCTCAACCTGTGTCCTGGACCTATCAACCTGTGTCATGGACACTCAACCCATGTCCTGGACACATTCCCCCCATGTTGTTGACCCTCCACCTGTGTCATGGACACATTCCCATCATGTCGTTGACCCTCCACCTGTGTCATGGACCCCTGTACCTGTTTCATGGACTCCACCTGTGTCCAGACCCATTCACCTGCATCATGGACCCTTGACCCATGTTATGGATTCCTCCACTTGTGTCACAGATTCCTCCACATATGTCTTGGACCCCTTCAGCTGTGTCATGGGACCCTCAACCTATGTCATGGACCACTTGACCTGGGTCATGGACTGCTCCACCTGTGTCACAGACCCCTCCATGTGTATCATGGACCCCTCAACCTGAGTCATGGACCCTCCACCTGTATCATGTACACAACTACCTGTGTCATGGATCCCTCCCCATTTTATGGACCCCTTCATGTGTTTCATGACCCCTCAACTTGTGTCATGGACCCCTCCACCTGTCATGAACTCCTCAACCCGTGTCAGTGACACCTCCATCTGTATCACTGGACCCATCCACCTATGTCACTGGACCCTCCAACTGTGTATGGACCACTCCACCTGTGTCATGAATTCCACCACCCTTGTCATGGACCCCTCCACCTGTGTCAAGAAACCCTCCACCCCTGTCATGGACTCTTCCACCTGTGTCAAGAAACCCTCCACCCCTGTCATGGGCCCCTCCACCTATCTCACGCACCCCTTCACCCATGTCATGGACTCCTCTACCCGAGTCATTGACCCCTCCACCTGTGTCATGGATCCCTCCACCTGTGTCACTGGACTGGCCCCCCTTGTCATGGACCCCTCCACCTGTGTCATTGTCCACTCCATTTGGGACATGAATCCCTCCACCTGTGTCACTAGATGCTTCCATCAGTGTCATGGACCCCTCCACCTGTGTCATGAATTCTTCCACCTGTGTCAGGGACTCTCCACCTCTGTCAGGGAATTCTCCAGCTGTGTCCAGGACCTCTGCACCCATGTCATGTACCCATCCACCTGTGTTATGGACCCCTCCACCTTGGTCATGGAACCATCCACCCATGTCATGGACCCCTCCACCTGTGTCATGAACCCCTTTAGTCATGTGTGGACACTTCCACCCATGTCATGGTCCCCTCCACCCATGTCATGGACCCCTCCACCTGTGTCATGGACCCTCCACTTGTGTCTGGACACTCCACTAATGTCATGGTTCCTTTTACCCATGTCATGGATCACTCCACCCATGTTTTGTACCCCCCTACTTGTGTCATAGACCAGTCCATCTGTGTCACTGGACCCTCCACTCATGTCTGGATACCTTCACCCATGTCATGGACCCCACCACCTGTGTCACGGACCCCTCCTCCCATGTCATGGGATTCCTCCACCTGTCAATGGACCACTCCACTAGTGTCACAGACCCCTCCACCTGGGTAATGGACCCATTCGCTCCTAACATGGACCCCTTTACCTGTCTAATGGAACCCTCCACCCCTGTCATGGACCACTACACCATATCATGGACACCTCTACCTGTGTCATGAACCCCTCCACCCCTGTCATGGAACACTCCAGTCATGTCATAGACCCCTGCACAGGTGTCATGAACCCTTCCACCTTTGTCATGGACTCCTCCACATGTGTCATGGTTCCCTCTACCTGTGTCATGGATTCCTCCACCCTTGTCATGGAACCCTCCACCTGTCTCATGAACACTTCCACCCATGTCATGGACCTGTCCACCTGTGCCACTGAACCTTCTGTCCATGTTATGAACTTTCACCCTTGTCTGGACATCTCCAGCAGTGTCATGGACCCCTCCACCTTTGTCATAAACACTCCACCTTTGTCAAGGAACCATTCACCCATGTCATGGGTCCTTCCTGCCAAGTCATGGACCCATCCACCCATGACATGGACTACTCCACTTGTGACATGAATCCCTTCAACCAAGTTGTGAACTCCTACACCTGTGTCATGGACCACTCCACCCGTGTCACTGGACCCTCCACCTGTATCATGGACCACTCCATTTGTTAACATGGATCCCTCCACACAGGTCATGGACACCTCTGTCCATGTCATGGACCCTCCTTCTTTGTCATGGACCACTCCACCTGTGTCATGGACCCCTCCACCCATGTCATGGATGCCTCCACCTGTGTCATGGACTCATTCATCCATGTGATGCTCCCTCCACCTGTGTCATGGACCCCTTCACCTGTGTCATAAATCCCTCCATTCTTGTCATGTATCCCTCCACCTGTGTCATGGACCCTCCACCTATATCATGGCCCAATCCACTTGTGACACTGACCCCTCCACCTGTGTTATGGATCTCTCCACCTGAGTCATGAATCCTCTACTTATGTCTTCACCTTTGTCATGGAACCTTCCACCTGACTCATGGACCCTCCACTCATGTCTGGATGCCTCCACCTGTGTCTTCAACCCATCCACCTCTGTCACTGAACCTTCTACCCATGTCACAGACCCTTCACCTGTATCTGGACATCTCCACTCATGTCATGGGCTTTCCACCCGTGTCTGGACACCTCCACCTTTGTCATGGAGCCTTCCACCTGTATCACTGGACCATTCGCCTATGTCATGCACCCCTCTGCCTGTGTCAAGGAACCCTCCACCTGTATCATGGATCCCTCACCCTGTGTCATGATACTCCATGTGTGTCCTGGACCCTCCACCTGTGTCACTGAATACCTCCACCTGTGTCATGGACCCCTCTACCTTTGTCATGTACTCTCCACCTATGCCATGGACCCCTTCACCTGTGTCATGAACCCTGCACCTATGCCAATGACACTGCACCTTTGTCAAGAACCCCTCCACCATGTCATGGACCTCTATACCCGTGTCATGGACGGACCCCTCTACTTGTATCACTGTACCCCTCCACCCATGTTATGGACCCCTATACCCATGTCATGAAAATCTCCACCAGTGTCATGGACCCCCTCCATCAGTGTAATGGACACTACCACCTGTGACATGAATCCTCCACCTATATCATGGACACTTCATCTGTGTCATGGACCCTTCCACCCTTGTCATGAACCCCTCCACCTGTGTCATGGACACTTCATCTTTGTCATAGACCTATCCACCTGTGTCACTGGACCCTCCACCCATGTCACTGACCTGTCCCCCCATGTCATGGACCATACCACATGTGTCATCAACCCCTCCACCTGTCTCATGGTCACCTCTACCCAAGTCATGGACCCATTCACCTGTGTCACTGGCCTTCTCATGTCATGGACCCTCCACCCTTGTCATGGACACAGGTAGGTCATGACTCTACCAGTGTCATGGACCCCTTAATGTGTGTAATGGAGCCCACTACTTGTGTCAAGGACACCTCCACCCATTTCAGGGACCTTTCCCCCCCAGTCACAGACTACTTCACCCATGTCATAGACCAATTACACCTGTGTCATGGACCCTCCACCTGTGTCTGGACACCTCTACCCATGTCATGGACCCTTCCACCTGTGTAATGGACCTGTCCACATGTGTCATGGACCCTCCACTTCTGTCAGGGACCCCTCTACCCATGTCATAGACCCCTTAACCTGTGTCATACATCCTTCCACTCATGTCATTCATCCCTCCATCTGTGTCATGGACCCTCCACTTGTGTCTGGATGCCTCCACCCAAGGCATGGACCCTCCACCTGTGTCATGGATGCCTCCACCCATGTCATGAATGCCTCTACCCATGTCATGGACCCTCTTCCCCTCTCATGCATGCCTACACCGTGTCATGGACCCCACCACCACCCATGTCATGTACCCTCTGTGTCACTGGGCCCATCCCTGTATCATGGATGCCTCCATCTGTACCCTGGATTCCTCTATCCATTTCATGGTCCCCTCCACCTTTGTCATGGAACCCTCCACTTGTGTCAGGGACCCTAACCTTTGTCACCAACCTGTTTACTTATGTCACTTGTAGCCATGTCATAGACCCTTCACCTGTGTCTGGACACCGCCATTCTTGTCATGGAGCTCTCCACCTGCATCGTCGACACTCCACATGTGTAATGGACCCCTACACCCATGTCATAAAAATCTCCACTAGTGTCATGAACCCCTCCATTACTGTAATGGACACCTCCACCTGACATGGATCCTCCACATGTGTCATGGACATCTCCATCTGTGTCATGGACCCTCCATCTCTGTCAGGTACCCCTCCACCTGTGTCACTGTACCCTCTACCCATGTTATGAACCCCTCCATCCCAACCATGAACCCTCTACTCATTTCTGGACATTTCCACCCATGTCATGGACCCCTCCACATTTGTCATGGACCCCTCCACTTGTGTCATGGACACCTCCACCTGTGTCATGGAACATTCCACCTGTTTACAGACACCTCCACCTGTGTCATCCACTTCTGTCACAGGACCTTCCACCCATGTCTGGACAGCTTCACTATGTCATGGACCCTCCACCATGTCATGGACCCTCCACCAATGTCTGGACGACATCACCTTTGTCATGGAGCCCTCCACCTGTGTCACTGGACCATCCACCTGTGTCATGGAACTCTCCACCTGTGTCCTGGCAACCCCTACCTTTTTCATGGAACCCTCCCCCTAAGTCACCAGACCCTCCACCTGTTTCATGGACACTCCATCTGTGTCATGGACCCTTCACCCATGTCTGGACACTTCCACACACATCATGCACTCATCCACATTTGTTGTGGACCTCTCCACCTGGGTCATGGACCCCTCCACTGTGTCATAAATGCTTCCACTTGTGCCATGAACCCTCCACCTCTGTCAGGTGCCCCTCCACCTGTGATACTGGATCATCTACCCATGTCATGGACCCTTCCACTCGTTTCATGGACCATTTCACCTATGCCATGGACACCTCACCTGGGTCATTGACCCCCTCCACCTGTGTCATGGACCCTCAAAACTTGTCATGAAACCATTTACCTATGTCATGGACTCCTCCTTTGTCATGGACCTCTCCACCTCTTTCACTGGAACTTCCAATTGTGCCATGGACCCTCCATCCCTGTCTTACATGCCTCCACCTGTAATGGACCCTCCACCTGTATCATGGCCCACTTGTGACATGGACTCCTCCACCTGTGTCATGGACCCCTCCTCCTGAGTCATGGACTCTCCACCTATGTCATGAACCCTTCCCCTGTGTCATGGACCTATCCGTATGTGTCATGAATGCTTCACCTATGTCATGGACCCTGCACTTGTGTCATGGACCCCTCCACCATGTCATGGACCACTCTACCCATGTCATGGACCCCTCTACTTGTGTCACTGTACCACTCCACCTGTGTCATGGACCCCTACACCCATGTTCTAAAAACTTCCACCAGTGTCATGGACCCCTCCATCACTGTCATGAACACCTCCACCTGTGACATGGACCCCTCCACCTGTTTCATGGACACTTTACCTGTGTCAGTGACCCTCCATCCATGTCTGGACACCTCCACCCATGTTCTGTACCCCTCCACCTGTGTCCTGGACACTCAACCCTTGTTATGGACACCTCCACCCTTGTCATGGACCATTCCACCCATGTCATAGACACCTCCACTTGTGTCATGGATTCTTCCACCTGTGTCATAGACCCCTCCACCTCTGTCATGGACCCTCTAACCTTGTCTGGAAACCTCCACCCATGTCATGAACCCCTCCACCCCTATTGTGGACCACTCCACCTATATCATGGACACTCCAGCTGTGTCAATGAACCCTTCACCCATGTCATGGAACCCTACACCCCTGTCATGGACCCCTTCACGTGTGTCATGAACTCTCCACACGTGTTATGGACCCTCCACTTGAATCATGGACCCTCCACGAGTGTCATGCATGCCTCCACCTGTGTCATGGTCCCCACCACCTGTGTCAGGGACTCTCCATCTGTGTCAGTGGACCCATCCACCTGTCATGGACACCTCCATCTGTGTCATGAAAGTCCCCGCCCATGTTATGGTCCCCTCCACTGGAGTCATGGATTCCTTCACATGACACTAGACCCTCCAGTTTTGTCATGGATCCCTCCACCTGTGTCATGGACACCTCCACCTGTGTCAAGGACTCTACCCCCATGTCATGCCCTCCACCTGTATAAGTGGACCACAACATGAATGTCATGGACCCCTCCACCCATGTTATTCACCCTCCACCTGTGTCATGGACCAATCAGCTCTGTAATGGACCCTCCACTGGTGTCACTGGGCCACTCCACCTGTTTCATGGACCCCTCCACATGTGTCATGGAGCCATCCACCTTTATCATGGAATCTTCCAACTGTGTCATAGATCCCTGCACCCATATTATGGACCCTTCCACCTGTGTCATGGACCCCTCCACCCTGTCATGGACCTCTGTTCCTGACATGGACCCCTCTACTTGTGTCACTGTACCGCTCCACTCATGTCACGGACCACTCATGTCACGGACCCATACACTCATATCATAAAAACCTCCACCAGTATCATGGACCCCTCCATCTGTGTCACTGGACCCATCCACCTGTATCATGGATGCTTCCCTCTGTGCTCTGGATTCCTCTGCCCGTGTTATGGTTCCCTCCACCTGAGTCATGAATCCCTTCATCTGTGTCACTGGACCCTCCAATTTTGTCATGGACCCCTCTAACTGTGTGATGAACCCTAACCTGTGCAATTGACCCCTCCACCTGTGTCACTGGACAACTCCACCTCTGTCTTGGGCCCCTTCACCTGTCATGAACCCTCCACCTCTGTCATGGACCACTCTACATGTGTCACCTGTCCACCTATGTATGGACCCGCCACCCTTGTTATGTACCCCACCACCAATGTCATGGACACAAACACCCCTGTCACTGAACCCTCCACCTGTGTCATGGAAAACTTCACCTGTGTCTTAGACATTCCACCTGCCCTCTTCCTTTCCATCTGTGTCATGGACCCCTCCACATGTGTCATTGACCCTGAACTTGTGTCATGGACCCCTCTACCCATGTCATGAACCCTCAACTCATGTCATGGACCCATCAACCCTTGTCATTTTCCCTTCCACCTATGTGATAAACCCTCCAAACTTGTCATGAAACCCTTTACCTATGTCATGGGGCCCTCCTTTCTTGTCATGGACCCCTCTACCTCTGTCACTGGACCCTCCAACTTGCCATGGTCCCTCCATCCCTGTCTTGCATGCCCCCACCTGTGTCATGCACCCCTCCACCTGTGTCATGGACCCTCCGCCTATGTCCTGGCCCATTCCACTCATGTCATAGACACCTCCACTTGTGTCACGGACCCTCCACCCATGTCGGGACACTTCCACCTGTATCATGGACCCTCCACTCATGTCTGGACACCTCCACCTTTGTCATGGAGCCCTCCACCTGTGTCGTGGACATTCCACATGTGTCATGGATTCCTCCACCTGTGTCATGGAACTCTATCCTGTGTCACATGGAACATCTACCTGTGTCATTGACCTCTCTACCTGTATCATGACACCTTCCACCTGTTTCATGGAAACCTCCCCCTATGTCACCAGACCTTCCACCTGTGTCATGGACCTCCATTCTTGTCATGGACCCCTCCAACTATGTCATGGACCCTCCAACCATGTCATGTACCCCTCCACCTATGTCATGAACCTCTCCACCCATGTCATGGTCCCCACCATCTGTGCCACGGACTCCTTTACCCATGTCATTGGACCTTCCAATTGCCTCATGGACCCCTCCCCCATGTCATGGAACCCTCCACCAGTGTCAGGGTCCCTATCACCTGTGTCATGGCCCCTCCTCCTGTGTCTTGGACCCCTCATCCTGTGTTATGGAACCCTCCACCCATGTTAAGGACACATCCACCTGTGTCACTGAGCCTTCAAACTCTCATAGACTTTCCACCTGTTTCTGGACACCTACACCAATGTCATGAATCCTAACACCCATGTCATGAACCCCTCCACCTGTGTCATAGGCAATACACCTGTGATTTGGACCCCTCCACCTATGTCATGGAATCCTCCACCCATCTCACAGACATGTCCACTTATGTCATGTACCCATCCATCTGTTTCACTGAACCTTCTACCTTGTTATGGACCCTCCACCAGTGTCTGGACACCTCCACTACTGTCACTGACCCCTCCACCTGTGTCTTGAACACTCCACCGGTGTCATGGACCCCTTCACCCATGTCAAGGACCCATTCACTTGTCACTGGGCATTCCTCCTGTATCACGGACCCTCCGCCTGTGTCAGTTGACTTTTCCACCAGTGTTATGGACCACTCCACCTGTGTCATGAACCCTCAACCTGTTTCATGTGTCATGAATGCCTTCACCTATGTTATGGAAGTTTTACATTTGTCATGGACTCTCCATCTGTGGCATGGATCTCTCCACACATGTCATGGAACCTCCACTTTGTCATGGACTGGTTCACCTGTATCATGAACCTTCCCCCTGTATCATGGACCCATTCACATGTGTCATGGAACCCTCCACCTATGCCATGGATCCTACACCTGTATCATGGACTCTCCACCTGTGTTAAAGACCTCTCCACCCATGTCACGGAACCTCCACCCTTGCCATGGACACTCTCGTCTGTGTCATGAACCCTCAACCTGTGTCATGGACTCATCCTCATGTGACATGGATCCCTCCACCTATGTCATGGATACTTCACCGGTGTCATGGACCCCTCTGTGTCATGGAACACTCTACCCATATCACTGTACCACTCCACCCATCACAGACACCTCTACCTGTGTCATGGACTCTTCTACCTCTGTCACAAACTCTCCACCTGTGTCACTTGACACTTTTCCCATGTTATGGACCCCACCACCAGGGTCATGGACCCCTCCATCAGTGTCTTGGACCCCTCCACCCATGTCATGACCCCTCCACATGTTTCATAGACAGTCCACCTTTGTAATGGAACCCTCCACCACTGTTTGGACCTGTCCAGCTGACACTGAACCCCCCACCCATGCCATGGACACTTCCCCCTGTGTCATGGATCCCCCACCTATGTTTGGACACCTCCACCAATGTCATGGACCCCTCTCCCCATGTCATGGACTCTTCCATCTGTGTTGTGGACACCTCAACTTGTGTCATGGACCATCCACCTGTGTCAGGGACCCCTCCACCTTTGTCACTGAACCCTCTACTCATGGAATCCTCCACTTGTGTCATGGACCCCTCCAACTATATCATGGAACCCTCCACCCATGAAATGGACACATCCACCTGTGTCACTGGATCTTCTACCCATGTCATTGACTCTCCACCCAGTCATGAACACCTTCATTCATGTCATGGACACTTTGCTGTGTCACTGACTCATGTACCTGTGTCATGGACCCTCATACCTGTGTCTTGGACCCCTTCACCGTATCATGGACACCTCCACCTATGTCATGGATAGTCCACTTGTGTCTGGACCCCTCCACCCAGTCATGGATGCCTTCATCCATGTCATGGATCCCTCTCCCCAAGTCTTGAACCCCTCCACTTACCACTGGACTCCTCTACCCATTTCATGGACCCCTGCACCCATGTAATGGACCTCTAAACCTGTGTCATGACCCCCTCCACCTGTGTCACTGAACCCTCCACCTTTGTCATTGACCTCTTCACCTATGTCATGTACCTCTTCACCTGTCATGGACCCCTCCACCTGTGTCATGGACCCCACTACCTGTGTAATGAACCCTCCACCAGTGTCACAGACACTCCACCTGTGTCATTGACCCCTCAACCTGTGTCATGGGCCTCTCCACATGTGTTATGGGCCCTTCCACCCATGTCATGGACCCTCCACTTGTGTCATGGACCCCTCCATCTGTGTCATGGACCCTTCAACCGGTGGCATTGACCCATTCACTTCTCTCATGAACCCTTCCACCTGTGTCATGAACCCTAAACCTATGTCATGGACCCCTCCACCCATGAAATGAACCCCTCCCCCTGCATCATGGACTACTCCACCCATTTCATGTACCCTTCGCCTAAGTCATGGACCCTCCACTTGTGTCAAGGATCCCTCCACCTGTGTCATGCACCACCCTCTTGTGTCATAGAACCCCCATTCATGTTATGGACCCTCCACCCATGTCATTCATGCCTCCACCTGTCATGGACCCTGCCATCCATGTCATGGACCCCTCTACCTGTGTCACTGGACTCCTCCACCTGTGTCTTGGACCCCTTAGCCTGAGTTATGGACTATCCACCTGTATCATGGACCCCTCCAACCATGTCATGGACCCTTTTGCCTGTGTCATGAACCCTCCACCTTTGTAAAGGATTCTCCACCTGTATCATGGACACATCTATGTGTTATGGACCCCTCCACCTATGTCTTGGACCCTCCACCTGTGTCATGGACTGCTCCCCCTGTGTCATGGACCCCTCCACCTGTGTAATGGACCCCTCCATCCATGTCATGGACTCTCTACCTGTTTCATGGGCCCTCTGCCCATTTCATGGGCACTTCCACCTGTCTCTTGTACCCTTCCAGCCATTTTGTACCCACCACCCATGTCATGGTTTCTCCATTCATGTCATGGACTGCTCCACCCAAGTCATGGAACACTCCACACTTGTAACAGACACTCCATCTGAGTCATGGAACCTCTAACTGTGTAATGGATGCCTTCACCCATGTAATGAACCCCTCCACCTTTGTTATGGATCCCTCCACCTGTGTCACTGGACCATACACCTGTGTCATGGACCCCTCCAACTGTGTGATGAACCTCTCCACCTTTTTCATGGAACCCTCCACCTGTGCTGACATCCAGGTGAAAGCCCTGACTGTTGTGGGTGTCATGGACCCCTCCACCTATATAACTGGACACCTCCACCTGTGCCATTGGTCCCTCTAGCCATGTCATCGGTGCCTCCAACTGTGTCATGCATCTGGCAACTGTCATGAACCCTGCAACCTGTGTCATGAACTCTTCCATCTGTTTCATAAACCCCTCCACCTATGTATGAATGCCTATGCTTGTGTCAATGGTCCCTTCACCTGTGTCATGGACCACTCGACCTTTGTCAGGGACCACTCCATCCTGTCATGGACCCCTCCACCTGTGTCATGGACCTATCCATCTATGTCACTGGACCCTCCACTTGTTTCATGTACCCCTCCACCCTTGTCTCTTGACCCTTCCAACCATGTCATAGACCCATCTGCCTGTGTCTTGGACCACTCCAGTCATGTATGGACCCTCCATGTCTGTCACTAGACCCTCCACCTCTGACATGGACCTTTCTCATGACATGGACCTCTCTATCTGTGTCATGGACCCTTCACCTATGTCTTTGACCCATCCACCTGTCATGGACCCTTCCACCCATGTCATGAACTCTCAACCTGTGTCATTGACCCCTCCACCCGTGTCATAAACCCCTTCACTTCTGTCACTGGAACCACCACCTATGTCTTTGGAGCCTCCATCTGGATTGTAGACCCATCCAGTCATTTTGTACCCTCCTCCCATGTCATGGATTCCTCCACCCAATTCATGAACCCCTTCACCCACATCATGGACCCTCCATCTGAGTCATGGACCCCTCCACCTATGTACTGGACCATCCACCTCTGTTGGACTTCTTCATCTGTGTCATGGACCCTGCACCTCTCTCATGAACCCCTCCACCTGTGCTGACATTGAGGTGGGGGCCCTGCTTGCTGTGTCATGAACCTCACCACCTGTATAATTGGACCCCTCCACCTGTGTCATTGACCCCTCAAACCATGTCTTGGAAGCCTCCACCTGTGTCACGCACCCCACCCACCTTTTATGGACTCCTCAACCTGTGTCATTGATCTTCCACCAGTGTGGAAGGGTTCATGAAACCCTTCACCTGTGTCATGGACCCCTCCACCCATGTCTTGGATCCCTCCACCTTTGTCACTGGACTCCTCCACCCATTTCATGAAACCATCCACCCAGTCATTGATGATTCCATCCATGTCACGGACCCCTCCACCCATGTCACTTCACCTGTGTCATGGACCCCCTCCACCTGTGTCACCGAACCCTCCACTTAGTCATGGACTTATCCACCTGTGTTATGGACACTCTGCCCATGGAATCCCTCAACCTGAGTCATGGACCACTCTATCTGTGTTATGGACCCCTCCAACTGTATCATGGAATTCTCCACCAGTCTCATAGACACCTACACCAGTGTCATGAAAACCCTCCACTTTTGTCACAGAACTCTCCACCTGTGTCATGGACCCTTCGACTTGTGAAATAGATCCCTCCATCTTTGTAATGGACATTCCATATGTGTTACCAACTGCTCCACTCATGTTTTGGAATCATCATCTATGTCACTGAAGCCTCCATCTGTGTCATGAACCCCTCCAACTGTCATGGACTCCTCCACTCATGTCATGGACCCTCCACCTGAGTCATGATTTCTTCACTTGTGTCAAGGACCCCTTCACCTATGTCATGCACCACCCACTTATGTCATGGACCCATCCACCTGTGTCATGTACCCTCCACCTATGTAACTGGACCCCTTCACCATGTCATGGACCCTCCACCTGTTTCATGGACTCCTTGACCTATTTCATGGACTCTCCATGTGTGTCACAGACCCCTCTATCATTGTCATGAACCCTCCACCTTTGTCAAGGACCCTCAACCTATGTCATGGACACATCCACATGTGTCATGGACCTGGTCACCTATGTCATGGCCCCTCCACTTGTGTCATGGATTCCTCCATCCATGTAATGGATCCCTCCACCTGTGTCATGGACCCCTTCTCTGGTATCATTAACCCCTCAACCTGTGTCCTGGACCTATCGACCTATTTCATGGACACTCGACCTGTGTCATGGACACATTCCTCCCATGTAGTTGACCCTTCACCTGTGTCATGGACCCCTCTACCTGTTTCATGGACTCTATACCTGTGTCCAGACCCATCCACCTGCTTCATGGACCCTTGACCCATGTCATGGATCCCTCCACTTGTGTCATGGATCCCTCCACATATGTCTTGGACCCATTCATCTGGGTCACTGAACCCTCGACCTGTGTCATGGACCACTTGACCTGTGTCATGGACCCCTCTATGCATATCATGGACCCCTCAACCTGAGTAATGGACCCTCCACCTGTATCATGTACACAACTACCTGTGTCATGGATCTCTCCCCAATTTATGGAACCCTTCACCTGTTTCATGACCCCTCAACTTGTGTCATGAACCTCTCCACCTGTCATGGACCCCTCAACCCATGTCATTGAATGCTCCACCTGTGTCACTGGACCCTCCAACTGTGTCATGGACCACCCCACCTGTGTCATGAATTCCTCCACCCTTGTCATGGACCCCTCCACCTGTGTCAAGAAACCCTCCACCCCTGTCATGGACCCCTCCACCTATCTCATACACCCCCTCACCCATGTCACAGACTCCTCTACCCAGGTCACTGACCCCTCCACCTGTGTCATGGATCCCTCCACCTGTGTCACTGGACTGGCCCCCCTTATCAGGGACCCCTCCAACTGTATCATTGTTCACTCCATTTAGGACATGGACCCCTCCACCTGTGTCATGCAGCCCTCCACTCTTGTCATGGACCCTCCACTCATGTCATGGACATTCCACCTGTGTTACTGGACCCCTCCATCAGTGTCATGGACCCCTCCAACTGTGTCATGGATTCTTCCACCTGTGTAGGGACTCTCCACCTCTGTTAGGGAATTCTCTAGCTGCATACAGGACCTCTGCACCCATGTTATGGACCCTTCCACCAGTGTCATGGACCCACCACCTGTGTCATGGACACCTCTACCCGTGTCAGTGACTCCTCCACCTGTATCACTGGACCCTTCCACCTGTGTCATGGACCACTCCACCTGTGTCATGGACACCTCTGCCCGTGTCAGTGACTCCTCCACCTGTATCACTGGACCCCTCTACCTGTCTCATGGATCCTCCACCTGTGTCATGAACACCTCCACCTGTGTCAGGCCCCTCCACCTGTGTCTTGGACACCTCAACCTGTGTCATGGACCCTTTGACCTGTGTCACTGGAGTCCTCCACCTGTTTCATGGACCCCTTGAACTGTGTGATGGACCCCTCCACCTGTGTCATGGGCCCCTCCACCTGTGTCATGGAACTCTCCACTGTGTCATGGACCCCTTGACCTGTATCATGGACCCCTCCATCTGTGTTATGAATCCTCTGGCCATGTCAAGGACCTCTCTACCCGTGTCATGGATCCCTCCACTTTTGTCATGGGCCCCTCCACCTGTGTCATGGAACATACTACCATGCCATGGAACCATGCACCTAGTTCATGGACCCCTTCACCTCTCATGGAAGCCAAACCCTGTGTCATTGACTCTCCGCCTATGTCATAGACAATGCCACATGTGTCATGATCCCTCCACCTGTGTCATGGACCCCTCCATCTGTGTCATCAACATCTCCACAAGTATCATGGTACCCTCCACCTGAGTCATGGACTCTCCACCTGTTTCAAGGACCCTGCATCCATTTCATGAACCTCACCCACTGTGTCATGAACCCCAACCCCTTTTCATGGACCCTATGAGCTATGTCACAGACCCTCCACCCATGTCATGGACTCTTCCACCTGTGTCATGGATGTTCCACCTGTGTTATGGACACCTTGACCTGTGTAATGGACCCCTCCACCTATGTCATGGACTCCTCCACCTCTTTTATGGACTTCTCCACCTGTGTCATGGACCCCTCCACCCATGTCATGGACTCTTCCATTCATGTCATGTACCCTTCCATCTGTGTCATGGATCCCTCTACCTTTGTCATTGACCCTCCACCAGTGTCAATGACATTTCCTCCCAGGTCATGAACCTGTTCACCTATGTCATGGACCCCTCCACTATTTTCATGGACTCTTTGCCTCTGTCATGAACCTCTCCACCTGTATCATGGACCATCCACTTGTGTCATGGAACACTCCACTGATGTCATGAACTCACACATTCATGTCATGGGCCCCTCCCCCCATGTCTTGGACTCCTCTGAAAGTACCCAGAAACCACTCCAAATGCCAGAGCTCATGCAAGAGATTTTATTAAGCACAGAGTGTCTGTACACAGAGTGAGAGAGAGTGAGCAAGAGTGAGAGAGAGTGGGGAGAAGAGAAAGAAAAAGTGAGAGAGCAAAAGTGAGCAAGAGAGCAAGCAAGAGTGAGGAGGAGAGAGAGAGAGAGAAAGAAAGTGAGAGAGTGAGAGCAAGAGAACACGTGCAAGAGCGAGAGTGAGGGAGAGAGAGAGAGATAATGGTGGTGGAGCTATTCCTAAGTAGTCAAATTTTGTGGGCTAATAACAACAGACCAATGACTGGCAAGAATGTTCGCAGGCTGGCTAGGATGTTTGCAGACGGATGATCTAGGTTGTAAAATGGTGTGTTGGGTGCAGAATACTGGCAGCACCCTCCACCTGTGTCATGGACCACTCCATGTGTCATGGAGTCCTTCACCTGTGTCATGGACTTCTCCACCTGTGTCATGGACCCCTCCATCTATGCTGACATCAAGGATTGCCCCAGGTGTATCCTGAGGAGCATCTGTAGGGTTTCAAGACCACATGGAGCTGGGGAGGGTTTTGAGGAAAGGTCACATTACAACTCACAGGCTATAGGCTGCAGACGTCCCACCATTTTTCTTGACCAAATGCTCCTCAGAAGATTGAAAGTTTTTGGTTAATTTTCAGACTTCCAAGAACAAATATTTGGCATTTTTTGGTCTGGTTCTATGCTTTGAGAAAGAAAGAGCTTTGAGCTGTTCTTGCTTGGTCCCATCTAGCTCACTCCCAGAGATGTGTTTTTCTGTGTCTGAGTTGGAGTGACCCTAGGATTTCATGCTGTACAATCCCTAGTTTTATAAGTACACAGTTAAAAACACAGATGATATTCTCTCTCTCTTCTGAATTTAGTAGTTTTCACAGTTTCTCAGCTTTGAGATTCTTAAAAGTAGAGGTTTTTCTTGCTCCCTCTTGGCCCCAAAGCTGAGGGCTAGGGGGAACACAGGACAAATATGGGGAAAAGGAGCTGAGCTGGTCCTGGTCACATGTTTGAATACCCCATACCCCTATCACCTGACCTGCAGCTTACAAATCCACTGAAAGAGCAGATTTCTGGAGCCAGAGTGGATTCTGCCTGGGGTTAGATTCTGTATCTCTGTCACATAGAAATAGCAGGCAACTGTCAATTATATGTGCAAGTTTTATTGGCTCTGTAGTCAGGAAATGTGATTTCTTTTTTTAGAATTTGTTGACTGCATTGGTCTGTGACTGGATTAGTATTGATTTAGTTCAATGCCCCAAATCTCTGAACTGTGCAATTACAATAATAATCATTTTAATAATGAGATTGAAACCCTTTAAAAGCCCAAAGTACATCCTAAAAGATACAAAAACACTAACGAAGGGAAACAGTTCTTTTTGAGGTGCTTTTATGAGGTCATAATTCTTTGATGACTTTTTCACATGAACATGTGTACTGAGCAGGACCCAACACCATGGCTTGAGCTGCATCCTGGGGATGGGGTGAGGAGTGTGGAAGGCTTCCAGGGATGAGAAGAGGGTCACCAGAGCTCTCACACCTGCTCTAGGTGAGCACTGCCCTAACCTCAGTGGAATGTTCTGGCATGCAGCAAATTGTCATGGGAGGCTGACAGCCCCAAGGTCCCCTCTGCCTTTAGGTCACTTGGTGTCTGCTTCCTCTAAGAATTCTCTGTGGTCTCATCACTCTCCATCTTTCCAAGTGTTTTGTTTTTCCTCATCTC
This sequence comes from Sciurus carolinensis, assembly GCF_902686445.1. Taxonomy (NCBI): domain Eukaryota; kingdom Metazoa; phylum Chordata; class Mammalia; order Rodentia; family Sciuridae; genus Sciurus; species Sciurus carolinensis. The sequence continues at coordinate 34,171,347 of NC_062224.1, forward strand.
ACACAAAAGCCTGATGGTAGTCCTCTTTGAATGGTGGAGCGTAGGGTCAGAAGTAGAACAGCATCACCAAGGAGATGTGATGACCTCAGAGACTCCAGGACTGGAAAACCTGTGCCTGGCCTGTGTAAGGAAAACTTCCTGTCTAAGAAGGCTCTGTACTCTGCAAATTCCTTGGGGAAATTGTTTTGAGTCTTTAAGACATTTCATATGAAAGTGAGTTCATCTGAGCCTTTTCTGAGAAGAGATTTTGAGTGGAAAAGATAGAAGACCTGCAAGTAGTGGATAATGGAGGCTGTGTGGGAGGAGGCAGGGAGGCCATGGAGGAGTCCAGGAGCATGGGGAGCTGGTGGGGATTCGATCTGCATGGAATCCACCACATCTCCGACTATGTTGCTCTGTGATATTCCACCAACACTGTTAGCCAACGACCAGTGTGCCAAGGCCACTGCAAACGAGCAACCTGGGGGAGGACACTCCATGACCTGGACTGCCTGTGTGCAGTGCTGCTGTCCTTCTGTTCTGCAGACCCTGTCATCCCCAGTCTTAGGGTGGGGATAATTCTTGGTGTTCTAAGTGCAGAGTGCTGGATACAATGTCAGCAGGCTCACAATTGGAGTAAGGAAGAGCACAGATGGAATTGTATTGCCATCAAAGAAGTCCTGAATGTGGACACAGAACACAAGTTAACCCAATGAACCTGCAGATGGGCTGCAGACTCAGGTAGGTTGAACAGCCAAGGGACACATGACATGCACCACACATTCTGCCCTCCTACCTGGGTTCCTAGGTTCACACACATGAACCTAGATGTTTCTGTATGAATATTCCCACTCTCCTCAGGAACACATCTCATATTTTAATCATTAACTATTCTTTGAGTTTCTGTAGGGTTGTTGTAATCATCGTTTCAATTTAACCAACTAGTTTTAATGACAGATTTTACAGCCCTATGAAACAGTGAGGTTCTTAACGTGAAAGCGAGGTCTTAAATGAGCAGCATTCAGCTGGATATCAGTCGTGTGATCTTGCATGTGAAGCCAGCAGCATAAAATATGTGGACCCAACAATTACAGACCATCTGTTCAGCTGGCATCTGGTGGAGGAGAAATGAAATTTCAATGAAATTTTTTTATTGGAAGTGTAAATGTCAGATCCAGAATGAAAGGCCATGGACAGTGAACTGCCCAAGTGAGGAGCGGGCCAGCATATGGTTAATAAGTTGGATTGGGTTCTCTGATGACATACTTTGTAAATAGTGTGCTTGTTCACCAGCTCCTGGACAAGGGTGCTGTGTTCAAGGAGGGCATTGTTTTGAAAGCAATGTCCAGATGGAAGGTAGACTGGAACACCAAGAGACTCAGTCCAGAGCCATCTGGTTAGCATGTGATTCAGCGCTATCACTGGAGAGACTGAAGTGGATCATGAATGAGATGAGGAAGGACTCAAAAGTGGAGAAATGAAAGTCAGATTTCACCCCTGCTAATGATTTGCTGGAAGCTGCGTATCCATAGCTCAGAGATCAAGGCTCAGCTCCAAGGAACTGGTGCAAAGAACAAGTTCAGCTGTGCCTGAGGCACCATCAGCTAGGCTCAGGCAAGGGTCTGAACTGTTAGATGGGAGACAAATGGGTTTGCAGTTTCAGCTGTGAAATGTGCCTCCTCACTCCTGGGCAAAGTCCTCCTCTCTGATCTGTCAGTGTGATTAGTATCTTCATTGGAGACCTGAATTCTACTGCTCAAGTAGTAACGTGGACAGTTGTCCAAAAGAAGGTGAATTCTCACTCCAACAGAGCAAACTAAAAATAATCTGAAGCAATTTCTCTTTACTACAATTCTGGGGGAAAAAAAAAAACAAACAAACAGTGAAGTAGAGCTCCTTGAAGTCACTCTGCAGATGCAGACCCTTGGGGCCATGCCAACTCCACTGGAATTTGCCGAGTAATTTGTGTGATATAGTGGCCCGAATCCAGCCTGGAAAGGATTCACCAGAGGGTTCTGCAGCTGGGTCACATGTCCCCATCAAAGTTCCTGAGTTGGTCCATCTCCTGGAGGGACTCTGCCATTGGTTGTTATTGTGAGGTCTGCTCTCCAGCTCTCCATGCAGGGTGGTTTCTCTCTCTCTCTCTGTCTCTCTCTGTCTCTCTGCCTCTGTCTCTCTCTCTCTCTCTCTTCCTCCTCCTCCTCCTCCTCCTTTCTTCTTTTTTTGTATCACCTTTTTAAAAAGAATGAGAGGAAGACAAGACCAAGGAGGGTAAGCTTCCCCTTGGAAGACACAGTGACAAGCCGCATCTGCTGTCCTTCCTTTGTTCAGAAGCACTGCACATCTACCCCAGGCCACACCCTGGCCAGCAGATGTAGGCACATCCCATGGCCTCTTCTGGTGTGAATTCACACTCTTGGAAGGTGTGTGTGGCATGTAGGAACTTGAGCTGCGGCAAATTTGTCTGAAGGCCCATCACTTCCCTTAGTGAAATGCATGAAGATTCTAACATTTTGCCACAGGATGCTCATAGGTCCCTCTGTCTCAGCATGAATCTGTTTCTGCAGAATGCTAAAACACAGGACCACTGGGATGCAGGAAGTTTCTGGGACCTGGACTTAATTTCCTCTGTGCATTATTTATTCTCACACTTTGCTGGGATGACTTCCTCTGCCTCTCTTTCTCTGCTCCTTCCTTTGAGACTATTTTCCCAATATTTGGTAAAGAAAAGCAAGACTGTGCTGCAGATGAGGGCCCAGCAGTCCTTCAGCCTCCAATAAGCGGTGGTGGAAGGTGCAGCAGGTGGAACCTTTTAGTTGAAAACCAGCCACTGGGGAGGAAGAGAGTCAAACGGGAAGCAGGAAGGCTCAGGAGTGCCATGGGGCAGAGAGGCCTGTCCAGGGACTTCCTTTCAGACCAGTCTGAAAGGAAATGTTTTAAAATAGTGGGAAAAGAGTGGGAGGGAGGGGAGAGAGGAGAATAATGAAGGTGGTACCACAGAGGACTGGGAATGGCACTCTGGAATCCCACTCAAATGCAACTGACTTGGGTTCAGAATGTAGTGGAGACCATTGGATGGGGCATTTCCCTCCATGTTGTGAATGGCACCTGCAAGCTCAGCCTCCAGTGGGGAGGTGCAGACATTCAGTGTTCAGTTCCCCCAAAATGAGCCCTTGTACCCATCACAGTGGAAGTGACTGAAAACCCCAAGGGATTATAATTTCATAATCTTCACTTTTGTTCTATTAAAAATGAGTCAAATTTTGCCAGTGTGGTGGAAACCCCTTGTGTGGTGCTGAGGGAGGTGACCGTGAGTGCCCTGGCTGCAGTGTGTGGGTCAGCAGGCTGCCCCACACCTGGACTGAAGCTGTACCTGGGAGTCCCCACCCCAGAGCGCAGGACCTTGGCAGGGTCTCCAGTTCTGCTGGCTCAGAGGCCAGCATCCCCCAGGGAGCATCTGCAGCAAGCAGGACCTGGGGCAGCAGGTCCTGCATAAATTGCCTCTGTCTGGGGTCAGGCACCGCCTTTCTCAGCCTCTCCAGGTGATGCCAGCTTTGGAATGAAGGGAGGACCACCAGTGGGAGGCACAGAGTTTCAAGTCGAATGGCCTGTGGGGCAAACAAGGACAGCACAGGGGTGATGGGAAAGGCCAAGGGAACACCGATGAGACAGACAGTGTTGGGTGACCCAGGGAGCTCATGCCCCATCCCAAGTGGGCAACAGAAAGAGCCTGCAGCTGGGACACTGCTGGATTTCTTGAGCAAGGGTGACAAAGAAACCTGGAACCACAGTGGACAAAGGCCCTTCCCAACAGATCCCAGGGTCCTATCAGGGCAGGAGCACCAACTCTCCAAAAGCAGGATGAGCTTTGAAGGTGCAGGTGCCTCCTGGGTCAGGGAGTGAGTGGACTGAGCCACCTGCAGCAGGGATATTAGCAACACGACAGCTCTTGTAGTTCAGGAGAACATCAGTGCCGGTTGGCGAAGTTGGTGCTGGCATCACAGCCAGAGCCTGGGCCCACAGAGGCGTCTGTACCGTCAGACTGGTAAAGGCTACCTGTGACCAAGCAAAGACCCCTGAGGGCTGAGAGAGCCTGAGGGCTCCCTGATCTTCCTCTTTCTAGTGTACAGACCAGATAAACCTAGAGATTATTCATGTTCTTTTATGATTGAAGTGCCGACAAAGAATTCCAGCAACATCAGCAGCCACCTTGCTCTCTCAGGGCAGGCACCATCATTATATTAGCCAATCGAGGAGGGCACTTACTGGTCAGTGGCCAGTGGCCACCTGCAGGTATGCTCAGCCTTCTGCCTGTGCATCAGGCTGGGGGCACCCTCTTGTCCTGTAGTACCTTAAAACTGCACTGAACCAGGCAAGGTGGCATATGCCTGTGATCCCAGTTACTCAGGAGGCTGAAACAGGAGGATCTCAAAAATGTCAGCCTTGAAAGTCAGCCTTAGCAACTTAGCAAGGTCTTAAGCAATTTAAAAAGACCCTGTCTCTAAAAAAATACATAAAAGGGCTGGGGATGTGGCTTAGTGGTTGTGTCCCTGGGTTCAATTTCCAGTACCAAAAAACCAAAACAAAACAAAAAACAGAAGAAAACAACAACAAAACCCATGTGAAGGAGTCTACTCTCCAGCTGCCAGCCAGGTCAAGTACATGAAGTGCTCGCCTGGCAGGACACGTGCTCATGTGCCATCTTGTTGGTTACAAGAGCAGGACTCTGAGTGGGCAGGTGTGTGGGCTCATCTGGCAGTGAGCCTGAGGGGCCCTGTGAGTGGGTTGTCTTACCTGTCAGTCACCTGCCTGGCCTTTCACTGTAGGCACAAAAAGTGGACCAAGAACACTTGGAGTCCTACTTTCTGTTGCAGAGTCAGCAGCTCGAGGCTCACTACAGGTTGGACATGGAGGAGACTGCCTTCTGTGTTGGGGATGGAGAATTCTGGGCCCCGAATGTCCCTTTGGTCATTTCCCCATTGGAAGTTGTCACGCAGGTCTGGCCCTGGAGGAGGTCGAGCAGCCTAGATCCCCAAGGTTGCACTTCCCAGACTTTCTCTGCCTTGTGCAATATTTTAAAATCAGCATGTGTACCGAATTATTACCACTGCATACCTACTACTGCAGACATTATACACCTGCTAGATACATTTTATTTTCAATAAAATGTACTGTCTACTGTATACCTATTTAGATCTACCTACTATATCCTTTTTAACATTGCTATGTAGTTATTTACTCTGTGCTTTGTTTATCTATTTTTACCTGCTGCAAATATCATTGTACACCTAGACACCTCTGTATCGATGCATCTCAGAGGTACTTACCTAAACATGGAGTGGGTTTCTCTGGGGCTGATGTGTAGCTCAGTGGTAGAGCACTTTCCCAACCCATGCCAGGCTGTGGGTTTGATCCCCAGCACCACACACACACACACACACACACACACACACACACACACACACACAGTAGTGCTCTCTAGATGCTTTACCCATAGTTGGGCTTTATAATCTAAATGTTTTCCTTCAGACACAGGCTTTACTTGTGTAATGATGAAGAAGACATGCAATGACCCTGTCTGAACTGGAAATGGGTCAATCAAGTGTGGATGGTGTCTGACAGGTCAAGTACGGTGACAGCACTTGGAGAGGAGGAGAACCCCACAGGGTAGTTACACCAGCAGGCCCAGAGGACAGACTCAAAATTCTGAGCCACAGGTCTCACCTTTATAGGGTATCTGGCATCATCTCTGACCCATCCTGACACTGGGGCTTTTTCCTCTTAAAAAAAAAAAATTCCTAATCTACCCAGCGAAGGCCCATGCAGGGCCTCTGACATGAAGCCTCCTTACATACAGACAGGAAGAGAAGGCTCTTCTCACAGGCTCTGTGACATCCAGCCTCCAGCCTGGCACAGGGTGTGTGCTTTCCAAGAGGGAGTGGTCAGACTCCTGGGCAGCTACTGACAATCCAAAAGGTAGGGACCATGGTTACAAGGCTTCCTGGAGAGAGGCTGGGGGAGGGGAGCAGGACTGACACTTCCCAGCACTGGTTTCTTACCACAGCGCTTTTGTGATTCCATTTCACAGCCAGGTCTGGTTTTGCCATCACATGACCACTTCCCTTAAGGCCTTGGGGTCCAAAGAAAGACCCATGCCTTTCTCACACAGGGATAAGGCCAAGGTACAGGGTCTGCTCCCACCAGAACAGCAGCAGGCACCAGGGAGGCAGAGGCTGGGGTGGAATAGAGCCACTCCGTCTTCCCCTTTGATTTCCCAAGGCAGCAGTGACTGCAGGGATGTGCCTTGAAGGCCTAGTGCTAGGAAGACCCCACGTCTGGAAAGCACTTGAAGGCCTGGTGTGTCCTCTTCACAATCCAGCTGCATTCCTATGTGCAGATAAGGACAGGAGGCAGAGGCTCCTGGTGCTCACAGCCTCGAGAGCCAGCAATCACAGTGGCCCTGGACATGGCTGCTCTCTGCTCTAGCCCAGTGCTTTCAGTGAAGATGATCAGACACAGCACAGACCTCTCAGCTCACTGTGGCTCTTGTTCGAGTCTTTCAATAATATAGTGTTTGTTTCCAAGCATTCTGCCCTTTCTTGCTAAGGTTTAAAACTATATTTAGAATTAAAATCAGATTCCCAAGATCCCTCTCAGGACTCACATTCTGAACTCTCTGTTCCTCAGTGTTTCTTAAGCTGCCTTAATTGGAATCATGTGGTACAATACTAGTAAAAATGTACATTCCTGGACCCCCCAGACCCGAATACAACAACCGGATGTGCACCAACCTGCGCAGAGATGAGCCCTGCAGCTGGAGCCTGTGTGTATCATGGGCCAGGCCCACAGCTCTGTCCTCTTTGCCCACACAGGCCCCAGGATGTGAGGTGCAGCCCCCACCACCCAGTCCCTCTTCCCCTGCTGTACTCCAGCCAGCCTGCCCCTGTGTTCCGTCTGTGTGCCATGGTGCCTGTGTATGCACAGGGGCCTGCAACCAAATCCAACATACAGCTCGACTCAGTTTGGGGACATACTCCAGACTAAAGCAGATCCCAAGGCCTTCCTACCTCCTCTAAAACTGTTTTCAGTGCAGGCAACAGAGAGCAGAATTGAGGTCACTTGACCCGCATGCTGCTGTTCGTCTGATGTTCAATTTATCCACCACTCAATTTCCAGCCATTGTGGCATAAAATGAAACCTCTCCATGGGGATATATTGACTGTTTTCATTAGGTCCTGGACTATCACACCCACTGCAGGTACCACAGGCCTGAGCTGGTTCCCAGGGAGGGATTGTATCACAGGAGAGGGGCTCATTTGTCAGGAATGAATTTCAGGGAATAATTGCTACAGAGAGGAGCCGGTGATCAATGGGGATCAAAGAATGAAACCTAAACATAAGGGAAAGTCTGAGGCAGCCACAAGCAGCCATCCAGGCAATGGGAGGCATGCCTTCCAGAGGGCTTTCTGCAGGTCTGTGTGGCCCAGAGGCTCCCACACTGCCCACGTGGCTGAAGCCCCAATGGAAGGAAGGAATCTCCTGCACCAGGTTGGTCACATGACAGGGCCATCTTCTCTGGATCAACTGGCTCCCATTGGCTAAAGGAGGCAGTCTCCACAGGCATGGGTTCATGCCCCAGGGGAGGGACCATGCTTTCTGGACCCCAGGTGGCTGACTTGCCAGCTATCACCATGCCCCCACTGACCGCCACTCCTGAGACAGATCCCGGCTAACACGCGTGCTGAGCCAGTCCTTTCCAATGATGCCACTGGTGACATGAGTTTGGAATGGCTATTCTTACATCTGCAGGTGTCCAGCCTATCACAGGGCAACTGAAGATGGAGATCACTGTTGCTGCCACTGCCACAGGTTAGAGAGGACAGGGCGACCTTCACAGAGACCATGCCAGCAGGAAATTCTGTTGACTGTTCAAATACACAGTCCTCTCTATGTGCCCTCCCCTTCTGTCTTCAGCCAGCATTGTTAAATGTCATGCAGGCAAGTCTGCCTCCCACACCCCACATTAAGAGCAGCACCCTCCATCCCTTCTCTGCAGTGTGTAGCTCCAGCTTGCCAAGACCTTCCCCCTGGCCCATTGCCCTGGAAACAAGAGCTTCATGTTCCTCTGGAAGTCCCGCACCCCAGGGGGTGACCCCATACTGTGGCAGGGCCCCTGAGGGTGCTAGGGTAGGGATGTGGCTGGGAGGGACTCTCGGGCCTGCAGATGCTTAGCTCCTTGCTCCTCCTCCTCTTCCTTTGTGGCTTTAGATGGGATGAAGAATGGTGTACAGGTGGCCTCAGGGCTGTGGGCACTGCCTGGCGACAGGAGTGTGGCCAGGAGAGCCCAAGGTAGCTAAGGGCAGCAACTTTGCTTTCTGAAGGCTGATGGAGGCCCATTCTGAAAAACAGTAGGTGTCTGCAGGACTCAAAATGTCATGATGTCAATGCCACAATTAAGGGATTAGAGAGAGAAGAAAAACACAGCTATTGCAGAATTCAATCCACGTGGCTCAAACTGGTAGCCTAGGGGTCAAATGTGATCCATGGACATATATTGGTTTTTACCCCATGGAGTTGTGCCAAGCTGTGTTTTTAAAAAATGTTCAGTTGCACATTATCATTTCAAGCAGACTTCATATAACATTTCTAAATTTCAACTTATTGCAAAGAATCAGGAAATGGGTCACCCCAGACCCACGTTTCTACAGCAATGAAGGCAGGTGTGGCACTCCAGGCACATGCCCTATAGGATCAGTGTTCTCCCGGCAGGGGGGAGAAACCCTGCTCTCTGTCAATCCCCAGCACTGAGCCCAGCATCTGTCCCTGTTGCTGCACACACTGTGTGTCACACTGAAGATAATGTGAAGTCACCTCGTGGGAGGGAGAGGTGATCACAGGAGTCACCATGAAGGCAGAGAACATTGAAAGAGCACAGCTTAAAAAGCTTTTGCAGTCAGCCTCGGTGACTCTGCCACTTACATGACTCCCCTGCCTTGTCGGTAATTGAGCTTGTGAACCATATTTTTAACTAGCTTTGAGGACATCTTGAAAAAATGACATAGAAAACAAGTAAGTGTTCACAGTAGGGATTCTGGAAAAATCCAGAGTGAAAGTTCTCCTGGGCAGACTCCTGGGCTTACAGAGGAGGGGTTCTGGAATGGGGGAGGTGGGGAGCTGGCCACCTCTCCTGGTTCTCCTGAATCTCAGGTGCTTGGGATGTGGAACTTTCAGCGTGGAAGTCAAGGCCTGGAGGTATCCAGTATGCTGGGAGGGTTGGTGGTGCTGGCAGGAGGCCCAGCTCAGGTGGGAGGGCCTCACCTGGAGAGGTAGCTGGGGTTCTAGGGAGGACAGGGAGGCCAGTAGAACAAAGCCACCTGCCTGGAGGCACCATCCATCTTCCCAGGCTACCAGTCTCATATACCCTGGGGTCGTTCTCAAGAGGCAATGTCAGTTACTCTTGCTGCCTGGGATCTGTAGCATGGCCTGTTGGCAAGGTCACACTCCCTCAGTGCAGAATAAATGTCCAGATTCCCTGCTGATCCTGGGCCTCCCCTCTCCTCAGCATTTGCCTCCCTCTGATCCTTTTCTGGCCCAGTTCACCGGGTTTGGGTCTCCAGCATCCAGCACTGGTCCCCAGAGCTGGGGACAGAGCACATCCTGATGACAGAGCACTTTATGCACAAGTAATTCAGACTTCACTGGGTAGAATCCCTGGTGACTCCACCAGGGCTGAGCTTGGTTCTCTTACATTTTATGAAGAAAGGGTTTTCACAAAACAAATGAATACTGGGTGAAGAGGACAATTTGCTGCAGAGTGGGTCTCTTTACCATCAACTTACAAGGAAGTTGATATGGATTGTCTTCAGCATTTGTTGCAGTGACAGGAAGCTGACTGACATTTGGGGACCTGTCTGGCTTCCTCAGGTTCTCATCAGGGCTTTGTCTGCTGAAGGAACATTCATGGAAGCAGGTCATAAGGATTTTCACGTGTGTGGGGTTCTTTGTCATGAATATCACCAAATTAAGGGCCTCTTAAGATCTTGTCAGTTTTAGGGTGTAGGTTATGTGGACACAAGTTGGTAAAGAACTACAAAGTGTCTCGAAGTTCAGAGATGAGACTAATTGTTCTTCACACACTTGCCCAGCCTTCTCCACAGAACGAGGGACTCTAAGCATGACTCTCTTCTCAGCTGGGAGATGTGCAGCACTGGTCCTGGACTGTGTGGAAGTCATGCTCTGCAGCCACCCATACAGAGCAGGCAGCAGCGGGTGCCTTCAGGGAAAGCTGCCAGGAGGGTGGTGCTCTGCATTTCTTTAAGGTAGCAGGCAATTCTACTTCTGTGAGCTTCTAAATTCAGACTACAAAAAAAAGAAACCACAAGCATGGTGATTTTTAAATGGTTAGGATGATGTATTGCAGTGTCGTGTAAGTTAAGGAGATGCAACTTTTGTACACATACAGATTCAAAAGGGCAGGGGATCTGGCAGGAAAGATGGGTGGTGGAAAGCAAGCTTCCTTCCCCAGTGTGCTGGAGTGCCTGCTTGGACCCAGGCAGGACTGGCCACCCCAGGACTCTGGAGGATGAGCTCAGGACAGCATTTCCTACAGCCACCATGCACAAAGCCTGAGGGGTCAGCAAAGAGAAGAGGGCAGCAAGCTCCACTGAAACACAGGAATACTTCCTAGAGGAACTACGTGCCATTGCATGGACCAAGGTTTCAGCTGAGAAGGAGTAGCTCAGCAGCAGAGCAGCAACCCAGGGGAGTTGGAGTGTGGTGGCAGGCATGACTGGCAGCCATGAGGAGCCTGCTGTGCAGGCACGGGGGGCTTGAGGTGCTGTGAGCCCAGGTCACCCTTCAGTGACCCTTCAGCAACCAGGCCTGTGTGCAGTAGTGATGCCTGCTGCAGAAGGCCACTCCAGACAGCAGCACAGTCCAAAGTCCACAAGCACAGACCATCCCATGACCTCGACTTCCCGCTTCCTGACCTGGAGAGAGAAAGCGGAAGTGGGGAAGATTGAATGGAATTCGGGATTTGAGAGTTGACTAACAGCATTAGCATGTCTCCAGAGCTTTATTAGCATAAATTTGGACCAAGTGCTATACACACCCCAAGCCTAGCTCTGTCAGATGGGGAAAGTCCCTTGTGGTCTACGTTTACAGACTGAGTTTTGTTCTTGCTTCTATTCTTCAGTAAACCCTACCCTCACATTCACCCCTTCTCAGCTGCAGACTTCAGAGGGCATGGCCCACCACTGACAGTCGTAAGTCTTCTGCTATCAGAAGCCGGCAATCTTATATACCCCACCCACTGGCAGCATAAGAGAAATTCCATAGAGAATCAAGTTTCACCTCAGAACTTAGGCTTCACCATGTGCTATCTGGTTCATTTATACTAAAAACGTACTTATATAGCTGCAGGTGGCTTGTCAAAACAATGTTTTTTTACATCCTATCCAAGGTCTCATTCACTCAATAGACCCCCTCATGAAACAGAAAAGCAGAATACCTGGAACATAACTTGATTCCCATTTTCAGAGGAAAGCGAGGTGCTCTTGAAATAAAACAGTGGGTAATGGGAACCAGGACAATATCTATGTTCTTATTTCTCCTTCTGTTGGTCAGCTTTTTGTTGCTGTGACAAAAATATTTAACAAAAAAGCTTAGAGATGGGAAAGTTCATTGTGGCTGTTTCAGAGGTCTCAGTCCATGGTCAACTAAATCACTGCTCTGGGTCTGAGGTCAGGCAGAACATGGCAGAAGGGTGTGGTGGAGGAAAGTTGCTCAATTCATGACAGTCAGGAAGCAGATAGAGCCATTGAGCAAAGGACAAAATACACACTACCCAAGGCACACACCCAGTTACTCCCACCAAGCCCAGCCTGCCCACAGGTACCACCCAGTAACCCACTCAAATGATTAATGCATCAAATGGACCAATCCACTGATTAGGTCTCATAATTCGAAGGTTTCACCTCCTGCATGAATTAATATAGGATATTTTGGGGGATTGCTCATATCCAAACCATAACCCACATGCTTAACATATAGATGGATTCTTAAAACCCTAAGTCAATGTCATACATTTTGAAAGCCACTTCTATGACAGGGTTACCTGGCAGGTGATGCTGCCAGCTTCTCCTGGACTCAAGATGGTCCTGTCTGGTTTAGCTCCACTTCTGATCCTGGTGCTGTTGGCTGGAGTCCCCAGGTGTCAGCAGCCTTCCACTGATAAGAGAAGGAGAGTCTACCTGGAACCCCTGACTGCCAAGCTATGTCCCAGATAGCTTGACTGAAAAAAAAATAATTGCCTGTCAAAACCCTTAATTCATTTGAGAAAATCTGTGTACATTTTTCTCTGTGAAAGGAGGTCTTGGATTTCCTCACCTAGATCTAGGACTCAGGTGATATTGCTTCAGCTAGTCTGATCAGTGGACACTGTCTTTGCCCATAAGACTGGATAGTGCGTGTGGCCAGCGTGGGTCTGGGAAGTGAGAGATGGAGAAGCCAGCATCCAATGAGGGGCATTGATGAGCTCCTCCGGTGAGTGGGTGTTTATTTATTCACAAACCACTCTTTACCACAAAAATCTGGGTTCAGATAGCTTCCTAAATAGAAGAATTGACATGACTCCCTGGTCCCAAGCTGATCCCTAAGAAGCAGACATGGCTAAGCAGCAGTGGAGCTGTGGAGTGCAGGACTGGCAGGTTAGAGCACTGGCAGCAAGCATGGCTGAGTGTGAAGCCTGCCATGGTGGCCCCTTAGGCCGGGAGAGGCCAGGGGAGAGGCCAGTTGGGGTGCTGACCTGCAGCACAGTAGCCAGAACCCCAGCATCCACCATACCACCAGGTACTTCCCGCTTCCCCACAAGGGGCCAGAAAGCAAAAGTGGTGCAGACCTGAATGCAAGGCTAGCCAATAGCAGGTGACTTTGAAGACCTGAATGCAAGGCTAGCCAATGGAAGGTGACTTTGAAGACCTGATTAGCACAAGCTTGGACCAAGAGTATTGACCCCAGGTGCTATATAAACCCCTGGACCAGCACTTGGGGGCATGAGCTGCTGGCTTCCCTCTCTGTTTTGATTTTGCATACTTGAACAAGTCCTACTTCAACTCTTGTCTTCTGTCATCCCGATCGTTAGTCTATGCAATGAGACCTGAAAGATGAAACCTGTGGAAAGTTGGCAGAGGAAGTTGTGTCTGCTGCCCCAGGTGGAAGTAGCGGAGGAAGGACCAGTTTTGGCAGCTGTGATCCTCAGAGCTGCCACTGCAGGCTCTAGCTTCAGCATCACCAAAATTCACCTGTAAGCAGAGTGAAGGGAAAGTAGGGAGAGAAGAGCTGGGAAGAGTCAGGATGCGGAATACAGGGGAGCCTTCCTCTCTCCACCCATTGGCAGGTCATGGCTGAAACCCCTGTAACAAGGCAGAGCGAGGAGGGACCGGCCTTATCTCATTCCATTTTGTGTGATCTGGGAGGCTTTGAAATGGAGGGCCAAAGATCCAGGTACTCCTGTGGGTCCTTACACTTGGGTCTGATGCAGCACGGGTGGTGGAGGGCAGCACTCACCTGTTCTGTTTGCTCAGTCTTCTCTGCATCTCTCCTGGGGAGGATGTTCCTTTCCTCCTCATCATGCCTCAGCTGGTCTGGGGCAGGTGCCTCCTCCAGTACCCAGTGATGGGGATGTGACCCAAAGCGGCTCTACCTCATTTCCTTAGGGGAAGCTGAGTGCACAGGACCACTGGGGACCAGGGAGGAAAATGATGAGGTTCCCATGGTTCCTGAGCCCCCAATTTTAGGGGCTCAGCACGATGGTCATGCACAGACACTGAAGATGGGTGCACCTGGGCTGTGTGGCACAGAGTCACCTGGACTCGAACCCTGGACTCCTGTGTGAAAGAGCTGGCCTTGGCTACATTTGGCTGCAACTAATGGTGCACTCAGTTAAGCCAGTTGGGAGGGAAGGCTGTCATGACCACATGGTCAGTAGTCCAAGGGCTGCAGCCCTGCTGGAAGAACAGCTTGAGGAGGCTCCAGGCCTCTACTCTTCCCAGACTGCTGCCTGGGAACTGCGGATGCTGCCTCCAGCCTTGCATCTGCATGCCAGGGTGAGGAAGCCTGGAGGTGAGCCTTCTGTGGTGAGACTCCCTTTTCTCTGCTTAGGGCACATGCAGCTCATGTCCTGTGGGTCAGTCTGCCACAGGGTGGTCCCCTGCCGCAGGGAGAGCTGAGAATACTTCTCCCACCTGCTCCCTGGAGGAAGGTAAAAGGCCAGGCACCTCACAGGGTCTCTCCTGGTCAGGCCCGGCAGTCCTGCTGAAGCCTCTTGGAGAGCAGCGAGGGCCTGTATGTGGAGCACAGGGCCTGGGACACAGGAGTGCTGTCACCAGGCCCCAGGCCAGAGCATCTTGGCTATCTGGACCCAAGGACTCGTCACCCACATGCCCAGACTTTCCAGTCTTCACATAAACTATTCTTCATCTCAATATGTAAAGCTAATGAATCATAATTTGGGTTCCAGAAAATATGAGCTGCACTAAGACGCAGCTCTAGTGTGGGGTTCAAGTAAAAGTTAATTGACAGGCTTTCAGGGACTTGCACAGAAAGACTGGAAAGCAGAAGAAAGGCACCCACAAAGTATTTCTCTGCAGACAGCGTCCACAGCAGCAGCACTCTAAATGGAGACTTTAAACTGGGGGCAGCCCAGGCATCAGGGAATGACAGAGGTCCTGCCTGCTTGCACAGAGAAAATCTTAGGAAACAGGACTGTGTGTCTTCAGGCTCTGAGTCTGCGGAGTCAGCCAGAGACATGGAGCCTTCCAGGGAGGAAATTGCATCTGCCACACATGCCCACACTGAGGTTTCCTGTCATTATTCCCCAATGATACAGTGTAACACTATTAATGTAACATCACCATTGTTCCAGATATCATAAGTGACCTAATGTGATTTGAAGAATGTGGAAAAGATACACGGGAACACTGCACACATATAGATCTGAGCACCCATGGATCGTGGTATTCAGGAGTTCCAGCAGTGGGCTATGCTATTGAATTCCAGTGGTATGCAACTTCAAAAGGTACTTAAAATGCCAGGGCATGCCCTTATTCTTCTGTCCCTTGTTCCTGCTGCCTGGAATGAATTCATGATGTAATGGCTGGAGCTGGAGAAGTCACATTAGACTTGTAGTGCTGTTGGGATTAATGGTCACACACTTGATGAAGTAGCAAAGTTAGAGTCAGGATCCCTGAGGATTTTAGAAAGTAGAAGGAATACACCAGATTTAGACTGCCTACTTCCAGATCTCATGTGAAAGGAAAAAAAAAAAAAGTCTTCTTAAAGTTATTCTTTTCCAGGGTTTTGCTGTGCTTACAGATGAATCTATTTTCTACCAGTATAGGGTGGAGTAAGCTTTGTGCTATCTGAAGGATGTTGTTCATTATTTGTTGTGTATGTCCAAACAACTATCTCGAGACATATATTTGACATATAGAGAGAGACACATAATTGATAGCTTGAGGGTTTCTCTAACCTAACCCTGTATAAACACAGCAGAATGACCAAACTCACCCTACACTGTCTTAAACACACTGGTGCCTCCTGGCATTAACACTAGGTGAATGGCATGCCTTGTATTCCATGGCGAGACTTCCTGCATTCCTGGGCCATTTTGCTCCTTGTATAGAGTTGGTTATACCCACTGTGGAAATGACCCCTGTCCAGAGCTGGGGACAGAGGAAGGTAAGGCCCATGCCCTGCCACATGCACATCTCCAGACTGGAAAATGTGGCCACTTTGGAGGAGCAGAAGGACCACCTGGGCCTGTGCTGGTCGAGGCCCCTGACACCTGGCTGTGCTCCAGCTGCCTCTCCTGGGCAGGGCACATGCTCTCCCCACTGCTCTTTGCTTCCCTGAGTGTCTGCATTGGTCATCCACACACCTGTTCCTCTCCCCTGTACACTAGGCACCTCTGGGAGACAGGACGTGCCAGTGACCCCAGGGTCTGCCCAGCACCTGCTGCACTGGCATGTGGTTGATCCCAGGCTGCTGGCAACATGTTGATATCCCAGTGCCTCTGGGAGCAAGTGGACTGCCCACTGCTGATCTTCTGCAGGTAACTTCCCCAGTTTGCACCCAGTGCTCTCTCCAGGACAGCCAGGCGGCAGGTGGTGGGCTGCACCCAGATGCCCTGTGCTCGCAGGGTGAAGGCACCCTCACTAGGCACCAGGAGCAGTGTCTCCTCTGTCACAGTCAAGAAAAACCCAGCTGAAGCCAGAGCACCCCTGGGTGGAGGCAGTACATGGGCAGAAGGTGAATAGGGGGACCATGCCATGGACCTGGCAGTCGCAAGTTGGGTTTCTTTCTTTCTGGACTTAATGTTCCCCTTCAGGCTTTTGTCATCTGACACCAAAAAGCAAGGAAAAGTGCCCTGGTCCCTACAGGGGTGGCTTCCTGCCTCCAGGGTCAGTCCTGGTGTAGCACGGGCACTCTCTTGCACTGGCAGATTGGATGATTTCTAGCCCATCAGGACAAGCCTGTTTCCTGGCAGCTACTCTGTCCCCACACACTTTCCTTTGCAGAACTTCCATGTGTTTATTGCCTCCAGTGGATCAGGTTGACTGAGAATTTCTCCCCACTCCTCTTTCTCTATTACTCCAGAGAAATGCTCCCCTGCTGCCTTGGCCTGTGGTCTCTGTGAGGGGTGAAGGGCTTCAGGCTGGCCTCATCACACTGCTAGTGGAACGCTGGCCCTGCTGGATGGTAGCCATCATGGCACACAGGTACGGAGGGCACAGCTACTTCTCCACAGCTTATTATGTGTAGTGGTGCTTTTTACAGCTCCAAGTAGATTTGAGGTTTGAACACGGGGGCAGTGGAGGCTTCATTTCTCCTCAGAAAAGGGAGTCTCCTGCCTCCACACTACCCAGCCAGGAGCCAAAGGGAGGCTGTCACCCAAGTTGACTTCCTTTCTCCACTTTTTCTGCCCAGGCAAAGGGCCCCCAGGTGGGATGGGGGCTGTGGTCACTGGGTTCAGGTCGGTGAGTGGCAGAGTGGGTAGAGAGCAGCTGCCACCTTACCACTACCTGGGCGCAGGTGACTGAGTTGCAAAAAAACCAAATGATGATGCCATGTGTGGCCCCGCTGTGGCCTGGACCCCAGGCAGGAAGCATAGGCAATGACCCTCACAGATCTGCTGACCCCAGTTATTGAACTGAATCCATTCTTCCTCTAAGGACACAGCACAACAGCACAGGACAGAAGACATCGACCACCACATACAACCCCGTGAACTCATGAACTGACACTGTACTTTGCAAAGTACGTGCCAGAGCAGGGAACTGTCTCAGCCCACTCTGCTGTGAGGAGGACCTGCAGAGGAAGTGGCTTGTCTGACTCATGGTTCTGGGGGCTGGAGAGCCCAGATCTTACAGGGCTGGCCTTGGGGAAATCGAGGCTGCACAACAACCACTCAAACTGACTCATGCCATCGAGTCAGACGGATCTCAGACATGCACTCAGAGTTTCAGGCATGCGTTTATTGAAGGGATAGGAAAAGGGAAAGGGGACACTCTCAAGGAGAGAATGGGCATCTTCAGAGAGGAGAGGATCAAGGTGCCCCTCCTGCCCTTCATTTTTATTGGGGATCCCAGAGAACTTGCCAGAGAGTCTTGCCCAGTTCTACCTCTTGACTTTTGACTGACAGCAGGATGACATCAGACTTGCAAGTCCCCACTGCCATGGCAATTGTAGGTCACCTTGGCCCATGCTGACTAACTAATTGTGTTCTGAACCATAAATTCTAACAGATGTCATGGTTAGGAGAAGTTATCCTCACCTCCCTGAGTTTCAGGATCTGGTCTGTTTAAGTGTCATGGAAGTCTATCCTTTCTGATAACTTAGGTTCCTTTTATCAGCATTATTTGGAGCCTGCATTTCTGCTGCAGATAATAGGTTGTTCCCTGAAGAAGAGAGGCTGCCTCAGGGTGGCTGGCGAAGGTGAGATTTGCTAATAATTCCTACCCCACAGCTCTGCATAGGAGAGAAACACCAGTTGCAGGGCTGGGAGAGACCCCTGCTGACTTTCACAGATGCAAAACTATGTGCAGTCAGGGTGAGGCTCACCCAGGGCCACAGGACTGACGTGGCTGGCAGGAGAAGAAGCCAGGTCCTGCACAGCCAGTTCTGTGCTCCATGAGACCACACTGCCCTCCAGGTACAACAGGTCCAGGGTGCACTTTCAGTTGCTCCGATGGTGCTCTGCTAACTGGTGGAGAGACCAAGACTTGCTCCTTAAGTCAGGAAGCAGGAGCCAGGATTCAATTTAGACCTGTAGGATGAGGACAAAATGCCTTTTCTCCACAGGTTGCTAAGTTCTCCATTGAACAACAGCCAAAGAAAAATTCCAGACCCAAAGCATCTCACAAAGTCCCTCTTTATAGACATCTGCACCCTCCAGGGGGTTGGGCCACGAGGGCCATGCACCTGTCATGAGACCTGTCACAGATGCTTGCTGCTGCTTCAAGGCTTGCTTTTAATGTGGGTCCCAGCCAAGTCTCTCATAAAGAGAGTTTTGTTCTAATTAAGTGGGGTTGAAATGTGAACCAGGTGCAGGGCCCGCTGTGGTTCCTTGAGGGGCACATCAGAGATCAAGGGACTCTGGCTTCCCTAGCCCTTGGAAGGCACTGAAGTGCTGCGTTGTGGTGAGGGAAGCCACCTCACTGCCATGTGCACGTTGGTTTGGCTGTACCAAGGGGCAGTCATTAGATGACTAGCTTTTGCAAAAGGCCCATCCTTGCTTTGAAGTGAACCGACCAAGGGCCCCTTGGACAGAGTCCACTCCAGAGCCTGGAAATGTGGTGAGAAGAGCCAAATCCTTCATGTCTGCCCAGGAGTCCCGATGTCACACCAGCAAGTGACTCGTTGTGAGAAAGAATGACTAGAAAACCAAATCATGAGCTGGAAGTGTGGTGCCCATGGCAGGGATGGGAATTCACTGAGGAGCTCTGACTGTGTCCACCAGGTGCAGGCGCCTAGGCTGAGGGGTCTCCAGAGGGGCCGCAGGTCAGCACCTGCTCCCTGCCACTCCCCACAGACTTGCTTGGTGGCCTGCAGTGCACACACAGTGTGCCCTCCATGTGCAAGTGGAGATAAGGCTCCTGGGAGGACAAAGGTGGTCAATTATCAATTTGCTGGATGAACAGCCACATGCGCCATGGCCGAGGTACAGAGCTGGCTGGCTGGGTGTAACCTCCCTGGGGAGGCTCCTGCAGGAGTGTTGCCGCCTGCAGCAATGAGACCGTGGGAAAGAATCAGAGGTGGACTGGGAATGAACAACTTCTTTATATTTCTTTTTTTAAAATTTAATTTTATTGTAAACAAATGGGATGCATGTTGTTTCTGTTTGTACATGGAGTAACAGCATACCATTTGCATATTCATACACTTACATAGAGTAATGGTTTGATTCATTCGGTTATTTTTTTTCCTTTCCCCCACCCCTCTCACCTCTCTTTTCCCTCTATACAGTCCCTGCTTCCTCCATTCTTGCCCCCCTCCCACCCCTGTTATGTGTCATCATCTGCTTATCAGTGAGATCATTCATCTTTTGGATTTTTGAGATTGACTTATCTCACTTAACATGATATTCTCCAATTTCATCCATCCATTTGCCTACAAATGCCATAATTTTATTATTCTTTACAGCTGAGTAATATTCCATTATATATATACCATAGTTTCTTTATCCATTCATCAATTGAAGGGCATCTAGGTTGGTTCCACAGTCTGGTTATTGTGAATTGAGCAGCTAAGAACATTGATATGGCTGTATCTCTATGGTACGCTGATTTTAACTCCTTTGGGTATAGGCTGAGGAGTGGGATAGCTGGGCCAAATGGTGGTTCCATTCCAAGCTTTCTGAGGAATCTCCATACTGCTTTCCAGAGTGGCTGCACTAATATCCAACCCCACCAGCAATGTATGAGTGTACCTTTTTTCCCACATCCTCGCCAACACCTATTGTTGTTTGTGTTCTTGATAATCACCATTCTAATTGGGGTGAGATGGAATCTTAGGGTAGTTTTGATATGCATTTCTCTTATTACTAGAGATGTTGAACATTTTTTCATATATCTGTTGACTGCTTGTAGATCTTCTTCTGTGAAGTGTCTGTTCATTTTCTTAGCTCTTTTGTTGATTGCATTATTTGTATTCTTGGTGTAGAGTTTTTTGAGTTCTTTATAGATTCTAGAAACCAGTGTTCTATCTGAAGTATGAGTGGCAAAGATTTTCTCCCAATCTGTAGGCTCTCTCTTCACATCGGTGATAGTTTCCTTTGCTGAGAGAAAGCTTTTTAGTTTGAATCTCTCCCAGTTGTTGATTCTTGTTTTTATTTCTTGTGCTATGGGAGTCCTATAAAGGAAGTCTGATCCTAGGCCAACATGTTGAAGATTAGGACCTACTTTTTCTTCTATAGGTTGAATGGTGTCTGGTCTTATTCTGAGGTCCTTGATCAATTTCAAGGTGAGTTTTGTGCAGGGTGAGAGATAGGGGTTTAGTTTCATTCTGTTGCATATGGATTTTCAGTTTTCCCAGCACCATTTGTTAAAGAGGCTATCTTTTCTCCATTGCATATTTTTGGCACCTTTGTCTAGTATTAGAAAATTGTATTTTATTTATTTGGGTTTGTGTCCGTGTCCTCTATTCTGTACCATTGATCTACCTGTCTATTTTGGTGCCAATACCATGCTGTTTTTGTTACTATTGCTTTGTAGTATAGTTGAAGTTCTGGTATTGCGATACCCCTTGTTTCATTCTTCCTGCTAAGGATTGCTTTAGCTATTCTGGGTTTCTTATTCTTCCAAATGAATTTCATGATTGCTTGCTCTATTTCTGTAAGGTACATCATTGGGATTTTAATTGGAATTGCATTGAATCTGTATAATACTTTTGGTAGTATGGCCATTTTGACAATATTAATACTGCTTATCCAAGAACATGGGAGATCTTTCCATCTTCTAAGGTCTTCCTTAATTTCTTTCTTCAATGTTTTGTAGTTTTCATTGTAGAGATCTTTTACCTCTTTGGTTAGATTGATTCCCAAGTATTTTATTTTATTTTTTTGAGGTTACTGCAAATGGGGTTGTTTTTCTCATTTCCCTTTCAGCTGTTTCATCCCTTGCATATAAAAATGCTTTAGATTTATGCGTGTTGATTTTATAGTCTGATATTTTGCTGAATTCATTGATGAGATCTAGAAGTTTTCTGGAGGAGGTTTTTGGATCCTCTAAATATAGAATCATGTCATCTACAAATAGTGACAACTTAAGTTCCTCTTTTCCTATTCGTATCCCTTTAATTTCTTTAGTCTGCCTAATTGCTCTGGCTAGAGTTTTGAGGACAGTGTTGAATAGAAGTGGTGAAAGATGACATTCTTTATATTTCTTTTGTGATGCTTCCTTGCTTGCCTCTCTTTGCCTTGTAGACATCTTGAAGCCAACACCAGCTCTGCCTTCCAGGATGGTTAAGGCCTCTCTTTGCCTTGTGGGACAAGATACTGGTGGCGTTCCTGTGTGCTCCCTCGTTTGACACCTCACAAACAAAAAGATTGCTCGGGCGGCAGCTCAAGTGCAGCCAGGCTGTTTGCTTGCATAAGGGCGGGGGAGGAGGCGTCACGTGCCAGCAGGTGGGTGCATCCTCCCAAGCCCAGCACTTGTGCTCGCCCAGCCTCCTCCCCAAACCTGCAAGCATGTCTCTACATGGGAGGCATTTGGCTGGGACTCAGCCCATGCTATTTGTTCCTGGTAGCACCCTCTTTTGTGAACCAGTAAGGCCTGAGTCAGGCGAAGGGGCAAAGAGCTGCTCTCCTGCACAGCAGTTCCTTCAGATGGGCCCAGAGCAAAGTGGGGAAAGACCCTGAGGGCCTGCAGGCTGCCACAGTCTCAGCTGACCAGCGCTCATGGTCTCTTCCACAGCCGCCTCTGGACAGCCAGCTCTGCTCACCTTCCTGTTGCTCAGAAGAACAGCTATGAGTTCCCCACTTGAATCCCCACAGTGTACAATCCAGTTCTCCTGGTTCCAGCCCTGTCCTTCTCTGCGCTCACAAGATGGACACTTATGGCTGCACTCTTGCATGTTTCTCTCCTGGGAGAGACAGCAAAAATCCACCCCTTCCCAAACCCTCCTGCACTCAGGAATTTGTGTTTTAACTGAAGGCCAGCCCTGTGACAGGCGTGCAGTCCATAAAAAGCACCTCAGCAAGTGCCAAGGGGCAGGCTGCAGAAGGAAGGAGGTTGGAACAATACTCTGTGCCCTGTGTGGTGACCAAGCAGCCCCAGGGGCTCCTCTTCCTGACCTGGTGTACAACAGGTATCCCCGAGGAGTGATGTCCAAGCTTAACCTGGTCAGGGCAAACTGGCCTGCTCAGGGAGCACCTGGAGGCTGGGCAAGCTGCCATGTGGTGGAGGCTCTGTCTTTAGGAGACTGAGAGAAAATCCAAACAGGCCACCCAGGCAGGCGAGCCAGGCAGGGCCGGCTGAAGCCCTGTGAGAACGTGCTCTTGGGATCCCAGGAGGGGTGGAGATGAGGAGTTCCAAGCTCCAGTCACTTGCTGTCTACACTCCCTGTGTTATTTGGCTCCCAGCATGATAGAGTAATGGCTGCCTCCCCACGGAGGATCTGCAGGGTCTGTGATGAGCGTACTGTTCAGATGGAATCAGCAAATGGGCAACATAAATTCCTCATTGATTAAAAAAAAACACTACTCACTGGAGGCTTGACCAGGAGTTTATTGAGTGGGTGGGGACACTGAAAGTCAAGGCTCCACTTATCTCTCATCTTGCCTCCTACCAGACCAGGAGTCCTGTCACCAAGCAGTGTCTAAAGAGAAGAGTCTCCTTGGGCTCAGAGAACTGCAGAAGTAGGACAGATCAGTTGTTTGAGGTGCAGGGAGGGGTGGAGGCCTGTGACTTTATCTGTAAGATGGGGGACATGCCACCTTCCAGGTCTGTGGCATGAGCACAGTGACTGGGCATGGCTTGGCTGATGAGCCATCCTGTCCAGGCGTCTGAGGAACCTGGTGTAGAAAACTCTTCTAGAAGCACAGAGCTTCCATGGCGCAGTGGTGCTGGACACATCCTGTCCCCTCCCTGAGACACGCAGCAGAAGTAAGTGTCCCACTTCCTCCCTCAGCGGCACCCCCATAGTGCAGAAGCCCCTGCACACCTGCCAGTCACAGGCAGGAGGGAGCACCGGACTGTGGTGTAGAGCACCAGAGACAGCCAAACAAGAGAGCAGGACACAGCCACTTCAAAAGGTAGGCTGACCGTGCAGTGTCTGACCATTCACACTCATGATTTCGCATCTTATGCAGTTCAGTTGAGCAGACACAAACCCTTGAGAAGCCAGACACCTGAGCCACCTGTAGGGCAGAGGAAGGAAGTGCACTGTGCTTTACTTGGAACACGCCCTTTGAATAACATGCAGCTGGTAAACAGAGCCAGGCTTTGTGCCTCCTGGATCTGCCTAAGCCTTGATGCCAAGCTCTGCCTGCAGGTTCAGAGAGGAACAGAGAAGTCAGTGGGCAGCTGTGCTGGACAGCCAAGTCATCCTGTGAGGAAACAAAGCTGCCCACCTAAGTTATTCTTAACAACTTCTTCAGTCTTCAGGAGGGCTGTGGTGGCCAGGGGCCAGCCAGCCACCACTCAAAGTCAAGTTTGTTTTGTCAAGGCACCCATAATCCCAGCTGCTTAGGAGGCTGAGGCAGGAGGATTGCAAGTTCAAGGCCAGCCTCAGCAACTTAGTGAGGACCCTTGTAACTTAGCAAGAACTTGTCTCAAAATAAAAAGTAAAAAGGGCCATGATAGGGCTCAGTGGTTGAGCCCCTAGATTCAATCCCTGGTACCAATAAATAAGTAAATAAATAGATAGATAAATAAATAGATAGATAAATAGATAAACAAATGTCAGTAGAAGGATGGGTGCTACCCATACCTTCACAGTGACTTCTCCACTTTTATTTCGAGCTCTGGGGATGGAACCTAGCACTTCCTGCATTCTAGGCAAGCACTCTACCACTGAGCTGCACCCCAGCCCTTTGTATTTTTTTATATTGAGACAGGGCATCTCTAAGTTGCCCAGGCTGGCCTTGAACTTTGCCACCTTCCTACCTCAGCCTCCTGAGTAGCAGTGATTACAGGCATGCTCCACAGTGCCCACGCTCCACCACTTTTATTATTATTTTCCTTTACTATTATTTATGACAGCATTATTATATGCCAGTTGACCCCCTGGTGGGTGTCCCATGGTCACGTATGTACACAGGCACCTCGGTGGCCCTGGGTGGTCTCTCTGCTCTGGCAGACAGAGCAGCCACCCACCCTCTGAACATGACACCTTCCTCCACTCCGCCTGCCTGGAACTCAGGTGGTGACTTTCCCTTGCATCATATTTAACTAGAACTCATTTGCAGGACAGTGTTGCTGCCTGAGATGTGTTATGGTGGAATCAGGAGTTAGAGCCAGCTGCAGGGGGCCATGCAGGTGGCTCTGGTCACCTGGCACAGTAGGAGCAGCCCTGAACCATCTGGTCTGCTTCCTCTTCCACACCTGCCACCACAGTCCAGAATCTGTTGTTTAATTCATGAAGATTTCAACAAGTTTCCAGGATGTCTACTTTGCTTTGTTTAAATTGTACCATAGCTTATAAGTGCCAAAGTCAATATTTGCTACATCTCTGACAAAGGACTTGTATCCAGAATGTGTACAGAGCTATCATAACTCAGCAACCAGAAAATAAATGATCCACTAAAACATGGGGGAAACTGAATAGGCATCCTCAGAAGAAGATATACAAGGGCCAATCAGTGTATGGAAGATGTTCAACATTGTTAGTCAACAGGAAATGCAAATTACAAACACAATAAGATAATCACTTAATGGACAGCATTAGAAAACCTCACAATAGCAGGGTGTGGGAGCCCATGCCTGTAATCCCAAAGACTCAGGAGGTGGAGGCAGAGGAGGATCACAAGTTCGAGGCCAGCCTCTGCAACTTATTGAGGCTCTGAGCAACTTAGTGAAACCCTGTCTCCAAATAAAAAATAAACAGGGCTGGGGATGTGGTTCAGTGGTAAAGCGCCCCAGGGTTAAGTCCCTGGCAACACTAAAAAACAAACAAACCAAAAAAACCTTCCCAACATCCAGTACTGTAGTGGGTAACTGACCAGGCCTGGATATAAAGTAAACCAAGGACCAGGTCTCTAAGAACAGGGCCTGGGCAAGTGAGAGTTCTCTGCCCCAGTCCCTGCCAGCTGGGCTTAGGGAGGGACAGCTAATCAGCACCATTCACTCCTCCTTTTGGAATGTAAAGGACTCTCCCTGGGACCTAACCATGTCCCTTTGAAGTGTAAATGCCCCTGTGAAGGCTCCAGGTTCAAGGCTGGAGATACAGAAGACCTTGTGAGCCAGTTTCTTACCACAGTCTGCTTCTGTGAACAGTTCCCACTCCAAGGCCCTAATGCACAGTCATTTATTGTTTTTTGAAACCTTGTGTCCAATTATGTACTGTTTTAGACTAGAAAATCTATGACACTAGAGAGCCTATAAGTGTCATGAAAAGCTGGTCAGGGGTGGTCTGAATTTTGGAGTGCTGATCTCCTCCATGCCCGGTGGTGTGAAATAGTCTGGTTTCTCCCATTCTGTGAAAGCTGTTTGACGCTTCTTGTGTGATTCTTATGACAGTATTAGCAAGGATAGAATCTTAAAACCATTAGCTGTTAGCATGAAGCGACCATGTGACGAGTGACTTGGAGGCTCTGCTCCTAGGTGTTGACTCAGAGCAACAAGAATGCATACCTGCACAGAGGTATGTGACTGCTGAGAGCAGTTTTTCTGTTTGTTTTTTGTTGTCTGCTTTTAAATAATAGTCCCAAACTGAAAACAGCACAAGTATCCAGCAATAGACAGAGAACTGGGCAGGTCATGCACAGAGAATGGAAGGGCGCTCCACAGGCCCCAAAAATGAATGGAAGGCCCTGGAAGATGCGCAGAGCTGTTTCTGAAACTTGAGCAGGGCCAGCCTCGCCCAGCTGCCACCTTGTCTTCTCCTGGTTTGTAGCTGGCTTCCTGTGGATGGATCCTCATGGGCATAGCTCACACAAACAACACCAGGGTCATGAATGAAGCCCAGCACACACCAGAGTGCACAGCTCACAGCTGTCTCAGCAGCACCAGACTTTTGCGATAGGAGTCAGGCTGGACTTGCTTGGTGTGGGGTTGTCTGGAAGGGCACAGGGTGCTTGGGGGATGGAAATGCTCTCTGTCCCTGTTGGTCTTTGTCCAAACTAATTGGAGGGTGGGTACTTTCAATGCTAAAAGTGTCCATCTCTGTGTGTTTCTACATGGATCAAAGGCCTGCAAGGCCATAGACCCAGAACCCACATGTAACAGATGCATTTCCCAGGGACGATGAGAAGCACCTGGCTCCAAATGAAACCAAACAAGCTAGGGAAAGCAACTGCTTTCTAAAAGTCTCTATCAGCTTAAAACTGCCCCAAATCCCAAACTGTAAGGCAACTGGGGGAGGGGGCGGGATTCAGAGGAAATGGATTCAGGAGAGGAAGAAGAAAATAGCTTCTCTTAATGAGATAAGAAGGGAAGATTAATTTTCTCTCGAACTTAAAATAGTGTGTTTGTTTGTACAACAAAACCAATGCTTATTTGCAAGACCTGGTAGGCAGGCAAAATGTGCACCAAGTTTGCAATGCAACAAAGCATGTTTTAAGTTAAGCCATTAATTGTAAGTTGTTTTTCAATTACAGTAGGAGGCCATGAGGTGGATCCACTTCAGTCTTCTAAGAGGGTCTCTAGGCTTCAGTTCATGAGCGTTGAGGTCATTTTTATCCCTGTACACTCTGTGGATGCTCAGAGGTTCAGAACACTGGAAGAGCCCAGACCTTTGTCAGTAGGCAGTAGTCAGCCTTACCACTCAGCAAGAAGGCTCTGGGCACCTCAAGAATTCGCAGACACTGAGAGCAGATGTGTGGGTTCCTGTGGTGCTCAGAACCACTGTGGTCCTGAGAGCAGTCAGAAATAATCACAAGTCCCCAGAACTGCTTCTTTCTAGACACTGTGCAAAGTCAGCCATGTCCCTTCTTCCTATTTCTGTTTCTCTTAGCTTTTGTAGCTGGGGTTGTAAAATTGGGGCCCCCAACGTGTGCCCACCAAGCACCTGGGCCCTGAGCCAACCAGATCTGGTATGGACTTGTCCACTGGTCCTGGGGTGAAGGAAGCGTCTCAGACGAAGGTGCTCCCTCACCTGCCAGGCATGGTCTGCACTCTGGCAAACACCAGGCTCCTGCAATGTGCACAGGGGACAGCAGGCATAGCCACCACCAGGTGAGGTGGTGCCGACTTGTCCTGTGAGTGCTGCATCCATGGGGACTGTGCCAAGCTGTCTTCCCTTCCACCACATAGAGGCTCTCCCTTTCCTGGACTCCAGGGAGTGGACTTTCTAGAGGGCCCCTCTGGGATCCTAGTCACTGGACAGAGTGTGGTGGTGGTGTTGACTTCAGGCCAGAAGGGAACTCCTTGGGGTCCTGGGGTCCTGGGTGTGAGGGTCAACAGGAGCACCAGGTCACAGCCTGGTGCAGAGCCCAAGCAGGGATCAGAATAGTCTGACCTGCACATCTTTGGTATTGATTGTGGCATGGTGTCCCCTCAGGTGAGGAATTGGCAGTAAGTCACCACTGTTAATGTCCTCCCTAGTCCCCCTCTTGCCTTGCCCTTGCTCCAGCCCCTGAGTGAAAGGGAAGCCAGTCTCCTGGAGGCACAAGGCCAGCTTGGCCCTGCACATCTCCCTCCTCACCTTCTCCAGAAGGACCTGTGGTCATTGACCAGAGTGGCCATGTACTAGGAAAGGCCTTTCCATGGCTTACTGGACTCTGGCCTACGTGGACACTAGCTTCTGCAGGCAGAACACCACTTCACTAGCCAGAGCAGGGGCTCACAGCAGCCAGCCCATCTAGCAGGTCTTCACTCCATGGTGACTCTTTCATGGCCCCAGGGGCTTCAGACCCACCCTGATCTGAAGCTCCCACCTCACCACCACCCATGGCAGCCACCAGTCCAAATGCAGCTGCATCGCTACATGCAAAAAGCACTCCACAGAAGCCCATTTAACACTATGTGCTGACCTTGCCTTTCAGCTTTAAGCGAGTGCTACACATGCTCAAATTGCTGCCTTCAAAGAGAAAATGTGCCAATATCCTGGTCAGTTCCAGCTGTGAAGACAACAGCCAGCTTCCTGTCACCTGGGGCCCTTCTCCCTTTCTTCTTCTTGTTGCCACTCTTAGGTGTCCTAACTTCAGGTGTTGCTTCCCTTCTCCTTACTGCATCTCAGACACAGAACATGGGCATCATGGAGCCCTTGGGTTCTCTGTGTTCAGTTTCCCAGTCACCAGCTGGGAAGTGGGGCAGGGAGGCAGCAATGAGCACCCTAAGGTTGCTGCATTTAGCCAATGAAACACCCTTATTGATTGAAGTTTGGACAAACAGTGAATACTTATTTAGTGTAAGTGCAGCCTGAACATTAAATGGGACATACATATGCTGAAAAGTGTGCCTCCGTGCTCCATCTGTGTTTTCTAGCAACCTTAGGAACACGGTGAGCCCTGGTCCCTGCTGCTTCATTGCCATGTCTGCGTTTGGGACCCTGGGCCACCTTCTCTCCTCTTGGCTCCTTCCCCCAGCTCAGTCTCCTTCCTGAAATTCCTATTAGGGTGAGAGTATGATTTTATAATGTGTTGGGTCCCTTACAGCCTTGGTATGGGGGTCACTAAGTCCCAGACTGTGGACAACCACACAGGGCAAACAACCAATTATATTTTGTTCTTTAACAAGTTGTAAGAATAGAACTGGTCTGTGGTACTAAGATATAAGGCACATCAGCTCACCACAGCATACTGGTGAAGATCTTGCTGAGCACAGGCTCCCAATGGCTCCACAAACTCCTTGGGCTTAGTTTGCTTCTCCAGCCGTTTGTTTCTCCAGCAGCCATGCCGATGGATGGGAGGTGTCCATGGTATTGATTCTATGAGATTTTATTGCATCATTAAGTAACTTATGTGTATTGAGTGGCTTCCACAGGGGAGAAGAACCCGGCCACACCTTTCTCACCTAAGAGCTGCCCTGCCTGCACTCTGCAGGTGGAAGAAAGGGCAGGTGCAAGTGATGCTGCAGCAACAGGGGTTCCCAGCTCCCCTTTCATTTGCTTGTCTCTCCAATCTTAAAAATGGTTTCACTGAGAACTGAACTCTGGAGTTTAGACATTTGTTTACTTAGCAAGCATTAACTGAACACCTGGATGCTGGGGGGTTCCTTGGTGAATAAGCCTGAGCTAGTTCCTCTGTAGTCTTCATTCAAAAGAGGAAAAAGTCACAAAATACACTCAAATGTCACCATTCAATGAGAACTACAATGAGAGAAATGAGCTAGAAATTCATGAAACAGAGGGACACTCTGCATATCCTGAGAGTCAGGAGTGACAATAAAGTGTCAGCTATGGGAAGATGATGTGGGAGTGAGCCTTCAAAGCAGAAAAAAATTGTACATGCATAGGACAGGAAGCAGTGCGGGACATGCGGGACATTCTGTATGTCCCCTTCTGAGTGGCAGTACTAGGCAGCAAGGGCTGGCGGTGCCCCCTGACCAGCACCATTCCTGTGTCCTTGCACCAAGGTGGCCTGGAGGGTTGCTTAGCATCTTGCAGGGCGGCCTCAGGCAGGGTAGCCTGAGTCCACCACATGAGATTTTCAAATGGCAGGGCTGGCCAGGCAGCTGGCAGGACAGGGTGGCCAGGCTCTTCTGTTGCCACAGCTCTGTGCTGCTTGCCTCAGCTCAGAGCCTCATTATGAAATCAGGTGAGGGGATGGAGGTAGGGACCTTAGGAAAGGAGAGTTTCTGCCTGTCCACATCTCTAGGAAAACCAGGCTCTCTTCCCCTGGGGTGCTAGACAATCAGTTTCACTAGCCCATGGGGTTCTCCACGTGGAAGAGCACACTTGCCCTAAGATGCCCAGGTGATTTATTAGTCTGACATGAACTGACATATCCCACATCTACCTGAAAGGGTTTGGGCCACACATGGCTTTAGAAGGGACATGAGGTTTGGCCCAGGAGAGGGTCAAAGAGCCCTGCCTGTCTGGGAAGACAGAGGAGATGCCCTGCAAGGAGAAACCAAGCTGGGTGAATGGGAGGCAGGCCATGGGAGTGCCTTAAAGGGCTCCCCTTCCCCTGGGCTCCTGCTTCCTCTCCTCTTTCCCTCTTCCCTGCCCTCCCAGCACCATGAACTGAGCAGCTTTCCTCCACCACTGCTTCTGCCATGATATTTTGCTTCATCTCAGGCCCAGAGCCACTGAGCCAGCTGACTGCAGACTGAAACACTGAAACCATGAGCCAAAACAGATGTCCTCCTTCCTGCTGCTGTTTTCAGGTACTCTGGTCACAGTGACGAAAGGCTGACTGACAAAACAGGCCCATGTGATAGTAATTATGGCTCTGGAAGGCCCTGGGGAGAATAATGAGACTAGAACCAGGCACAGAATCCCTGTATGATGTCTGCTCTCACAGCGACTCTGACAGCTGCTTCCCACCCCTTATTCCAGTGCTATATGGGTCTGGTTTTCCTGGAAGAGGGAGAATCACCCAGTGGACTGAGTCTGTGTCCCCCAGCCACCCCTCCTGCCTCGTGATGTTGCTCCTGATCTGCTTTCAGGACAAGTGTAAAATGCTGCATAGTGGACAGAAGTGCAGCACAGAAGCTGGAGAAGAGCTGCTGGGGCCCGGGCCTGAGTCTGCGCTGCACACATGGGCATCCAAGTGGCCCTAGACTTAGGGGCCAATTCACAGCATATCTACTTTGCAGTAGTGGGAAAGTGAGACACACTCAGCAGAAAACATTCTTCCACATTTTGAATTTGGATCTTTTCACAGAATTGTACTATACATTCTGATACTCTCCATGCCAGGCAGCAGTGCCCAGTCAGGCCCGCCATCATGAGGGCCAGCAAGTGACACTCTATAGTGCACTGTGCTACTAAGCTGGGATGTTCTGAAGGTGGTGTAGTAAGTGCATTTTTTATTTAGTACATTTTATACTTGTCCTAAGGGTGTACTGGGACATGTGTGCATGAGAAGCATATGCTTCTATAAGGATGCATGGATGTACAGATGGGTGATGAATGGGTGAATGGATGCATGGATTCATGGACGCATGGATGAATATGTGAGGGATGCATGCATGGGTGGATGGATGCATGCGTGGATGCCTGCATAATGACAGCCTGTGACAGTTCCCTCAACCTTCCTGTGCTTTGGCTTCTCTACATATAGTGAACATTCTGAGATGATTAAAGGAGTCAATGTAATTTCTAACACTCTTAGAACAGAGGCTGGCACACGGGATGCACTAGGTGAACGTCAGCTATTCCCTTGTTTGATGTGTGAAGTGTTGAGAGGCTGGTGGCTAAAGGGCAGTGCCAGCTCTCCCAGTGGCAAGCTTTGTTCAGCAAGGCAGGCAGCCTCACGGAGTGGGAAAGGAATCTGCTGTCCAGTTCTGCTCTGCTTCTGCTTGAGTAAGACATGTTCTTCTTGAAAGAAAAACCATTGTAACTCATGGGCATTTGACAGTCTTTTTCAAAATTTGGACTTCAGGTAAAAAAGGCAGTGTTTGTAACTTAATTTTCTGAAGACACAAGCTATTTCAAATGTATACTTGCCCCCTACTAATTACCACAGTATCTGTAATTAATGGGGAGAGGAAAGAAGAAAGGAAGGAAAAGAAGGTCAAAGAAGGAAGGAGAGGAAGGGGGAAGAAGGCAGGGAAGGAGGTGTGTTCAACAGCCAGCTCCCTTCAGATCCAACTCTCAATATTCATTAGATGCAGGGGTTTGGGGATCAAGCCAGAACAAGTGCCACACTATATTTCACACAACAGGTCCTCAACTGATGGGATCCAGGTGGAGGAATGACCCTGAACCTGAAGAAAACAGTGGGGCCTCCCTGGGAGATGACGATAAAACCAAGCAGCTCTGCTTCTGGCCTCCTTTCCCCTGCACCTTGCTGGTCCTTGGCAGTTCACCCTGAAAATCTTGTTTACCCCCATTATTTCATGAGGCTAGAGAGAATTCTGGTCATTTCAGCTGGTTGGCCAGGGATTGAGGGGTTTCCTAAGACAGGGGAATTGTAGTTTTAAAAGTAGGACAGCCCTGGGCCAAGGGAAGTATGGAAAAAATCCACAAAATCCTGTTTTTCAGGACTTCATGGGCTTTTCTAGTTACAGAGGTATTCACAAACTGCTTCCCTGAAGAACAGTGCTGTCTTCTAGCAAAGGGGGCTGCACCCAGCTCTGCAGGAAAAAGGACTACAGTCACCTGTTCCTTGGGAATATCTATCTGTGTCACAGTGTAAGGGGACAGAAAGATGAGAACAGTGGGACCCAGGCTAAGAGAATAACTGTATAACACTGGCACACTATGCTGATCCCCACATGCTTTCTTTGCCAAAAAGCAATTTGCCTGGAGCTCTGCCTGACCTGAGCTGGCTGGTGTCGCTGGTGTCTTAAGGACTAGAGTCAGCTGGCCAGTTAACTCACTTTATCATGCTCCCCACAGGCCTCACATGTCACCACAAACCTATCCTAACCTAACCTGTTCCTCCTAGTGCTGAACCCAGGGCATGCTCACCACGCTGCATCTTAGTCAAGGAACTATGCTTGGCTCCTCCTCGGCCATGACGGGGGCCGCAGGGGAGCAAGTGTTAGCCGTTCTCTCTGATGCCGTCCAGCTCTGCTCCATTCTGCTCCTCCAAAGGCTTTGGGTTCAGCACAGTTTATGAGCTCTGGTTGTGGATGTCCACCTCATGGTTACAGCCTTTTGGTGTGTTGGATGAGCTGGACAGAGCCTCGGCTTGCCTCTTCAGCCACATCCACGGCATCCATGATGTCCAGCACAGGAGCAGATGGATAAGTGTGCTCTGGTCTGGCACCAGCTGGTCTGACACTATCTCTAACATGCTCCCCACATTAGAACCTGTCACATTCCTCAGCAAGCTGAGGAAGGGGAAGGTCGGGCAATCAGGGCAGCTAATGAATGATGGGGTCAGGAGAGGATGAGGACTGTTATCAAACAGATAACAGTGGATTGCTAACCTCTGCCCTCATGCTCCTGGGCACCCTGGGGTGCTAACAATTGACCTCCCTGTCCCTGCTTTCAGAAAGGAAGAGAAGACAATAATCAAAAAGAGGGTTTCTGGGGTCTATGAAAGAGCAAGACTCACCCCCTTCCAAAGAAGCCAGCTCTAGGAACTCTGCTTTTCAGAGAAGTCTGTTTGTGACCCTTTCTTAATTAAAACTTGCTTTCTATGCTAGCCTCAGCATTTCTTGGGCATTTAATCTTCTAGGGAATAAGGATCTGTTCCTGATGTCCAATGGACCAGTATCACTACTCAGTTTACTGTAACAGAACACTGGACTGGATGGCTTAACAGCAAATGTGTGTTTCTCACAATTCTGCAGCAGGAGGCCCAAGAGCAGGGTTCTTGAGGCCTCCTGAGGTTCTTGGTGAAGGTCCCTTCTGGGTTTGCCAATATTGATCTTGTGTGCTCAGCTGGCAGGGAGCAGAGTGAGCAGAGGTCCCATCCATCTGTTTGCAAGAACACAGATTCCATTCATGAGGACTCTGTCCTTGTGACCTACTCACCTCCTGCTCCTTTGCATTGCGGGGAGCAGTTCAGTATGAATTTCGGTGACAGAGTCCATAGCACCTTGATTAGATGACAAGGAAAAATTCCATTCAGGATGGTATTTTGTTGCTAATCATGTTGTCCCCTCTTGTTAATCTCTAGAACACATAGCTATTTAACCTGTGCTATCGCTGTAGCTATAAAACACAACATGTAAAGAAAACTGTACAAATCAGTGTTCAATCAATTATCAAGGAGTGAAAACACCTGTGACCCCACCTTGCCAAAAGAAGTAGTTGTTAATGGATAAAGAATATCCATTTGAGAAAGTTTTCTTTCTCTTTCCTGACCTAACACTGAATCTCTAGATCTTGATTCTATACATCCTTGAGCTACCTACATTCATGACAGAATCCCTTGCAGGGCTTCACAAGATGCTCAGTAAGCCCCTTCCAGACTGCCTGTCAGTGATGGGAAATGTTACCTAATAAACATTTATAATTCAAGTTTTAGAATAAGAGATACATTCTACATTGGACTACATGTTTCCTTTCCCTTTCTTTCTTTCTTCCTTTAGGAAGATCCTTCTATGGGCTTACTTTGCTACGTCCTCTGTTCATTGACTTCCAATTTTCTTGCAGATGCAAGATGTAGAAGGCTCTACATTACATTACCCCTTGGAATAATAAGTAATATATTGTTATAATAATATACTGTTATAAATGTTGCAAAAATGGTGGTGACAGTTCTATCTTATAATTCTGACTCATTTTTAATTTTTGTTTTAAGCAAGAAACTGAGGTCACATGACTGTCACATATTGCCAGCTAACTGGAGTCTGGGAGGTCTGATGTGTGGGTGCAAACCAATTAAGCTGAGCACTCACTGAAATTGCTTTCTCAGCCAGGATGGAGAATGATTGCTCACAAGTCAAACCACATGTGAGACTGAAAGACTTTACAGGTAAATCTGGTCCAAGGCCACTTCACTTGAGGGGTTGAAACTTGAAATGGTTAAGTGAGAAAGGGAGCTACTTAATTCTCTGCCTGAAATTCTCCAGGTGGAGTATGGGGGAGCCTGACTTCCCAGAGTGGCCACAGGTATGGGATGTCCACCAGAACCAGTGGCTCTCACTCAGTGGATTTTGGGAACTTCCTGAAAAAAGGGCAAGATGCAGAGGACTGAAGAACAATTACTCCTGTTAGACTCTGTTCAGGAGAGGCAATTATTTACTGAGCTCCTGAGCTAGGCCCCTGCATACCAGAACAAACCAGAATGGAGTCGCTTGTATAACTGCCTGGTTATCAAACTGAACTTCCAATGAGGCCAGTCTTCCTAAAGCAATAACAGGCTCCAGCTGGCCTGAATCAGCAAGCTAGGAAGTTCCTTCTGTTTTAGCCACATAAGGGAGTAGCCCTTTGTTTAGCCTCTTCTGCATGTAAAGCCAACCTCCTCTGCCCTGCTCTTGGCCAACTCGGATTCCATTTTCACACACAGTAAAAGCCAGTGAGATCTTTGGATCTGCTGGATCTCCAAAGATCTTTGGATCTTTGTCTTCACACTCTGCATCCTGAAGCTGGAAGCCAAGTTTCCATAAAGCTGCCCGGGCGCTCTGGGCTGCAGCGATGGTGGGTAATTAGGCCTCCCGGGATGGTGAGCCAAGTGTTCCTGACTGGGCCACCAGGTGAGCGCGGGGCTGTGGTAGCCTCTGCGCCAGGGAGGAGGCCCACAACACTACCGCAGGGCCTCCTCACTGGTGCCTCTCACTTAGCTCCAAGAAGCAAAGGTTACATCCATGCAGAAACCTCTCTTGCACCAAGGTTAAGGAAAAGAGATGGTTCTCCTGAGCCAGATGAGTGACCCAGGCCCAGACACGGATTCAGGTTACCCTGGACGACTGGCTCCAGTGTGAGGAGGTTGCAGGAACTCAAAGTCACAGTTCAGAAAAAAACTTGTAAATCAGTGCACGTACCAGTACACCTGTGGGAGCCGCAGGTTGGGCTGCTGCAGAGCAGAGAATCTTCCACAGGCTGCAGAGGGAGTATTCTTAGCTTCAGGGTGGTGGAAGCTGGAGCCAACTTAGCTCATGGCGCAGGAGTTTATGCTAGGTCAGATGCCAAGGTTGGTAGTCAATGGGTAGGGACTAAAGGTACCCAAGATAAGCCTGGATCTTACCTGCAGCATTCCATCTCCCCCTCAGCCTATTCCTGTCAACCAGGCCAAGCACTGCAGGGCCTTCCACCTGGATATGGCCTCTTCAGAGGTTCAGTGCGGTTTCATTGAATCGTGCAGACTCTGGAATTTTATTTTACCAAGCAGTGTGTGTGAGAGGGGATTTAGGAGATTTGGGATTTAAGAGATGCATTTTCAATAGACAGTGTGGAATGAAGTGATTCTCCCCCCCCTAGTAAGCATAGTCCTGCTCTCCAGTGTCCATCCTCTGACCAAGTATGACCCCTGTTGTTCCCAGGTGGGAAAGTGAGGAGGGTGAACCTGGGAGGAAAAGCAGCTCAGTTCTGGATGTAAACGTGGCCTGATACCATCTGGAATGTGCATTGCATGCTGGGGGTGTGTCTGTGACCAAGCTGAGGATGTTTCAGAACTTGAGAATAGACTTCAGGATGCCGTTCATGTTTTCCTTGTTTGTTTCTACTAGAATTGAAACTTTTCACACCTGGAGCAATCAAGATCAGAGTGAAATTAATATTCACAAATCTGCGTGTGGTTGCTCCTCTGCCTCCCTTGGTTGCTCTCCTGCAGGTGGCACGTGCTGTGTGCTCTACGGAGAGTGCTTCCTGATGAGTCTCCTTCTCTTTTTCAGGGGTTGGAAAAACGACCTTGATCCAGAAAGCCAGTGAGGTTTTAAAGTCCTCTGGGGTGCCTGTGGATGGATTTTATACAGACAAAGTCAGGCAGGGAGGAAGAAGGACAGGATTTGATGTCATCACTTTGTCCAGAGCTTGGGGGCCTCTGTCCAGAGTCAGGTACTGATGCTTCATTACTGTACATTTTATCCCTAAGCAATCCTTCTCTCCAAGTTCAGAGCTTTTATAGTCTGATCCCACCAGCATTAAGTTTTCCAAAAGTTCCCTGTGGGGTCCTTGGATGCCACTCTGCCTCCCTCTCCCAAGGGTTCAGAATCTGTGTCTCCCTGGATTTGGGGCTGAGCCCAATGACCTCCTCTATTTTGATGTATCTAGGGCTTGAGAGATGTCCCAGAGAAATAAACAGACCACCACATGAATAGCAAGCATGAAATCATGTTTAATTTGGAATGTGGGCCCCAGAGTCCTGTGCTTTTCTCCCTTGTTAAATCTTAGCCTTGTGTCTGACCCCACTTTCCAGACAGCTTGGGCACTGGGGCTGCGGTCACACTGCAAGGCCTGGTGGTGTGCAGACACACAGTGAGCACCATTCCCAGGGGAGAACAGTGGGGCCAGTGCTCACAGAGCATCTTCACTGGGTGGTTGCTGAGGATGGGGGAAAGTGCAGAAGGCCAGCTGTGTGGGGGGCTGCTGAGCACCAGGAATCAGTGCAGGAGCCGTCCTCAAAACAGTGTCTTTTCTCACAGGTCAGAGCCAATGCCAGGGAAGTGTGAGTGCCAGGTGGGGCAGTATGTGGTTGATGACTTCTTTCGAGCAGTTGGTACTTTCCATCATGAGGAACGTGAGTGTTCCTGTCTCCTGAGCCTGCCTGTGCTTTGCATCACAGGAATTGAGATGGGAACAGAATGGCATTTGCTCTTCCAGGGAGGTCAGATTTGCATTTTGTGGTTTAAACTCTTCAAGCAGTTGAGCTGAGGAAATGCAGCGTGATACCCTGGGCTGCACACTTGCCTCTTGGTCGGCACATGTTGATACTCCACATTAGGGAGAGCAGGAAGGCTCCCAAGTCCAGCTGCCTGTACCCCAAAGACAGTACTGCCCTACCTTCCCTGGGTCTGGAGCCCTTTATCTGTGGCTGTGTTCATTGCTGGCACCAAGGGTTTCTGCATCTGTGTTCTGAGAAATGTGCTCTCACTTTATTTCCTGGGAATGTTTGTCTGGCTTTGGTCTTAGGGTAATACTTGTCTCCCTTCTCAAAGAGAAGAGTTTGGAAATGGTTGGTATTCATTTTTTTTTTTAATGTATGGAAGTCATACAGGTGTAAAAAGTTTTTTATTAGAAACTTTTTAATTACTAGTTTAGTCTCTTTATTTGTTATATATCTGCTGGTTTTTGATTTCTTACTGGATCAGTTGTGGTATTTGTACCTTTTGGCATTTTGTCTATTTCATCTAAGTTATATACTAATTTTATTTTATAAGCTTGATTGTGTTGACAGAAGTTTCTTTCATTTATTCTTTATTTAGCTCTTTTCCCATTTTTTTTTTTCCTTAATCAGTCTACTGAAAACTTTTTCAATTTAGAGGATCTTTTCAAAGAACTAGCTTTTGGCTTTATTGATTATCTATTGCCTCTTTGCATCTGTTTATCACATATCATCAAGTCCTGGATCAAGTTCAGGATCATGAATAAAACATACATAAGCTCATCTCTGGAGACTCTCAGTCTAGCGTGAACACAGATGGGAGATGAGGACAGGGATCCCTCCAGCAGTGCCGTGAGAGCAGTGTGGGGATGGCTGGGCCCAGGAGGCCAGGAAGGGGCTCTGAGGAGCTGAGGTCCACACTGAAAGGAGAAGAGAAGAGAGTGTGGGAATGACTGGGGAGGGGTGGTCCAGGGAGAATCTTCTAGATGGCAGGAGTGAAGAGGAGAGGAAGGTGCTGGGGACACAGGTGCAGGGCTCTGGGGCCCTGTTGAGGATCTTACAGAGTGACTTAGGGAAATGGAGCGGTGTGAACTCATCTCAAGGGTTTTCCACTGCACCAGGACTGAGGTCCAGTGTGCTTCCAGTGGACTGGAAGGCCCTGTGCCAGCTGACCCTGCTGCCTTTGAGGTCATCCGGCTGTGCTCCAGCCCACAGGTGCCAGGGTCATCCCATCCCAGGCTCTCAGGACCTTCCATCTTGGTTGTTGGCACACCATCTTCCCAAGTTGTGCCTCTGCCCCTGAGCACCAGAGCGCAGTTGAACAGCGCAGTGGATTGGTGGTTGCCAAGACCACTGGAGTTCAAAGTCAGCTGCTTGAGGATGCCTCAAGTTGGTGGGGTCTTCTCCCCTGTTGGTGGGGCTTCAGCTCCCCAGCCCATGAGTTAGTTCTCTGCCTCTGCTGCACCCACCACCCCCCTCCTCACCCTCTTTCCCCTGGAAACCTCCCCCTGCTGAGTTTCATGGGAACAGAGAATGTGGTATTTTTCTACCAGATATCTCCATCTCAATGTCCAAACAGCAAGTGAGATGCTTTAATGAAATTCCAAGGGAAGAGTCTGACTTTCAGCATGGATCAATACACAGAATTGATTTTTACTTCCTGTCAGCAGAGTTCTGGGAGAAGAGGGTGCATACCTGATGTCTAGCTGCAGGGTTACATAAACACTCCTGTACTGACCACATCAAGAGCTTACATCTGTCTTCTTCATTAAGGAACAAAGAGAGTTCTGATTAGCATTGCAGACCTTCAGGTGCCAGGCAGACACGGCCCCCCACAGGGCATTTCTACCCAGTTAGGGCTTGGATTTCTTTTCTAGAACAAAAATGTCTCTCCCATCCCCCATATATTATTGTGATGAAGAAAGCAGAAGGAATTAGAGTTTAGTTTTTATAAAAACACAAAAATTAGGTGACAAAAATAGGGGTGTGTGAAGAGACAGGATTTGCTGTTGGCAGGTAGTGACAGGGTGGGTTGGAAGCTCTAGAAACTCCAGGGGAACGGGTGAGACCTTCCATCCAGGGCCAGTGTTGAGCTTGCAGGACCTGGAGAAGCAGATCTGACAAAGTTAAGAAATGTCTGTCATGTGTAAAAGCCTCAATGTGGGTGGAGGGTTGTTTGAGTTCTTTTAAAAATACTCTGAAAAATGTATGGAAAATAATTCTCAGGTTAGACCAGTGTGACCTGCCCATTGGTCCCCAGGGAAGCAGGACTGGCCAGGAGCTGCCAGCACC
Source organism: Sciurus carolinensis (assembly GCF_902686445.1). Taxonomy (NCBI): domain Eukaryota; kingdom Metazoa; phylum Chordata; class Mammalia; order Rodentia; family Sciuridae; genus Sciurus; species Sciurus carolinensis. The sequence continues at coordinate 34,211,101 of NC_062224.1, forward strand.
TTGGGGTGGAGGAGGCCCAGGAGGCTCAGGTTCGCAGGCTCACCTCAGCATGGGTATCTGCCACACTTTGCAGACCAGAGCAGAGATGGAGCAGAGCAGGGACATGGAAGGGGAAGGAGGGAGGCCAGTGCCCATGGGAAAGGTCTTGGGCTTCTAGGAAGCCCCCTGCAGGCCCAGTTGGGTTGATTGCTCATCCAGGGCTGACCTCACCTTACTTGAGAGCTATCACATTGTTTTTCCTAAATATTGAAATTTTCTCTGTCCATCGTAAAAAAAAAAAAAAAAAAAAAGTTGTAAAAAAAGGAAGGACAATGTGAGTTACTCAGGTCTTACCATGGCATAGCTACTGCTGGCATACTTTGCCTGCCTGACTGCCTAGTCTGTTGGTTCAGTCATCCAGAACTGAAGAAACAGCCCCTCCCAGTTTATGGGCCTGGTTTGTTTTTCCTGCAGACTGACTGAGTGATCTGACATGGTCTCATATCTTAATAATCTTCAGAACTGAGGTTCATGATCGACTCTCTGAGTGGGCATTTCATCTTTGATCTACTGTGGTTCCCTCGTGTCAGACACCTTGTTCCCAGTGGGAAGTGATCTTGCCACCAAGCAGGAGCTCTGCCTCCAGCTGGGGCTGGCCTCCCACAGGGCCTGAAGGGCAGCATGGTGTGAGGAACCTGGTCCCAGGGCCATTCTGGTCCTCTATGGTGTGAGGACAGACTGTCAGGCACGTTGCAGGTACCTGATTCACAGTTCTAAGACACTTCCTGGTCTTGATTTGCATTTTTAAGGTTCTAATAATGTTTAAGGATTTCCATTGTTTGGTTTCTTTAGTCTAAATTATTGTGGGATTCTTCTTCCCATTCCCCCTTTGTAAGGCAGATGACCTTTTTATATTTATTGATTCTGTTTTTCTGCTTGTCACTTAGTTCAGTCCTATTCAAATTTAACATAACATTTTACTTTATTTTTCTTCTTCCCTGTGCTTTTAAAAAAGCACTTATGCTGTCAGTCCACCTGAATTTATTTCAAATGTAACATGGGAGACAGTTGGTTTCCTTCCAGATACTTAGCTAGTTTGCTAAAACCGTTTATGAGACAACTCACATTCAATCAGTGTATTTTGTTTCATAAGTCATGTTTAAATGTGTGTGCGAAATGCTCGAGGGCCGTCCCTCATTGATGCTGGCCCTTCATTTTTGCATCAATACTGCACTGTTTAATTACCATTGCAACATTGCCCCCCACACGTTGGTCCTCCTGCATTGTCCTGTGCTGGTGGTAGCAGCGTGGTGGCATTGACGTTACCGAGTGTAGACTGTCCGGCTGGAGGCTCCATCCTCAGAACACTGCCTCTGCATTCCTGTTTTACTGAGGTCTTCCTGGTGGCACAGTTTTACACAGCTCTTCAGGCAGAACTGTCCTGAGTTGTGGAATTGAGGCGTGTTGGAGGTCACATGGGGTGACAGGGACTGTGCAGAGTGAGGGTCCTGTTGATGTGGAGGACATGGTCATTTTCCAGTCAGCCTCCTTCCTGAGGCCTCAGTGGTGTTCCTCTCTCTCCCTTCTTTAGAATCTTTCCTGGGGAGGCTGTTTGCAGGACTCTGAGCAGCATGGTATCCCCTGCAGACCCTACAGGCAAGCAGATTTAACTCCTCCTTGAAATGCGCATTGCACCAAGGTGTGGCACCTTGGGGAGCCAAACCCCCAGCTGGTATTGTAGCTGAACTTCTCTTATCCCCAGCCACTTGCCAGTTGTCACCACCTCCCTGTAGTGGGCAGTCTGTTCTCCCCACTCCAGGTGGTTTCTAATAAAGAGAAGGACAGCCGGTGGCAGAGATAAGAGCTTTTCTCCAAAGTTCAAATAGTGGTAAAATTTTTACTAGCATATGAAACTTTTTGAAAACAGTTTTAATGCTGCTGGTGCGAGGACAGCAATCCCTGCACCTGTGGTCAGGTCTGCTGCCCAGCAGGTCACTGGGGGAGCCTGCTCCATAAGGTGGTGCTCACACCCGTGCCTTGGCTGTGGGGCACATGTGTTCTGCCCCTGGAGAGCAGTTTCTTCGTGGTGAGAGGGGTTTCTTGGACACAGTTCCTGGTTCCTGGGAAGGTGTGCAGGTGTGTGTCACATGGGAGTGGCTGGGGCCTCGGAGTGGGGCTCCTCTTGTTGGACTCCAGGACTCCTCACGGTGCTCTCAGTGTGGGCAGGCACCTGGAGAAAGTGTGCACACCTGCCTTGCAGCAGCTGGGCAGCCTGAAGGCGCTCTGCTCTGTGGGGCTTCCTTGGAGGGGTGGTTCTGGTCATCCTGGAGCATTTGGACGACAGCAGCGTTGCCTGGCAGGGCCCCTCCATAGCTGGGTCTGTATTTGCCAGGGAGAGGGGCCAGAGTGGCTGTTGATCTGTCCCAGGGTCTCACAGCCCAAGCCTCCTGGCTGGTTCTCAGGGCCTGTTTCACAGGAGGGGTTCTTTATGGTGCCCCTCTGCCTGTCAGCTTGTAGGACCTTCTCAGTCCTAGGACAGCTCTCCCAGCCGAGAACCTGTGTGTTGTGGATTTGGCAATGGTGTGCATGGGACCTTGAGGGGCATGTAGGACACCAAGGAGGAGCCTTGGCCTGGCTACAGGCCCTGACAGGGACACTGGGGTGCCATGGAGCACCCTCTGCTGCTGGGCCTGGATGGGAGCGCCCAGTGCTAGTCTAGACCTCTTGGAGCAAGACTCAGAGTTGGAGTCAAGAGGCCAGTATTGCCATGGCACTCAGCCTTGCTGTCTCCTTTCTTTAAACCTGAGGTATTAGGGTACCCTTTATTTTCTTTGTACATGTAAGCATAAGGTGGGGTCACTGTTGGAACCATTGTGAGGAATAAAATATTGCAAGAAGCCAGGGCTTGGGAACCGAGTGCTTGGTGCTACAGGCTCCTAGGCTCACCCTTCTTGTTAGTCTGCACGTGAGGACAGCCTGTGGCATGTGGGGCCCTACAAGTAGTGTGGCCTGGTGTACAGTGATTGTCTCCATCCCCAGGTGGTTTCCTGCTGGAGGCCTCGGACCCAGAGTGTGTGTCATCAATGAAATCAGGAAGATGGAGCTCTTCAGCCAGCCCTTCATCCAGGCTGTGCACCAGACTCTGTCCTCACCAGCAACCATCATCCTGGGCACCATTCCAGCCCCAAAAGGAAAGCTGCTGGCCCTGGTGGAGAATATCTGGGGCAGGCCTGATGTGAAGGTGTTCAGCATGAGTGTACCCTGTCTGCAGGCACCCTGCCCTCACCTGCTCCTCTGACCCCACGTGCCCCTGTGCTGCAACATCACCGAGTTGAATCTTAGGGTTTTAGAATGACACCATCCTCCATGCACTGACAAACCTTGGGAGCCCCTGAGTATCCCAGCCCGCTGCCCTCCAAAGTCCCTCTCGTGCCTCTTTGTCCTCCCTGCTGCCCTCCTGTGTGCCTGCAATTGCCCTTGGCGAGCTCCAGTCATGCCACCCCCACCGCAGGTTAAAAGCTTCCCAGAGGCAGGTGGTGAGTGGAGGGTATGTGGCCTCAGCAGGTTAGAGCAGAGTGAGCACCTGCCTCACTGGTTGCAAGGTCCCCTGGCCCGCTGGTCCTGCTGGGATGTTGCCACCAGTGCATCCTGTGTGTGGCAGTAAAGGACCATGTTGGGGTTGAACCAACCAGATCTGGGAGGTGTGTGCACCTCCTTCCCTTGGCTGGTGCAGACTGAGGACCTACTGTGTGCAGGGCACTGTTCACATCTTGGTGGGTCTGTTCCCCAGGAGCATGGGACCGAGTACAGGAGCTGAGTGTCACATGTGCAGGCAGATGCAGGAGGTGGTTCCAGCTGCTGCTGAGGGCTGGGAAGAGCAGCACGGCCAGGTGGCCTGGTGGTGGGCAGTGCTCAAGGGAGGTCTGTCCCAGGAGGTGATGTCTGAGTGAGGCTGAAAAGGTGTGAAGGCTGAGTCCTTATGTCAGTGGCCTCAGAGCCAAGTGCCACCACCTGCCCCTCTGCGTACCACCTCCAAGGTAGAGGTTTGTGATGACAGTGTCTGTGGTCATGGAGACAGTGGTGCTGGAGGAGCAGGAGATGGCACGTCCATGCTGGAAGACTGGGCTTGGTCCCTTGTTAGCACCAGGAACCCGAAAGTCAAGGGAGGGTCAGGGGAGCTGAGGGCCACATCCAGAAGTGCATGCTGTGTCTTAAGATGAGGCCACGTCCCCTCTCCAGGGGGAGGCTGTCCTCCAGCAGGGCAGTCATTGTTCCTATTGTGGCACAGAAGGCATCAGCTCTGAGAGAGCTAGGGAGGGGGCTGCATGCTCTACTCTTCTCCAGCTGCCCTGGCGCTGTGGGTGTGACCCTTGTGGTTCTGGCTTAAAAATGAGGACCCTCATGTCCTTACCAGCAGACTGAGTGGTTGGCTGATGTGTGTTTTGGGTTCTTTCTGATTCCCAGAGGCAGTGGATGTCTGAATATGTCTGAGAGTGGCCTCTGGCCACAGTGTCCTGGAGCAGGCACCTGTGAGGAGACCTGACTGAGAGGCAGGCAGGGCCAGGGAGAGGGTGTCTAAGCAGAGGGGCAGGGAGGATCCACAACTCCTGAAGGAACAAGAGAAGGCAGACAGTTCCAGGCCCCAGGTGGAGCTGTGCAGCCCTGCCTGGCTGAGTGATTACCAGGGTGAGGGGCGTGCCACCTAGCCAGTGCCATCCGCTCATCAGGTTGTGCCAGGCATGCAGCTAATGGATAACAGACTAGGCCATAGGTCACTTGTCCTGAAAGCTGGGTGTGCTGTAGCTGGAATGAAGGGGTGGCCAGGAGATTTGGGCTTCCAGCCATGGTGCTGGAGTCAGGGCGGGACTGGGCCCAGCATCCTGTGTTGCCTCAGTGACCATCACAGGCCCTGGAAACAAATGAAGAACTGAAAGTCTCAGAGTGAAAGTTTCAGCAAAAATAGATACAATAGAAGAATCACAGGAAGATTTTACAACTGTTAAGTATAGTAACCAAATTAAAACATTAATCTGTGTACCCACCTTCTGAGGATGACAGAAGAAAGAACTAGCAGACTCAAAGACAGAACAGCAGGCAGAATAAAAATTTCAAGAATGAACCCTAGGGACGGATGGTAAACAGTAGCCCAGATCTCCCCGTGTTTGCTAAAGACATAAACCTACAGATTCCAAAAGCCTGCTGTGAACCACAGCTGGGTAAACCAAAGAAATCCGTGCCAAGAACCTCAGGACCAGACCTGTGGGCACTGACTCGAGTCCCGAGAGCAGTGTGGGAGAAGTGGCACCTGACTCTTGACACACCCATTTGCAGCCAGAGATGCCCATCGGTTCAGGGCCCCAGGGTTGGAGGACTCCATCCAGGTAAAGATCCCTCAGGAGCACGGGGGAGAGAGCACTGTGCGGAGGTCGAGCTGTGTGCTGGTGGCAGCGTCTCAAGCTCCTGAGTTCATGTTTGACTGGTGAGGCAGGAATGGCGACACCCAGATGTGTAGGTAGACGAAGAAAGACGGTCTCCAGAAGGAAGGTATCCTCATGCCTCTGCTGCCCAGCAGGTGGGGTGGGGGAGCTTCTGTGGACTGGCCTCACCTCCACTTAGCCTGGTGCTGCTCCCTGCCCCATGAGGCAGGCGCCCCTGCTGCATGGAGGGGACCCACCAACCAAGCATTTGTGGGATGTGTCCAGCCATGTCTGGGTAGAAGGGAAGGTCAGGCAGGGTGGACAGGCCTCTGGAGTGGGTACAAGGTCTCTCAGCATGCCACTTGAGCACAGGCCTGAGGCAGGAGGAGGAGCACGCTAGTGGAGCTGGGATGAGAGTTTGTCTCCTGTGGCTTGCTGTTGAGTTTGGAGGGGACTTTGCCATCGCATGCTGTTGGTTTCTGAGAGAGAAGTCATCGACTTGGTCTTCTGCCTTCTAGTCCACGTCTCAGCATTGGCGAGGTTCTGAGCCACATCACATCCTCTGCAGTGGGAGCTCATGGTGTGATGAGCCTGGCACCCCCTGGTGCCTTGTGTCCCTGACTGCAGTGGGGTTGCTGTCTGGCATCCAAGCTGCAATGCTGCCTACCTGCCCCAGAATGCTCCTGCCTCTGCCCCCTGCTGTCTCCCTTTGGTTCCAGCAGAAGCTGAGCTGCTGATGTCAGCCATCATCCCACCTTGGTCTGCCCAGGTGCTTCCCTGACCTGCTGGGCACTCCTACAGCTCCTGGTCCTGCTGGTTCTGACTGAGGACCTTCCAGACCACAGGAGGGTCTTGGGTACTGACCATGGTCTTCCCGAGGTCATATTGCTCTTTCAGAACTTTGACCATATTTTTTTATGGCTTCTAAAGCCTATTGCTCTCTAAATATAACACCGAGAACTGTTTTTGTTTTGAACTTATTGCATTGTTTGGCTCACGGAAGCTAACTGTGAAAACAGGTAACGGCCATGTTGATGCCTTGGAGGCAAAAGGAGAAAACTTTTGTGGGTCGATATTGGGGGATATGTGTACTTTTCCTAGTTTTCTAATTAACTGGGCAGAGCAGACCAGCAGGCTGGGAGCGTGTGTGGGGTGCTAGGTGTGCAGACTCTCCCCTCCACAGCACATGTGGTGGGGGCAGGATCCACCCATGCCTGCAGTCGGGGGCACTGGCTTGTCAGTGGGGTGCAGACTCTTCTGTGACTTGAGTCTGAGATGTTATTTGATTTTTCTCTTTTATAAAAATATTAATATAACCAAAAGCTACTATAATAATAAGGATTCAGAGCCCTTTAAACTTGCTTTTTCCACAAAGTCATTTTTATTCTTTCAGTTCTCTTTTATGTTGTAGGATTGTAAGCGTACTAGATGCTAGGTCCCAGCTTCTTTCTATTTGGAAATTTTTAGACCTCCTGCTCTTCTTGCTATGTGTATTTTAGACAAACAGGACATAAACTGTTTTCTTCTTAGTGGGAATTCAATACTGTCCCCAGTTCCCCACACCTCTGTTCTGTGGATGCAAAGCCAGAGTCAGGGCTCATTCGCCAACTGCTGGATACTACAAGATCAGAAGTCAATGGCGGTGGGTTCTTTTTGCAGAAATTGAGAAGCAAATCCTGAAATTCACATAAAAATACAAGGGGCCCAGCCAGAATAATCTGGAACATGAACAGTGTTGAAGTACTCATACTTTCTGATTTTAAAATTTACTCCACAGTAGTTGAGACTGTAGTACTGGCATCAGGGTGCACATGTAAACCATTGGAAGACAGTGGAAATTCAAAAATAGACTCTTGTTTCTATGATCACTTGATTTTCCATGAGGGAGCCTGGGCAGCATAATGGGAAAAGAGCAGTATTTTCCACAATTGCAGCTGGAAAACTGGATATCCACATGCAAAAGAATGAAGTTGAACTCTTACTTCACACTGTGAACAAAATTAACTCAGAATGGTTTATAGATTTAAATGTAAGAGGTAAGTCTATAGAACTCTTGGAAGAAAATATAGGAGTAAGTCTTTGTGAACAGCAAGTGGACAAAACCTGCTATGAAAGAACATCCAGAACTCAGACAACAAAGGAAAAACTAGATAAGTCAGACCACACCAAAACCCTAAACCTTTGTGCTTCAAAGGACCCAGCAAGAGTAGGAAGGAGCACACAGAGGGGAGAAGATGCTAGCAAATTTTGTATCAGATGAGCCTGAATCCTAGAACACAAAGATGACTTTAAGAACTCAACAATAAAGTAAAAATAAACCCATAAAAATAGACAGAGACTCTAAATGGGTATTTGTCCACAGAAGCTATATAGGTGATAGGTAAGCCCATGAAAGGCCATGTAGTGTCAGGGGTGGCTGGGAAGGCACACCCCTTGGGGTGCCTGCAATACGACTGAAAGAAAGAAATGGAAGATATCGGGTGTTGGTGCCCTCATGCCTTCTGGTGTGACCTCAGTGGTGCCAAAACTGGAAAACAGGTGCAGTCCCTCAAAAATTAAATTTGAATCCCTCTGAAAACCAGCAATTCCACTCCAAGATATTTACCCAGAAGAATGGAAAGCATGTTCACAAAAACCTTCAATGAACAATCACAGCAGCATTACAGCCAGAACATGGGAATCACCCCAATTCTGTGAAGGGATAAAAGAAACATGATACTTTCATACAGTGGGTGTTATTGGCAACACAAAGGACTGAAGTACCAATGGTTTCACTGTACAACATGTGTAAACGAGTGTCACCTCATGCTGAGTAAAAGAAGCCAGGCACAGATCACATACCTGTGATTCCACTTGCACAGAATGTCCAGGAGAGGCAACATTACTGAGAGAGCAGATAGAAGTGGTTGCCAGAGGCCGGGGTGGGCAGAAGGGGGTAACCAGAAGAGGCTTCTGTTTTTGATAAAAATGTTCTGATGTTAGATAGCGGTGAGGAATGCAAACTCTGAATGTACGCAGTGCTGGGGATTGAACCCAGGGCCCTGTGCTTGTGATGCAAGCACCCTACCAACTGAGCTATATTCCCAGCCCTAGAATTCTACTCTTAAGGTGAATTCTAAGATATCTGAATTATGTCTCCATAAAACCACCCCCCTCAGGTAGAAGAGCCAAGTGGAGAAGAAGTGGCACCACTCCCCTCTCTAGAAGACCTGGTCACCATTTAGACATTGATCCACATCCCTCTCCAACATGGCAGAGAGCCCCACATGGGGAGAAACTTGGTGCCAGCTGGGGTGGCTTCCCCTTCTCACAAAGCCACTCATCTAATCCTGGTTGCCTCCTGAAGACCCCACCCCCACATGCCATGCACTGAGGGATCAGGCTTCCAACACATGAACCTCTGGGGGACACAGTCAACCCAGAGCAGGCCTGCTTGGGGCCAGCTGCTCCTCCACTCAGGCTGCTGGTTCTGACCTCTGCAGGTCTCCAGTGTACCCTCCCTCATACCAGGAGGCTTTGCTCATGTCCCCCTCTGTCCAGGTGCCCTTCCCCATTGACCATCTGTCAGGGTTGCATCCAGGTGCACCCAGCTGTGGAAGCCTTTCTGAGCCCTGTTTCCTCCCACCCAGGCCCTGCCAACTCTCTGGACCCTTCCTGGGGAGTCTTGGACCTCCCCCATCCTTGTTCATGCTATGTTTCCCCTATTCTGCCACCTCCATCAGGTCAGTGTCCTTTCTGTGGTGTCCCACCCTCGGCCCTGTACCCATAAGCATGGGGAATAGGGGTGGCATAGTGACAGGAAGCATCAGCCCTGCCCTCTCCCTGGTTCCTCTGCCCCTTTTGTTCTGCCAGACTGGTGGTGAGGGAAGAACTGATCACAGGGGCAGGGATGCCGGGTTTGCTTCCTGTGCTTGCTTGTTGGACGTCCTTGTGTTGTAAGGGTACTGCCTATGGAGAACATGCTGGGGTCAGGAGGCTGAGTTATGGTCTGAACCTTGTCAACCTTGCTTCTCTGGCTCAGCCCCCTCCTCCTCCAGGTGAGCCAAGGCCCCTTGCAGCACTTGGGTCCTCCAAGTCCCTGGTGAGCCAAGTAGATATACTAACCTTGGGAGCATGCTCGGATTCTGGGTGTCCCTGGATCTCAGTCATTTGCTGCTCTGGTGGCTGCTTCTGCTCCAGGGTGACTGTCCATCTTCCCTACCCCCTCCCTGCCTTCCTTACAGCTCTTGGTTCACACTCTTCCCAAGTCAGGATCCATCAGCACTCAAAGCTGCTGTCCCTTCTTATTTATTTATTTATTTATTTTGTTTGTTTGTTTGTTTAGGCACCAGGGATTGAACCAGGGTTGCTTAACCACTAAGCCACATCCCCAGCCCTTCTTATTTTTTATTTTGAGACAAGATCTTACTAAGTTACTGAGGCAGGTTTTTAACTTGGATCCTCCTGCCTCAGCCTCCCGAGCTGGTGGGATTGCCGGTGTGTGCCACCTCACCTGGCCTGCTGTCCCTTGGGCTGTCTCTGTGGAGCTGATGGTGGGACTGGAGACACCTGTCCTGTCTCAGTCCTCCTGCTGGCCTCCCAGCCTTCCCGGATCTCAAGGCAAAGGAAAGGAGGGAATTCTGAGGCCTGCTTCCTACTTCCTCCCACAGGTCACCAAGGAGAAGAGAAACAGCCTTCTACTGGATGTCATGGCCTGGGTGCAGAGCTGTGGGAAGTAAGGCCGGCTGGTGCCTGCGGTGCTGCCCTGTGGAGGTGCCCAGTGGAGCACAGCCTCCAGCCCTGCCTCTAGCTGCATGCCTCCATGCATCTGGACCCTGCAGCCGGGGAGGCTGACAGCTGTTTCCATAAATGTTTGGCAAGTCCAGGCAGCCTTGGGCTGACCAGCAGCCCCTCATGGCCTGCTCATGCTCAGGGCTTTCTGTTCATTTCCTCTTCAGTCATGTGCATGGCCAGGGTAAAGCAGGAACTGAGCAGAAGCACTCAATCCCTGGAATTTGTCCCCTTTGAAGTTTGTCATTGTGTTGCCATTGGACAGCGAGTTCACTGCCCATCAATTTTGTATGTCATGGAAATTAAACCCCTCTCTGGGCTTCTGCACTCCAGCACTGAATTGTTATTCTTCAGAAAGCCTTTGGGGTTCCCTCCCCACCTCTTGTGTATTCTTTGTTAGTTGCTTAATGAAATTAAAGCAAACGTGGTGTTTCAAACACACAAGTGCTTGTGTGGGTGGCCTTTGGAGTGTCCTGCCATTTGCCACTCAGACTGAAGGGTGACAAGGCCTGGGCCCAGGTTCCTTCAGAGACCTGCCTGGGTGGTGGGTTTGGGTGCATTTTTAACTTTTTGAGCCTTGTTTCCCTTCCAGGAAAAGGCAATGGCTGTCCTCAAAGCAGGTGGTGAGACTGCAAAGTGAACTGAACTCTGCTTTTGTCTTAAATTAGGAAACCGATGAAACCTACTTCAAAACAGATGGAATGGCTAGTTTGGGGTTCATGCTTGTGGGGGCAGGGGTGTTGCTCTGCCTGAGTGTGGAGCTGGCTCCATGGCCTCGCCATGGGCACTGGGACCAGATGTGAGGGGGATCTGGGCCTGAGTGGCTCTGGAGCATGTGCCCTTTCCAGCACGCCCTGTGTGCCTCTGTCAGGCCTTCTGCGGGTTTAGTGTGCACATGCCTCAAATCTCACAGGCGACATGTAGCTGTGATGCTGTGGCAAGTCCTGCTGTGATTCCTGTATTGCCATGTCAGAGAATGCTCAGGGGCACATGGCAGATGTTGTACAATCCCTATCACCAGGCAGGGGCCTGAGGAGGGGCACCAGCAGTCCAGCAGCTGGACTGGGTCTTAAGGAGAAATGCCCTCAGGGGCATACAGAGCAGATGCAGTGCTGCTCTTGTGAAGAATTTTGGCTGGATGAGAGGCCAGTGGGATGCAGAGCAGGTTGGGGAAGGCTTGCTGCCCTGTGCCCTCCTCTCCTGGCAGCCCTGGCCAGCCACTCCACGCCAGGCTTACAGATTGACTCTTCTTAGCTCTGAATGGGTGGCTTGGGGAGGAAAGGATGAACCTTTAAAACTGGCCAACATGGAGATGCTCCCTGTAAGGTCACAAGTTCAGTAATTCACCCCAACCCCCCACCAAGTCCCAGGGAGCTGGCAATGGCAGGATGCCTTGCCCCTCCTTCCCTGCTGCCTTGGCAGGGGCCATATCCAGGAGGACTGGCTCTGTGTGCTGACGAGTGGACAGGAAGGGAGCCAGGGACCAAGGCACAAGCAGGTCTGTGGGCAGTGAGGCACTGGTGTCAGGGGTCCAAGAAGCGTTCACCAGACAGAAGCCTCAATACAGTGCAGAAGGGAGCCATCCTTAGCGTGAGGGACATGTTTTAGAAATGGCAGCAGACTTGCAAAACTCAAGCACCAGACCAGGCAATAACTGTAAGTACTTTAATTCCCAGAACAAAGGCTGTGTGAGTGTGCTTGTGGTGGGGTGGGTGGCCCAGCACAAGTGTGGAAGACAAGTACGAAGGCTGGGGAAGCACGTGGGAGTGCGGGCAGGTGGAGAAGCCACCCAGACCCTGGCCTCCAGACCTGGTCCACTTACCAATGGAAAGGCATTTGAATTGTTCCAAATGTTGGTGAAGATGTGTGAAAACACTATAACTTTCACATATGTGTTTTTGTCTGAACATACTCATTTGACTTGAGCACTCTATCCGATACCCATGTAAAATTTTTCACTCCAGTTGGTATGAGAATTATATTTCTGGCCCATGGTGATATTTTGTAACATCTGCTCCTTTCATATGTATTTTCCCCTCAGCCTCAGGTAGTTTTCTCTCATTCAAGCGCTGGTCAATATTCAGGTGCTGATTTGGGGAGATTTCAGTGGATCTCTGGAGCTCCCTCTGTTTGCAGCTTGGAAAGGAGAGAACTCCAGAACCTGAATAGGGGAACTGCACTCTGTTAGGAACTCCAGCTCCTAGGGTCTCCCCACTGCACCAACACCATCTTTTCATCTCAGAGAGAGACCACACATTTCTCCTGTGTCTGTCTCCCTTCATAGCAGCCTGGACGCTCCCTCTAGGCGGGGAGCTGGAAAGACTACAACCATATGCCTTGGCATGTTTGTGTCTCCCTGCTGTGAGATCACTGTTCCATGATTTCTATTATCCTACATTTGAAATTCATTATTTTATGTTTCTGAATTTTTTTTCTAATTGAAATCAGAAGTTCAAATCTGGTCCATGATAGTCTTCTCTGGAAGTAGAAGCAACCTAATTCATGTTGTTTACTTAATTTCTTTAACCTGGATGTGCATAATGACTGTAGCCATTCTCCAATCCAGTGACATAAATACCATGACAGTGGTGCAAAATTTGTTCTCATACCCATTGCCTTACTTAGAATGATTTGAATTTTATGCTATAGGTAGCTAGGAATGAGACTTGTGTATTTGTAAAGCAAGATGTATGTATCCTTTGAATAAATATTAATAGATTTTTCTATCAGTAAGAAATATTGTAATTCTCTTAAAACTTTTCCAGTTTATGCTTATGAAATAATTTCTCCTATGTAACCATTTTTATATTTGACAAAGAATCTTCTTAAGGTTTCTATTTTTTTCAATTACTTGAGATCTTTAGTAATTTTTATAACTTTTAGTGTAGAAGTTTTGAAAATCTTTTCCTAGGTTCTTCTAGGTTTATGCAGCCATTATAAATGTCCCTTTTTTAAAAAAAATGTGTTTGTTTGTTGTTGGCATATAGAAAATTCAATTATTTAAAAAAATATTGATCTGGTATCCAATGGTCTTGACAATTTTATTTGTTACAGCTAAGAGTGTATTTTTTTTTATTTTCTAGGTTCACTATTATTTTATCTACTAATAAAGACAATTTGCTTTCTACATCTTAAACCATGTATGTGTGTGTGTTTTATATATCTATTTTTTCTCTTTTCTGTTTTCTGTCATTCTCTGAAAAAGGCCTCTGGGAAATTGCTGAATAGAACTGCTGATGGCTGCTAGACTTGTTCCTATCTCAGGGGAAAAGCTGTCAATACTTCAACCTTAAGTGCCATGTTTGCTGAAAACATTTTTTCTATCAGATAAGAATGTTTCCTTCACTCATTTAAAAATATAATGATTGTATGTTAAATGCTTTGTCAAGTGCTTTTTAAATTATTTTTTGTTTTTACAGACTGCATTTTGATTCACTGTACACAAATTGGGTACATGTTTTCATTTCTATGGTTGTGCACAATGTAGATTCATACCATTCGTGTAATCATACAGATACATAGGCTAATGATGTCTGTCTCATTCCACCATTTTTTCATACCCCTGCCCTCTCTTCCCTCTCATTTTCCTCTATTTAATCTAAAGTTCCCCCATTCTTCTCTCATTTGCCTTCTCCCATCCCCCATTATATATCATCATTCACTAATCAGAGAAAATAGTTACCCTTTACTATTTGGAATTGGATTATTTCACTTAGCATGATATTCTACAATTCCATCCTTTTATCTGCAAATGTCATAATATTATTATTCTTTATGGCTGAATAATATTCCATTGTGTACATATACCACAGTTTCTGCGTCCATTCATCTGTTGAAGGGCATCTAGGTTGGTTCCACAATCTAGCTATTGTGAATTGAGCTGCTGTAAATGTTGTTGTGGCTGTGTTACTGTAGTATGTTAATTTTAAGTCCTTGGGGTATAAATTGAGGGGTGGAATAACTGGGTCAAAATGTAGATCCATTCCAAGTTTTTTGAGGAATCTCCACACTGCTTTCCAGAGTGGTTGTACCAATTTGCAACTCCACCAGCAAAATAAAAGTGTGCCTTTTTCCCCACATCCATCCCAACATCTATTATTGTTTGTGTTCTTGATAATAGCCATTCTAATTGGAGTAAGATAAAATCTTAGAATTGTTTTAATTTGCATTTCTCTAATTACTAGAGATGTTGAACACTTTTTCGTATGTTTATTAATCACCTGTATATCTTCTTCTGTAAAGTGTCTGTCCAGTTCCTTGGCCCATTTATTGATTGGTTTCTTTGTATCTTTGGTGTAAATTTTGGTAAGTTCTTTATAAATATTGGAGATTAGTGCTCTATCTGAAGTGCTTGTGGAAAATATTTTCTCCCACTCTGTAGGCACTCTTTTCACATTATAGATTGTATCCTTTGCAGATAAAAAGCATTTCAGTTTGAATCCATCCCATTTATTGATTCTTGATTGATTTCTTTTGCTTTGGGAGTTTTTTTTTAAGGAAGCCTGATACTAAGACAACATGATGAAGATTCGGGCCCATTTGTCTTCTATTTGGTGCAGGGTCTCTGGTTTAATTCTTAAGTCCTTGATCCATATTGAGTTGAATTTTGTGCAGGGTAAGAGATAGAGGTTTAATTTCATTTTACTGCATATGCATTTCCAGTTTTCCCAGCACCATTTGTTGAAGAGGCTATCGTTTCTCCATTGTCTACTATGAGGCAACTGTATTTTTGTGGGTTTGTCTCTGTGTCTTCTATTCTGTACTACTGTTGTACCTGTCTATTTTGGTGCCAGTACCATGCTGTTTTTCTTACTATTGCTCTGTAGGTTCTGGTATTGTGATACCGCCTGCTTCACTTTCACTTTTTCTGCTCAGGAATGTTATGTCTGTTCCAGGTCTCTTATTCTTCCAGATAAAATTCATAATTGATTTCTCTATTTCTGTGAGGAAGCTCATTGGGATTTGAATTAGAATTGCTTTGAATCTCTATAGCATCTTTGGTAGAATGGTCATTTAACAATATTGATTTTGCCTATCCAAGAACATGGAAGATCTTTCCATCTTCTAAGGTTTTCTTCAATTTCTTTCTTTAGTGCTCTGTAGTTTTCATTGTAGAGGTCTTTCACCTCCTTTGTTAGATTAATTCCTACGTATTTTTTTTTGTGAGGCTATTGTGAATTGAGTAGTTTTCCTAATTTCTCTTGCAGAGGATTCATCACTTATGAATAGAAATGCATTAGATTTATGCATATTGATTTTATATTCTGCTACTTTACTGAATTCATTTATTTTAGAAGTTTTCTAGTGGAGTGATTTGGATCCTCTAAATATAGAATCATGTCATTGACAAATAGTGACACTTGAGTTCTTCTTTTCCTATTCAAATCCCATTAATTTCTTTTGGTTTGCCTAATTGCTCTGACTAATGTTTTAAGGATGATGTTGAATAGAAGTGGTGAAAGAGTGTGTCCCTGTCTTGTTCCAGTATTTAGAGGGAATGCTTTCAGTTTTTCTCCATTTAGAATGATGTTGGCCATGGGCTTAGCATAGATTGTAAAGTACTTTTTAACCTCTATTGTGAAGATCACATGATCATCAGATGTAGATTTTTGAAATGTAAATTGATTTTCCCAATGAAATGCAATCATTTTTATCAAACTCCAGGTTTCAAGGAAGGCAAGGGACTTATCTCCACCAATTCCAGCACTGGAATTGGTGTTGGACAAGCAGATAAAAATGCACTCCACAGATAACCATCTCCAGCTCAGTCATCAAATGTTCAAAGGTAGAGCACCAGAGGAGAGAAAGAACTTTGGTGAGGAATGATCATGTTAGCATGGAATTGTGCAACATGAGGACAGCCCCACAGAGTGGCAGGTGGCAGGCAGAGGTGAAGACACAAGTCAAATTATCCCATGAGAACATGAAGCAAGAGGGAATGGGCTTCATCAGAAATTGGGAAGTCTGAGGATAAGTGACTGGAACATTGCTACATGGAACCCCTAGCAGTAACAGCCTCAACTAGATTGTAGATCAAAGTGTGAAAGGAAAACCTCTCCTAACCATCCTCTCCATGCCAGTCAGCAAGGGGGCAAGTCTCCAACCACTATGGGTGCTGCTCTGCAGGTGCCCCAGGAGACATGCACAACTTTTGCCCCAACATGGACAAGAGAATTAACTGCAAAACGTCCATCAATATGAGGAGTTAAAACAACAGGCTATATTTTTCTAGGGCAATATTCAGCAGTAGAGTAAACCACAGCTACATGTGACTCTAGTGACTAATCTCAGGAAGATCAGTGTTGCATGAAAAAGCCTTAGCAGAAAGCATGCAGATGCAGTGTGGAATCACACACCCAGGAGGTACTTTAGAGTAAATTGAGAATGTCCTAATGTGGTATGTGCCTAATTTAGTGCCTATTGACCTCAGCTCATTGAGGTTTCTGAAGGTGACCAAAGGGAGACAGCTCTAAAGTCACAGAGTGACTGCAGTGTGAGTGACTGAGCTCCTCAAAGAAACTCTCCAGTGGTTCCTCCAAGGAGAGGAACTCCACAGGGCAATCTTTCCCCTGGGTGTGTCCTCAGCACCCCAAGGCACAGACATGTTCCTCAACAGCAGTGGGGATGTGTCCCAATAAATCTACCGTAAGTCAAAAATACACCAAATCCATCTAATCCACCGTACCTCTCAGCTGAGTCACACAGGGCTCTGAGGAGTCACCATCTCAGAGCAGAAGGTGACTGGGAGTGGCACCCCACCTCTGCCTGCACATTGCACATCTCCAACATGGAAAATGAGCAGAACTCAAAGTAGTTTCTACTGAAAGTGCCTCAGTTTTGCACCATTGTAAAGTTAAAAAATTATAAGCCAAACCACTATAGGCTAGGGACTTCCTGAAGACACTGAGGCCTGGGGAGGGGGAACAGACAGAGAGCCCAGAGTGCATTCCTGGCTCATGTAGCTGGTCCCTTGCTTCCTTTTCTGGAGTCTGCAGAGGGAGTTGTGCTGAGCCAGGGGGCCCTGAGCTGTGGCACCTTAGGCAAGTCTGCTGTGTGTGGACATCTCCTTTGACTGAGAGAGGAACAGAACCTAGAGCATTATGTGGGTGTGGGAAGACCCTGAGCAGTCATGCTTGAAGAGTGGCAGTTGTCTCTCAAACTTTGTGCAAATGTTAGTTTTCCAGGGGATCTTTGGCCCAGGTCTTAGACCTCCCTGTAAACAAGTTTCTGGGTCATTGACCCCCAGCACTATAAGCCCCTTCCTCTCCTGGTCCCTGAAACCCCTTGATCCATGAAGTCTTTCTCCTGTGATCAAAGACAAAGATATAAAAAGGGTGTTGGCAATAAGCTCCACCTGCCTGGTGGGAGCAGACAGCTGTGCTGCTGAAAGACTGAATAAAGACTGAAGGGGCAAGAGTTACCTGCTCCCTTGGGGCATAGCCAGGTCAGCAATGCTCAAGTCAAGAACCTAAGAGGGCCCTGGGGACTGGACAGTCACTGGAATGCAAACCACTTTTCACAGGAGGAGTAAATCTCCACTTGTGCCACTCACTGGCTCATGTCTCCTCCATGGTCTCCCCAAGCCCAAAAAGCCTGAGTTCCAGAGTGTCATGCAGCCTTAGCTAAATTGCAGTCCCAGGGAGAGGGGCCCCTAGGACAGTGGCAGAAGAATCCCTCTGTGGCTAACCTGAGAGACCCAGGAAGCCTGCAAAGCCTCCTCCCATGACTGACTGCCACAGACACATGCCTGCCCAGGCAAGATGGACCAAGTGTCTCTGCAAGATATCCTGGCCAAGAACCCTCCATCTGCCCTGCACTGACACATGTGCCCCTTATCAGAGGTGTGCACCGGGCATACGGGCAGGTCCAACCTGGCCAAGAGCAAGCCCAGGTGGCAGCAGAGTGACTGCCAGTGGTTGGTGCTTAGTAACCTTCTGGTGACCACCACCACAATGGGCTGCCTATTCCTGACCAGTCCTCCCCCACTGCTGTTAGAGGGATCTGGTGTAAAACACACCTATCTTGTCCCTGTTCTGTTTAACTGTCTCCAGAGCAATAGTTGGGAGGCTCTGGAGCCCTGAGCATGACCAAGACAGCAGCAGCAAACCCCCAGGTCCCAGGCTCAGCATTCCACATGCTTCCCTGCAAAAGGGCTGCTTGCACATGGCAACAGAATGGATGACAGAATGCCTGCTCATGTTAGGCCTCAACTCTGAATGCACATCTCTTAATATTCAGACACAAAGCCAGAAATGGAATGGCTGTCTTCAACCCACATGTATAACTGGTCACTGTGAGCTCACCTAGGTGCTGTTTGGGCATCACCCTTGTTACCTGAAGGATGGTTGGCTCACTATGCAGCTGCAGGCCTACAGCTCTGTAGACATTGTTACAGAAAGGAGTAGAGAGAGCTTGCCTCTCTGATGGCAGCAACCCACAGTTTTTGCTGCCAGTGAGAAAAGTCAAGTGTTCAAAAGAAAATTAGAATTTTGGAAAACTTTCACAAACTTTGTATTTGTTTGTGTGTTTGCTGCTCTTCACTATTCAAAGACTGTTCTAATGAGACCAATGGTGGTATTAGCTGATGCAGTCAGTTTTAATGTGCTGAAATGTAATGTGTTAACTTTGGTTATATCAGCCCAAGGAAACAATACTTTCCAAAAGACCAATGATGATTTCACCAAGTCAAACATGAGTAAAAAACCTCCTCAAAAGACAAGGTTGACCAGTGGATTTTTTAACAAAAACTTTAGTTTTTTTCATTTGTTCACAGTACTGAGGATTGGACCCAGTACCTCAGGCATGCTAGGCAAGCAGTAAAATAAACCTTTTTTTTTGTTCTAATTAGTTATACATGACAGTAAATTGCATTTTGACACATCATACTTAAGTGGAGCATAATTTCTCATTCTTCTGGTTGTACGTGATGTAGAACCACACCATCACATATGTACATAGGGCAATAATGTCAGATTCAGCTTTATATTAAGAGAAAAAAATCAGAAGATAGTAAGGAGTAAGGATAAGGAAGACAGAAGGAGTAAGGATAGTAAGGAGAAGTCCCATGTAGCCCACAAAAGTCTCCCCTATTATTAACATATTGGCATGGCAACCTGGTTACTGTTAATGAACCAGTTCTGATATATTGTTATTAACTGCCTTAGGCTGCCAGTGTTGACCCCAGTTGTTGCTGCCTGCAGCAACGAGACCACAGGAAGGAATCAGAGGTGGACTGGGAATGAACAAGTTCTTTATTTTTCTCTGGATGTGCTTTCTTGCTTCTTAGATGAAGGTGC
The DNA here is from genome assembly GCF_902686445.1 of Sciurus carolinensis. Taxonomy (NCBI): domain Eukaryota; kingdom Metazoa; phylum Chordata; class Mammalia; order Rodentia; family Sciuridae; genus Sciurus; species Sciurus carolinensis. The sequence continues at coordinate 34,230,563 of NC_062224.1, forward strand.
TTCTTCTCACAGGTGCTTCTTCTCATAGGTGCTTTCTATCAGAGGTGCTTCTTATCAGAGGTGCTTTCTATCAGAGGTGCGTTCTATCAGAGGTACTTTCTATCAGAGGTGCTTGCTTCCGGAGGTGCTTTTTTTTCTCAGAGATGCTTCCTCTCCCAGAGGAAGAGAATGTCTTATATACACTAAGGCAGCCAATCAGTTTAGGATTAAGTAGCATGATAGGAGCACGCACCACAGTACCAACTAAGAAAGAATGAGGAACATGTGTTGACCATGAGCACAGAAGAGACATCAACCAATCAGGCAAAAGGTCATGAGAGATCATGCCATGTTAACACTAATTATGTGCCACCTCTTGGCCCAACACCAGCCTCCATCTTAGAGCTACTTCCTCAAACAGCTGTATACATGTCTCTACACCCAGTCACCTGTGGGGTGTCATTTGTTACATCTCTGCCAGGTTACCTTTTCCTCAGTTCTCTAGCCATACTCTGTAGAAGGAAACCCAGATGCACAGCTCACCTGCCAGGAGGGGGCATAGTCTCCACCTGCTTGAGGGCAGGGTGTGCATATTCACCTGGATTCATCTCTTTTTCCAAGTTTACTTATCAATCATTAGTGCACAATAATACAGATGCACAGATCTTTATTTCCTACTCCAGGCTATGACCTGATACTTTGTTTATTATGGTACTCCAATTGCTCCACCTCTGACCATGTTGCCCTTTGATGGTTCCCATCATTGTGTGTGTGTGTGGGTGGTGTTGTGTGCCAGTGTGATGTGCTCCAGGCTCATCTTGCTTACAGAGAGTCCCTGACTACAGTGACTCAAGTTATGATTTTTTGATAATAATGTTGCAGAAGAGATCCACATCCTGTAGAACCAATAATGTTGTTCCAGGAGACCACTCTGCTTTTCACTTTCCCAAGGCTTCAATCCATTATGTGAGGTTCTCCAATGCCTCAGAGCACAGCATGCTTGCATTAGATGCTTTTGCCTGCTGTGGGCAGATAGTAGAGTGCTAAGCCATTCAAGATGAACCAGGCTGTGCTAGAATGCCACATGTTAAGTGTATTAAACCCATTTTGATCCCTGATCTTTTCACCTTGCTGTGGGTTTAATCGAGATCTGGCCCTTCATAAGCAGAGAGGCAGCTATACCTCCTGCCCAGCCATGCAAGAATGAGCCAGTTCTCCCAGGAGCTCACTCCTTTTGTTAGGGAATGATCATAGGAACCAAGACCCAGGTGCTAGAATTTTATTATAACAGAGACATGGTTTCAAACTGAAATGAGTTTTAAAAAGAGACAACATGTTGGTGTTTTGTGTGATGTGGATGAATACCCATGTGATGCATGAAATGCTGTTAAAGTTATTCTCCCTCCACACCTATGGATGAAAGTATGCAAAGCCAGATCTCACACTCAGCAAGTCTTATGTTCAGAGAGGAGACTGTCTTCTCTCAAGTTGAACATTAAACAGATGTGCAAAAATGGGGAACAATATAATACTAAGTGATTTCTGTTTTATGTCTTTAAAAAGACATAAATATTATGTCTTTAAAAAGTGTTATTAATGCTCATGTGAGTTTATGGCTTCTATTTTAAATAAATATTTCTAAAAATTTCAGTTGAAATTTTTTCATATGGTAAATCCCAATAGATAAAACTCACATAGAAAGCTCATTGGGATCCTTAATCCTTTTAAAATTTTAATTCTTAATGAGTTATAGTTAGGTAAAATAGTGGGATTCATTTTGACATATTCATAAATGCACACAATGCAATTTTCTCCATATCAATTCCCAATTTTCTGCCCCACTCCTTTCCCTGACCCGCTTCCTCTACTTTATTGGTCTTCTTTCTACTTATTTACTACATTTACAGTTATATATATAACTGTGCATTAGTCACATGTAAAATCATAATGCTTTGTAATACATTCATACATGCTCATGGCATAATATGGTCAACTTGATCCCCTGTGCAATGACATGGATGTGAGGTGTCCCCCAAAAGCTCATGTGTGAGGCAATGCAAGAAGGTTCAGAGGAGAAATTATTGGATTGTGAGAGTTTTGACCTATTTAGTGAATTAATCCTCATGATGGGATTACCTGAGTGGAAACTGGAGGCAGATGGGGTGTATCTAGAGGGAGTGGTTCATTAGGGGTGTGACTGTAGGATATATAATTTGTATCTGGAGAGTGGAGTCTCTCTCTCTCTCTCTCTCTCTCTCTCTCTCTCTCTCTCTCTCTCTCTCTCTCTTTCTCTCTCTCTGCTTCCTGATGATGCCAGCTGCTTCCCTCTGCCATGGTCTTCCACCATGATGTTCAGCCTTATCTCGAGTCCTGAGGAACGAAGCCAGCTCTCTATGGATTGAGACCTTTGAAAACATGAGCCCTCAAACAAACTCTTCTTCCTCTACAATTGTGCTGGTCAGATCCTTTAAGTCACAGCAGTGAAAAAGCTGATTAAAGCACCCAGTTCCTCCCCTTTTCCTCCCCACCTCCCTCAACCTAGGTTCCTGCTTCAACTTTACTGATCTTCCTTCTGTTTTCACAAGATCCCTCCTTTTTTTTTAATTGTAAACAAATGGGATACATGTTGTTTCTCTGCCTGTACATGGCATAAATAACATAGTACCATTCTTCTTTATGGCTGAGAAGAACTCCCTTGCATATATAGACCACATTTTCTCTATCTATTTGTCTATTGATGGGCACCTGTTCTGTTTCCTAATTTGGTTATTGTGAATTGTGCTGCTACAAATATTGATGTTGCTGCATTCCTAAAACATGCTGATTTTAGATCTTTTGAATAAATACTCAGGGGTGGGACACATGGGTCATATGGTGGTTCCATTCCTAGTCTTTTGAGGAACCTCCATGCTGCTTTCCAAACTGGTTGTGGTGATTTTCAGTCCCACAAAAATGTATGAGTGTACTTTCCCCCACATCTTGGCCAGCAATTATAAGAAAAATGAAATTATAATTATAATAAAATCTCAGTGTAGTTTAATTTGCATCTCACTGATTGCTAAGGGTGTCGAATACTTTTTTCAGATATTTGTTTGCCAAATATTTGTATTTCTTCTTTTGGGAAATGTCTCTTGAGATCTTTCACCCTTTTGTTGAGTGGGTTATTAGTTCTTTTGATGTTAAATTTCTTGTTTTTTGAAACATACTCTGGTTATTAATCCCCTGTGGGATGAATAACTAGAAAAGATTTTGTCCCATTCTGTAGGCTCTCTCTTCTAAATCTTATTTCCTTCACTTTGCAAAAGCTTTTTAATTTAATACTACCTCATTTATTGATACTGGATTTTATTTCCTGAGCTTTAGGAGCCTAAGGAAGCCAGTGCCTGTACCTGTGCATTGGAGCATTGTCCCTGCTTCCTTCTAGCAGTTTCACTGTTTCCAGTCCAATTCCAAAGTCTCTGGATCTACTTTGAGTTAATTTTTCTGCAGGGAGAGACCTAGGGGTCTAGTTTCATTCTTCTACATATGGATTTCCAGTTTTCCCAGAACCATGTGTTTCAAAGACTGTCTTTTCTTCAACTTAGCACATGTGTGAAGGATCAGAAGACTGTGAATATGTGGAGTTTGCTCTGTGTCTTTCAGCCTATGGTGTTTATCTTCAGGCTTTTGAGGTCAATAACATGCTGTTTTGTGACTGTAGCTCTGTGGTATATTTTGAGATCAGGTAGTATGGTTGCCTTTGGCCTCACCCTTGTTGCTCAGAATTGATTTTGCTATTCTGGGTTTCTCATTCTTCTTTATAAATTTTATGATTATTTTTTTTTTGAAGAATGTCATTGGGTTTTGATGGGGATTGCATTGAACTCTAGATTGCTTTGATAATCTAGTCATTTTGTTGACATGAAGTCTACCTATCCATGAACATGGCAAGTCTTTCCATCTTCTAAGATCTTTAATTTTTTTCTTCATTGTTTATAATGTTAAATTATAGAAGTCTTTCACCTCCTTACTTAGATTTATTATTCTTTGAGGTAATTGTGATGGGATGATATTCTTGATTCCTTTCTCAGTGTATTCATTATTGGAATATAGAAGAGCAATTAATTTTCACATATTGATCTTCTATCCTGCAAACTTCACTGAATTTGTGCATCAGCTATATAAGTCTTAAGTGTGTAAAAAAGGTTTAAGAGCCACTGGCCTCACCACATCACTCCCTGGTCTGTCACATGGTGCCTATGTCACTTCTAGCGTGCCCTTCTCCTCATCTCCTGGCCAGCTCCCTTGTTCCTCTCAAAACACAGCAATGTGTGCCAGAAAGCATGCCCTGACTTCCCCAAGAGATTTGAGTTTGCCCTCCCTTGTATTATCATGCTGCTTGCTGCAAATTTCTCTTTTGACATGTGTAATGCAGCACTTGTAATTTTCTGTATCTACTTCTGTCATGATGAGGGCAGGGACTCATCTCACTCATCACCACCTATCACAGAGGGCAATGATGGGCATATGTTTGGTGCTCGTGGAACGTGTGTTGAAGGAATAAATGGACAGCTGATCCCATGACAGTCATCTTTTCCAGGGATGGACCAGATTACCCTGCTGGCTCTTCATCTGAGTGGATGTGTCTGTTTCTTCCTCTACATGGGAACAAATGTGCTGAGAACATTTAGTTTAACTAAGCAACTATTTTCCAAATATTGGCTACATAGCAGGCACTGTACTAGGTACTGGAGGGAGAAGGAGAGAGCAGGATGGCCTTGTAGGAAATAACTAGTCATCTTCCTGCTTTCCCCTAGTCTGCCCTCCACAGTCAAGGGCATTCAGGGCCAGTTCATATAGAATATCCAGCTGTGTTCCAAATTTAACCCTGATCCTGGGGCATAAGTAAGACAAAGAGCAATTGTCTAGTTAATAAAAAAAAAAGGGTGACAGCTACCCACGAAATAAAATGCAGACATTAAATCTACACAGGCTGGTGGCCAGATGTGTCCAGACCCAACACTTATAACAGAAGTCCTCTTGTAATAATTATGCACACACAAGACCAAGTTTTTTCTCTTTCTTTTAGCACTTTCTTGCTGTCACTAGAGTAAAAGGAAGTAGAGAGAAGATGAGACAGGAGGACTGCTAGAATGTTAGAGAATTAAACTTGTGAGATGCTTAGTCAGCAAAAGACAGGCAGGTGCTAGTGAGCTTAAATGGCAATTGCGCCTCTTGTCTATATATTTCAAACTAAAACTACCAATTTAATTTTTCCATTGACCCAGTGTTCAAAATTCTTTTTTGACCCAAGTTGTCAGAATGTACACTGTCCAAAATGGTAGCCACTCCCTGCAAGTGGCTCTTGGGTGCTTGAAATGTGGCTAAAGAAACATGTTAAAAAGAGTATTTTGGGGGCTGGGGATATAGCTCAGTTGCTAGAGTGCCTGCCTCACAAGCACAAGGCCCTGGGTTCAATCCCCAGCACCACAAAAAAGGAAAAAAAAAAGAGCATTTTGGATAATAGTATTGAGTTTGATGAAATATATTATTGAAATAAATATAAAACCATTTCCTTTTTTAACTCTTTTTAACTTGGCTACTAGAAAATTATAAATTGCATTAGTGACTGAGGCTGTCTTCTTGGAAAGCACAGATCTAGACCCACTCAGTTCACCCTCTGAAGCTCAGTTAGCAGCAACCCGCTTGAGTCATCCCTCTGCCCTGCCCAGTCTCTCCCTTAACCAGAGCCTCTTGTGTGCTCCAAGCCAGTGGTGTCTGCTGGTCTTAGCAGAGTGTGGTAATCCCCATAAGGTCCTGCTGAGTCAGACTGTCCCTCTCCTGATAACCCTGGCCAGAGCTCCCCACATGAAAGTCAATTGCCCAGCAATCTCAGGCTGGCCATCAGGCAAGAACTGAGGACAAAGGGCTTGTTGATGAAATGTTTCACCCTTTAGGAAAGTCAATCCCAATCCAGTCTTTCTCCTCTCCTCTATGCCCTGCCCCTAGCAGACCTCCACTCCCTTCCAGTGCCTCCCCAGGAGGACCCCTCCTCTCTAAGCCTGCCAACTTCCTGCAGGCCAGAGCTCTCATGGCAGACATGGGGCAATGGCTGTCACAGAGCAGCCCTCTGCCCCAAGAGAACACCCTCTGGGGAGCTGTTGACACTGGCATTCACCCACAGTGGCTGACCCAGTGTGGCTGGCTTGGGGTAAAATCCAGTGGGGTGAAGACACGTCCTGTGCCTTATTTGTCAAAGGTCATCTTTCTGGAAAAAAGGAGGACAGGATGTGGCAGAACTTCCTCCTTGTTTCCTGTCTCTCCATCTTGAGGATAGCTTGTGCTCCCCTCTGTTTTCTCAGTCCATCAACCCAGGAGTCCTGTGCAGTGGTGGCCCTGGGACTCCTCGCACTGGTGCTTTTCACCCAGCTCCAGTGCCAGCACCAGGTCACGACCTCACAGGTGCAGGTCTGGTCATCACCACCACATTCCAGGCAGCTGTCCAGTCTGCATTTCTGCTTCTTGTACCCTCTATCAAAAGTCATGGTTACCCACGTGCTATAGGCAATGACCCCAGGAAGAAGGTGTGGTCTAAAGTGCAGAGTCCTAACCAGGGGTGTCTGAGTCCACTCTCATGCTCTTCTGTCTAGTTTCCTAGCTTGAGATCCTGAGAGGAAAAGGGCCAAAGCCATGTGAGTTTGTTCAATGTCTAACTCTGGGTCTCGTGGGACAGGTGTGACAGTTGGCTAACTCCAGAGGCCTGGCTTAGGGATGTGTTAGTTCTCTGTGACTCACCAGATCAACTTTGTTTTGCATTTCCTTGTCTTGTTTAGTGGGGAGTTTCTCATACACTTGTTCCATGAACTCACTGTAAACATTGCTAGCAGGCCTCATCTGCCCACAGTCACCCAGCAGAGGACAGAAGCCCATCTGTCCTGCACCCCAGGGTGGAGCCTGCCTGGGAAGATGGTTGGGAAGGTATGTGGCTTAAGTGACAACTGGGCCCCCTAGGCAAAGAGCCCCATTTGTTAGGGAGCAAGTGGCCCTGCCCAGCAAGCCAGTCCTAGTCACATGACTTCAGCCTGGTCTCTTCCAGTCCTTCCTCATGCTCTAGGGTTCTGGCCTCAGTGGCTGTGTACAGCTTATTTAGCTCAAACCCTTGTCATCTCCCCTTTCTGAGTAGTCCCCTGCCCTGAATTCTTGGCATTCCCATCTTTCAGAGCCCAGGTTGTGTATCGCCTCCACAAGTCACTGCTGGCCCTTCACCCTGAGCCTCTTTGGAACATGCACATGCCTTTGTGAAAAGCCAGTTACGTCCTGAAGTTCTGTTGTAAATAAATAGAATGACACTCTGTGAGGTTGATGACTTCCAGAACCTGGGGTGGCAGGAAACAAAGCCTCTAAGACATCATTTTACCCAACTGCAGAACTGAACAAGGTCAGAAGCAAGAACTCAGGGTACAGACACAACGTGGTCAGTCGTAGGATGAAAGAGAGTTTTCTCCCAGATTGGAAAGGAACTGTGGCCCCACAAGGAGGAGAGAGAGTGAGAAGCCTGGCAAGCCTTCCAGAAGACCCAGGAGAAGCCATGTAAAGGTGTGCCCATGTGGGTGGCGAAGGCGGTCACTGCATGTGAAGACCTTGGTGGTGACTGTGACCGACTCCACACTGCACCCTCTGACCCCTACCCCACCCCCAGCCACCCCACCACCACCCAACCTGGCCTGGAGGGAAAGGGACACAGCCACTCCAAAGCTGAGTTTCCACACTCACTACCCCTCACCCCCAGTGATGGCAAAGACAGCCCCCAAGAGTCTGTTCTGAACGTTGGATGGATAAATGAGTAAGTGTGAATTCACTGCAGGACTGCTCAGTGTTTTATGTTATGCCTAATAGCTATTCAATTACTGGCATTTTAGGGGAACTAAACAGTGTCATTTGCCCAAGATTAGAGTTAACTGTCAAATATTACAAGGGAATTGGCCAAACTGAGATTGTTTCTTTAAAAATCAGATTCATTGGTGAATGTACAAAATGTAGCTTGGCTCTGTGGGCCGGTTGGGATCCCTAATGCAGTCTCTCAAAGGGAACGCTCCCATAAGCTGCACTTCTGCCTCAGGGGCCTTCCATGCATGAACCACAGGTGCCCAGGAGCTGCAGTCCAGGCTGAGTGACCTGAAGACCCCACAGGCCCAGCCAGCACACACGTTCCTCTTCCCACAGGGAGAGTGAATGGAACTGCCTGCTCCTTCTCCTTCAGGAGGAATCTGGTGAACTTCCAGGTGGGCTGCTGTTAACAGATACACAGAGAAGTTCACTGAGATGGGGCAAGAAAACCAACTGCCTGGTTGGCCTTTGTTTTAGGACAGGGGACCCAGCATGAAGTGAAAGCCTTTCCTATCATCTGTACACTCTAAAGCCCCCTCCAGCCTCCTGACCTGGTTGACTCCACTTGCCTGGAACACATCACCTGGCCTTTTGCTCTTTACAGAGGAGCATGAGGGCCCATGTGAGGACAGAGAGCTCCCTACAGGCTCTGCTGTGTGAATTAAAACTAGGCTGTGAGTCAAAGAAACACAGAACCAGAGGCTAAAGAGAGAAGTTTATTTCTCATATTTATAAACCAAGACAGCTTGGAGCTGCAATGGTGCCTTGGTCCTGGATCCCTCAGCAAGCTAGGCCCCTTCCACCTTGCCATTCCCTGTGTGTGGCTCCAAGCATCTGTTCACCTCCTTTCCTCATGTAGTTGTGCCAACTCTGGGCATCACATCTGCATTGTATCCAGGAAGGACACGACAGAAGAAAAGGACACAAGCCAGCTGTCCCCGAAGGGAGGTGGCTGTGTGAGGTCTCGTGGCACCTCTGCCTATCCACAGAGTTGCACAGGACCCTGGGAAGTGCAAGCTTTGTCCCTCTCATCCTTGTGCCAGATAGAAAGGCAGGCTGTTGTTGAGCAAGCACAGTGTGGAGTGCCAGCAGTCAAGCCACACCTGGATCAGGGTATTTATGGCCAGAGGCTTCTACTACCAACACCTTCAGCTTTCATCTCTGCCTGAGCCTCACATTCCACCAAGAGTCAAACCACCACTCCAAACAAAGAGACACCTCTGCTCCCACAGGAACAGGCTTGGTGTCCAGTCCTTGCCCATGTGAGCTCCTCAGTCTAGATGGTCCTTCCTCCTCTCCACCCCCTGACCCCTACCCAGCTGTGGAGGTGAGGTCAAGTCCATGTTCCTTTTTCCCTGCTTCCAACAGCCTCTTCTAGACTTAGCAGAATACACTGACAGGTAGCAGACATGAACAGGTGTGTTCAGGCTATGCACCTGTCTTTTACCTGCAATGAGGACATGGGTTCCTTGTGTGCAAGACAGAAATCATGACTCCTCTGTCTTGTCATAGTACCTGAGCATGCATGTGGCTTCCATGTGCCTTGCCACTTAGGAGTCAGGGTTGGAGAAGTGGAGACTCCAATAGCCAGGAGAGAAAGTTCTGAAACTCTGCTCTTACCCTCACTCACTCCAAAACCTTGGGCAAGGAGCTTAACTTCCCTGAGCTTCAAGCTTCTCATCTCTAAGAAGAAGGAGAATCTGTCTAACCTAATCCAGGGGACTGTTATGAGAACTGCACGTACTCACATGCACACACACACACACACCACATGCATGCGTACATACATGTACACACACACATGCACACACACATGGACACGCCTTTTGTTCAATGCTCAACATCACAAAAGCTGTAGGTGTGTGATTTCTCTCAGGGTTTCATGACTCAAGGGAAAGAAACCCACAGGTCAAAGAGTACCTGGAGGCTCAACTTGGAATCAGGGGTGCAGGGAAGCCCCAGGATCCGGCAGTGAACTGCCTGGCCCTCCCACCCTGTGCATCCCTGGGAATGACCCTTCACAACCATGTCTCCAGCTGCAGTCCTCCCTCTCCTTCTGGGAGAGAGGTGTCAAGAGCTGGTTATGTGCCCTGGGCCCTTGGAGGCAGAAGCCCAAGTCACGCTGATGAACAGTCCTATGAAGACACATGTGGAGGAAAGTCAGGATAAAGCCTGTGGGCCCTGTCAGATGCAGCTGTGCCCCACAGGGTTAGCAGGCAGGCACTGCCTGGTTGGCAGGCCCACTCCTGATTCTGAGGACAATCCACACCACTAGGTACTACAGGCTGCTTCCTAGACTGCTGTGCAGTGAACCCCTCAGAAGCCTCAGCCAGTCAGACTCTCCACCCTCATGGAGGGCTAGGACTCTGCCTCTGTGGCTCTAGTGCTGGCAGATTAAATCTCTGCAGAGTATTTTTGGCTATCTCTTCCACAAGTTGTAATCACTCCCTGGGCAGGTCAATGCCCTTCTGCTCACCTGTGTTTCTACTACCTGTCCCCAAATCTCACATATTCCAGGTGCTTAATAAGTACTTACTGAAAGGAGTGGATGAGGGGCTAGGGATCTAGGAGGGCCAAATAAATTGGTCAGCTGCTCAGTTACCTATGAGGACCTCCCCACTCCAGAGGGGTAGGCTCCACCTATCCTTTTGAGGACAGGGTGTGGCAGGAAGGAGGACAAAAGCACCATCTACTAGGGATCCTTTTCCAGAATCCCCCCTGAAGAGCAGGGGTTCTCCAGGCAGTGACAGTACAATCACAGCAAGAGAGAGAAGTGACAGTCCCCTGTGCTCTGACTGGGGACTCTTCCTTGCTGTGGCATCCAGAGGAGGCACTATTTAGTGAGGTCCTGCTCCCCAGGGCCACTCTGCTGTGCCCTAGAGCAGCTCTGAAAAGGCCTCCAGTTTTCATCTGGTCACAAGTGCCAACAGGTAAGATAGACAAAAGTTGATGACCCCATTTTAGAGGTGAAGAGGTGCAGGCCAAAACCTGGTTTCATGGTGCACATCAAGGGATGTCACAGGTGACACACTCCTGGAGGCCAGGTGATCTCCCACCCCCCTGTCACTCCTGTGCAAGCAGAGGCTGCACTTTCAGGTGGGTGTTCTCAGGGCCTTCCTGAAATGAACTTGGTGCACTACAGGAACAAAGGGATTCAGGGAAACGATGTGGTAATTTGGTTCCGATTGGGTTGTTCTTGCTGATAGTCTTCCATAGTTAACTCCTAATAGTTTTCACCTCAGGTTGAATTGGTAGAGAAAGAGAGGGTGAGGGAAAGGGAGGGAAGGACACGGGGAGAGATCAGAGATGTAGGGAGACACTGATGCCCCTGATGGTCAGTCACATTTTCTGCCTTTGGGTTTGGAGCTAACCTACTCACTCCTTTCTCCTCCCCTTTGGCTGTCACAGGGGCTCACACCTCTCCAGGACAGCTCAGCCCCACCTTGGCTCCAGGCTGTCTGCTCTCAGGCCAGTCCTCACACCTTCTCCAACAGGCCCCAGGAGGAAGGAGAGAGTCAGTAGCTGGAGAGATGCCAGAACTGAGCTCTTCTCCCAGGGCTCTGAGTCCTTGATGTGATTCATTACTGGGATTGACCTGCATGGTATTCAGTGGCCAAGGTGTAAGATCTGCATACCTTAAAACAAGCACCCCACACTGGCTCAGGCTGGGCGAGAACCACAGAGATTCTAGGCACTGGTGATAGAGACTAACAGCCTTCTCAGCTCAGGGGAGCCAAGGTCTCCTTGCCTTTACCCATGATCTGAGACTGCCATTCATGTGGTCAGTGACCACCCCTGAGAATGACCTGCCCCACAGCACACCCCCAGGGCAGGACTGGTGCTCCCTAGGACTCATCCCCTGTCTTCTGAAGGAGGAGCAGGACCATCCCTGCTCCCACACAGAAATCAGTTCAGGGAATAAAGTAGTTGTCCCAGAGTCACACAGCATGCAGGTGGAGGAGCTGGGGCTTAGATCTAGACACATTCACTCAGAGTTCAAAGGGAAAGGAGAGAAGAAGGAGGCATCCAGTTCACAGGGAGAGCTTGGGAGCTCTGTACAATGCTTACTATGCCCTGAGGAGAGATGCCCCCTATCAGACTCCCTCTGGACCTTCACTGAGAACAGGCCTACATCTCTACTGTGTTTGAGCATTGCAAAATCTGGGATCTAGGTGCAGCAGTAGGCAGCACCAACCTGCTCCCCATGGATACCTGACACAGCTGTGCAGGCTTCTCAGAAGGCCAGGCCAGTGGTCCTGAAGGATGCACAGGTGTCTGTGAGCAAAATGTTCATCACTAGGTCCTGGCAGTTGGAGCTGGGAGCTGAGGCCAGCCCTGTTGGGGGTGAGATACAGGCTTCCCTGTGGGCACTCCTTCCAGGCTGGTCTGTGACTCATTGCTCTCCTCTCAAGTCTCCAGCACAGGCTGGTTGAGCTCACAGGAGTGACAGGTTGCACAATTGAAGGTGGTGGGAAAACAGAAACCAGCACCCCTTTGGAGCAGAGTGAGACTCCTGGTCTCCCATACAGGGCCCTTGCCCATTATCTGCACTGAAGGTGACTGGGAACTCTGCCCTCCTGTACCAGGGAGGCATATGCCTCCAGCCCTGGGTGAGAAGGCTGCCCCAAGATGCCACCCTGATTGCCAAGCAAACATTTTCAAGGCAGGAATGCAAATGTCTCCGTGCCAGTGAGCTTAATGTGGAGATGGAAGACCACCACACCTCCAGGTTCTGCAAGGGCTGTGCCCTCACTGCAGGGAGCTGAGACCTTCCCCAGGCTTTGCACTGGTCACTCCCTGTGTTCACTTAAAGCTTCACCTGCACCTCATCCCCTGTGGCCCCATGGACAGCACTCTGGGCTCCCCCAGCCACCACCGTGCAATGAACACAGCTCATTTGTAAGAGGTCTTTAATTTTACTGTGGCCAGTAAAGAGAGGAAGTGGACCTCTGTCCATGTTCATGCACATTGTGTGTGCCACATCCTCCAACTGAGTTTCATTCAGAAACCTTGGGCCACCCAGCATCTGCATGATCCTGCTGGTCATATTGGTGTGGCTTTCTTGGTGGTTTGCATAAATTATACACAAGGGCACAAAAACTGCAGGACACAGACTCTACCTTAAGGGATGTGTTCCCTCCAGCTCAGAGTAGAGGGGACCTGTGGCTGTGTGCAAGGCTCCAGCAATGCCCCCACAGGGGGAGCACATTCGGTACAACCCCTCAGAGGAGTGCAGGCTGTCCCTCTGTCCTGCCCACCCACTCTGGTTCTCAGAAACCCTCACAGCACAGAAGCCCCATCCTAGCACCAGCAGGAGACCAAGAAGCCAATGTCCCTGTGTACATGGCTCCTGGGTCTTAAGTGCTCAGGGCCAGACTCGTGGGCTGGGGCAGATCCCGGGTTCCACTGATCCTCCCACCTCGGAGAGCTCCACAGGCCATGCAGAAACAGGACCTCGACAACAGGGAACCCTCAAAATGCTTCTGCCAAGAGCCAGAAAACACAGGCAGCAAGTATGTCAGGCTTCCTGGGCCTCACAGTCTGTCACATATTCTTCTCTCTCTTTCATAAATGACACATTAAAAACTAGGAAGCAGGCCTACAGGTCATGGTCGGTCAGCCCCTGCTCTGGAACCCTGGGGCTGAGCCTCTCCCACTGAAGAACTCCAGCCTACTCCTGAGCTGCCAGCTCTGCCAGCACAGGCCTCGCAGAGGATGGGTAGACCCAGCAGCCCTCAGCTGCATTAGAGACCTTCCTGCTTGCAGCCCCCAGCAGTCTGCCCACCAAGTAGGTGATCTGCTTCTATTTTAAACAAACACCAGATCTTGGTTGCAGCCCTACTATGTGGAACTTTAGTGTCCTCAAGGAGGTAGGTCCATACTGTCAGCCTCACCCGACACTTGTGAAAGCTGAGGCCCCCAACAACCTGGTGCCATGTCAGAATTTGAGGGAAAGCTCAAGAGTCTAGCCACATGTTTTCTAAAAACATGATCAGAGATTGTTCTGTTTTACCCAAGCCCAGTGATTGAACCCCAAAGAGCAGGACTCCTCTGGAGAGGGCTGCCAGCACAAAGATCTGCTTTCCAGGCCTCAGATGCTCTGGAAGACATGGGCTCTGGCACTATGGGGCAGGAAGCAGCCTCTCTGCCCTGCTGACAAGTCTCTTCAAACTAAAATAAAGCTTATAAAAAGCAGATCATCTCATTTTATAACTTAAGTACATCAAGCATTTCCTTAAATACAGTTCACACTGAAAATAAAGTTACTTTTGCTGTACAGTTGGAGTCTATTATAATTAGGGATAAACTTTGATGACAAGGTATGAAAGGTCACACAGTCATGCACACAACTGTCTGTCTGTCTGTGGGTGTACAGATAGACAGATAAGTACACCTCTCCATGAGAGCATCCCAAAACAGCCAGAAGTTTTTAGGAGCCCCTAGGTATCTAATTTGCAAGAGTGTCTATATTAAAGTCCCTGTCCTTAATCATGAGCACATCTTCCTATATAATCCTAAGACTCTTATTAGAAACATTGAACTAGGTAATCCATAACACACTATCTTTGGAAATGCCGAGCTATGCCAAATCATTATACAATAGCAGCATCCCACACACCTCCCTGCCCAGCCCACCTCTCCTCTGGCCTCCCTGTCCTAAAGTCAGTCACCCCTCACAGAATATGGTAATTCCATCTGGGAGCCTAGTCACAGTTGCTGGGAAGACTCAACAGGTGAAGTACAAATTCTGCATGGAATACAGGGGGTCAATGTGGTTGCCCACTTTAACTGCAGAGGCCCAGATTCTGAGGTTGCTAGGAAAGAGTCACCCAGGTTACTGAGGGAAGTGTCCTCACTATCCAGGTCATAGAACAGGGGCTCAGCACCTGAAATGGAGAAGAAACCCTGACATGGGTATCTGGGAGAAGAGACTTGCTTCAGTGCTAGGAAAACCAGTCAAATGCACATCCCCCATGACTCTTCACTGGTGAAGGGAAGGCAGGTACTGGGGACAGTGGCAGAGAGAAGGGAGAGAGGCTTAATCCAGGGGTCAATAGCCTCACTAGGGGGCTCCTGTCCAAAGTGCAAAAGGTGAAAACATAAACTAGAACATGATGGTGCTAAAATGGAGTGCAGCACAGCAAAGGACAGCATGTGTGGACAGCAGGTATGCAGGGGGAGGGTCCTCTCAGAGTCTAGGCCATGAACCCTGCAGAGGCTAGGTCAGGGACCCCTGCTGAAGTTGGACCATGGACCCTGCAGAGGTTGGGCCAGGGACCCTGCAGAGGTTGGGCCAGGGGCCCTGAAGAGGCTGGGCTGGGGGCCTGTGGACTTGGCCTCAGAAGTGTCTCTTGAGAGAGTCCGATGGGAGTCCAGGATAACCTCTGCCCTTTCAAACAGCATGCACAGGCTGCGTGCCTTCTGTCTCCCAATCTGCACTGTGTGGGATAGGGAGAGTGGTGTGCACCCTTGACCAGAGGCCAAAGGGCCACTTCATAGGGCCACTGAGAAATGACAGCAACCTGAGGGGGAGGCAAAGGAGGTTTCATTTGCATCTGAAGTAAACAGGTGAAAACAGCTCCACCTTGTGAGGGTCACCAAGGGGCCTTCTATATCGCAGACCCTGAGATTCTGCAGTAGAAGACCCTGACACCAAAACCTCTGCCTGCTTTCCCATGACCTGGAGTGAGGAAGGCCACTATGTCTGTGCCCTCAGAAGGATGTACATCAGAAACGTACACAGAGCTGTGCATGAGTGAGGTCAGCCTGGAGAGGCCTGCAGGTCCAGACATGGTCAATACTTGCTGTTGTGTGATGGGTGGAGTAGGGTGGCTTTAATAAGACAAGTTCTGTGAGGGTAAGGAGCACTGGGGACTGACCCCCCAGGGTGCTTGGCCAGGGAACCATATCCCCAGCTCTTGTATTTTTCATTTAGAGACAGGGCCTCATTGAGATGCTTAGATACTCACTAAGTTGCTGAAACTGGCCTCAAACTTGCAATCCTTCTGCCTCAGCCTCCTGAGCAACTGGATTTCAGGCATGTGCCCACACCTGGCCATTTATTTTTCAAGTAAGGAGGAAATGTGGACAAAATCTTTGTGAGGGTTTTGTCTTTGATACTTGTTTTTGGAAGACTTATTGACTAAAACTCTCTTTTAGCTATCAGAGTAACTTATCACCCATGATTCCATCTATAGATCCATGAATTGTGCTCCTCACAGACTCTGTGAGTGTCCTGTGGTCAACCCTGAGGTTGAGCTTTAGCCTTGCACCTCTGTCCTCCCCCATCTCAGGGCTCCTCAGGTCTCACCTGCTGAGCACTGGTTTATAGAGAAGTGGGGTGACTTGAGGGAAGCTCAGCTATGAAGTTATGGAACTCTGAGGTGCACCCCACTGGAGAGCACCCACAGCAGCCTTCCCTTGCAGCCCCCAGTAGCTGATTCTTGGGGGACTCTAGCCCTGCTTTGTGGTTCACTTGTCCTGTTAGGGAGCCACAGTGATTGTCTGGGTGCATCTGGGGGAAGGAGAGGCAACAGCAGGGTGGAGGCCCATGCACCTTAAGGGTGCATGTGATCTCCTGGCATCTGGGGTGGAGTGAGACCCTGGCAGAAGGGTTTGGAGCTGTAGATGCTCTGATTGATGGCCAGGAGCTGCTGGGGGTGGGAAGAGCCCTGTAGGGGTTCATGATCCCTTCCATGTTGGCACTCCCACAATCATTCATCTGAGTTGCTAGACAAAGATGGTGACAGGTCATCCTCAATTTGCAGCCCAGAGCCCCACATCCCTCACTACCACCTGTCCATGCTGTGATCCAGGTTGCCTCTGGGAAGACACCACCATGACTCTCAGGACCTTTGGAAGTCAGACCTACCCAGTGTGGGAATGACTACAGGAGGTGCAAACACCAGGTCTGAGAATCATGGAAGCCACCTTGAGCTGTGACCTGGGAACCTGTGTGATGGTGGTGGAGCTTCATGCCTGGGCCTAGTCCCTCATTCACAAGATGGAAGGAGGTGAGAAGACATTAGTGACTGTAGCCTGTGCCCAACCAAAGGCCACCACCTTGGAAGACAGGGAAGGGGTGGCAGCTGCAAAATTGAAATTTGAGAGCACCCTATAAACATGTCACTTAAACAAAGAGTTGGATCCTGCACTCAGGTGTGGCCACCCCAGGAGTGATGACTCTAAAGATCCACCAAAAACCCGTTATGAACCCATTCATCCATGGGAGTCATGATACTGGACCAGTGAACCTCATGGGGTTGATGGGAAGATTCCATGAGACTGTATGTGCCTTGGAACTACAACCTGCTGCACTGGGGCACAGAAACCTCACCCCCTCAGCCATGTGGTGAAAGGGCCCCTCCTCCCTCATCTGTTCCCTGAGTCTCCCCAGGAGCTGCCCTAGAGTTAAACACCATGCAAGGATTTGAGTCTGTGTTCTCCTAATGCCACAGCCGGTGCATTCTCCCTTTCAGTTTATTACCTACATGGGCTCAACTTACAGCATTCAAGGGTCTCGGAAAACTGCAGGGCCCTGAGAGATAGAGCAGGCAGGTACCATTTCCCCACCTGGGGATGCATAGTCCCAGGCATGAGGAGACAGAACAGCTGGTCCCAGGTCCATTGGCATTGAGGGAAGTTCTGAAGCAGAACACTAGCTCCTGGCTGACTCACTAACCACCCTACCCAATAGCCCTGCCCCAGGTCAGCTCTTTTCTCTATTAGCATCTCTCACTGTTAAGTGAGCACTAAGGGAACTCTTGACTGTAAGAGCCAAATTATGGATCAAACCTAGCCTAGATGTCAAGCATAGTTTAGGGTCTAAGCAAGGATGAGAACTTATGCCTGTTGTAAGGCCTTCAAGATGTGGTCCATAGACCAGCAGCAGTGGCCCCACCTGAGAGCTGTAAAAATGCAGACTCTCAGGCTCACCCAGACCTTCCCTGCAAATTGGAACCTGCACTTCACCAAGATTGCAGGTGGTCTGTGCACACACTAAAGTGTGAAAAGCCTAGTTCAAGGCACAGGGGTTCAAGGAACACTGATGAGTGCAGAGTTGAGCAGCATGTCCCTTTAAGAATGACATAGTTCTAACCTGTAATTCTCCATACTTTTTCCTTAGTACTTCCTTGGACACTCCTTCGGTCACTCCATCCACTCCCCTCCCAACTCCTTGCACCTTCCCTAGATTAAAAAAAAAAAAAAAAAAAAAAGCAAGGGTACATCCAGGAAGGGCACATCGAGCGAGGGGTGAGTTGGAACACCCAGTCCAATGGAGCACAGTCAGAGCTGCTCCTGACCTGGCTCCATCTCTCACCTATGCCAGGACCCTGCTCAGACTTGCAGAGCCTTCGTCTGCCCATTTGAGAGGGGGACAGTAACTGCTGCTCACCTCAGGGGTTTTTTGTATTGCCATCATTTTGCATTATTTTGAAGGGGTTGCTATGGTTGGGAAATTAAATCCACTCCAGAGGTTAGAGGCTTGGTCCCCAGCCTGTGGCATGGTGGGAGATGGTGGAGCCTTTGGGAGGGGGAACCAGTGGAGGAAGTAGGTCACTGGCACATGCCCAGAACCTTCCTCTTTCTCCTTTCAGATCCTACTGTGGTCTCTGTTCTCTGGTTTTCATGAGGCAGGCAGCTTTCCTCTGCCACACACTCTGCCATGGTGTGCCACACATGGACCCCAAAGACAACAGCCCCAACATGGACTGACCCTGTCCCGAATAAATCTTTCCTCCTTCAAATGGATCATCTCAGGTCACCTGTCACAGGCTGAGCCAGGGGAGTCTTCTATTAAACTG
Organism: Sciurus carolinensis; assembly: GCF_902686445.1. Classification (NCBI taxonomy): domain Eukaryota; kingdom Metazoa; phylum Chordata; class Mammalia; order Rodentia; family Sciuridae; genus Sciurus; species Sciurus carolinensis. The sequence continues at coordinate 34,249,213 of NC_062224.1, forward strand.
GCCAGCATAGGAGGAGGAGGAATGGAGATGAGCAGTGGGACAGGCCTCTGACTCCGACATGCCCTGATACCTGCCCCAGCTTGGCTCTGCACTGGGCCAGAGCCTCCCTAATCTGCAGTTCTGGATGTGGGGCTCTGGCCCACATGCTCTCACTGGCTCCTCCTGGCTCATCCCCCTGTGGTGGGCTTCTCTCCCAAGTGGGGCAAGCTGGGTTCTGCCAAGTGACTGTCCCTCTTGGAACCCAGCAGAGACTAGTCTTCAGGGGCCAGCACTTACCAGAGCTTGGCCTCTGTGTGTTCTGCTGGTCCTGTTACTGCTGCTGCCACCTGGACAGCTTCTTCATCTGGCAGGAGGTAGGGCCACTTCAGATGCCAGCCACAATAGGTTGCACACAAGGGCCAGGGAAAGGGTTCAGCTCTGCTGAGAGGCTAGTATGTGGAGCCAGGTTGAGGAAGAGCACACAAGACCCCTCACAGTGGAGGGGGAGGATGCTTACCCCACAGGAACAGGGACTCCCTCTCAGCAAGTGCCACAAGGTGATTTGAATGAACCAAGAGACTGTTCGCCTCCTACCTGCCACGTTGTGTTTGAGACCTACCCGGCACTTCGGACTAAGGAACTTGAACCCCATGTTTCTCAAACTGTGTTCTGTTGAATAGTGGAATATTGGAGCTCCATAAGATGTCAACACATGTTTAGCACATGCACGTGTGTATGTGTGTGTGTGTGTGTGTGTGTGTGTGTGTACGCGTGTATGTGTGTGTGTAGGAAACACTGGGTCTTTTTTTTTTTTTTTTACGTTTACATAGGGTAATGATGTTTATTTTATTTTTCCCCTCCCCCCACCCCTCCCACCCCTCTTTTCCCTCTACACAGTCCTTCTTTCCTTCATTCTTACCGCTCTCCTTAGCCTAACTCTAAACCTAACCCTAAACCTAATGCTAGCCCCTCCCATCCCCCATAATATGTCCTCATCCGCTTATCAGCGAGATCATTCATCCTTTAGTTTTTTGAGATTGGCTTATCTCACTTAGCATGATATTCTCCAATTTCGACCATTTGCCTACAAATGCCATAATTTTATCATTCTTCATTGAGGAGTAATATTCCATTGTATAAATATGCCACAGTTTCTTTATCCATTCATCAACTGAAGGGCATCTAGGTTGGTTCCACAATCTGGCTATGGTGAATTGAGCAGCAATGAACATTGATGTGGCTGTATCTCTGTAGTATGCTGATTTTAAGTCCTTTGGGTATAGGCCAAGGAGTGGGATAGCTGGGTCAAATGGTGTTTCCATTCCAAGCTTTCTGAGGAATCTCCACACTGCTTTCCAGAGTGGCTGCACTAATTTGCAACCCCACCAGCAATGTATGAGTGTTCCTTTTTCACCACATCCTCGCCAACACCTATTGTTGCTTGTATTCTTGATAATCGCCATTCTACTTGGGGTGAGATGAAATCTTAGGGTAGTTTTGATTTGCATTTCCCTTATTACTAGGGATGTTGAACATTTTTTCATATATCTGTTGATTACTTGTACATCTTCTTCTGTGAAGTGTCTGTTCATTTCCTTAGCCCATTTGTTGATTGGATTATTTGTATTCTTCATGTAGAGTTTTTTTGAGTTCTTTATAGATTCTGGAAATTAGCGCTCTATCTGAGGTATGGTTGGCAAAGATATTCTCCCACTCTGTAGGCTCTCTCTTCACATTTCTGATAGTTTCCTTTGCTGAGAGAAAGCTTTTAAGTTTGAATCTATCCCAGTTGTTGATTCTTGCTTTTATTTCTTGTGCTATGGGAGTCCTGTTAAGGAAGTCTGATCCTAAGCCAACAAGTTGAAGATTTGGACCTACTTTATCTTCTATAAGATGCAGGGTCTCTGATCTGATTCCGAGGTCCTTGATCCATTTTGAGTTGAGTTTTGTGTAGGGTGAGAGATAGGGGTTTAATTTCATTCTATTGCATATGGTTTTCCAGTTTTCCCAGCACCATTTGTTGAAGAGGCTATCTTTTCTCCATTGCATAGTGTTGGAACCTTTGTCTAGTATGAGAAAATTGTATTTATTTGGGTTTGTGTCCATGTCCTCTATTCTGTACCATTGATCTACCTGTCTATTTTGGTACCAATACCATGCCGTTTTTGTTACTATTGCTTTGTAGTAGAGTTGAAGATCTGGTATTGCAATACCCCCTGCTTCGCTCTTGCTACTGAGGATTGCTTTAGCTATTCTAGGTTTTTTATTCTTCCAGATGAATTTCATAATTGCTTGCTCTATTTCTGCAAGGTACATCATTGGGATTTTAATTGGAATTGCATTGAATCTGTATAGCACTTTAGGTAGTATAGCCATTTTGACGATATTAATTCTGCCTATCCAGGAACATGGGAGATCTTTCCATCTTCTAAGGTTTTCTTTAATTTCTTTCTTTAGTGTTCTGTAGTTCTCATTGTAGAGGTCTTTCATCTCTTTTGTGAGATTGATTCCCAAGTATTTTATTTTTTTCGATGCTATTGTGAATGGGGTAGTTTTCCTAATTTCTCTTTCTGAAGATTCATCACTTATGTATAAAAGTGCATTGGATTTATGAGCATTGATCTTGTAACCTGCTACTTTACTGAATTCACTTATGAGTTCTAAAAGTTTTCTGGTGGAATTTCCAGGTTCCTCTAAATATATAATCATGTCGTCAGCGAACAGGGATAGTTTGAGTTCTTCTTTTCCTATTCGTATCCCTTTAATTTCTTTGGTTTGTCTGATTGCTCTGGCTAGAGTCTCAAGGACGATGTTGAATAGAAGCGGTGAAAGAGGGCATCCCTGCCTTGTTCCAGTTTTTAGGGGGAACGCTTTCAGTTTTTCACCATTTAGAATGATATTAGCCATGGGCTTAGCGTAGATTGCCTTTATAATGTTTAGGAATGTTCCCACTACCCCAATTTATTCTAGTGTTTTGAGCATGAAGGGATGCTGTATTTTATCAAATGCTTTTTCTGCATCTATTGAAATAATCATGTGGTTCTTAACTTTAAGTCTGTTGATATGGTGAATGACATTTATTGATTTCCAAATGTTGAACCAACCTTGCATCCCTGGAATAAAACCCACTTGATCGTGGTGCACTATCTTTTTAATATATATTTGTATGCGATTTGCTAAAATTTTGTTGAGAATTTTTGCATCGATGTTCATTAAGGATATTGGTCTGAAATTTTCTTTCCTCGATGTGTCTCTGTCTGGTTTAGGTATCAGGGTGATATTGGCTTCATAGAACGAGTTTGGTAGGGTTCCCTCCTCTTATATTTCATGGAATAGTTTGAGGAGTATTGGAATGAGCTCTTCTTTAAAGGTTTTGTAGAACTCGTCTGAGAACCCATCTGGTCCTGGACTTTTCTCTGTTGGTAGGCTTTTGATGACCTCTTCTATTTCATTGCTTGAAATTGGTTTATTTAAGTTGTGTATGTCCTCCTCGTTCAGTTTAGGTAATTCATATGTCTCTAGAAATTTGTTGATGTCTTCGAGGTTTTCTGTTTTGTTGGAGTATAGATTTTCAAAATAGCTCTAATTATGTTTTGTATTTCACTCATGTCTGTTGTGATGTTTCCCTGTTCATTCCGAATTTTAGTAATTTGAGTTTTCTCCCTCTTTCTCTTTGTTAGTGTGGCTAAGGGTTTATCAATTTTATTTATTTTTTCAAAGAACCAACTATTTATTTTGTTAATTTTCCCGATTGTTTCTTTTGTTTCGATTTCGTTGATTTCGGCTCTGATTTTAACTATTTCCTGTCTTCTACTACTTTTGGTATTGGTCTGCTCTTCTTTTTCTAGTGCTTTGAGCTGTAGTGTTAAGTCGTTTATTTGTTGATTTCTACTTCTTTTTTTGAATGCACCCCATGAAATAAATCTTCCTCTAAGTACTGCTTTCATAGTGTCCCAGAGATTTTGATATGATGTGTCTTTGTTTTCGTTTACTTCTAAGAATTTTTTTATTTCCCTCCTGTTGTCTTCTGTTATCCATTCATCATATAATAGTGTATTATTTAGTCTCCAGGTATTGGAGAAGTTTCTGTTTTTTATTCTGTCATTTATTTCTAATTTCAATCCATTATGATCTGATAGAGTACAAGGTAGTATCTCTATCTTCTTGTATTTGCTAACAGTAGCTTTGTGGCATAAAATATGGTCTATTTTAGAGAAGGATCCATGTGCTGCTGAGAAGAAAGTGTATTCGTTCTTTGTTGGATGGTATATTCTATAAATGTCTGTTAAGTCTAAATTGCTGATTGTGTTGTTGAGATCTATAGTTTCTTTATTCAATTTTTGTTTGGACGATCTATCCAGTGGTGAGAGAGGTGTGTTAAAATCGCCTAGTATTATTGTGTTGTGGTCTATTTGATTTCTGTAATTGAGAAGGATTTGTTTGATGTCCATGGATGAGCCAATGTTCGGGGCATAGATATTTATGTTTGTTATGTCTTGCTGATTTATGCTTCCCTTAAGCAGCATGTAATGTCCTTCTTTATCCCTTCTGACTAGTTTTGGTTTGAAGTCCACATTATCTGAGATGAGGATGGATACTCCAGCTTTTTTGCTGTGTCCGTGTGCATGGTATGTTTTTCCCCATCCTTTCACCTTTAGTCTATGGGTGTCTCTTTCTATGAGATGAGTCTCTTGCAGGCAGCATATTGTTGGATTTTTCTTTTTAATCCAATCTGCCAGTCTGTGTCTTTTGATTGATGAATTCAGGCCATTAACATTCAGGGTTATTATTGTGATATGATTTGTATTCCCAGTCAATTGACTCATATTTGTTTTTGACATGATTTGGTTTCTCCTTTATTTGGCTATTCCTTTAGGCTAGCGCCTCCTGTTGCTGAGTTGCATCGTTGTTTTTCATCTCTTCCTCATGGAATATGTTGCTGAGAATGTTCTGTAATGCTGGCTTTCTTTTTGTAAATTCCTTTAGCTTTTGTTTATCATGGAAGGATCTTATTTCATCGTCAAATTTGAAGGTAAGTTTTGCTGGGTATAAGATTCTTGGTTGGCATCCATTTTCTTTCAGGGCTTGGTATATGTTGTTCCAGGCCCTTCTAGCTTTTAGGGTCTGGATTGAAAAATCTGCTGATATTCTTATTGGTTTCCCTCTGAATGTAATTTGATTCTTTTCTCTCGCGGCCTTTAAAATTCTGTCTTTATTTTGTATGTTAGGTATTTTCATTATAATGTGCCTTGGTGTGGGTCTGTTGTAATTTTGTATGTTTGGAGTTCTATAAGCCTCTTGTACTTGGTTTTCCATTTCATTCTTCAGACTTGGGATATTTTCTGTTATTATTTCATTGAATAGATTGTTCATTCCTTTGGTTTGTTTCTCTAAGCCTTCCTCAATCCCAATAATTCTTAAATTTGGCCTTTTCATGATATCCCATAATTCTTGTAGATTCTGTTCATGATTTCTTACCATCTTTTCTGTTTGGCCAACTTTGCTTTTAAGATTAAATAATTTGTCTTCAATGTCTGAGGTTCTGTCTTCCAGGTGTTCTATCCTATTGGTTATGCTTTCTATGGAGTTTTTAACTTGGTTTATTGTTTCCTTCATTTCAAGGATTTCAGTTTGGTTTTTTTTCAGTATCTCTAGCTCTTTATTGAAATGATCTCTTGCTTCCCGTATTTGGTCTTTTAACTGTTGATTGGTGCGATCATTTAATGCCTGCATTTGCTCTTTCATCTCCTCATTAGCTTCCCTGATCGTTTTAATTACGTACATTCTGAACTCCCTTTCTGACATTTCTTCTGCTGTGCTGTCATTGGGTTTTATTGATGTAGTATCTAGGTTTGTTTGGGACATTTTCTTCCCTTGTTTTCTCATATTGGTCAGTTGTCAGTGGGACCCTGAGATATTGCAGTTTTCCGCTATTGGCTTATAGTGTCCCGGTAGATTTCCAGTGTATCACCTCCCAGCCTTCAGTAGCCTGATGTCTTGGAGGAATCTGATAAACCAGCTCATCAGAAGAAAACTGCCCCTAGCCCCCTACTGGTTCCACGGTTTGGAACTGGCTCTGTGCGGAAATGCTCTCACTGTGGGCCTGCACCGTGCAGCTGGCCGTGTGGGAGGAACCCACTGCCGGAGTGTGGAAGGCTACCTTGGGAAGACTCTAGCTGCCCTGCCCGGCTCCAATAAGCCACCTCTATCTGGGCCTGCCACCCGGGCCGAGCTTTACCCAGTGGGCAGACTCACCCGTGGCTCTATTTCAGTCCGAGTCTCTCAATGCCTCCCCTTCTTAACTCCTGGGTTCTGGAGCGACTGGAGGTGCAGTCTCCCTATAGGCCGCCATCTTGGATCGCCCCGTGAAGAGAGCCTGCAGCCGGAGTGGGCAGAGCCACCTGAAGAGGTCTCTGGCTGCCCTGCCCTAATCCCAGAGGCTGCTTGTGGATCGAGGCTCTCCGCTGGTTCGTTGCCGGAGTACGCTGCGCTGCAGTGGCTCCGGGACTCGGAGCTTGTTCTGGTCAGAAAGGCTCTCACTAGCGGGCCAGTTCCTTTCCGAGAACCTGGAGAAGCTGGCTGTGTGGGCGGGGCCCACCGCTGGAGTGCGCAGGGCTGCCTGTGGATGACTCTAGCTGCCCTGCCCAGCTCCAATAAGCCACCTCCATCTGGGCCTGCCACCCGGGCCGAGCTTTACCCAGTGGGCAGACTCACCCGTGGCTCTATTTCAGTCCGAGTCTCTCAATGCCTCCCCTTCTTAACTCCTGGGTTCTGGAGCGACTGGGGGTGCAGTCTCCCTCTAGGCCGCCATCTTGGATCACCTCGTGAAGAGAGCCTGCAGCCGGAGTGGGCAGAGCCGCCTGAAGAGGTCTCTGGCTGCCCTGCCCTGATCAACACTGGGTCTTAAAATGTCTTTACTGCAAGGTTCCTCAGAGGTTTAAAGTGCCCCCATGGGCACAGGGGCCTCTTCAACTGCCTGCTCCATGGAGTCCATTCGGATGACTGAACCCATTCCAACCTCTCTGAGGAATTCAGCTGCAGGAAATCTCCCCTAGTTCATCTCCAGCAAATGAGAAGGCAGCATGCATCACCGTCTACAGACCAGGGAAGCAGGTAGGAGGCAGGTACTTGCAGGGGTAGGAAGAGGCACAGGAAGAAGTTCCAGAACAGCCCATGATGGGGCAGCAGGCACTGGCAGGCCAGGAGGACAGGGAGGCAGTATGGACTGAGCTGAGGAGGAGAGAGGGCCACCAGGCTCTCATGCCACTATGCCAACATGCCATCTGAATGCCTTTTGGGTTTCTATTTGAATTATTAAAAACAAAATTTGGTATCTGGAGTACACAGATATAAATTTAAAAATAAATGTAAATTAGAGAATATGGCTTAACCCAAAGACCTGGATTGGTACCAATGGCTGGCATATTCAGAGGCATGGTCACTAGGAAAATAAAGACATTGCACTAAAACAGATGCTTTGGTCTTCCCTTCAGCTGTGACTGAAACCCCGTGACAGCAGGGTTGTTACTGGAGGGTTGTTACTGGAGAGAGCTCAGGACAGACAGCCCGGCAGCCAGTGCAGCACCCTCTGCTCCTGCCTCAGGAAAGAGCAACCCAGAAGCAAGAAGCCCTTACCTTAGGTCTCTGGTTCTGGAACCACACCTGCACCACACAGATGCTCAGCCCTGTCTCTGTGGTCAGTGTCTCCCTCACCTGGAAAAAGCGACTGTTATTCCTTTAGAAGCATTGGCAGTTCAGGTAGGAGGCAGAACACTTCCTGTGCAGTCATGGGGAGGCCAATGGGCTCCGTCTTTGCAGAGACTACAGGCAAAGCCCAGAGGCAAGAACAGGTTTTCTTCCAGGTAGAAAGGAAGTTCAGGCAAAGCCCCCCACAGGCCAGGCACTGAAGGTCTGTCCCCAGGGTAGCAGTGTCCAGAGCTGGAGCTTTGGGGCCTGACAGAACCACTAGGGCTCTGACCTCATCAGTAGATCAGTCCCCTGGTGACTGAATGAACCACTGGGAGGGACCTGGTGGGAGGCAGTGGGTCCTTGCGGTGTGCCCCTGGCAACTCCATCTAGCCACCACCTCCTGTTCTCACTCTCTCTGCTTCTCAGGTCAGTGGCCTTTGCTGCACTCTCCCACCATGATGCTCTGACTCACCTCAGGCCCACAGCAATGGTGCCAGGGAACCCTGTGTGAGCCAAAATAAACTGTTCCTTCTTTAAGTCATTATGTCAGGGATTTGGGTTATAGTGACAAAAAGCTGGCCAACACCGCTGACTCCTGAATATCTACACACTCCCAGGAGCTGCCTCCAGGCTTCTACTCCCCTGGCATCAGCCCTCAGGTGTCCCTTAGACATGAGAATTTCCCCCATGTTGCAGCTGCAGGCCGTGTATGGATGTCAGCCCGCTGGAGGAGGAACGGGGTGAAGCCTGCTTTCCCAGAACAGTCAGTCCTCCCTTCTACCCAAATCCAAGGCCCTAAGTGTTCCATTTTGCCCCTCTAGCTCAAGAGACTTTGGGATTCCACACTGTTATCCTGAGTTAGCCTTTCCTAGAGAGAAAGAGGCAGAAGAGAGGAGCCATCTGGAATCTGGTAGGGTCAGTGGGCAGCCCTGGTGTGGGCACAAGCACTGGGGCCAGGTGGGGACAAGGATGATGGGGTTCTGATAATAAAGAGATATATTTAAAAATCTGCCAGCCAGCCAGCCAGGCTCATGGGAAGGGGCTGGCAAGATGGCAGAATGGGGGTCCAATAGAGCAGATGTGCAGAGAGGCCCAAGAGACATGGCCTCTTCTCAGGAGACTCCAGAGAAGATGGGATTGAAGAGCCCTGACAGTCAGGGCAGTGAGCCCCAGGCGTGGGAAGTGCCTCACCCTACTCATGCCACTGGGCTGAGCTTAGGGAGGATCAGGCCAGACTTTCAAGACAAGCCCTCCTGCTAAGCAGGGGCCCCTGTACCTGCTGAAACTCTCTTCATTGCTCAGAGGCCCAGCTCAGCAGTCACCTGTTCCACAGAGCCTCACCTGATTCCAGAGTGGACACCCCTCCCTACCCCCCATGGCCCCTTTGCCGAGTCCTCAGGACTCACGCCAGGAGTTACAGTCCTGGTGCCATCACCTTCTTGCTGTTGGTCTGAAAACTGTCTAGGAACAAACCCCCAGCATGTGGCCACCAGGAGACTGGGAAGCACACCAAGGAAGATGACAGTTGTCCTGTGCAAGCTGACCTGGGAAGTCCCACTTTGTATCAAGGGCAGAGGAAGGAAGGGCACCTGTGTGACAGAGTGCACTACTGTGCCACCAGTTCTGACCGCTGACACCCCCTGCTCTGCACCTCGAGGCCAAGCCACAACCTTGCTTGGGCCCATGAAACAGAGGACATAATGAGTGCCACATCCAGTGAGAGCATGCGGTTCCTTCTCCACCCTGGCCTCTCACCTTCTGCCACTTTCATGAGACAGTGTCCCAGGGGCCACTGCTCCTTCAGGCTGGACGCTCAAACAGCAGCAGTAGAGCAGGCCTACACTGAACACCACTGGGCCACAGCCCGGAACAGGAAATACATGTTTTGCTGGGGGTTACGAAGACCTCAGGTTATCTCATCCCTACAGAGAAGAGTGAGGAATTCCATCAGGAAGGCAGAAAAAGTCATATTAACCCTTAAAAAAAGGTATTTCCTTTATAAATTTCAAAAAGAATGATTTCTTTCTTTTTGCTGTGTAAAAGATAGTGCCCATACAAGGCAGCCTGGGTGGTACCGGCCTCCCTTTCCTGATAACCTGTGGATGACCTCACCATTCTGCCTGGTCTGCAGCCCACATCTCATCAATCACATAATCCATTCTTAAACTTAAGTGATGGTCACCCCCCACTGATTTAGCACTTCGGATTGTCAAGGAATTCTGCAGGTGTGGCTACTGCCCCTTTGTTGGACAGGTATCTTCCAACACTCCATTCCACAAGCCTCAGTGATCTCTAAGCCAGAGCAAACCATCTTTTACTCCGTGGGTTATCCTCCTCAGAGCCAGTTCTGCATGGCTTGTGAAGAAGGGGACACAACTAGATAATGGGACATGCAGACATCTACCCCAGGACTCCCATCCAGAATTCACTGGAAAGGAGTACTACAGTGGGCAGTCATCACCATGGTCAGATCCAGGAGCAAGCTGGAGACCAGAAAGACCTTCAAAGAGGGCTTATTGGAGAGTGTGGATACAGCTTATCATTTTGCCTGTAAGTTCCTCTTCACTCTGTCTCCAATATCGGCACCTCTCTGCCACATACAGACCAAATAGCTAAGAGGGCAGGTTTGCTATATTCTCCTCACCTCTAGGGATAATTAAGATTAAAATGACATCTGCAGCCTGAGCTGAAAATGACCTGTATTTCAGCATTTTAAAACATGATCCTATCTAATGGATCAGCACGAGAAGAAAAAATGTGGCCAATTAGACTTTGGTATATGCTTTCTTGTCACTCCAAATGGGCCACCACCCAATTGTACCAACACTATAAAGTGACTCAAAAGTGTCTTGGCAGATGAAATGTGGCATGAGCTCTGCTTGAGACACCTAAGTCCTCTTGAGTCAGGTAAGCTGTTGAAATCACCAGGCACTCTAGAAACCCCCAGCTCAGGGTCTTGGGTAGCACATGCACCCTGGGAGTCACAGGTGGCCCTATGTTACCAGTTGTGGCTACTTCACCTCTCTGTGATTGTGCTCAGATGGAGCCAAGGGAGGCAGCACAGTGGGTGGGAGAAGACAACACCCTTGACACCAAGCAAAGATGAGGTGACTCCAGAAGGGTGCTCAGCTTTGGTTTCCACACTGTGAAATGGGGGCAATGCAATAGGTGTCCTGCAGAATTTTCAACTTGACCAGCCCTGTTCGTAACTGGAGAGGGAAGACATGTCTAAATCTGCTGGCACAACCTCTCAATTGACCCTCATTCTTCCAGGAATGCCCTGACCCCAGAGCACCTGCCAAACTAGGAGTGATCTTTCCCTAGTTTTTCGTGGGCAGGCACAGATGTAAAGAGAAAAGGGTCTCACCCAGAATGCCAGTAGTCCTCCTATTGAGAAGTGCCAGCTAAGACTGTTATGGAGCCCTTGCGTCCCACTAGAGTTGATATGCTGCACCCTAAAGCCCAATGTGGCAGTTCCAGGAACTGGGGTCTTTTAGAGAAGATGGACCTTGTGGTGGACTCCTCATAAAGGGTTAGTGCCTGTGACAGGACCCAGAGAGCTCAGTCTCCCTGGCCCTCAAGGGCACAAATGGTCTACCACTGAAAAGGAATCCTCACCAGGTTTTGACATTGCTGGCCCTCCACAATGGCCTTTCAGGCACAGGATCACTGGAAGCAAGCTTCTGCTGTTTGCTGGTCAGTTGGTGGCATGGTGCAATGGCTGCAACCATGGACCAAGATGATAGTCTTCTAAGAAGACTCTGATTTTCTTGGCCCAGATCCAGTGCCCGTCCCCGACCCAGGCCTGTCACAGCCCTGGGTGGCTTGGATCCAGGCTCCTGCCCAGGAGGAACTGTTTTCAATGCTCTATGCACCCAACCCAAAGGGCTGAACAAAGTGCCCTTAGCATTTGTTGATAAAAAGCTTTCTAAAGTAACTCCTTCCATCTCCCTCATTCACTAACTTGAGTCTGCTGACATTATTAGCACAAGTTGGTTTTGTGTTTGTGTTTTGGATAGTTCTTGATTTCTTGTGGTCCTGAGGGCCACTGTCTTAAACACAAGTGATCTCTCTATACACCTGCACATGCAGAAAGAGGAAGTCAGACCACATGGGGACTGGCCATGGAGAGCACTTCCTCCAAGGTGGAGGTCTGAAAAATCCCTTTGATGACACTGATTATTTTACTTATTCTCCCTTTTATTAATAGAGGATTCCAAATGATGGATTCTGCTTGACTAAGATTAACTGGACCCAGTTAACTGGGTTCCCAAGAACCTGGTCTGCCTACATTTGCTGCAACATTACAGTTATTGTTATTGCATCTGCATAATCCTTTCTTCCCCACTGAAAGTGGCACAAAGGTGCTTTTACCTGTTCTGAAATTTCTGAACTCTAAAGCTTACAGTTTGAGGCTACAGTCTTTGAGACACTCTTCCACAAGTTACTTGTGACTTTCTGAATCCTAATGACCACAGACCTGTCTTACTGGAAGTCTTCCCACACAGATGACATACATGTATTGAGAGCCACACAGGCTGAAGCTGGTGTGTCCCAAAGCACCCCAAGTGTCCTCACTGGGGTTCTCTGAGATAGGAGAAGGGAAGCCTCCTGTGGCTCATGGGTCCTGGGTACACCCAAGGTTCCTGGAAATCACTGGACATAAGGGAGTGGGATTATGAGGCCAGTCTCCAAGGTCCAGGGAGTGGGGAAGATGTGGAGACAGCCCTGGGCAGAGGGCCCCAGATGGGATATGGAGAGGCCCAGGAGGTCTGGCCACTTTGGGGAGAACTGTGGCCCTGCCATGGGTCCTTCCTACTGAGGGTTCCTGCACCCTGGTTTGACAAGCTGGGGTTTATCAAGGAGGGATGTATTTCTCACTGTTTTCCTCAGCCCATTGGAGAGCATCAGACAATGCCAGTCCTTGGTTCCACCAGACTCTCCTGGGAACCAGGTCCCAGTGGCTCTCCTTCCCATGCAATCTGGAGTAGGTGCCCAGCTCCTGAGAGTAGCTGTAGTGGGAGTGACACAGAGGAAACACCCCATGCTTGCTTCAGCAGGGGAGGCTGCGGGCATCACTGCCAGGTCTGCCTTTATGAGGTACATACTTCTGAAAAGGGTAGGTATCTCCAAGTTGTAGTCCATTATTTAAGAAGAAAGCAAAACACAGTTAAAACTAAACTGATGCTCCAACTGCACAGATCCAAAGCAGTTCTTGGGGAGAGTGCTAGAATCAATGTCACATTCTCTCTCCATGTTCCATTTTGCAGAGACTGCATCTGGTGTCCTTTGTCCCTCCTTTAAGAAACTGAAGTCCCTCTGGTCACAACCCAACTATTAGATTAGGTAATGCCAGCTGTGGTTGTGTCAATCATGCATCCTGACATGTGACTTCCTAGCTATATGAGAAGGGCACTTTGGTGAGTCAGGAAGCTGTCCTTGGAGGGTGGCTGCCTCTCAGGTCCCTTACCTTCTTTGCCAGTGCCTGAGGAGATGCTGAAGGGTCCAAGGAGATCCTAATGTTCACATTTAAGGAGGAGCTCCCTTTTGTGAGCACTGCTTGGAGCCAGGCACCACCAGAAATGCCCCTGTGCTCAATTCCATCCACCCATCTCATCCACCATGAGGGGAAGCAAGCTCAAATTCTCACCCCACGTCACCAGCCCTGGTGGGAGAAGTGGAAATTGAATCCAGGCACCACGATCCTGAGTCTTTGCATTAAAACAGTATGTTAACCAAGCCACTGACTGCTCCTGTCCTCATCAATTTCTCCCTTCTCTTAATCATTTACACACAGACACACTGGACTGTTGTCAATTTATTCACAGACAATAAATTCTCATACTGTGATTGCATTAAGTGTGTTAAGGTTCACATGGACCTTAAAAAAAAAAAAAGTGGAAGTATCTTTTGTTGATTTTATCTTCCTTGGGTGACCGAGGAGCTGGTCACAGAGGAGAAACTCAAGAGTTGACTGAATGAATGATACTGCAGAAGACAGTAATCAGGAGGGGTGTATGGAAAGCCTGTGCGTGTGCATGCCTATATGCAACATTTATACTACACACTCAGAGGCAGGAGGGAGTTCAGAAACAGTTGTGTGCACATCTTAGCTGGTGCCTAAATCCCTTCCCCTCCATCCACTCACCATGTGCTTGGGATAGAGCCCTGGTGTCAGTCTGGGTGTGCATGGCAGCAGGAGCCCCAGGACAGCCAGGATTATTGTAGAACGGCAGCCAGAGAGAGGGTGCTGGGATTCACTGTGCTTATATGGTGGAACTTTCTCAGTAATGGTTCCACATTCTCCAGTGGAATCAGAATAGCCCACACTGCCCAGGTGGGAGAGGCCCACGGGCCTTCATGGATAGTAGTCACTAATAGGTACAGGTGTCCCTGCTCAGGCCTGGGCTCCTGTTCTTATGACTGGTGTCTGGTAGGCTGGGGGGACTGCTCTGGTTCAGCACTTCTCAAATGTTACAAGGCAAAGGAGCACAGACTTCTGGCCCCAGAGTACCTGACAGTCTATCCAGCTTGAGAGTAAGAATCTGATTTCCAACTTGCTCAGGGAGATGCTGGTCTATTGGCCCTGGGACAGATGTTGAGAACCATTGCTCTCCTGATATTTGCTGTTGAATTGTGTGTGTGTGTGTGTGTGTGTGTGTGTGTGTGTGTGTGTGTAAGAGAGAGAGAGAGAGAGAGAGAGAGAGAGAGAGAGAGAGAGAGAGTGAGCCATGCAGGCCTAGACAACAACAGCAGTGGAGACTCTGCTACAAAATTATCTGGTTTTAACCCTCAGATTTTCTGTGATCACCAGTCCATGTCTGACCTAGATTCATGTGCTTGGTTGCCCAACAGAGGTCAGATATACCACATTCACAAAACCAAAACACTCAGCCTGCCTCTTCTGAGTTCAGTACCTAGGTCTCTCTTTTCTACACTTGCTTTCTCTGCTCATGACATAACTGTTCCTATGGAATCCCAATGTCATCATCAATGTCAACCTCTCTTCCTAGATATTAATTCTAGAAGGTAAGCTCCTGGCAGGAGGTGCTTGGCCTGTTTGTTCATGATTATATGCCCACCCCTTAGTACAGTGCCCAGCATAGTGTGGCGAGCCACCAAGTGCTGATGCCCAAGCAAGTGGACAATTCCCCTGAAGCCACTAACATGCTCTGGCCCAAACCTTTGTCTCTCACTGGAATGAGAGACTGCAGTGGTCTCCTCTGGCCTCCCCATCTTCAGTGTCACCCCCAACTCCAATCTACTCTCCCTCCCTCTCTTTCAAAAGAACAGACTGGTAACTCTGTGGTCCTATTTATAAACTTCTGTTCATAACTCTCAATCCCAGAATGTATTCAAGTAAGATACAGAAAAGTCATTACCCTCTGGCCCCTGTATTCCCATGCACACGAGGACCTCAGTCCCTAAGGCCTTCAGCCTAGTACTTCCAACTCAGGACAGGCTGAACTACATCCTTCTTTCTCTCAGCACACCTGCCTTTTGGCACCCATAACCCTCCACTGTCAAATCTCAGTCACCGTGTCATGGTCATTGTGACATACATTCCACACAGTTCCTAGCACACACTCCAAGGACAAGTACCACTCCCAATGCAAAACTGCACCCATGATGTGGCTCTAGTGACATTCTTGCCTGTTTTATTGTAATTATTTTCTTACAGGAGTTCCTTATTCACTGGGGAACCTAGAGCCTGGGACACAGAGGTGGCTTCCCTGGCTCTGGTAATTGCTAGTATCTGACCCAGTCAGTGTCTGGCAGAGAGAGGGGCCCTTGAAATGTTTGCTGAAACTGTCCTCAGTTTAGTTTAGTGAGAATTTAGTCAGAGAGTGAGGAATAAAAAAATTTCTCAGACTTCGTGGGACTCATTCTCTGAAGTTCTCAACTCCAAGGCTAAACTAAAAACTAAAGTAGTTACTTGGTAGATAATTCAGGAAAGAAGGAGAACCATTTGATTTGAATGATCTAGTGAGGATTTTCTGCTTATTGATGTTTCTGGAGTTTTTCCAATAATGGCTTCAATTCTTTGATTCTTTCATTGTATAGAGAGTAGGCCAGAAAGTTAATCTATCCATCCCTCTCCCATCTGAAATCAGGCAACTTTCAACCAGTTCTGCTGAACAGAAAACATCAATAGAAACCAAATTGTAGAATGTCATAATGCCCAGGTTGAAGGGCCTGTGATGCTCAGATTCAGCTCTCTCAAGAGCTCCTAAAGAACCAGGGAGGCCTGTTGATTTCTTGGTATCTAAATAACCTCACATCTGGCCTCCACTTATTTATGTCCTTAGATTCTCAAGGTTGGGGCACCAGGAGAAGGAGGGGTCCTGTGCAGAAAATGGTATTTGTGGCACAGTATGCAGGAGACCTGGGAGATGAGGCCCAAGCTGGACTCAGTTCAACACAGGCCCAGGTCAGGGGGGTCTGTGTGCCTCTGAGTGCATGTCCTTCTGTGGGAGGCCAGAGCGAGGGTGACAATATCAGCTCCTAAACAGGATAACCTGACTTTTATCGCACATGCACACACTTGCATACTCACTGAGATGCACACATGGGAGACACGCATACCACACATGGACAGACATGATGACACATATACCACGTGGATACACGGGGACACACACACATACAGAGCCCCAGCTCCTGCCTTGCCTAGTGGATTTGGGGGCACTGCTTTAATTAACTCCACTCTGTGCAAGCTGTGGCCTAATCCCGGCCTAATCCTGGGACCTGGCTGCGCCTCCACTCCACCTGTGCAGGCTGCGCTCAATTGGAATTAGGGAAAGAGAAATGTTAGTACACTTTTAATTGGAAACCAAGTTCTCTCAGCGTGCTGTTTACTCAGGAATGGGCACTGCAGTTCAGGGAGGCTGTAATTGAAGTGATGGCTTTGGAGACAATAGGGAACATATGATCCAACTGTCTGGCCCTTTATCTGCATTTTCTCATAAAATTGCTATCCATGTGTGTCTGTGTCGGCCCCTTACTTTGGAGGCTTTTGAACATGAGTAGGATGGGGGTGCTGAGGCTTGCTGCAAGGTTCTCTGCACCCTGTACACCTGAGCACTGGGCACTTGAGCACCTGTGTACCTGTGTACCAGAACATGGCTCCTCCCCACCGGCCTGGAGGCTTTGCCTACCAGAAAGAAAGCAGGAGGTTGGGGGAAATTTCAATTCAAGGAGCCCACCATGGGAGGGCATTGCCAAGGTAATGGGAGGAACTGTTAGCTATCATGGAGGTGGAAGCCTCTGCAAGCCAGTGGACAGGGCAAGTGGGCTCATGGGTGTCCTGGGGCAGAATTGCATTTCTTTCTCCCTGCCATCAGTCTTTCAATCAAGTATTTAACCATACACCTTTGCAGGCTCCAGCATCAATTCCACCCTGTGGGTCCCCCCAGGCCCACAGATTCTCACCATAACTGCCCACAGCACACAGGACACATAGTTAAATTTGAATTTTTGATGACCAGCAATTTTTATATCATGTTGAGCATACTTTTGAAAAATATTATTCATGCTTATCCAACATTCAAATTATCCACTCATGTGGGTTTTTATTTGCTACTCTCACAACTCACACTACTCTGGTTCACTCTAAGGTAGTCCTCCCTTCTGTCCTAACTTCAGACTCACTCTGCCTCAGCACCAAAACTCTGCAAGGGAGGATTCCCTGACAGAGGCACCCCAAATCCG
This sequence comes from Sciurus carolinensis, assembly GCF_902686445.1. Classification (NCBI taxonomy): domain Eukaryota; kingdom Metazoa; phylum Chordata; class Mammalia; order Rodentia; family Sciuridae; genus Sciurus; species Sciurus carolinensis. Next base: position 34,266,592 of record NC_062224.1, read on the forward strand.
TGTTCCTGAGCTGCACCACCTCTGGCAGTGGTTCAGGGAGATTTACAAAATCCCAAATTCCAGTCTGTATCCTAGTTAAATTTCTAATGTCCATTTTTAGTAATCCAACATATTTTTGAATACGTAACAGTAAGTCTTACAAGGAACAGCTTGAATGGTAACCCACAATCTTTTGCCTGTATGGTTTTTTGGTTGTTGGTGGTCTCCCTCTACTAGAATAAAACATTTTTAGGAACAGAGGTGTCTCACTCCAGCATCTACAACAGAACTGCTACATAGCCTGTGCTCAGAAATAATTGCTCACTAGTTGAGCACTGTGGAGACAAAATCCAGCAAGTTCCCGAGTGGAACAGGTGTGAGCTGGTGCAGCCAATGTTTTCCCACCCTCACTAATCCTGACAAGGAATGTTACTTGGACACTGTACCTTGAACACCATCAAGGTCAACTGAACCTACCTATCTTATATACACATGCACATAGGACTCAAATCTCAGGTCTGAATCTACAAAGAAATCCAACAAGCATGTCTCTGGCTTTCTGCATGTAAACATGGACTTGAGCTACTAAGATTCCAAGAGAGTCTTAACTGTCATTCATATATATTTAAAACACCAAATACCACATACTCAGAGGAAGCTGTAACCTGTTTTGCTACCAATTCCGAGTGCACTAGACTTTGGGGGCTTCCATGGTCATGGACACCAGGCATGGGGGAATATTGGAATTGATTCTTCCATTCACTCAGTAAACTGTCTAAAGAGTCTCCAGATCCATCTTGAAATCCCCTGGAAATCTAAATGAGGATGGGCTTGGCTGGAATGTCAGGGCAAGAAAACTAGCATCTTCCCTGGACCCATCCCAACCCTTATACATGAGAATGAGAGAGAGAGTCCCTTTAAAGGTCAGGTAAGGAGAGGTCTAAGCCATAATCTGGCTCTGCCTGTCCAGTGGCTATAGTCCTAACACTCACCAGGAAAACTGCAGAGTCCTGCCAGCATGCCCACAGAGGACCCAACATGAAGGCACAGTGCCATGATGCCAGGGAAGGCACGCCTATGTTCCTGTCTCCTGAGAGTGGTCTAGGGCAGATGCAGCCCATACAGGATAGCACATAGATTTTCATGGGTACCTACTTGCTCCACATCAGGACCTTTGTTCATTTGATTAATGAGTCTGTGGTTTGCATAGCTGATACTGCTCATCTGGAAAAAAAATCAAAGAAAGGTCAGTTGGTTTTTCCTGCTATTATCAAATAAGCAATAGGAGCAGAACCACAAGTTGACTGAACTGGAAAAGCAAAACAAAAGCCAACAGTGGTCCTTACATATGCTTTAAAGTGTTCTCCATCTCATACCATTGGGGGCACCAGGGTGCTCCCAACCCTCAACCACCTACAGGAGGTGCCCAAGGAGCACAGTGGTGGTGGTGAATTTGAAGCAGGCCTAGAGAGTGGAGCAGGGCAGGCTTGTGACTGACAAGATGGATGGGGACCTGGTTGGGATCACCTTGCCCTTCACTTGGGGTCTCTCAGGTAGAAGTCCTACTGAGTCCCTGGAGCAGAGCTGTAGCCAGCCAGGGAGAGCTGTGGGTGCAAGGTGAGAACAACAGTGAGGTCCCCTTCTACACCAGAACCCCCTGACCACTGGGCACCTCGGGATGGCCCTTGATAGTGCAGGCTGGTGACCTGGGGCATGGGTTGGCTCTGGCACAGGGTAACTCCCTGCTGTTCATATTCCTTGTCTGAGGAAGAGAAAAGTCATAACCCTGCTTCTTCATCTGCCTACATGAACGCTGGGTGGGCTTACTCATAAAAAGTGCCTAAGGTGAGGCTGGAGGTGTGAGGTTCCATGGACTGGACCTCACCAAGTTGGCCTCAATGTGAGCATCCACAACCACACACTGCCTGTCTGGCCAGCTTGCTCTGGGGAGTTAGTGCAGGAGAAATGAGTGCTGGCAGACAGCACACAATCACACATAAACATGCCCCCAGGCAACTGCTTTTAAACAGTGGAGCCTACCATTTATTTTAATCAAAATTATTAAGTACAAATGCATTTCCAAAATTAAGTTACAGTCAATGGAGAAGAGGTCATTTATCATAAACTACCAGCTCACAGTCACAGCCAGGTTGAGCCCTCTGTCCCTGTATCATGCGTACTGTATGATACCCCAGTATCCTGTCTTGGTTATTGGTAGAATTAAGTTCTTGCTCTGGCTTATCACTGACTCAAGTACCCTGTGTCTTTTTCTCCTTCTATATTATGAAGACAAAACAAATACCCTGGAAGACAAAGACTTGGTACAGAGAAGTGCTAAGCCTCAGAGAGGGGGCAACAAATAATCCTGGTGTCAATTTTATAGCTGTGACACTTACAAGAGACAAAACTGTTAATTCTGAAAACAACCAGAAAGGGCCAGCCATGTGACTGCCTCTTACCTGCTCCCCAGAGGTGCACATTCAGAAGTCAGAGATGTCCAGAGCACCTTCCTGCTGGCCATGACATGCAAGTGTGCTCCTGACATCTCTTGGATAATAAAAGAGCAATGAAAAGAGATAACAGCTGTTATACACTGTGTGCACAGCTTCAGGGCCAGAGGTGACATCTTTCATCTCATTCTTCACACCTGACCTAGTATATGTATATGATTACAATATATGTATCAGTCTGACATGTCAGGGATTTCTATCAGTTCCAGAAACTGGGGATAGGTATGTAAGTAATTGCCAGCTGAAGTTATATCTTGAACTTCAGTCCACAAACCATCAGGAGCTTTTGAAATTAATACAGTGACTAAGATGAGCATGAAAACATAAATAATGGAAGATGTGAGCATGGGAGACAGTCAGTCAGAAAGTGCTGGAGCTTATGTCACAGGCATGGATGAAAGTGTACAGCAGATACAATGTGCTTTTTGTTCAGCTGCAGATGACATTTTCTGACAAGTGTTGCTATGGAGTCTTTTGAATGTACTGCTTTAGAAGAAAATATAAAATATGATTTAAATACATTTCTTCATCAATATAATGTTTATCAGAGTACCTTTTTAAATTAATTTTTTATTTGTTCAAATTAGTTGTACATGGTAGTACAATCCATTTATGCATTTTGATAAATCACACATAAATGGAGTTTAACCTCTCATTTTTCTGATTGTACATGTTGCAGGATCACATTGGTCATGCAGTCATACATGCACATGTGGTAATAATGTCTGTTTCACTCTACTATCATTCCCTCCCTCCATTCCCCTCTACATAATATAAAGCAACTCTATTCTTTCCTAGCCTCCCTCCTTACTGGAGTACTTTTGACACCTACTCAAACTTTAAAAAGAAAGAGCTTACCCCTTTGCTTCCTAAAGGGAAACAGAGCAAGTCTGATTTCCCACATCAGTCCCTTTATTGCACAGAGCTGGCCCACTGTTCTGATGTTAGGATCTGGGCCTTGGGCACATCCTCAGTTATAGAGGGACTGTGGCCCAGCTGAGCAGTGCATTCACAAGGGTTGTCCTTGACAGATTCAAAGACCATGCTGCAGGAGAGGAGTCTCAATCACTTCAAACGGGATTCTCAGAGACTCTGAACACACAGCCAAACAGACCAGGGGCAAGAGAGGTTCACCCCAGGACAGTCTGTGCCAGGAAAAATTTTTTTCAGAAGTAAGACAGCACCTGAGCACTCAGAGGCACTCACGTCATGACCTCAGTAATTCTCTTTCCCATTCCATCAAAGAGCCACAGTTAAGCTTCCTAAATCCTTCCCATTCTCACCTGGAATCCCAATTAAATCTACAGGACTACTCCTCCTGATCATCTGCATTGACTGCCCCAGATGCCACAGAAGCTAGAATGCTCAGAATCTGGAGCACACCTCCGAAAGACAGAGATCCAAGCTGTGAATTCACCCATTTCCCTGTTGATACATCCTAGTCACCCAAAATGACAGGTCTGCCTCCGGAGGGGTGGCCCACCCTGAGATGCCTCAGGTCAGCCACCTAGGGGCATCTGAGAGAGAAGAGCACAGAGAGGAGAGATGTTTGTGGAATGATGGGTCTTTGAGTCTCCAGCTACCTAGAGGTGTAGGAGGCCCCACAGCAGGAAATGACAAAGGAGACTGCCTTTGGTTGGCAACACCCAAGCTTTAGCCTCTTCTCCTTCTTACAGCCACCCACAGAGAAGGCATTTCCAACCTGTTCCCACTGACTAGGAGAGAGAGTGCTGGAGAGGGGACATTCTTGCCCAAGGATTCATGGCTTGTACCTGGGGATTAGACTCACCCTCAGAACTCTCCCATGACCACATACCACGGCCTCTGGGCCACTGCAGTGTAGAGAAGGCCTGCCCATGCCACCTGTTGTGCAGTTCATGACCATGAGGGTAAGTCCCAGGGGCTATCAGCTATTTCCAGGTCTCCTGATGTACCCACTGCCTCTCAAGTCACGTTTTTGGGAAACAAGAAGAGCTTCAACACAGGTTGAAAGAAATTCACCTGTAAGGAATAGCTGAGGCTGCAGAAGGAATTCAGATGAGAGCCTAGAAGCCAGTGCTGTTGAATATGACCAAGGAAGGCCAGGTAGCTAGGGCAGCAGGAGAAGTCTCAGGGCCTACAGAAGAAGCAGCACCCCACTTCCCTGGGAAATCCTCAGGGATTAGAGACCTCAACATGTGTAAGCAGTCTCCTTTTGGCTCCAGTGAGCAAAGTCTCAAAGTCAAAGCTTGAAGGACTTTACCAACTTGCACGAACAGGACAGTTCATTGGTTCACACGAGTACCAGGTTGAGCCCAGGGAGAGCTGCATCCCAAGCCTGCAGCACCAACCACTGCAACCCAGAGCCACCTCTGGGAAAACCCTCCATGAAAGACTGGGCACTGGGAAGAGCCTGCACACCGAAGAAGTCCTGGGAACACTCTAAATGGCACAGTGATCTTGAGCAAGGAAGACTCCCAAGAAGACAAATCCTAAACAAACAAGCAGGACCACAGGGACCCCACATTGAGAAGTGTGAAAATGGAAAAGAGGCAAAACTCTGCTGGAGTGGGGAGCAGGACAGGATTCTACCAAATGGTTCCCAGAGCAGGAAAGGATCTCAAAAGTAACCTCAAACCAAATGCAAAGAGGTGTGGGTCCTGGATGGATAATGACACCAGTGGAAGATCTCACAGAAGTGAATAGTGCCATTGCTATCATTATTAGCATCATGCTGTGTCTGTGTGCCATAGGATCACTCTTGGCACTTGGGATCCACACATCTGGATCAGTGTGTGTGTCAACTGGAGAGGTGGGGCTCAGGCAAAGCACCTCAGTTTGTCCCTGTGTTTAGCTCCCCACAAATGAGATACCCACACAGAGGTGGAGCTTCTGGCACAGTGTGAATTAAATCACCTCCCAGGCACCCACTGCAAGAGCCTGCAGTTCTTCTGGACACCTGGTTTCCACACCGCACAGTGAATCAAAGAAAATGGTCCACTGCTGGCCACTTATTCCATCTATCTACTGGGCTGCTGTTCCCAGGTCACTGGCAAAGCAGGACAGGACAGGAGAGACCAGACCTTGTCAGAAAAGTGTGGCCAGCAGCTGGAACCTTCCACACAGAGCTCCATGTGGTTGTGAAACCATGAATCTAGAGCCCTGGACTAAAGCTGCCCGGGGTGTCACAGATGCAGTCTTTCACCAACTACAGTTGAAACATGTGGGACCAGCAAATTCACTTCACATGCTGCAGGCCAGCCTGCACTCTCTGACATGCCTCTGCTGACCATCGTCTGCCACTTCACCCTCAGCACTGCTCTGCAGCCTTGGACACAACTCTTGGGCCTCCCTTGGCATTGCTTTTATGAACCTAATTATACCGAGTTTGCTACTGGTCATTTAACAAGCCAATTACTCTCCCTGGAACTCTCTCTAGGTGATCATAGACCTTGTAAAATGCATCATCGAAAACAAACCCAAATATTCTAAATGTGCTCTGACCAACACACAGCAAACCCACAACTACAATCATGTTAGGGACACTGATTCTGTGAGTGCCCTATATGTCTCTTTTGAATCCTATTGACTCTTATCAACTAGAGCCTGACAGGGAATTCCCTTAGAACAATTCCCAGTTTATACAATTACAAATGAATTTGGGGATCTGATAATGAGATTCCATCTTGCCAGTGTGTTCTGTGAGCTTGTTGGAGTCCTTCTGAAAGTTAAGTGTCAGCTGTCACACCAGCACTCCCTACCAGGATAGTGTCATCTGCAAATCCAATAAACCTGCCTTCTGTGTCTTCAACCAAGTCATGATATGCCAGGGTCCAACTCTAGCAGGGGTCATAGTGGTCACAGGTGATGGAGTAGACATCGGTGAGGTGGAGAACAAAGCAACACAAACTCAAGGAATGGATGCTAAGTTCTAAATTTTATTTTTCCCAGCCAGCTTTTTATACACTAAAAGGTTGACAGTTACACATGTTTTTCCAGAACAGAAAAAAGATCACAAGGAAAAATAACAAAAATATCTTGTATAATCATTACTAGACCAGGCAATGAAGTATTCTAATTATTTTTAGTAATTGCTTACTCATGATAACCTATAACTAACCAATAAGAAATATTAATATTGCTTAACTAATCTTAAAGGTTAAAGTAAGTTCAGCAGGGTTGAATAAATGTCATTTGTGTGGCTACTGCTGTAGTTAATAAGTGCTAGACAGTTTAAGCTAACAATAATATGACATCATCTTCTACTGTGTGAACTTAACATTGAGGAACTTTTTCTCTGGGGGATAGGTGGCCAATAATATTTACAGCATTTAGTAAATCCTAATCTTTAAGAAATGGAATATCTTGCACTCTTGTATGTATACTTTCAAACCAGATTATAACATGTCCTGATTTTACATCTAAATATCCCATGGGATATAAAGGAGGGTCTAAATCCAGGGGCTTAAGAGGCATCCCTCTGTAAGGATGTCATGGCTTTCCATTAATTAAATAAGCATTGTCATAAGGTGTTTTAACTGTAGGAACTCTATTTTCTTTATTTCTTCTGTTCCTGTTAATCACTCATGATGGGGTTGGAGGTATTTGCCTACATACTTCAGGTCATCGAGAGTAGTCAACAGGGGATCAGCAGCTAGAATCTATTTTTGTATTTTCTCATAACATTCTTTACTCAAAGTTTCATTACAAATGACTAAATCTGAAATCACTGTTCCATTAGAAGTCTGGTTTTTATGTTTTAACCCTGGTTCTGTTAAGACCCCTGTTTTCAGGGAAAACACATAAAATATTAATAGCAAACCTACACATATTAAGCAAGCAAGGAAGGAAAGTCTGCAACCAAATTCCCAGTATGATGAGACTTTGCAAACATACTCAGCGGAATCCTTGTCAAGCACTGAGGAGAATTGCAGGTGGCGTAACAATGATAAGAACTTTAAAGATGACAAGACAGTCCTTCACTCCACAAACATTTATCAGCACTGTCATCGTCATCTGTCAGGCACTCAGGACAGAGACCAGTGGGGAACTGAATTTGTCTTGGACAAATCCTAAAACTGTTTGCTTTCTATTCAGCCCTCACATGAGGCACTGTCTGTCCTGGACTTTTAGTGCTGAAAGAAAAAACAGGGCTCTTCCAGAGTCATCTCCCTCCCACCTGCCAGTGCCATGCCCAGTCACTTAAGCCAAGTGACATTCCCAGTTTCCTTGTGTGGAGCAGGATTGGCCTCCTCAAACCTGTCCATCCATAGTGCAAGGACCGGAAGGTCTAGTCCAATGGCTGAATGCATGACTTCCCTAAAGTCAGGAAATGTGTTGGCATGATCTGACTTCACTTCATCTTTACTTTTTGCCTGAGCCTCAACACTTCCTTCCTCAGACACGACTTGAGACTGCCCCACCCTAACCCATCCTTGTCATGCTGAGGTTCCACGTGCATACAGCAAGCACTCAAGATGCATCTCCTGGAGGAGTGCATGAATAAATGAAGTGGAAGGCTCCAGGGAGTCAGTGTGGGAGGAACTGCTGTAATATGGTTGGGAAAGTGCTGCAGCAGCCCCGGCTCCAGACCCCATGATTCTATCTGTTTCTGTGCCTCAGCTCTGTCTTTGTCATTTTTGAGGGGAGTCAGCAGTACAGCACCCTTACTGCAATTCAGTGAAAATCTGCAAAGCTTTGAAATGGGCCCACTGAAGAGCCCAGCAGTCAAGCCTCACAGCCCTGTGTCCAGAGGATAGCCTGGCCATAGGGCTAATGTCTCTAGAAGGTTTGCTGTGGCCTTCTGGTGTGCATGTTCCTATAAGGCCACATTGGCATCTGGCCACCATAGCCCCAAGTCCTTTGGGATGATTTTGCATCACTCTGGGGAGAAGGCACAGCAAGCAAGACACCTGGTCAGTAAGATAGTTGAGCTGACCTGGTTCAAGTAGACTCCACATAGCTCAATTTAGAATGGCCCTGTCTCCCCAGGAGACTATGACTATGCTTGTGCCCAGTTAGGAGACATTTCCCTCAAATTGAGACAAACCTAGAACACTTGGGACCACCAGGCCCAGCAGGAGCTCTCCAGGCACCAGCAAGTCAGCAAGCAAAGAGCAGCACCTTGAAGTGAAGCCCAAGCCCCACCAGCTAGTGCCCGGTACCAGCACTGGAGAACGCCAGGTTATCCCCTGCAGCTTCCCTCATTCCCTGAAAGGAAGCCTGATGTGGGGGAGGGGGCAGGGTACACATGGCCACCCTCACAGCCCTGGAATGGAACTGCACATTCAGGAAGCCCCCCAGGGTCAGATGGAAGTGTGGCCAGATGAGGTGCCCACATGCCAGTCTCCAGGGCTCTGGTTCTGGACCCAAGCACCATGCTCCTACTGCCTGGGCTTTTTCCTTCTTTAGGAAAGAGCATATCTGGCACCTTAGGGTCCAGACTTGGACTGATCCCTGAGCATACAGTGGCAAATAAGGCACAGGCTGGCCCTCTTGAGGCTTCACACACTAGCGAGAATGATGAGCTGCCACAGCAGCTGCAATGTGAAAGAACTGTTGGGCAGAAGTGGAGGATGCTGGCCTATGTGGGAACAGAGGCTTTCCTGGTGCAGACAGAGGTTTTCCTGGTGGGGTGGGCTCTAGGGGCAAGAATACAGGGAGAGACCTGAAGATCTGGCAGGAGTGGGGGTTTACTGATAAGAGCTGGAGTCCCACGTGGTACAGGGCAGGTGGAAATGAACAGGTTTCAGAGAGGCCAGAGATGGGTGGTGGGGACACAGGTGCAAGCACACATGCTAGGGTTGGGATTCTGGAATCACGAAGCTAGATGTAGCCAATGCACAGGAATACCAGCTCATGGGAGTTCCTGGACTCTGGAGGGTGGTCACTGTCCTGAGGGGCGGCACCCTGAGCACATTCCCTGCTTGTTCAGTTTCCACTCCAGATCTTTCTCTGGCTGCTGCTCTGTAGTCCCTAGTTCCCATGTCCTCATTTCCCTGCCCTGGAGGCAGTGGGATGGGGGCTGGTTGGGCAGTGAAGGAGAAATGCGCCCTGACCCAATTCACAGTTGCCAGCCCTCCCACTGACAGACAGGAGAGGCTCATAGCAGGCCACACTGCCCCTCTACACAGGCCTCACTGTCCCTTTGCACAGGCCCCACTGTCCCTCTGCACTACCAGTTCCAGCACATCATGCAGAGTCATGCTTCAGACCAGCAAGGATCCCTACTGCCACTTCAGTTTTTGTCTCTAGTCTGCTTTGGCCACAGGAGCTTTTTAGAGGTGACATGGGGCTAGGCACACTGCCCAACTTCTGCCATTTTCAGGTCATACCTGTTATGGGGTGCAACTTAAGAACAGACCGATCACCACTGAGAAGTCCAAATTTGAGAGTCTTTATTAAGCTGGCCAGCTGACTGTCTCACACAATGCCCCCAAAAAATGGCTATTGGGAGAACAGCCCTGACCACAGGGTTGTAGATGTTCTTATACCAAAAATCACATCAATCATAAGTGTCTGTTGCTATGATTCAAAATTACATACTAACATCGTAAGATCATTTACAGAGGGGGAAGTGAGTCAAACTGACCCTTACCTAGGTACAAACTAAAGAATGGTTGCTAACATCCACACAATTACCATTTACATGGTACATTGGTTAAGAGCAATAGAGGTCAAAGGAGAGCAATCTTTACTACATAGGAGTTGCCATTGTATATTATTAAACATGTCACGCCAAGTAACTGATGATGGGTAAAGAGGTGGGTTGTTCCCATAGGAGAAGCTTATTTCCTACATAACATGGAGTCTCAGAGCAAAATGGAATCTGTTTAGTCATTTCCCTTAGAGTCTGGCCTATAACATTCTCATGGAGCCAGATCTGTCAGCCCATCACAATACCCTGTACCTGCCAGTCCTCTACCTGGTCCCCAGAAGAAAACCACACAGAGCAGGACCTAAACCTCATCTGCACCTTGCTCTAAGCTCAGCTGAGACCAGCAGACTCCAGCCGACCTGAAGATCTTCAACCCAAAGCAGTTGCTCCTGTTAACCCTGGAACTTCAGAACTTAGGATTGAGCACTGTGACCACATGCCATGTGATCTGGGAGTTACTTGTTACACAGCATGTTCCAGGCATGAGCTGACTGATGAAAGGTGACTCCAAGCTTACAAGGGAAGTTTCTGGAACACACAGAAGCACCAGCCAGGGAGCATGGCTGTCCAGGGTCCTCCAGAAGGGAGTGCTGAGATGCCACCTGGCTGCACTGCAACTTCCTGCAGCCCTGTGCACTACACAGCACTCACCTGAGTCTGAGGCTGCAGGGCTCACCAGGCTGAGCAGCTCCCACTCCTTCTCTTAGTTCCCTTTGCAGAGCAGTTGCCCCTCCTTCATGACTAACTCATCATCCTTCTGATGCTACCACTTGCAGGCACAGCAGCAGAAGCATCTCAGGTGATACAGGTTCTTCTGGGTTTGCATAACAAACTTGTTGGGAGAAACGGCCTCAAAGCAGCCCCTACTTTTGACAGCAAACAGCCTGACAGCAGGGAGAGAGGAAAGACAGCACCATGAGTGAGGTCTGAGTGGCCCATGCCACCCTCAGGTCAGCAGCACAAGGCCTTCCAGACCTGGTTCAGGATGCCTGCCCTGCGGCCGACTTTAAATCTGAGTTATTCAGCCTCTTCCTGGTCACTCTGATCAATAGCCATCCCTGGTGACCTATGAAAGACCTAATATTTAAAGCAGGTCTTTGGGGGTTTTATTCTTTTTAAAAGGCCTGGTGAACACCATGGTTCCATCTGTCAAACCTCTGGGATAAGCACTAACATGTCCTGATGCCACCTCTGGGTTCATTTGTTGCAGTGTCTGTTTTACTATTTCCAAACTAAAGAGTTTTCTAAAGTTGTAGCACAACGGTGGTGGGGATTCAGAGAAAACCAATTCCTGTCTGTCCCCACATGAAGGAGGAGTGGATGGACATGGACAGGTCAGGTGGTGTGAGGACAGAATGGCCCAGGTGAGTGCATGAACCTGCACATCTCTCTGTGCCACCAACACAGAATGAGGTGGCTTCCTGTGCAGTGGCTTGCTCCAACAGTAAGTCCCCTCAGAAGGGGCTCAGTATGCATCTTCCCACAGCCTGCCAACACACAGTGAGCTGAGTGTGGCCAGCCCCTTCCCAGGTTCTGCAGGTTCACTCAGCTGTCGCTCTTCCCACCATCACTTCCTCCACTCAGACACTTCTGCTGTGTGTCGTGCCACAAGTCACACCTCTGTCCACAGGAGGGGAGGGGAAGAACCACAGCCCACAGCATTTGCACAGAGACCAGTAAGTGTCCATTGTCTGCAACATGCCAGGCACAGGAGGACACAGACAAACCCATGGCACAGACCCCTGCCCTGCCTGCAGGAGAAACAGTGAACAAAGGGAGGTGAACAGATACAGAGCATCATCCTGTGGGGATGTCTTCTGGAAATGCCAAAATAACAAGACAAGGCAAGGTCCCATGAACACAAAAGAGGTGAAGCCATGTACATCTGAAGAATCATGAGGCATAGTTCCTTCCTAGCCACAAAATTGTGCCAGCTTGTGAGGCAGGTCCACACTTGTGCCTGTATCTTTATCTGGAAGCTTCCTGGAAGTGGGAAAGAGCTGGGGTCCAGTGAAGAGGAAGTAGGAGGCAGGACACAGAATGGCAGGAGCCCTGGAGTGAAGGAAGCAGGGATTGGGGAGGGCGCAAAATTGCTGCATTGGCCACAATGGGGAACAGCTCCCAGGACAGGCCAACAGGCTTCTACCTTGGCAGGATCCTGAGTCACTACCTGTCCTGTCTGCCCTGGCCACAGGAGCACTTCAGGAATACCTATCTCACTATGCCTCCCCTCTGCCTCTGAGAGAGAAAGCTGGGAGGGCCACACATGGGAACTGCTCTTTCAGCAGGTGGGCTAGAGCCCCCAAACCAGAGATCCAGGCCACCAGAGACCTTCCTGGCCCTCGCCTTCCCCCAACTGCCCAGGAATTTCTCTGAGTCTGAGCCCCTGAACCCACCAGTTTTTCCATCCCTCATCCCTTGCAGGGAGCTGTGCTGTGCTCAGTCTGCTCAGTTCATCCTTGGGCCCAAGTCCTCAGTTACTGCTTGCTAACCTGAGCAAAACAATCAGTGCTTTTCCAAGAATTGGTCAAAGTCACTTTGTCCCAAGCCCTGCTTCTCCTCTCTCCCCTGACATGGGCTGCTAATCAGACAGGAGGCCAACATGCCCAGGGAACTGCCTGGCACCCCAGGACCCACAGTGCAGATGGTAGCAACTGGGCTTGTTTTTACTCCCAGTCTGTTAAACTCCTCCTCTTCTTCTCCTTTTAATTTCATCCCCACTCCAAAAAGGTCTCCCAAGTTGAAGGAGGGTTGGAGTGAGATCAACAAAGAAGCCCACCATGTTGACTCAGGAGCTAGAGGAAGGGGTGGGGCCTGCCTGCTAGGGTCTTGCAGTGGTTGCAGGTCCTGGGGAGCACAGAATGGAAGGGACCAGACCTGGGTTTTCAGAATGGAGGACTGCCTGTGTTCCCTCTGCTGGTTCTGCTCCTGAGCCAGGTCACACTCACTTCACTGCCTAGGTGCAGAGTTTAAGGTGCACCCGACACCCTCACCAGTCACAGCATTGGAGGCACACTCAACCCACACCCATGTGCCAGATGTGTGCACAGCTGTACATGACCCTGTGGACCCAGCTGCTGGCTGCAGAGCTAACACAAACTGTTTTCTCTCAGACTCAGACTAGCCAAGAAAAGAATTTGTTTAAAAGTCCAGGTCACAATTAAAGCACAGTCTGTCTCCTCTCATGTTCTGGATGTGTCCCCTGTGGTCACTTCCCATCTGAATGCTAATGAGACCTCACTCTGGAATCAGAGCCTGGCAGGCTGCTGGTCCTGGGCCGCAGCTCCTCCAGGTGAGCATGACAATGCCCAACTTTCCTCACAAACTCTCCTCCCTGCATCTCATTTTCTCACCTTCCTCTTCCCAAGGAAAACAGGGCTGTGCCTACTTCAGAGACCCAGGCCTCTGTGCAACTCATTCTGGACTGGTCATTCCTGGGTGGCGGAAGACGCAGGACAAAAAAGGCCACCCCTGTCCTCAGAGCGCTCACACTTTGCAGGCAGCAGGCACAATGTGGAAGCCTCAGTGGGTGTTTGGGGAGCATGGAGAGAAGCAGCTGGAAGGGCACAGAGGACAGACCATGCCTGGCTCAGGTGAGTGCTGGCACCTTCTCTCTCTGCCTCCTTTCCCTCTCCCCCACCCCTCCTTCTTCTCTTTCCCACATGTCCCTGTAGGCAGGAGGCAGAGACTGGCTGGAACTGTCCTGCTCAGGCCTCTTCCTATAGGACCACAGCTGGAAGCACTCCCATCAGTCCTGGTCACAGGCTCTCCAGCGGCCACACCAAGTGGCAGAGAGCATGCCATTCCTCCCTGGCAGTGTCCACCAGCCCTTCAAGGCAATGGCAGTGCCCACATCTCAGGACTAGTGAGGACTAAGTGAGAAGGGAAGCCGGGTGAGCCATTTTCCCTGGCTCTGCCTCTGTCTTTTGATCCCTGTGACTCTTGTTTTAACTCAAGGTAGTTTTCAGCTCTTCAAGTTGTCCAGAGTCCCACATGAAGAGATCTTTCCTCCTCAGTGGCAGGGGTTTTTTGCCCATGATGCCCAGCTCTGGCAGGACCTCAGAGCACAGCAACCTACTCCTGAGACAAACCATGGACTCCCTCCTCCCCACCATGGGTCAAGGTCACCCAAGGAAGCAGTATTTCTTGTAACAGCCTCACCACCCTGCCCTAGGCTAGGTGCTGCAAGGATAAACAAAGAGGACCCACCTGACCCACAGGACATGGACTGGGATGCTGTTCAGGGATCTGCCTCTCCCAAGGGCCTCAAAGAGTCTCTCCTGGGGCCTCAGTTTTCTTATCATCCATTCTTAATGAAAAGTGCTGCCCTAGGCAGGACTGGCTGGGAGTTTAGGGGATGAGCAGAAGTTTCCTGTTCCCCAGCCCTGGGCAGACTGTCCAAGATCCAGAGGATGAGCAGTAGTATCACTGTTCCTCAGCCCTGGGCAGGACTGTCCAGGAGTCCAGGGGATGAGCAGAAGTGTCCCTGTTTTCCACCTCCCTCTCCCCACCACCTGAGAACTGCACACTGCAGCAACAGGTCTCTGGGAGCCTTCCAGCACAGCTCCACAGCTGCAGTAATTCTTCAGAAACCTTCTCCAGCAGCATCGCTCACAGGTACGTAGAACAGTCCAGGCCAAGAGGATTGACACATGTACATGCACACACACACACACACACACACACACACACACAAACACACACCAGTTAAGACTGATTGTATGTAGATAATCTGGAAATTGAATGATAGTCTTTAGAAAAGACATCTTTTGGAAGATGGTAGTTTGCTCCTAGGACAAGTTTACAACCCCCAAGCTGGAAAATCTCCTCATTCATGCCTCTAATGCAAACCAAAGGCCTGACACCTGAGAACTACTGGGAACAGGTCTGCCATTGCCCAGAGAGACCTTGGGAGCTGTGGATACTCTGGTAAGTGAGGGTCACAGCAATGAGATGAGGTCTGCCAGGATACCAGAGGGCGCAGGTGCAGGTGCCTGTTGTGTGAGCTTGGGAGTCACTCTGCCATTACAAAACTGAGGTGCTCGAAGTCACAGCATGTTTTTTCCCCAGAATGTATCACTGCAAAGGAGAGAAGCTGGAGCTGGATGAACAAAGGAGAATGTGGAACTCCCAGTCAATGCCAGGTACCAGCATGTCTCTTAGTCATTATGTCCCTAAATTTGTGGAGCAGGAGTTAAAACAGCTATTTCATGAAAACAAAGACAGCTACCTGCTCTGGCTCATGACAGTTGCCTCTGAAGGACAGACATGGGATGGCTGGCTCATGGTCATGTTCCCCACTTACCCTTGGGTCCTCCTTAGTACCATGTCTGTGGTAGAAACCAGACAAAGGACCAAGCAGTGGAGACAGAGGATCTGGACAGTCATGTTTTACAAGAGGGAACAAGGCTGCTACTCACATGTGTGAGAGGCAGGGGTTAAAAAGAAAGTTGATCCCTGTAATGTGTTCAGTGCAGGGACCACAGGTAGCTGGAGGGACCTCTGAAAGAGACCCATCTTCTGTGGGTTTTGGTTTGGATCAAATGGTGTGTGAAGATACTCCTTGACCAGATCACCATGCAAGAGTCTACTCTGTCTCCACACAGACCGGGAAAATGCTTTCAAGGTGTGATGGTTTGGATGGAGGAATCCCCTCAAAGCCCCTGCCAATGCAGGAGTATTCAGAGGTAAAGTGATTGACCTGCAAAATTTATGGCCTAATCAGTCCCTCCTAGTTTTACTTGGTGGAAACCATAGGCAGATGGAGTGTGGCTGAGGTGGGTCACTGGGTGTGTCCTGGAAGGGTAGTTCTTCTGGTCCCTTCTTCTCCAACTTGTTTCCTGACCACACAAGAGCTGAGCAGCCTTCCTGCACTGGCCCTTCCCCAATGATGTGCTGCCTCACCTGGGGCCCAGAGCAGTGGACTCAGCTGGCCATGGAATGAAACTCTGGAACCATGAGCCGAAATAGACTTGCCCTCTTCTTTGTTGGTCCTGTAAGGTATTTCGGTCACAACAACACAAAGTTAACTAAAATACAATGTAGAGGGAGAAATGCAGGCCAGCAGGGCAGGGGCCAGACCCAGGAAGATTGTCACCACCCTGAGACAGACTGAGTCATGGGAATAGCATCACAAGGAAGCAAGTGGTGGAGTCCAAGAAATGTGGGTCCAAGTCCCCCATCACCTCTCATTTGCTATGTTACCTTGACTTTGCTCAGCAGCATTAGCGATTCATCAATAAAATAGGAATAAAGGAAGGACCAACCTCACAGAATCTCAACGAGAATGAACTGCAGTAATGGGTTAAGACTGCTTGAAGGTCCCTGGCATGTGACAGAGTCTCCACAAAAGGCCATGTGGTGATGACGATGGAGAGGAAGAGTTGAATGAGAAGTCAGAGGAGGGACTGGCTTAAAAACAGGACTAATCATGAAAGGAGAGGCTGGGAATGTGAGAGCCAGCAAAGGCAACTTGGGAAGGGAAGTTCTGGGGCCCAAGCTGTGGACTGTGCCTGATAGTCAACAGTCAACTTGATGGTGGTCCCGCTGGGAGCTGACTGCAGACCTAACAGAGCCAGGCCTGAGCTCTGGGCTCAGAGTAGGGTGTGCATGCAGCCTATCACACAGCATCTATTGGGACTTAGCTAACTGCAACAGCTGATTCCAGGTGTCTAATGGACTCAGGGGTACCTGAAGAGCTGGAGATGCACTACTTCTGGGGATTCTGAGAAGGCAGTTTGAGGCAAGGACTAAGGAGGGTCTGCCCCTGTCCATCATGGGGCACCATCTTCCTGTGGTCAGCCTTCCAACTGCAGCTTCCCAGGGCTTCAGCCTCAAGTCTGCATGTGACACCATCAGCTTCCCCCATTCTCTAGCCCAGGGATGGCATATCATGGGAGCCAATTCCCCTATGAAGTCCCCTCTCAATTGTCTGCATGTGCCCTACTTGTTCTGGTTCTCTGAAGACCCCTGTCTGACACACTCAGTTAAGAATTCTGGCATGGTCCACTGAAATGCCTTCCTGTTTGACATATCAAAGTGAAAACCAGGAAGTAAACTGAGGTTTACCATTCTTCTTAGTGACCATACTCCTGACATCTCACTCATGAGTTAACATGGCTTCCTCCAGTCTCCCCATCTCCTGCCCCATCTTCCACAAGACCCACTGTCTTTCCTGGGTCTACCCTCCTGGCTGATGCCACCACTTCCTGTGTGCAGGAACAGCACACATCACCTCCTGCACCTCAGAGCTATCCCAGGGCAAACTTCAGGCCCAGGAGGATGACAAGAATGGGAAGGGGGCTCCAGAACTCCTGACCCTGGGTGTCTGAAAAGACTGAGATGGTCATTAACCTTAACCAGAGTCCTGCAGACTTCGAGGGAGATTCCTGACACCTTCACACCACAGTCATCCAGTGGAAAGAGGGAGGATGGGGTAAACACATTGCAGATCCTGATTCCAATCAGAGCCCCATACTACACTCTTCCCCTCCCCCAAACTATACATCAGAGCCCTCTTCAGCCCAGGCAGTAGTTACTACATACAGAGCATGTCACCTTTCCACACTGGAGCTCAGTCTATCAGGTATGCGAACCCTGGGTGAGGAAGCAGAGGGTCTCCATCGCTAACCTAGAGGCTGGGGGCTGTGCTCAGCTTCCACTTTCTCCACCAGGGGGCAGCATGGCAGCACTCACTAAGTGCCATGTTAACTTGGTTAACAGGTCATCCTCACAAAGACAGGGATTGCCAGGAGCCAGAACTATCTGCAGGCAAGTCTGCTGCTGGAAGTCTGGAAGACCATGTGGCTGAACAGAAGGGGAGATGGTGAGTGAAGAGCTTTCAAAGGCATTGGGAACCACAAGCATGGCTTGTGGTCTGAGAAACATTGACATGAGCAAGTTTGTCAGCTGGTTGCAGGCTGAGGTTGAGCCAACAGCACCACAAATAACACTGAGCACATGGTGCTGGGGTGGTGGAAAAGTCTGCAGGCACAATGGCAGTGGCAGGGTCTTCTGCAGGAGATAGTATCAGGCCTGCAGTGGTGAGAAGGGGAGAACAATACTGGGCCTGCAGGCCCAATCAGAACCCTTGCCTCCCGTGGCTCCGGGAGCATTGGTAGGACCATACAATGAGACAGAGAAGTGTGAAATAGCTACTTAGGTTGATGTATGCATGCCCCAGAGGCACTGGGAGGCCTCATCAAGACCACAGGGCTCCTTGCCTGTCACAATGCCCCTGCTGATGGGCAGTCACCCTGCAATGGAGGACTGAGTTCTTGTTCTCATAGGGCTTCTGTCCTGGCAACAAGACACAGTGGAAAACCTCTGCCTCTGAAGTGCTTTGGACTCAAATCTCAGTTCTGTCTGTAAGCCCTTAGGGAGTGGCAGACTCATTGGGAGTCTCATGACATCCCCCCATCTTGGGAGACACTTCGGAGATTGAAAACGATGATGTGTTTGAAGAATCTGATACCCGAGCTGTTAGGCCAGATGTTAGGCCAGATGTTAGGGGCAATTTTGGTTCGTCAATAACTCCCAGAAAAACGCTCCGCAGACACAGGTCCCACACG
Source organism: Sciurus carolinensis (assembly GCF_902686445.1). NCBI lineage: Eukaryota > Metazoa > Chordata > Mammalia > Rodentia > Sciuridae > Sciurus > Sciurus carolinensis. Next base: position 34,285,287 of record NC_062224.1, read on the forward strand.
GGGAACTTTTTATTTTATGTGAATGAATCGTGCCTGCTCAGGGGAAAGGGGAAAGGAAAAGAAGAAGAAGGCGCAGAGTTTCTTTTTAGTTATGGGAATTTCGCGGGCTGGAAGGAACCAATCGCGGAGGAGAATTATTACAGACTGACTGTTGGACCAATGACATATTAGAACGAAACATAGGCGGCAGGAAGGTTACGGCAACGTAAGCCGGAAATTCCTATAATGGGAGAGGCGGGCATAACGGCAGATTGACAGGTGGGCTGGGAGGCTGGGTTCCTATAATGGGAGAGGCGGGCATAACGCAGATTGACGGGTGGTTCCTGTAGTGGGAGAGAAAGGTGGCTTTATACCTAACATTCCCCTGTTTCTTTTACTATAAAAAATAAAAAAATTTTGCTCTCCAGTTCTTTTTGAAGCCTTCTCTTTCCTGCCTAGGTGACTGGGGTTGGTTTTGCAGGTGAGATGTAAAATGTTCATTCTACTTCTAGGCTTCCAAAGACAGATGATTTCCATGGACTTCATTTTCTTGATTTGACTGATCTATTTCTATACTAACTGCCTGTTCCCAATTCTGACTTCATTTACCCCTCCAATACTAGGAACTCCTTCACTGCTGTAGGGAAAAGGGGTGATGACCGATCTGACTTCTTCGAGCTGGAAGTGTCCCGCATGGGCCAAGCAGTTTGGAGGTTCCTTTTTAGAAATTGGTTCAATTGAGGGGTTCATGGTAGAAGTCTGGTTGTGGGAGAGCAGGCTGTAAAGGCATCTGGGGATGTGTGCTTCTATGAGAGAAGAACAAAAAGACATGAGTACTGAAATGAGATTGACACATTATAAATGTTACAGGATCTGGAACATGCTAATGCATATCATAAGGGTGACAGAAGTTAATAATTCCTCACCAGGGGGTGGAAGAACTGAGAAGTTATTCCCATAACAAGGCCTAGCAAAGACTGGAGAGTACAGGCCTTCATTTGGGAGCTTTAACATTATCTAGGTTATCAGGAAGTGAACACAACGTTCAGTAGAGATCTCTATACTTCTGTTACTAGCAAACATAGATTAAGCCTATTTGTGTCTGTAGGCCTTAAACTGACTAAGAACTTCTGACTTTAGCAGTTTCTCTTGATAGTTATTATTATTTTTAAATGCCCAAGAATGCCTATACTTTGGTTTTAACTGATTTGCTAGGTGTTTAAGATCAAACTGGTCAAAGTGACCTGTTCCTGTCTGTTAAAGAGTCAGCTAAGTTTCCACAGGGGTCACTCATAGAGAACTTAAGAGCAGCTTCTTAGCTCCCTTAGTGCAATTGGTTAGGCAGGGTTTTCTCGATGATGTGACTTTCCTTGAAAGCATCAAGGATGTCTCCCTTTTTCCATGACCCTCCTCTATAGCAGATGCACTGAGTGTCTTTTTCTCTAGCAGTCTCATCAATCTCCTTGCTCAGGAGGTTGTGTGACCCAGAGTTGCAAAGCTCCTTGGAGAAGTCCTCTTGTTCCCTTGGTTCAGGCTGACTTTGAGGGCAAGACCCAAATATGGAGTTTTTCTTGGCCTCTGTATTTAATCTCTATCTCTAAGTTTGATCTTAACCATCAAGCAAGTCAGTCTCACTAGTCATAAAGTAAGAGTACTGGGCTTTAGCTTTAATGTCTATAACTTTACAGTTATTTACCCCCTTTTATCTAATTGGGGTTTACATTATCTGTTCTATAGGTGATGGCTTACTATTCCAAGTTAATTTACGGTGTTCGCTCTTGAAGCAGTACTTCTGCAAAATATTGATCAGGCAACAATTAGAGTTTACAAGGAAAATACAAAATGGAATTACCAACAGTAAAACATTCAGTTTGTGCAATAGCTATCTTGAATTTTGGCTGAGTTCCATTTTTGCTACTGCCTATTACACTCTTTCTTAAATGTCATTTTACATATACCCTATTGATGACAGGTCCTATAAGAGAATATTAAATGATAGATTTACCATTACAGACAAGTTTAATTTGGAGAACAGCAGCTTGATAAATTTTCTGCTTTAAAGGCTTGCATACCTGGAAAATATGAACACATTTAATATACAAAGAATAATGTTTTTAAGTATGTTACTCCATGGAATAACCTTATAAATTAATCAGATGTCTCTAACAAACACATTTGAGTAATCCCATACATGTTGACTCCAATTCACTCATCTTATTGTAGAAAAACCAAGATATTAGACAAGTGTACCAACAGTATTTGCTGTCTCTTTCCTGTTGAAGAAAATTCCTAGAAAATTGATGTTAGACATTTTATAAACATTAATATTTTATTAGTTTGATCACTGAGAGACTTGTGAGTTAATTTTAAGGACATTTTACTTTTATTAGTATACCCAATTTAAATTGAACCTCATTAAATCACGTGAATTAAAAATATTTGGATCCATTTTTAAAAATTTAATTTTTATGTGTGCTTATATTTAACACAAAAGCAAAGGTCTTGTAATATTTATCTCCATTGCAATGTAATGGATGTTCAAAAATAACTCTAGAGTTGAATAAAAAGAATCGATCAAAAATCATTAACCTAGGTCTGTAGGATCAAAATTGTGAGCTCAAAAATACAGCATTTAAGAAAAACAAAGTCCTAGAAGAAAAATGATAATGGTTATTAATTAAAGCATGAGAAAATGAGAAGGAGAGAAAAGTTGAAAGGGAGAAAAGTATTCTGAGTTGTAGCCCAGGAGAAATTTAAAATGGACACTTTTTTTTTCCCTTGGGTTTGAAACTGGTCTCCTACTGAGCCTTTCTTCATTTACATTTCAATGTAACCCTTAACTGAGATCTGAATCTGAAAAGGGCTAATATGTTCTAGCAGAGATGATGCTTAGGTCCTTTTAATTTCTTGAGTCTGCAGGGAGAGCTAAGATAAGAAAGAAAAGATTTGAAAATAAGGAATTAGCCAAGAGAATGTGTTTAGGTTTTACTCCCTCCATGTCAGCCACCTCCAGTAAAGGAGCTAGAATGTGTGTATGAGACCACATGGTTGGGGGACTTGGTGGGCTGAATGGAGGAGCGGAAGGAGAAACAGAATGAGGTGAATTATGAAGGGAAAGAAGGGTTAAAAGGTGGGGGAGAATCCAAGAGAGGTTTAGCAAGAAAGAAAGAAAAAACAAGAAGGGGAAAAGTTCCTTTCCATTCACCAGGTTGCCTATATATGTACTTAATAATAACTAGTATAATTAGGCATATATTTTTACCTAGTATAAAGCTAGAATTTAGGGTGTCATAAATAGACCATTCTGACTTACTATCTAAAGGACAATTCAGCTCTGATTCAGGGAATAGGTTAAGGGGTTTGAGATGATTTAATAAGCATCTCAGGGGCGAGTTTGCTGGGTTGGATGTTTTGAATTCCATGGTAATCTGAGACCCACCTGGCTAGTGGATTTGGCGTCCCAAGAACCACACTGCCAGGTAATGAGAGGTTAGAACAATGATTTGGTCGTCACCTGAAATCAATGTTTAACCAGGCAAAAAGCCGAGAGAGAGTTTGAAGACCTGGCCAGGATTTCGAGCGAGAGCCGCGAGGGGGGGAAGCAGCAGGGCAGCGAGAGGGAGCCGTGAGGCGAGCAGTGGCAGAAGCGAGCGAGCTTCAAACCCTAAGAAAGAATCTCAGCACCATAAAATTCAGACATCCACCCAACAACTAAGACCAATTATGAGGACCAAGGAGGTACCCCCACACCTCAGCAGTTGAGCAGCGGGAGTCACGAGGGATGAAGCCGCAGGGCAGCGAGAGGGAAGTGCAGGCGAGCAGCGGAAGGCCACGAGCCGGCAGAGGGAAATGTGGGGGCGGCTGCTTCTTAAATAAGGAGGGGACTGCAGTGGGAGCTGCAGGTGGCCAAGATGTGTTTAAATGGTCAGGGGCCTGCCTAAGGGGAACTCACCAATTTTGGAGTCCAGTGTTGTATGCAGAAAACTGGGCATCCAGGTAAATGGAAGGTGAGCCTGAATCTGCGGGCACAGGAGCAATTGATGGGATTCCGCTTGATTAGTCAGTGGAAAAAAAAACCCATCCTGGGTCTTTCAGCACCAGATGTTAGGCCAGATGTTAGACCAGATGTTAGGGGCAGTTTTGGTTCATCAATAACTCCCAGAAAAATGCTCCGCAGACACAGGTCCCACATGAGAAACTTTTTATTTTATGCAGACGAATAGTGCCCACTCGGGGGAAAGGGGAGAGGAAAAGAAGAAGAAGGCACAGGGTTTCTTTTTAGTTATGGGAATTTTGCCGGCTGGAAGGAACCAATTGCAGAGGAGAATTGTTACAGACTGACTGATGGACCAATGACATATTAGAAGAAATGTAGGAGGCAGGAAGGTTACGGCAACGTAAGCCAGAAATTCCTGTAACGGGAGAGGTGGGCGTAATGGCAGATTGACAGGTGGGTTGGGAGGCTGGGTTCCTGTAACGGGAGAGGCGGGTGTAACGCAGATTGACGGGTGGTTCCTGTAGCGGAAGAGAAAGGTGGCTTTATACCTAACACGAGCTGCTTTCCGTAGGCAGTAACTATCAACTCTCTTCACTGAGCTCAATTTAACATATCTGCCCATGTAAATATTGTATAATTTATTTCAAGACAGTCAACTGAGACTAAAATAGAGTTGTCTGTGTATCTCAAAGCTTGTTCTTCAGTACCATATTACATTAAGTCAAACATCAACAGGTGACAAAGTGAAAATGGTGGACTAGAGGGTGACTGCATCTCCCGTCACTCCAGAACTCAGGATTCAAGAGGTGGAGGAATTGAGAGACTCTGACCAACACAGAACTGCTGGGTGAGTCTTGCCCACTGGGTGGAGCTCCAACTGGGTGGCAGACCAGGATAGTGGGCAGGTTCTCTGACAAGGGCAGGATGGTGAGAGGCTTTCCCAAGCAGCCTTGCTCCCTCCGGGAACAGGCCAGGTCCACAACCATCTTCTCAGAGTAGGCCCACCCAGTGAGAGCTTTCCCACACAGAGCCAACCCCCCACCCTGAACCCAGCAGTGGCCTAGGGGCAGCTTTCTTTGGAAGCACTGCATTATCAAGTTCCTCCAACACTTCGGGCTACTGAAGTCTGGGAGGTGATATACTGGAAATCTACAGGGACACTATAAGCCAATAGAGGAAATCTATAATATCTCAGAGTCCCACTGATATCTGGCCAATATGAGAAAACAAGGGAAGAAAATGTCCCAAACAAACCTAGATGCTATATCAATAAAACCCAATGACAGCATGGCAAAAGAAATGTCAGAAAGGGAGTTCAGAATGTACATAATTAAAACAATCAGGGAAGCAAATGAGGAGATGAAAGAGCAGATGCAGGCATAGAATGATGAGATGAAAGAGCAAATGCAGGCATTAAATGATCGCACCAATTGACAGTTAAAAGAGCAAATACAGGAAGCAAAAGATCATTTCAATAAAGAGTTAGAGATACTGAAAAAAAACCCGAACAAACAGAAATCCTTGAAATGAAGGAAACAATAAACCAAATTAAAAACTCCATAGAAAGCATAACCAATAGGATAGAACATCTGAAAGACAGAACCTCAGATATTGAAGAAAAAATATTTAATCTTGAAAATAAAGTTAACCAAACAGAGAAAATGGTAAGAAATCATGAACAGAATGTACAAAAATTATGGGATATCATGAAAAGGCCAAATTTAAGAATTATTGGGATCAAGGAAGGCATAGAGAAACAAACCAAAGGAATGAATAATCTATTCAATGAAATAATATCAGAAAATATCCCAAATCTGAAGAATAAAATGAAAAATCAAGTACAAGAGGCTTATAGGACTCCAAATACACAAAATTAAAGCAGACTCACACCAAGGCACATTATTATGAAAATACCTAACATACAAAATAAAGGCAGAATTTTAAAGGCTGCGAGAGAAAAGAATCAAATTACATTCAGGGCAAACCAATAAGAATATCGTAAGTTTTTCAATCCACGCCCTAAAAGCTAGAAGGGACTGGAACAACATTTACCAAGCCCTGAAAGAAAATGGATGCCAACCAAGAATCTTATACCCAGCAAAACTTACTTTCAGATTTGATGATGAAATAAAATCCTTCCATGATAAACAAAAGCTCAAAGAATTTACAAAAAGAAAGACAGCATTACAGAACATTCTCAGCAAAATATTCCATGAGGAAGAGATGAAAAAATTGATGCAAATCAGCAAAGGGAGGAACTAGCCTAACGGAATAGCCAAATAAAGGAGAAACCAAGTCAGGTCAAAAAACAAAAATGAGTCAAATGACTGGGAATACAAATCATATCACAATCATAACCTTGAAAGTTAATGGCCTGAACTCATCAATCAAAAGACATAGACTAGCAGATTGGATTAAAAAGAAAAATCGAACAATATGCTGCCTACAAGAGACTGATCTCATAGAAAGAGACACCCATAGACTAAAGGTGAAAGAATGGGAAAAAACATACCATGCACATGGACACAGCAAAGAAGCTGGAGTATCCATCCTCATTTCAGATAATGTGGACTTCAAGCCAAAACTAGTGAGAAGGGATAAAGATAGACATTGCATACTGCTTAAGGGAAGCATAAATCAGCAAGACATAACAATCATAAATATCTATGCGCCAAACATTGGCTCATCCATGTACATCAAACAAATCCTTCTCAATTCCAGAAATCAAATAGACCACAACACAATAATACTAGGTGATTTTAACACAGCTCTCTCACCTCTGGAGAGATCTACAAACAAAAATTGAATAAAGAAACCACAGATCTGAATAACACAATCAATAATGTAGACTTAATGGACATATATAGAATATACCATCGAACAAAGAACGAATACACTTTCTTCTCAGCAGCACATGGATCCTTCTCTAAAATAGACCATATTTTATGCCACAAAGCTAATGTAAGCAAATACCAGAAGATAGAGATACTACCTTGTATTCTATCAGATCATAATGGATTTAAATTAGAAAAAAATGAAAGATTAAAAAACAGAAACTTCTCCAACACCTGGAGATTAAATAATATGCTATTATATGATGAATGGACAACAGAAGACATCAGGAGGGAAATAAAAAAAATTCTTAGAAGTAAAGGAGAACAAAGACACATCATATCAAAATCTCTGGGACACTATGAAAGCAGTACTTACAGGAAGATTTATTTAAAGGAGCACATTCAAGAGAAGAAGAAAAAAATCAACAATAAAATGAATTAACACTACAGCTCAAAGCCCTAGATAAAGAAGAGCAGACCAACACCAAAAGTAGTAGAAGGCAGAAAATAGTTAAAATTAGAGCTGAAATAAATGAAATTGAAACAAGAGAAACAATAGAAAAAATTAACAAAATAAAGAGTTGGTTCTTTGAAAAAATAAACAAAATTGATAAACCCTTAGCTACACTAACAAAGAGAAAGACAGAGAAAACTCAAGTTACTAAAATTTGGAATGAACAAGAAAATATCACAACAGACATGAGTGAAACACAAAACATAATTCGAAGCTATTTTGAAAATCTATACTCCAACAAAACAGAAAATCTTGATGACAACAACAAGTTTCTAGAGACATATGAATTACCTATCCTGAACCAGGAGGACAGACACAACTTAAATAGATAAATAAATTTATCTATTTAAATAAATAATTTAATTAAATAAATTTATTATTAAATAAATTTCAAGTAATGAAATAGAAGCCATCAAAAGCCTACCAACAAAGAAAAGTCCAGGACCAGATGGATTCTCAGCGGAGTTCTACAAAACCTTTAAAGAAGAGCTCATTCCAATACTCCTCAAAGTATTCCATGAAATAAAAGAGGAGGGAACCCTCCCAAACTCATTCTATGAAGCCAATATCACCCTGATACCTAAACTATACAGAGACACATCCAGGAAAGAAAATTTCAGACCAATATACTTAATGAACATCAATGCAAAAATTCTCAAAAAATTTTAGAAAATCGCATACAAAAATATATTAAAAAGATAGTGCACCACAATCAAGTGGGTTTTATCCCAGGGATCCAAGGTTGGTTCAACGTCCAGAAATCAATAAATGTCATTCACTATATCAATAGACTTAACGTGAAGAATCACATGGTTATTTCAATAGATGCAGAATAACCATTCGATAAAATACAGCATCCCATCATGCCCAAAACACTAGAAAAAATAGGGATAGTGGGAACATTCCTTAACATTGTAAAGGCCATCTATGCTAAGCCTATGGCCAATATCATTCTAAATGGTGAAAAATTGAAACCATTCCCCTTAAAAACTGGAACAAGGCAGGAATGCCCTCTTTCACCACTTCTTTTCAATATTGTCCTTGAAACTCTAGTCAGAGCAATTAGACAGACAAGAGAAATTTAACAGATATGAATAGGAAAAGAAGAACTCAAACTATCCCTATTTGTTGATGACATGATTATATATTTAGAGAAACTAGGAAATTCCACCTGAAAACTTTTAGAACTCATAAATGAATTCAGTAAAATAGCAGGTTACAAGATTGATGCTCATAAATCTAATGAATTTTTATACATAAGTGATGAATCTTCAGAAAGAAAAATTAAGAAAACTATCCCATTCACAATAGCATCGACAAAAATAAGATACTTGTGAATCAATCTAACAAAAGAGATGAACGACCTCTACAATGAGAAGTACAGAACAGTAAAGAAAGAAATTAAAGAAAACCTTAGAAGATGGAAAGATCTCCCATGTTCTTGGATAGGCAGAATTAATATTGTCAAAATGGCCATACTACCAAAAGTGTTATACAGATTCAATGCAATTCCATTTAAAATCCTAATGATGTACCTTACAGATAAAGAACAAGCAATCATGAAATTCATCTGGAAGAATAAGAAACCCAGAACAGCTAAAGCAATCCTTAGCAGGAAGAATGAAACAGAGGGTATCACAATACCAGAATTTCAACTATACTACAAAGTAATAATAACAAAAACGACATGGTATTGGGACCAAAATAGAAAGGTAGATCAATGGTACAGAATAGAGGACATGGACACAAACCAAAATAAATACAATTTTCTCATACTAGACAAAGGGGCCAAAAATATGCAATGGAGAAAAGATAGCCTCTTCAACAAATGGTGCTGGGAAAACTGAAAATCCATATGCAACAGAATGAAAATAAATCCCTAACTCTCACCCTGCACAAAACTCATCTTGAAATGGATGAAGGACCTCAGAATCAGACCAGGAACCCTTCATCTTATAGAAGAAAAAGTAGGTCCTAATCTTCAACATGTCAGCCTAGGATCAGACTTCCTTTATAGAACTCCCATAGCACAAGAAATAAAAACAAGAATCAACAACTGGGATAGATTCAAACTAAAAAGCTTTCTCTCAGCAAAGGAAACTATCAGTAATGTGAAGAGAGAGCCTACAGAGTGGGAGAAAATCTTTTCCACTCATACTTCAGATAGAGCACTGATTTCTAGAATCTATAAAGAACTCAAAAAACTCTACACCAAAAATACAAATAATGCAATCAACAAATGGGCTAAGGAAAAGAACAGACACTTCACAGAAGAAGATGTACAAGCAGTCAACAGATATATGAAAAAATGTTCAACATCTCTAGTAATAAGAGAAATGCAAATCCAAACTACCCTAAGATTCCATCTCACCCCAATTAGAATGGCGATTATCAAGAACACAAGCAACAATAGGTGTTGGCGAGGATGTGGGGAAAAAGGTACACTCATACATTGCTGGTGGGCCTGTAAATTAGTGCAGTCACTCTGGAAAGCAGTATGGAGATTCCTCAGAAAGCTTGGAATGGACTCACCATTTGACCCACTATCCCACTCCTTGGCCTATACCCAAATGACTTAAAATGAGCATACTACAGAGATGCAGCCACATCAATGTACGTAGCTGCTCAACTCACTATAGCCATATTTTGGAACCAACCTAGATGCCCTTCAATTGATAAATGGATAAAGAAACTGTTTTATATATATATTTATGCAGTGGAATATTACTCAGCCATAAAGAATAATAAAATTAAGGCATTTGCAGGCAAATGGATGAAATTGGAAAATATAATGCTAAGTGAGATAAGCCAATCTCAAAAAACCAAAAGATGAATGATCTTGCTGATAAGTGGATTATGATACATATTGGGAGTGGAAATGGGGCAAGAATGGAGGAAGGACGGACTGTATAGAGGGAAAAGGGGGGTGGGAGGGGTAGGGGGAAGGGAAAACATAACAGAATGAATCAAACAACATTACCCTATGTAAATTTATGATTACACAAATGGTATGGCTTTACTCCATGTACAACAGAGAAACAAAATGTATCCCATTTGTTTACAATAAAAAAAGAAAAAAAAATCAACAGGCCTTTTGTATGTCACAGGAGAAGAGATCAGCAAACATGAAGGCTAAACACTTGAGAGGTAGCTATGGCCCTGGCCTACCCTAGGCCATGGAAAATATTGACCCACTGCCCACTGCAGAGCGACCCCATGGCGACTGCCTGATGTGCTGCATATGCTCAGGAAGTCAGGAGTTCAAGGCTGGTCTCACAGTCCAACAACTGCTGCTTGATTAATACAGACGTCATTGGGCAAATATGTGGTACAGAACCTTCCCTATGTCATTCAGTGCACAGGTGTCAGCTTCATGCCAAGGCTGCTGACCATGTGACCTGCATTGGGATCCCTTGCTGTTCAGCCCCAAAACATCTTGTTCCTCATCTTGGAAGTCAATTCCTAGGCCCCAGAAAGAGCTGTGGTCTGGACCACAAAGAAGGTCAAGACTGTTGTGAGGACCAGACAAGGCCTGAGTCTCTACCAGGGGTGGAGAAATAAGGAAGCGAAAATATGAGCTGGAAGGCACCACATGTGCTGAGAGTGGACATGGTGGGACAGTGAGTGCCTCCCTCCTGTTGGCTGACTTCCCCTCATCTTCACCAACACCCAGGAGGTGTCTCCAATCAAGCTGTGACACAAGAGTCAGTGCAAGCACAACCTACATGGAAGGGTCCAGACTCTCACAGATCTGCAGAGCCAGCAGGAGACAGGGAGCACAGACCCACAGACCTGCACAGCTTGTAGGTGACAGGGAATGAATGCAGGAAGCTCCTGTCTCCCATCCAGGTAGTAAAGCTCTGGTTTCCACTAGGAATACTGCTCTCCTTTCCTCACCTGCTCCTGCCTCCCAGGACTCTCTCAACCATTCCTGTGAAGGATGCAGAGGAGTGAGGTATTTTTAGCTGATATTCTGGGAACTGATTGCCATTGCCCCTCCACTTATGGTTGAGTCACATGGCCTGTGGCCAACGCAGTGCACACTCTTACAAAGAATGCAGGTTTCCTGGGGACAGATGAGGGTGGGAGACCAATGAGCACATTCCCTTCCCCAAACAGTGGCCTGGCATCTCTACCTGACAGCTGCCTGCCATGGGAATCTATTCTCCAGGACCACTGGACTTCCAGGGAAGACAGAGAAGAAAATGTCCATTGACAGTCCAGGAAGGAGGCCCACCGGGCTCCAAAGGTTTCAGCCTTCCCACCTGTGGAGAGGAACACCTCAGGAAACTGGGTTTCCAGAAGGCACTGCACCCCATGCTCCTACAAGATGGTATTTCTGGACATCTAGGGGATGAGAGCACAGGCAGTATTTTTCATCTGGTCACTACCACCCTCCTCATGCAAGGCCTGCACCAAGGAGGCTGGCAAGAGGCCAGCCAACCCTCCACACAGCCCCTGCCTGAGCATCTCATGCCCCTCCAGCTCTCCTGAGAGTAACATAGCTCCCAGGGCTTGGCCTGGAGACTGGCACCAGTGGTCCCACCCTGTGGTCTGGACACATGAGTTGACCCTTACTGTTCTGCACTCTCCTACCATCCACTTCAACTCCCTGCTTCCCATCAACAGCTGGAAGGCACCACATGTGCTGAGGGGCTGTTGAAAAAGACAGAGGGCAGAGGGCCAGCCAGGACATGATAAGGCAGACCTTATTATTGTGCTGCAGTGGGAGCAGCTCCTGGGGAGGCCACACAGAGGCACCCAGATCACAGCAGTTGACCCCATGAACCATCAGTGTGCTTCCACACACCCAGAACTGAGGCAGGGGTCAGAGGTTTTCATCCACCCCTGTCCACAGCAGCATGGCTCATCATGGCCAAAAGGTGAAAGCTGCTGGGTGCCCATCAGCAGGACCACAATGTTCAGACATGGCACAGCACAGACACACCACTTACCCACCCAAGGCAGGGGATTCTCACTGCTGCTCCATGAGGAGCTCACAGGGCTGAGTGCACAGGTCAGCCAGAGCATAACGCTGTGTGATCCACTCAGGAAGAGAGGCCAGACTCAGAGGATAAGGGAGCAGGAAGAAGGGGCCCTGAATGTCACTGGGCAGTGGGCAAGGTCACTTGTGCAACAGAAGAGCCTGGGCAGGGACAGGGGCACAGCACTGTATGTTCTCCATGTCTCCAAACTGAATGCTCAACATTGGAAGAACCTGAAAGATACAAAGATCTATGTGCATACTCTACCTTCTGTACCCCAAACCTAGGTGACTGGTTCCCAGTTGAAACTGCTACTGACCCAACTCCCCTGCAGCTAGGAGCAGCACCATCAGGTGGCATATGGGGCGGAGGGACTGCGAGGCCCTGGGAAAGCTGCTGCTTCCTGATGAAGGAGGCAGATTAGGCCAGTACATTTGCTTTGCTCCTCGCCTTTTCTCTTCTCCTCACAGAGTTAAAGTTCAGACTCCTGAGGTGATGACCACCTTGGCTCTCAGAAAGTGTAAGCTGCCCACTACTGACTCAGAGCAAGAAGAGAGAAGCCAGGATTCCTGAAAGCTTCCTTGAGAAGAGGCACCAACCCCGACTCTGTATGTCTTTAGTGAGAAAAATTGAAAGCTCTCTCAGTGAGCCCACTAGGGTGAGAACACAGTGAGAGGAAGCCAGCGGTAATGCTGCCCAGCCCCGAGATGCTGGCTGGCTACAGGGACAACCCCTCCATCTGCAGTCTGCACATCCTGCACTTCTGGTTGAGCTAACTTTTCCACTGGCCTGTTCCTATGTTGTCATAGTGCACTACAGTATTGCATAATGTTGGGATTCATTCTGACATCATCACACAGACATGAAACTTAATTTCCTCCACTTCAGTCCTCAGTCCACAGCAGCACTGGTCAAACCAGGGTGGTCGGCATTCTGATTCCTTTAAAAACACTTTTAAAATTTTTTGATCACCACATAATAATACCGCACATTTATAGGGCACAGTGTGGTATTTTATAATCTAACTAAACAAAACCCAAAATATAAAGTAGAATTCTTGGTTTTTCCAACCCACCTCACCCTACCTAGATCTGCTTCAAACACAGCCCCCCTCTCTGGTGGAGGACACCTGCATCTCTCCTGATACTCAAGACCCCAAGCCCACAGTCACCCCAACCCATGCCACAACCCAAAACTAGTCAGTTGGAAAGTCCCCACTCCACCTTCTCAGCACACCAAGAGCTCCCACTACACCCCCCCCTGGGACCCAGGAGCCCCAGGAGAGAAGCAACCTTACACATAGCAGCCAGGGTGACACAACCAGAACTAAATCAGACCATGCCACTCTTCTTGACATTTGTTCCCATCTTACAGGTGAGAAACAGAGACCTGCATAGGGCCAGGTTCAGTAACCCACCCACCGTACCCAGCTAGTAATCAGAAATACCAGGATTGGGTGGGACAAACCAAACCTGCAACATGTAACTGTGCAACCTAGCTCTGAATGTGATCCCAGTCTAGTGGTAGGATAAGTCTTTGCAAGTGGAAGGCCCTATGTGACTACAATGTCATTCTACCACCTTTGCCAGCCAAGCTCTGGAATGTAGAGCTGAATGGATGAGGTCATCCATTACATGGATATGCTTTACCAGGGAAGAGAGGCTGGGGCAGTCCTCCTCTCCTTGAAAGAGGGCCCCTTTCTCAAGCTCCAAGACCTGGATCTCACCCAGGAGAGCAGCAATCTTGTAAGTCTACAGAGATGAGCAAGTGGGAGCTAGACAAGGGGGATCAGGGGACAGTGGTGAGTGCATACAGCAAGCCAGCACCCACTCACCAACCGCAAAACCTACATGCAAGCCTGTGATGTAATTTTCTTCATCTGGGATGCCTTTCATATGCTCCACTCTCTGCCACAGCTCCATTCAGGGGATTAGAGAACAGGGGCAGACAAGAAGCTGCAGACCACAAGAATTCCTGTGAAACAGACCCCATGTGCATGAAGGAGCGAGAGTTGGGCAGGCTGGGATGCTCCAGCACATGCCACTCACTCCCTGGATTGGGGACAGGGTGGGTTCAGAGTCCACTACAGCCAGAAGCTTCCAGAGGGTGGGTTATGAACTTCCCACCATGGAATTAAATAATGGCAGGCTGGGACATCTCAAGTCAGAGGAAGTCTGAAGAGAGAAGAGCTTTTAGGGAAACTTTGCTTAGGCAATGAGCTCTCAGAATTCCAAGGGGCCTGAGGGAGCATACTTTGGAGGAACAGAAACCCCAAGTCAGCTGCACCCAAGCCTCTCCAGACATTCAGATTGCAAGTCACAACTTTAAGAACAAGTAGGAAGTCAAAGACCAGTTCTTTCACATCAAAACTTGGGAGATGCTCCAGGAAAATTGCCTACTGAATTCACTAGACATCTGTGACTGCCCAGCACCAGGCATGAGTCAGAGGAGGCAGAGCAGGTAGAAGTTCCTGGGGGCTGCCAAGTAGTTCCACCGACTGTGATGATAAGCAGGTTACCTAAGCCTTCCTAAGTCTCTATTTCTCATGTGTAAAATGGGAACGAAGTCCAACAGATAAGTGGCACTGTGTGTTTTAGTCCTTATAGGGTCATCCTGGCTGCTGTGTGGAAGATATTGACCCCAACAGCCAGAAAGAAGGGACCTCTCCAGTCTATATACTTCTACCTTAAGGAGCTCTATGCATCACACTGACCTCCATCCCAATTCTGCCAGTAAGAACCCTGGGAGAAACTGGGCCATTGTTATCACTGAATCACAATGTGCCAAATTTCTCTAAGTAGCCAGTACCTTACCTCCATTTAAAAAATTATCTCCTCATACTGTAGCCATGAAAGAGGCAGAGAGGACAAGGGTAGACACATGCCAGTACAGCCTCATCACTCAGGAACTTGACCCTCATCTGACTGTGTGGACAGGCTCAAGGACATGGTACACTTTGCAGAATCCCCAATAAGAGACACATCTCACAATGAGAGAATGTTGAATGGAAGTCAGGCGACCCAAATTACAAATCATTTATACAAAGTAGTTGTAGACAGCTTCTACACTGCTGAGACAAAAAGACCTGACAAGAACAACTTTAGAGGAGAAAAGGTTTATTTGGGGGCTCATGGTTTCAGAGGTCTCAGTCCATAGACAGTGGTCTCCATTCCTTGGGGCTCAAGGTGAGGCAGAACATCATGGCAGAAGAGTGTGGCAGAGGGAAGTGACTGACGTGATGATCAGGAAGCAGAGAGAAAGAGACTCTACTCACCAAATACAAATATATACCCAAAGCCATGCCCCCAATGCCACCTCCCCTGAGCCACACCCCACCTGCCTCAGGTCACCACTCTGTTAATCCCATCAGGGGATAATGTGCTGATTGGGTCAAAGCTCTCCTAATCAATCATTTCTCCACCAGGCATTCCTGCACTGTCTCACTCATAAACTCATGAGGGACACCTCACATCCAGGCCATAACAGGGACTTTCCATGCCTAAAACAAATACTGCTCATGCTGCTGACATCGAGGGCCCATGCCAGGTCCTGGGAATGTGAGTGTGAACAGACCAGGCAAACTCCCTGCCCTCAAGTTCATGTAAACTACTCTTGCCATTCCTGAGCAAAACTTCATTGGGTTTCCTTTATTTTATTTTCTTATGTTATAGGGTAATGTTTGTTTCTTATTTTTGCATTATGTTCACTAAAAAGACTGTTTTCTAAATTTCTTAAAGTTGTGTGGTATAACTTGCAGGCCATTGCATTAAAAGGGGTGTATGCAGTGCAAAACGTGAGGTCAAGGCAGATGTGGATATTTTTACCCTTAGTTGTTTGGTAGAATGTGTGAAGGGACTTTAAAATAATGCATTTTAATTTTGAAAACCTTCCTTTTTGTTTAGTCATCACTGACCCTCATTCACAAAAATCACTATCTGAATGTGGTATTTTTTTTTTTTCAGAAAAAATACTTGGCTTCCTTTTCCAAGTTGCCCATGACTTTGTGATTATCAAAGGGTAGAATCAGACCTTTACATTGTTTGGCATAGCCTTTCTTGTAAGATTTCAATAGTCAGTGAAACTACTCCTGACAATAGCTCAGGATGTGTGATCTTTTGAGCTACTAAGACATGTTATCCTCCTGTACATTTGCCATGAGCACATCCTCTGTAGTTAAAATCTAAAAGCAGTTATTTTGTTAACATTCATATTAGATCTTTAATTAAACTTTCATCCCCTCTAGCACAGACAACCATGTCAAATATGAAAGCCCTAGGAGAAACCAATCTCATTTCATAGGTTAAGAGCCTTCAGTATTCTGTGAAGAAACTTAAAAGCAAAACTCTTGTGAGAATTTTATAAGAGCATGTTGAATATCTAATTGTAAGTTTAGAAGCTTCACTTAATTTGATTTCAAACTCTATGATGTGAGTTAAAGCAAGAAAAATGTTTACTTCAGTGATTTGAATCAAGAACTTCTTTTTAATCAATTGAATTTTATTTTAGATTATTTAATGTTGTACATATGAAAATGCTTTCAGTTATCCACAGAGCTAAAGGGTAAACAAGTAAAAGTGTAAGTTTCTTTATCGGATTGACAGTTGAATATGTGCAAGGATAAGAATATTGAGCAAAGGGGTTTTGCTTATACAACAGAACTTGTATCCATATGACTACATTTGTTTTTACAGAATCATGTATTTATTTGGGGCACATCAATCCCTTGGGGTGGCCAAGTTTGGAAGTTCCATTCTCAAAAAATTGCTCACTGCCTCTACTCCATGTCAGGTAATCAATTCCATTCTCAAAAAATTGCTCACTGTCTCTACTCCATGTCAGGTAATCAATTCTTCTGAGCTTCCATTGGCTATTCTGTGGTTGTGAACCAATGAGTTTGGGTTACTCTGCTAGCAAATGTCTTCCATGCTTTAATACCATTTTCCTGATGAATTGAGAAAAAAACTATGTAAGTTATTTCAGCGCAATAGACCATTTACAACATATAACCTTGCCACATTTGGTGAGGGGTGTTGTGTGATTAAAGAAGCTTTTGGCCATTTATACATTCTTTTCACATGGTTCTTTCTGTGATCTAGAAATGGATACATGTTGTCAAGTTTACTTGCTATCTTGCCCAACAATATGAATTGAGTACATAAAATCAGTTAAATAAGTGCTTTTGGAAAGTAAGGTGACAGAATGCAAAAAGATAAATGTGCTCAGAAAAAATAATTGCATTTACTGGAATTTCATTTTTCAGTTAGTCCTCTGATGCCAGATAAACACACACCAAGCTTTAAAATATTTCATTTCAATAGCACAATACAGACTAAAGCAGGGCTTTGGAATCAGCAAGGATTCATGTCTCAGTTTTTCTTCTTACTAATTTTGATACTTAAATTGTGTACACCCTTTGAGGCCCAGTTTCTATACTGGGAGCTAAAACATGGGTCTGTCTCCTGCATGTGGTTGTGATAATTAAAACATGATCAAAGTTCTTAGTTCATAGTAGAGTTTCACTGAATGTGACTTTTTTACTTTCCACAAACCTTACAACTAAATAATATATTCCTGTTCAGCCTGCTTTCTTTTCAGCCCTTTTAAGAGTTCCAACATGCCTTTTTGTTTTAGGATTTCAATTTATCTGTTTGTCCTTATTTATTAGAATATAATGAAGAGATCAATACTTCAGCAAAAGGAACTCATTGTGCATAAATGTAGTGTTACAAAAGTTGATACAGCCATTCCTGATGATAAATTATAAATAATTTAGAGTTATAAACCTAATTATATGTTCAACTTAGTGTAAGTCTGAATGGGACTGTCCAGAGCTCTTAATAGATTGCCCTTTTCTTTGTATTTTTTTTGTCTTTTCCTCCATTTATTTGTGAGGATAAGAAATAAAACAACTGTCTTGATTTCCACCTCATCTGAATGCCCTCTACTTGTTCCCAAATATATTTTAATTAAATTGTGTGTAGTAGAAGGATATAGATTTTTTAAAGAACCCCAGAAGAACTTAGTGCTATAAAACGTACTTTACAACTAACTTAACTTCAAAGTCATCCACTCAGTTACATACACAAAAAACATTGAATGCAAAGGAATAAAATGTGTTAGTTTGGTCTTCTATAAATATATTGGAAAACAAATATTAAGAGCATATTAGAAATTCCTTTAACTTACTTCACATTGCTGAAAATATATATATATATATTTCTTTTTGAAGATGATTCCTGTGTGCTTGCATGATAGCTATTAATTTATGATCATTGGAATGGATGTTCCTTTTGTTATCATTTCCACTTGAAGACACTTTGCTTTATTTTTGCTCAAATGTGTAGATTTGTTGTGGAATCTATTTACGTGGGGGTCTAGTGAAAATATTTTGGACAGCTTACCTTAGTGCCAAAGCTTTAATCTCCACAGGCTTTGGATTCTGACTGAATGGTTTAACTCATTTTTAAAACTGAGAATATATCAAGGAGCTAATACAGACTTCCAGAGAAATATTTGTTTACCCCTTTTGTCAGTTTCTGCTTGAATTTTAATAATCTTTGAATTGAAGGCATACTGGGATGACATCATACTCTCCAGCTTAGGAAGCAATGATACACTTGTTAGGGGAAGCTACTTGCAGTCAGATACACATAGCTAATTTTCCCTTCAAAGGACTTCTACGTAGCATACCATGATCTTTTTTTAAGTTCATGGTAATATGTGGCAATTTATTTCTTTAAATTACAGAATAAGACAATCAAAGTCTTGCCATCTTTGGGTAATTGGTAAATGCAGCTGAGCCTCCAATTTGGAATATATTGATAATGGTTGCTTTCATTGAACAAATGTTCTTCATTATAAAATGATAAAGGAAAGCAGTGAGGTAATTGGAGTTAGGGGGCCTAGTTCTCAGACCAAAGAACAGTAGTCTGAGAATATCACACTCTAAGGCAATTAAGATGTCCAGTGACTGGTAAAGTCACCTATGAAGATGGTCTCTCCTTCCAGAGTAAAATGAAATTTTTCTTTATGTCTTTATTTTTGACTTTGTTTCTTTCTCTTTGTACAAATAAAATCAGAATACAATTAGAGAGAATAAAATAATTTGAGCTTCTGGTTTGTAATTTAAGGATCCTCTTTGTTGGGAGCCTTTTGATCACATGACAGTCTCTTGAGTGCAGTAATTCAGGGTCTTGATTAGGCATAATGCATATAAAATGTGTAAACTTCAGTGAAAATCTAAGATAAAAGTGGGTATTTTTATTAACATTTTAAAACTGCTTTTTAAAATTTTGTTCTAATTAGTTATACATGACAGTAGAATACATTTTGACATATCATACATAAATGGAGTATGACTTCTCTTTCTTCTGGTTGTACATGATGCAGAATCACACTGGTCATTTAAACATATGTACACAGGGTAATGTTTAATTCATTCTACTACTCTTCCTATTCTTGGGTCCCCTTCCCTCCATTCACTCATCTCTACCTAATCCAAAGTACCTCTATTCTTCCCTAGCCTCTCAACCTGTATTGTGAATTAGCATTCACATATCAGAGAAAACATTTGTCCTTTAATTTTTTGAAATTGGCTTATTCTACTTAGCATGATATTCTTTAGCTCCATTCATTTACCTGCAAATGCCATAATTTTGTTCTTCTTTAAGCCTGAGTAATATTCCATTATGTACACATGCTACATGTTTTTCTTATCCATTCAGCTGTTGAAGGGCATGTAATTTGGTTCCATAGTTTTGCTATTGTGAATTGAGCTGCTATAACCATTGATGTGGCTGCTTTTTGATGAATCTAGAAAAATATTTTCTAAATGGTAAGTAGTAAACACATTTTGAATGGTTGACTTGATTTTAATTTACATGCTATATAGTTTTGTTTAATACCATGGTCTGTGATGATGGAAAATTCCTCTGTTATGTTCCATATGGCAGTCACTAGCTACTCACTATACTTACTGAGCACTTAAGATGTGATTAATATAATTGAGAAACTGAATTTTTTATCTTGTATAATTTAGATCAATTTACATTTAAATAGTCCTACTCTTTTCATACCTTTTTCATTATACTCATTATATTTAAGTGTACCTTTTTGAATTGCTTATGCTTTTTATTTATTTTTTATTTTCTCCTTTTGATTATACATGACAGTAGAATCTATTTTGATATATTTGTACAAGCATGGAATATATCTTATTCTAATTAGTAGCCAGTCTTTTGTTGAGATTTGCTGTGGTGTGTTCATATATGTACATAGAAAAGTTATGTCAGATTCATTCCAAAGTCTTCCCTATTCCTATCCATTCACCCTTCCCTTCATTCCTTTTTGTCTAATCCACTGAAGTCCTTTGCTTTTGTTTCTTTTTTCCTTCAAAGGTTTCTAAGGATACCTGATGCGTTATGCATTCTCTGACATTGAGCAGATTTGTTCTCCATATATATATATATATATATAGATAGATAAAGATTATATATATATATACATATATATATATATATATTTACTTCAGAAGCAAAACTGAGTCCACTTATTCCTTTATTCTTCCTTCTTGAATACGTATTCATGGAATACCTAGCAAATAGGTATTCCCTTTAATAGGTTTTATAAGGAATTTAAAAGATGATGATGCTTTTACGTATATGGTTTAGAGTCATAATTATGTAGAACAGAAGAGGCTGAACACATGAGGAATTTTCAGGAAACCCTGTTTTTTTGGCTGCAGGGTTCACAGGGGTTATTGCATATAAATGTTCTGGAACTTCAGTCTGAAAATTCTCTGAAATTTATATCCAGTGGGAAGAGGAATTTGAAGGTGTACATGGTGAGTACATTTCCAATTTTTTTCAAACCTTGGACTTACAAAAGAGAGGAAAATACAAGCCACAATGCCCTCTGCAGAAGTTTCTGCTGACATCCTGTGTAAAAATTTTTTGACAAGAAGAGGAACTTATACATTACAAATATAGTGCTCAAACTATTGTAAGGGTCTTCTGGGTGGTAGTATCTGGTTTGCTTCCTTAGTATTAGTGTGAATTAGACTGAGATTTACAGAGTTTGCATGGTTCAAAAATATGTAGGTGAAATCATAGCTATAATAACTTTTGTTCAATGATTTTATCCTTGACACTATTAAATTTGAAAAGATTATGGGAGATTTCTTGGTGTATAATAGGCTAAAAATTTAACTCTCTACAATGCAGAGCTGTTAGAAGAGTAATTAAATATAAGTTCTGTACTCTTGTCCTGTTGACTGTGGATCCCATTGTCATTTCCACTTAGTATGCTATTAAAATAACTTCACACTGGTGAGGTACTGAATGACAGTTTGACAGCTCAAAATTCTGATGGGGCATGCACATCCCTTGTACAACTAGGTTAAAAGTTCTGTTTTGCATATCTATAATTTGGGAACATGGGAAACATAGTAGGGATCTAAAATTTAATTGCAGTTGGGGAACATGCATCCTCTTTTTACATGGTATTCGATTAAAAATTTCCATTTGACGTTACATTTATAATTTACCTGTCAAGATCTGAATTTAGGTAAGCATGGTATTAAAATCTAAAATTACATAGACAATCATAAGGAAATTTTGACCAGGTGCTGGCAATTAAGTAGACATTGCAAAAATCCTTGGAGCATAGAATGCTTATTTTGAACTGAAAAATAAGAACATTTGAAACATTTTGTCAAATTTCATCACTGAAACTGATCCTAACAGGGAAATAAATTGGGTTGTCTAATACACTGATATCTGTCCATATAACAAGATAAAAGCATACAAGAAAGGAAAAAAAAGAATTTAAAATATAATGAAACTAAAAAAAATCATTTTGAAGCCAACGATAAGGATTCTGTTTCCAAGGAGGTTTTTCTTTGAATATTGATTTACATTTGAAATAGCAGCCTTTGGACTCTGACAATGTGAAGAGAAGGAGAAGTTGATGCAGTGTATCATAACTTGGTTTAAAGGAGGTCTTGGTGACATATTTTAGAGTGGATCATTCAACATCCAGTTGAATTTGAGGCTATTCATTGTTCCCTGACACATTATCAGAAACTAAGCAAGTGCTTAGTAAATATTGGTAGAATAAGTGAGTGCTGAATTCTACATTAGAGCTATTGTTGTCAGCACCAGCCATAATCCTCTCCACTTTCTTTATTATGAAGCTCAGCTGTCAAAACTTTAGATTATGTCATCATCGATGGTGAGGAGGAAATGAAATGATCAGACTTGCTGGTCTCACAAAGAATGCATTCTTACTTTGCTTGAAGGATTGACCAGCAGAATCCTGTGAACTCCCAAATTCCTGGATAATGTCACAACAGAGAATAAATAAATGAAAAGAGTTCAGTACAATTGATTCCTGAAGAAGCAATTCTCCAAGGTAACTTTTTCTTGGTTTGGTATTTCAAATGGCAAAGAGAAAGTATAGTAACATCTGATTTTGTAACTTTGAATTATGATGCATTCCTACCAAATTTATAAGAGGCAAGAGAGAAGGGTCCTGGGAAACTTCACTGGAAGCAACATGGTGCTACCCATGACTATGTTGACATGTATTTACATCTCTGAAGAACTGTGCTAGTGGTATGTTAGTGTCCCAGGTGTATAATCTCTCTGTAATGTGTTAAAAATAATAGTGTAGATGGCCTGAGTCTTCTCTTAAATGAGGAGTGCAAAGAATGACATTTTCTGGGATTTAACACTTGGAGGAAGGGAGAACTGAAAAACTGATATTTACCATGAAAATGGTTTGGGCTGTTTTAAATGATAGAAAAACTACAAGAAGTAGATAAATGAAATATTTATATCATCCAGAACATTTCCAACAGCTATGGTTTTGGTACCATTTATCTGAGCATTCGCATCTCTCAGTTTTTATAAGAATATCACTGGATGGAAATTTTTAAAAGCAAGGTGAAGTAGTCGGAATTTCTGAAACTCAGTGGAGCCAAGCAAATCTCGATCTCTATGCAAAAACTGGAGACTGTAGTCTGGCTTTTCAGATAAGCATTTAAGAAATTAATACAAATTAGCTAAAGATACTTAATATTAATCTGCCAGAAAAGAGCATAACATACATTTCCCATGAATTTATTGAATATTCATAAAGCAAGCTAACTCATGATTAGGGATGAATACAGAGACCTTTTTTATTTAAGTGTTCAAGACATATGCATGTAAAAGTAACAAAAATGGAGATAGGCATTAAATAGGATGCCAGTGAGAAGAGTAAATTAAAAGGATTTTTTTCTAAGTGGAAATGGTGGATTATAAGAAAGTAGTGGGGAGAAAATCTGACTTAAACTGTTCTCACATTTTAATCCCATTACCTCATTTTCTACTGCCCATTAACACTGAGGATTTTGAACAGCCTTTGATGAGATTGTGTTGTTGATAATAAAAGAAGACAACTGTAGCTTATTAAAGGGCTGCTACAATTTCTGTCCTCCTGGATATGACCATTTCTAGATGATATTTGAAAAGAGCAGTTTTAGCAAGTAAATCAGATAATGGAACATACTGGAAAACACACTACCTTTGGAGTGAGGGGATACATGTTCCAGTCTCTGCTCTAGCTTTTTAGTCTATGTTCAAATGTTATCTTTGGGCCCTCTACTTCCTAATCTCTGAGAACTGCCATGATGATAAAAGCAACACTCAGGGGAGTCTGAGTATTAAAGAGAGTATAGTTAAAATGTTGACTTGGTGCATGTGCTCTGGAGACTGTGGTTCAGGCCCTGGTGTATGATCACTGGAAAGTTTCTTAAACCATCTGTCTTTTTATCACTGGGAGCATGACTATTGGGATTTTAAGTAACCTATCTCATCTGGTCCTTATTTCTGCATCAAATAAGATAAATGTAAAAGTCAGGCTGAGAACAAATATTTTGGAGAAGAATCTCAAAATATTTTTAAAACTTTATAATCTGCAGCCATGTGTATAAAATAATCTTTGATATTACAATAGAGAGATTTACCCAGAAAGCAATAGACTCTGGTAGAGAAACATAGAACTCTCCCTCTAGGGGAAGCCTTTTATCATTAGCAGGGAGGAATAGAGGCTGCCTCCCAAAGGGGGGCATTGAATGGAAGAGGAGGGTGAGTGGACCATGCCTAGTGTGTTCCTCAAACATTGCCAGTCACATGGGTCTTTCCCGTCTCCTGGGAAAGAGTAAGGAGTAACAGTGATGTCATTGTAGGGAACTTCCTTCCCATGAATCAGGAGGAATATGACATCAGCTCATGAGTCATCTTTACTTCATAAAATTGCCATAAGGATTGAATGGTTTCTGTGTGAGACGCATATAGAAGAGACTGGCATGGAGTGAACTCGCACAAATCAGCTTCTTAGTGTTGCTATGGTAATTATTTGTATGTTGTCTGGGATAAGTAGGTACTTAACAAATGCTAGTATTCTTTCTTCATTTTGAAGGAAAAATTTCTTGGACAGAACTCTTGTAAGCTTAGTCATTAGAGGCTTTTGCACTTCAAGGAGTTATACAAATTCCCCTGATCTTCAAACATCAATTTAGGATTGGGTTCCACATTCAATTTACAGACCACCCTTGTTAGCTATTAATTGGGAAGCATTGTATACAAAGGCTGGTCATGAATTCATTTCCATATCAGTCTCCTAAGTGTGCAACAGGATGGGAAAAATCAGAATAATTGGGCCACTGGCTTTCTGTAATATTCTGTATAAAATTGTTTTCTTTAGGTTTATATTTAGTTAGAATAAAACCTAGAAGATCTGTCAAAGTTTATTCTTAACACATTGAGAAGAAAACAGAATTTCATCGGCTAGGACTAGTCATTTGAAAAGCATTATGAGTTGAAATGCTTGCCCTTCCTTTCCACCACTGGAAGCTCCCATTGACCCATTATGATTATTGAAGTTTCTCATAGTGCAGTTTTTTCTCTTTAATATTTTTTTTGTTTGGAGGGTTTTGAGTTTTGGTTTTGCTTTATGTTGCAAATTGAGATGATTCCTTATCATGGGAGGGTGTGTTAACTAGAAGATGGAATTGCCCGTGGTTTGGTGGTGGCTGTTAGCAGACTGTCATGGTTTCTGTCTCAGCACTGTTTTCTGCTCCTCCTCTCTGAGTTCCCTCCTGGTAACAGCACCACATGTAGGTTTTGCTCTCTAATCTGTTTTGATGCTGATTTCAAGCTGGGCCTCACACATGTTTAAATAACTCCAGGGAAGGAAGAGTTTTCCTCTGTGACCACCCTCCTTCTTCCCTGATCTTGTTGTGTGGCAACTCTCTCCAGCACATATTTGTTTTAGAAACTACAAACAAGTATATATATATATATATATATATATATATATATATATAATCAGAAAAATTTCCCTCAAATTTCATCATCAAATTATAGGTCTATAATCTCTAGTCAGTAATTTAGAAATTTTGAAAAGTAATACATTTTGGAAAACAAATCACGAGTCAAAACCTAACCTGACCTAAATCAATGTGAGGTATTTTGGCAGTTCATTTAATCATGGGTTTGATTAAAATGTTGTTCCTTGTCTTCCTGAGGGTATCATGTAATAAGCACTGCCAGTGTTATGTCAACATCTCACTCTGAACTATACAAATCTCAAGACCTACTTGGCCACAATCTCTTTAGGTAAGGAATTATAAAAATGCATTGGCATTTTTTTTATGAAACAGTCCAGATTTTACACATACATATATGCTTATGCACATTACATGAATATACACATTCCAAAATACACACATGGTATTTAATACATTAACATGATGTACATATGTTAAATATTTGAAACTGGCACTAAATACAGAGAGGAATGCACATGTACTCACACCTCAGGATTAACTAATAGCAACATGTTTGTTTGCCTATAAAGAAGCAGCTTTTGTCTTCTTTGTATCAATTTCCAGCCCACTTCTTGTCCTCTGCAGGAAAAGGAAAAGCTCATAATATGTTGCTTTTAACCTAGTTTCTTCAAAATGTATTTTTAAAGCATGAAAATGTGCATGAGGATTCCAGCTAGTTTCAGTTCTACATCATTCTTTTGTCTAAAACAAATGAAAATTCTATTATACCTACAAATATTCCATCTAGGATTTAAATATTCAAATATTTAAATTTAGTCTTCTTGGAGCAAGGTGAGGATTTGGGTGTTAAGTTAGTGGGCTGTGTTATTTAACAGTGACCTTGGTCATTGTATAGCCATCAATTCAATGTAACTAAGACCTGAATATATTTATACAGTGTAATCCAATCCAATCCAAATATTGGAAAGAAGAAAGGCATTGTACTCTCTGACCCCTATGATCCCTATAGCCATGAAATTCTGATTCAGTGTGGTTCTTTTGATGTCAATTGTAGACAATAACAAAATACAAATTGCTTTGAGTTTCTTAGGAAATAAGCACCCCCAGTTGGTAGGACATATATTCTTCTTTCTGACAAAGAATTAGTCTGTTTTTTTCTGTAAGAACATTACATTAACATTTTGATATTCCCTCAATTATCTGGATGGGCTTTGTTAGAAGAATTTGGGTCAAATAGTTAATAATATTCTTTCTATTCTGTTTTAACTTGTTCTGCTCAATTGCTATATTCAACATTTCACATGAATATATTAATTTAGTTCTCATTTTCTTTTTTCCCTAACTACTGTTCCCAATTTTTTTTTGCAGGACTGGCAATTGAACACAGAGTCTTACACATTCTAGTCAGGTATTTTTCTGTAGAGTTACATCCCAAGCCATTTGATTTTTTTTTTAAATTTTGGGACAGTCTCTGTAAATTTTTCAGGTTGACCTCAAACTTGTGATCCTCCTGCCTCAGACTCCAGAGTAATAGGAATTCTAGGCACAAGCCACCACAACTACTTTCTCCCCTTTGTTATCTAAAGGGGCACTTTTTCTGAGTACTGTCTATTGTTTTCAAGTTTTTCTGCATTCTGCTACTTCCTATTTAACATAATTATATCATATTTTAGATATCATCTTAAGATGACTCTGTGAATTTTTCCACAGTCATTAATACCATATTCACCTTTATTTGAGTCAACAATATAAATCAATAACAATTTCCTGACATTATTTGAAGACACAGTGAAGGGTAAGATTTATAATGCTAAAGTAGAAGCTGGTCTAGTTTCTATAAAGTTGATAGGTCCTCAGCCTTGTTAGTCTAAGATTTTCTTCAATCTTGTTTTGCCAGGGAGCTCTGTTTCACAGCATCTCTTGAGATTCAGTTAGCTCTTTATTTTATTGTAGAAATGCAGTACAGATTCATGAGCATAATCATGATTGGCTCTGGTTACATATTTTTCTGAATAGATGTGTAACTTTCAGTTAGTTACTTCTATTCTCTAAACTTCTCTTTCTTTTACTTTAACATGAGGACAAGCTGGATGCAGTTGCACGCGTCTGTAATCCCAATGACTCAGAAGGCTGAGGCAGAAGGACCACAGGGTTAAGGCCAGACTCAGCAATTTAGTAAGACCCTAAGCAACTTGGCAAGACCCCATCTAAAAATTAAAAGAAAAAAAAAAAAAAGACTGAGAATGTAATTCAGTGGTAACACCTGGGTTAAATGCCCAGTACCAAGGAACCAACCAAACAAAAAACAAACAAACAAATAAATAAATAAATGACAGTATTGCAAAGATAGTACCATTTTCACAAGATTAAAAGAAGTGCATTTGCCTCGTATTTATATAGTTGAATAAAAGTTGGCTATTGTTTGTGTTGAAAACATCATCATTGTTCAGAAATTACTGTATTCTAATTTCTATCTACTTCTCTCTATATTACTCTCTCAGATTCATACTTACTTTCATGTTCTTTAATAAGACAAGATATATAAATATATTAGATGAATATTCTTCTAGGAAAGTTTCTACCAGTTTTGTAGATATACAAATGTAATCACTTGATGATGAAACATTTATGTGTTGTGGTTTGTGAAAGAAAAAAATCATTTTGCTCTTTTAGGGAGTAAGATAACTGGATAAAACAAAAGTCACAAAAGATAGATTTAGAAGGGAAACACAGCTCCATTTAATTTGAAACTTAAATTCTCAAATTATCTTGAAAATCTTATAAAATAAAGTGTTTACATTTTCTTCATCCATGGTTAAAACATCTCTTCCAAATAACCTCTTTCTCACTTATTATTCACTGCTATAGTTTCCAAAGGAAATTGCTTTTGGTCACAATTCAAATTGATCAGGTTAGTTAAAATAAGCAAGAAAAAGTAGGAATAGCAAGGATGATTATGAAATCACAAGGTGATAATTATTTACTGTTACATATTTATGAGTTATTAGCCATTTGTCTTTTAAAAATTTGGTGATTTTAATTAATGATGAAATTATAAACTTTTAGTGTTTTACATTTAGTTGGCATAGTATCCATTGTTTATGTCACCATTCATTTATGGATTTGATTTCATTTTCAGTCATTTGCTGTCAAACCCATCACTGAAGCAAACATCCCTGCACAGATTGTCCTGTGTATACCTCTGAGTATGTGGGGCAAATGCTGAGAAATGGGCTGAAATGTTTGTTGCCTATACTATTTCTCTTTTGAATAGATGCTATTATATTGGTCTCTGTTTGGGCTGTGCCAATTCATGAAATTAATTTTTTAAATTTATTGTCCAATTAAGTGGTTGTTCTCTTAAAATCCTACACCCCTGATAATACCCCATTAGTTTTTTAAATATATCCAGCACTTTCACATCTCCCTGCCTTTGCTTGGGTTGGGAAAAATCTTTAGCAACTCTTGTAACTGAGGCTTAGTATTACCTCTCTCCCAATTTTTTTCCATACTCTCAGTCCCACATTCTTGGTAGAAAAGTTGGAGGGTTTTTCTTTGATTCCCTTAGTGTCTTATATTTGACTCCTATACAGCACTTACAATGTAGGTTAGTTGTTAATGTATTATGCCAACTATAGGGAAAAATAAGGACCTTTCCTTATCTATCACAAGGATCGTAGCTGACACCCCTATAACAGGAGACAGATTAACAAGAGAAAAACAAAATATTAAGTACTTGGCATACACCTATAGAAATAAAGACCCACATAAAATTTATTCTATTTTTATGTTTAGGTTCAATGAATAATAGAAAATTCCAAAAAAGTATGCTTGGAAAAAACAATGTATGATCTAATGATAATAAATTGGAGGGAATATAGCAAGGCCTATTTGTTCAATTCTCTTCTCTCTGTGTGGGACTCCACTCCTCCAGGTATGGGAGAGTACTATTTTCATGTGGTGGGTCTTATAACCAGCATTCAGTGGAAGTGGATTGTGAATTCCCTTTATGATCTGCTCTTCCACAGAAAGGCAAGGGAAGGGCAGAGTAACCTCCATGGTGCTGCATTTTGGGGTAGTATCTCTGGAGCCCCAACACAAGCAAATTTATAATATGGAGGTGTACAAACCAGCTGTGGTCTGCCACACAGGTCCTTAGGCTCCAGAAATAATTTGTTTTGGTTTTCTCCCTTGCTCTCTTATTCCCCATTCCCTTTTTATTCTTCCTTTTGGTAGAATAAGATAATAATGTGAGTGATTAATAGGAAGGAAACAAATTATATCAGTAATTACTCAGAATGTTAGAATAAACTGCACTTAAATAGATGCTTCTGAGTGCTTTAGCAAATGAATATGATTAACCACTGTATGTGGTGATTGATTGTGTGCTTTACCATACTAAGTATGTTTCTGCATATGTATATATAGTATATACTCATAATTACATATTTGGATATGGAAATGAGTCACTGACTCCAGAAGAACCATTACAAATGAATTTCTATCTAAATTAAATTGAGTTGTAACCCTCATAGTTGACTACCCAAAGAGAATATTTTAAATGCATATGACTCTCAATGGCTCCAATGGAAGAGAGTCCTTCACTAGTGATGAATGTTACAACTTTTAATTGAAGTGAGGTTACCTAGGATATTAAGATTATATAAGATGTTGTCAAAAGAGTTATGACTTAATAAAATTATAAATTAAGTATTCTGGTCAAAACAATTTTCTAAAATTAGATTGGAAAATGGGATAAGGGCAAAAGAATTACATTCTACAAAGAAATATGATTGTAAGTCTTTACCTTCATGGTGTATTTTTACTAATTTTTTTTTCTGTACTTACAGTTAATTTTAGAAGCCAGTGTTTTGTCATAAATGCTTCCATTGAAATAGATGACATCAGTATAACCAAGGAATGTAAAGTTTCATATGAGTCTCTCCCAGGAGGCGACATACAAAACAAAGGTAAGTTTTATATTAACATCAATAATACTATAGGATGTACAGTATATTGAATGTCCTTGACACTTAAAACATACAATTTTTAAAAGAATGTAAAAATATGGTATATCACTGTGTAGTTCTTAAACCTCTCTTTCAATAGTATAGAAGAATACAGATTCTAATCTTATCGCTAAAATTGTCACATATAGATTTTTAATTATAAAAATTATAAAGAATTATAATTATTTTGCCTGTTTTAAAGACATTCCTATAAGTTTTCACTTCCCCATGAATCACATTTTGTACTTCAATGAGCATGTAATCAAATTCATATTTCAACATCCCCCAGGTGTTTAGAAAATGGCTTAGAGGCAGCCAAAGTCTTAAAATTTGATCTTAAAATTGCATGCTTACATTCAAAACTTAATATTTTCAAATGGCAAGTTGAAATTTGACTTATTTTTTGACTTAATTTTTTGGAGAGAATTTCAATTAGAAAGAAAGACTGTCATTAAAGAAAATGAGTCCAAAATTACCACATAATTATTGTGCAAATGCACTCTCTTTATTTATTCTGGGAGTACACCATGTCTCCAGTGACCTACAGAAAATTTGTAATTTTATGCTTAGGTTGATGTAGAATGGACAATCTTATAACAGTGTGATTGGACATAAGGGTATAATGCCATGGTAATGAACTACACTGCATTGGGAACTCAGCAAGACCCATCTGTTTAGGTTCTTTTGGTCACTCTGTGTAGCATTTTTCCCTCATGGTTATGAGATAGTTCTCTCTGGAGTGAGAGACTTACTTCTACATTCAGAAAAGGTGGTTAGATAAATTTCCTATGGCCAATTCTTTGGTGAAAAGGAGGGAAGCAAGTGACCTTGCTTCTGAGGCCATCACAGTACACTTCAATTCAAAGTAGTTAGATATATCATTTTTTGAGTTCTGACAAGCCACGGTGTGGGTAAAATTTTTAAACGGTAACTAAAGCTCACTTTGACCAATTGTTAAGAAGACTTGATCTTGCTTATGAACACCTTTTCCTAAATTAGCTCAGAATGCATTTATGTGTATGTCACTCCAAATGCCAAATCAGTTGGTTAGATTGTAAATATAATCAGACTAAAGTTGCATGAATTATTCCTGAAAGATCAATGAGTTTACACAAATAAAAAGTATCTTACCCTTTTTGCAAATATGTCCAATAGGCAATATTAGTATCTCCATTTTGGAATTTGGAATACAGGAAGGGGAAGTCAAAAATGTCCCTTACCTGGCATACAGATGGCTTCACTATTTCTGACCTGTTTTGGAACAACTGCCTCATATTTATACTGGAAGCCAGAAATACATGATAAAACCAGCAAGTGGTCCTCTGATTTGGCCTCTTATCAAGCTTCTTCACCTTCAGCCTATTTAAAAACTAGTGCTGATGAAACATTTATGCCTTCTACTTATTTGTTGAAAGAGGGGGAATGATTTTTACCTCTC
This sequence comes from Sciurus carolinensis, assembly GCF_902686445.1. NCBI lineage: Eukaryota > Metazoa > Chordata > Mammalia > Rodentia > Sciuridae > Sciurus > Sciurus carolinensis. The sequence continues at coordinate 34,317,376 of NC_062224.1, forward strand.
GATCTCAGTTAGAAGCTCGGTTTGTATCAAAAGAGGACATGAACTGTATTTCATCTAGCCCGGTCTGCTATTTTTACACCTCAGTGCCCTAATAGGGTTGGTGAAGCCAATTATGAACAAAAGCACTGACTCATCCAACTGATATTTATGTGTACATATTTACTTTTTGAATGTAAACACATACTACTCAAATGAGTGTTGTTTAATGAAGATAGTCAGAACCGAGAAAACTACAGGTTGCAAATGCAAGCTAAAGAATGCCAGGGAGCAAGCCAGATGAGCCTTGAGCCAGGACCAATGAACAAAGTCTCTTCTTTAATGTTCAGTTTTACTCTTAGAGTCTAAAATTTAAAAGAAATGCAAGAGAGAAACCAGCAAAAATAAGTATGTAGTATATCCAAGCACAGAAAGACAAGTGCTGCATAATATCACTTAGATGAAAGATTTAAATAGTTAAAAATCATTGAATCAAAGAATAGAATGGAGATAATTAGGGACTAGTGGAAAGAGGAAGTGAAGTTAATAATCAATAGGCATAAAGTTTCAGATATTCAAGATTAGTAAGCTCTAGAAATCCACTGTAGAATATTGTACTTATATTCAAAAACAATTTATTATACACTTAAAAATTTTAAGAGGGTAAATCTTATATTTTTTTCAAATAAGAAAATTTTAAAGGAGAATGTATTATAAATACTCCTTTGCTAGAGTTTTTTGATAACATATTGTTTACTCTTATTCTAAACAAATTGCCATTCCAGTGTAACTCATAGCAGAGAACCACATAATTCTCAAGGAAGTTCTTTTGATAATAGTTCCCCAATAAAGTAATAGTTTTATGGCCATAAGCTATAGATCATGACCAGTTTTGTAAATTGTTGAATCTTTGAAAGACTTTCTTTTTTGTTTTTCCTTTTCAAGAGTGGAATATTAATTCTTTATGCATTCTACTTAAATAATTTTGAAGTTACTTTAGAATCCTGAAAATTTAATAAAGAAGAAAAAAACAGTTGTCTGTGGTGGATTAGTTTTTGCAAAAACATGTAAATAACTATTCCATTGAATGCAATAAGAAAGGAAAGATGAATGGTCACAGGAATCTTATGTTTTTTTGATTATGCCTACTCAAGATGAAAGCCAGAATGATGTACAGTTAAAACAGTGCAGAAGCATAGACATATTTCTGAGGTGTGCTGGAACACAGGGTTGGAGAGACTCTGTTATTGTTTAGATATAAGGTGTCTCCCATAACTCACATGTGAGATAGTGCAAGAATTTTCAAAGGTAAAATGATTATAAGAGGTGAAACCCGGTTAGTGGATTAATCCAATAATATGGACTAACAAGGCAGTAAATGTAGGTAAGTAAGGTATAACTGGTGGCTTTAGATCACTGGGGGCATGCCTTTGGGGTTTACATTTTGTCCCAGGTGAGTAAAACTCACTGTTTGCTTCCTAGTTGCCATATCCTGAGCCACTTTCTTCCACTATATCTTCTACCATCATGTTTAGCTTCATCTTGGACCTATGGTTATGTATTTGGCTGAACATGGACTGAAACTCTGAACTTGTCATGCTCCAAATTGTTCTTGTTAAGTGTTTTGATCACAGTGACACAAAATCTGACTAAAACAGACTATTTCTGTATTTCCTGCAGAACATAGATCAGAATGCTAAGAAAAAACTTACCCATTGTAGGGTTTTGACACACTGGCAGGCAGCTGTTCTGTGACCCACTGAAAACCTTTGTGAGCATTTACAAAGAAATTTTATGAAGTGTGACATTTTTCCTCAAGAAATTGTAAGTTAGAGAGCTCAGAAATAAAGCCAAACATATATATTTAGTTAACTTTTGACAAGGCCACTATTTCAGCTTTTTCACTGCCATGACCAAAAGAATTGACAAGACCAATTTTAGAGGAGGAAAGGTTTATTTGGGGCTCACAGTTTGAAGATTTCAGTCCATAGATGATTGACTCCATAGCCTTATGTCTGAGGGGCAGCAGAATATCATGGCAGAAAAGTTCACTGGAGGAAAGCATCTCAGAGCGTGGCCACCAAGAAGCAGAAAGAGCTCCCCCTACTACCATGGACAAACTGTGTTCCTCAAGGGCATGCCTCTAGGTACCCTCCTTCTCTAGTCATGGCTTATTTGACTACAGTTACAAGAAATTAATCCCTATCAGGGGATTAGTGCACAATTAGATCAAGACTCTGATAACCCATTCTTTTCACCTCAATACTCTCTTGTATTGTCTCACACATGAGCTTTTGGGGGACACCTCACATCTAAATCATAACAGAAACCAAAAGAACACCATGGAGAAAGAACAGTCTCTAGTTTTACTAGGAAAATTGGACTTTTACATGTGGAAGAGTGAAAATAGAACCTGATCTTATACCATCCCCAAAAATCAACTCAAATGAATAAAAGGCCCAATCATAAGGCCTGGAATCCTTAAACTCCTGGAAAAGAATATAGGCAGAGAGCTGCCTGGTACTGACATTGGTAATGATTTTTGGATATCTTGCCAAACATTCAGACTGCAAAAGTGAAAATAAACAAGGGGACTAAATAAAAGGAAAAAGCAACTGCAGAGAAAATAACCAACATAATAAAACAGTCATGAGCAGATTTGGAAATAAAAAATTTGTAAACTCTATACCTAAGAAAGTGGTGGATATTAAAAATTTATAAAGAGCTCATTGAACCCAATAGCAGAAACAACTCAATTTAAAAAAAGGGCAAGGGACCCAAATAGACATTTCTCCAAAGAAGACAAAATGCCCAACACATGTATGAAAGAGTACTCAATATTAGTAATCATCATAGAAATGCAAATAAAATCACAACAAAATACCACTCTATAAATGTTATGACAATTTCCATCTAAAGATCAAGAGATAACAAATGCTGACAAGGGTGTGAGAAAAGAAACCCCTATCCCAGTGTTGATGAGAATATAGATTGGTGGTCTTGTTAGGTAAAATTGTATAGAGGTTCTTAAAGAAATTAAGACCTAGAAATCTCACTTCTGAGTATATACCCAAAGAAAATGGACTAAATAACTAAGATATGGAAACGACCTAACTGTGATCAACTGATGAGTTAATAAATTGTGGTGGGTGTTAGTACAAAACAGAATATTATCTTTCCCACAATGCAAATGGAACTGGCAGACATTGTACCAAGTGAAATAAGTCAGAAAAGTCAAATAAAAGTATTGCATGATCTTCCTTACATGTCATTCTATAAAAGTCATATATACATATATATATATATATCTTTATATTTACATATAAAGAGAGAGAGAAAATAGAACAGCAATTATGAGGCTAAGGAAGAAAAAATGTGGAGATATAGGAAAGAGGATGCAAAGTAGCATATATGTGTGAAAAAAAAGTCTATTGATAACATATTATGTGGGATTTAGTTAATACAATTGAACTATTTTTGAGATTCTTTATAAATGAGTAGATTTCATTGCTTTTGCCATTAACCTGTTTTGTCTATAGCCCAGATGTGGAATGCCCATAAAAACTTAAATTTAGTATATAATACATAATTATATAATATATATTATAACTATATGATATAACAATAATAATATTAATATTATATATGTTTGATTTCTAACCTATTTTAATTTTTGTGAGATGTTCACAGAATTGAAAACTTGGGAATAGTATTTGAATACACACACACACACGCACACAAGGGTAACAATGTGAGATGATAGATATGTTAATTTGATTTTCCATACTATTCATTTTACACACACACACACACACACACACACATACTTAAGTTACAATTCAGTCAATTAATTGTACTTTTATATTATAATATAAATGAATATAGAAATGTCCAATATAATCAACCAAGGCTGTCAAAATTCAGTAAAGTGTAGTCCTTATACATCTCAATCACTTTTCAATAAATCTGTTCTTTTTATCTCATTTATAAAAATTGGTTCAAATTTATATTTAGTATTCTTGTCTTAAAAATTCTGAAAATATTTCAGAGACAGTGAAAACCTAAATTACTGGTAAGCTGAATAATCCTTTTGAGGTAGGCCATAATCAGACTCATTGAAAAGGAGGGAAAAATGTAAATGGGGTAAAAGATGGTTGTAAAGCTGATAAAAATTAGAATAAAATGCATTAAAATATTAAATTTTAGAAATTCTAGAATAACAATGTTATTTTTAAAGGGAATTTATGTTCATGAATAGAATTCTAAGGGTGGCATTTTTTCTCTTTACAGGAAACCCTATTTTTTTTCAAGCAATTAAGTTCTCTATGGGAAAATCATGCTAGTTTGTTCACTGCTAGGATCTCAACCTGAATTCCATGTGCTTTCTTTTAACCATTTTAATGTAATTTCAAGAGAAAAATATCATCCCTCTAAATTCTTCCCTCTCATTTACCTCACCTCACCTCACTACCAGCATCTTTAATGAAAGGACTCATAAAAATGGAATGAAGAATTAGCATTTTTATGAATAAACAGAATCACAGCATAAAGTTTGCTCTCAAAAAATAAAAAAGAAAGCAAATCAAAATAAGACTGTGTATATCTGGATTTCATTTGATAGTACTTTAAACTAAATTTAGTACAATTTTGACTCTATTGTCCTGCGAGTGATCTTTTATCTTTCTTTTATATGCATAACACTATCTATTAAGTCCCTGAAACACACTAGAAGAAGCAAAAGCAACTAAGTTCATTCAGATTTATGACATGTATGCTGGGGACTATAATTTAGCAGTAGAACACTTTTCCAGCGTGTGTAAAATCCTGGGTTAAATCACCAGCACTGCCCACCACCCCACAAAATTCAGATTTAGACACATAATGTGATTAAAGAAATAATTACCAAGGAGAAAGAATTAAGTATTACATTTTTAAGGATATGAGTTCCTTAAATTTCCATATGACCTTCACTCTTATCAACTGACACCCTAAGGGCCTAAGAGTGTGGTTTCTCCTCCAAAAATCAAGTCTTGAACATGGGCTTCAAACTTCCTATTGCTCAAACCATTAGTAGCACAACTCTTCATAGTTTCAGACTGATATCATCCTCAATGTCATGATGACTTTGAAAAGATAGAAAGGTCACTTAGTGTGTGGGGGTGTGGGTTCTGGAGACAGGCTGCCTGGGTTTAGAATGGGGTTCCACAATTTTGGACTACCTAGCATTAAACAAATGTGCCATTTATAAATTTATTTATAAATTTGTTGTATCTCAAATCCAAATCCACCCTGCTTCAAGACACCAGAAATCACCTCATCAACACTTCTTTTTGGAATAGCTCAGACAATGCCAGGCTGTGTTAGTAGTAAAGAAAGGAGTTGCTTCTTCAGGTTCTGTGTAGCGTACTTGGGATTCTGCACCTTAACTGCTATCAACGTAAAGGAAACACAGTCATAGGAATCCTTCTGTGAGTTTTGCAAGAATCTTGGTGGATAACCTCTTTCTTGGCCCACTGACTTTGACCATACCTGGCCCATGGCATCCCAGTACATTTCCCCACCATTCACTGGGCGCTAGCCACTGAATAAGGTCTGTCTTGGTGTTGGGAGTGCATGCTTACTCATTTATTCCTTCCTTGGGTTCTGTCTCAGTCCTGGATGCTAGTCTTTTTTTTTTTTTTTTTTGAGGTGGGATACAGGGGATTGAACTCGACCACTGAGTCACATTCCCAGCCCTATTTTGTATTTTATTTAGCGAAAAGGTCTCACTGAGTTGTTTAGCACCTTGCTTTTGCTGAGGCTGCTTTTGAACGCATGATTCTCCTGCCTCAACCCTCTGAGTTGCTGGGATTATGGGCATGCGCCATCACACCTGGCTGCTAGTCCTTTATTTAGATTATTCTTTTCTACTTCTTTCTGTAGTTATCTGCTTTTACTACACAATGATTCTTTATGATAATTATTTATTCTTTTATTATTTCCCTGTTTAAATTACCAAGGTGGTTTTCTGTCTCCTGAATGGACATTGACCAATAAGAATGCCTATAAAATGTAGACAACAGTGCCTACCTCTTAGATTTTTTGGGGGGATTAAATTAATTTATATAGATAAATTTTTTAACTCATGTACATTCAGCAAGTCATAATGTATGTATATCACAGACAAGAACCATTAATCCCTGAGAACATTCCATAAACATTTAGCTTCATAGGTAGCAATAAAAAACATTTTCAAAACTCATGTTGAGAAACTATCTTCTATTGACTTCATTATACAAATCTCTAGTTATAATAACTATTTGTTTACACCTCTGTTCTAACTTTATTTATAATAGTACACTAATAAATCAAAGTATTTCTTTTCTGATAAACAATTTTCTTTAATTTTAAAATAAATTTTATTATGTATAGTTAAGTATACAATAAAATGATATGTGATACACATAGATAGTAAAATGGTTAGTATGGCAAATCAAATTAACACATCTATCATCTCAGATTTTTACCCTTGTGTATATGTGTGTGTGTGTGTGTGTGTGTGTGTGTGAGTTTGTATTAAAATACTCATTGTTCTGAAATAAAACTAAGAAATGGAAAAAAGGTCCATTAATTCACATTTATGAGAGTCTCATCACTAAAGAAAAAAATTAAAAATACTTTTGTACATAAGTAAAATCTGATAAATAACCTATGATATTTTCATCAGTCTTTGCTTCAGATAACAAGCTTGTGAAATAGGGAAATTCAGGATGGTAGAGAAAAATAATTGATTCTTCTTTCTCATTTGAAAATTCTATTAACATTAAAATTTGGTTATTTATTAAGGAATTCTTTTTCCATGATCATTTAAGATTAAATTTTAATATATTACTAATGATATCTATGGTGAGAGTCATTTCTTTTGCTGCATCATTACTTAAAGATCATTTGAGATATTTTTTCAGAAAGACCATTATTGTTCTTCAGTATTTAAATTAAAAATTAGAATTATAACCATCACTTTTTTTTCATAAACCTAAACTACTTCAGTCTTTCTCTTTTCCTACCTATCTACAACTCTTGTCCATTTTGATTTCAGTTTAGTGATGGGTGGGAAGCACAGAGAAAATGTGAGAATCCTTCCCTACCTAATGCCAGACATTCCAGAACATCTTAGAGACCTTCACCAATTTAGCTGGGGAAACAGACTTCTTCCTTATGTGAATGTGCACCTGTTCTTGGGTATCTATCCACTTAAAGATTTGTGAAGACCGTATGATAGCCATTTTCACTCACATGCTTCTACAGCAACTTACTTTGTATCTGACAGTGTTTATATGCATTAACTTATTTATGGCTAAGTCAACTAGGTACCAAGAGGGTATCAGGGCCCTCTCTGTGGTCACACATTTCAGTGTAAAGTGGCACTGCAAAGCAGATCCCAGAGATCTAACTAAGCCTTCAAAACCATTTAAATTTATAGGATTCTCAAATAATGTCATTTCCTTACTTCCATGGGTATTTAAAAGAAAAGAATTAAAATAACCTATTTCTTAAATGTCAATGTTTCTGTATTTTCAGACTATCTTTGTTTGGTTCATATGGTAGATACAAAAAAGAGTTGTTCCTCTACTAAGAAACCCAGTGAGTGTACCTACAATATGAATACAAAAGAGGTTATCAAATAATTAATGATAGTGACAATGATATTGAATACCTGATAGAAGAAATGGTGTGGAGGATTCAAAGAGAATATTGGATTATTCAATCATAAACATCAGCCATCCTAAATATTTTGGGAATTAGGCTAATAATGGAGAAAGAATTACATAGTATCAAGTTCAAACACTTACATTCTTTCAATTTTTAAAATCTGGCTGCAGTGTGTGGAATAAATTGAAGGGATGAGTATAGAGGAAATAGTTTAGGTTAGGAGAATTTAAGAGTAAATTTGAGAGATTATTATGATCTAAATTAAATCATGAATCATAATTTTAAAAATCAGCTACAACAATGAATACTCAATAATTTAATTTTAGGAAAAAAGAAAAAAGAGGGATAGTTGAACATACTCCTTTCCTTTTTATCTTGAGTCACCTGATAAGTGAATGAATTGTAGGAGGAGCAGAGTTGAGGGAGGAGGTCATTATTATCTGCAGCTTGACAGTTCTGTCACTATCAAGGAAGCAAAGTGTTAGAGAAATAATGATTGAAATCATTGACAGGAATAAATAAACTAGCGAAGACTTTGACTTCAAATGGGGTTTAGCAGGGAGGCAATATAGAGTGGGAATCATTGGCACAGTGGCATCACTTAGTTTTCCATTCCAGATGCATCATGACCTTTCACAAAGGTAGTGATAATTAAATATAAATAAGGAAATATAAAGTCAATGACAAAAAAGGAACTAGGAATTGATTGACTGTTCAATAGGATTGTAGGATACCTACAAAGTAAGTCTAACTCTGTAAGGAACCAAGAATTTTCATGGAAATGAAAATGACAAAAATTTATATTGAAAAAAGAAAGGTCACATTGGTTTAATACAAGTGTTTATTGAATTTGGGTTATATTTCAAGCACTGTCTAATCACTCTAACACCTCACAGTAAGCAAAACAAATACACATATATCATATCTCTACATGATAACATCTCAACTTCATGTTTAAATCATTCCACATAAATTTATATTCAAGGAAATACAAAAAGAAGCTCCTCTCCTATTAGAGCATCCTGCCAATGGGGAAGAAACTGCAACTTACAATTAATGAATAAATGATGTACAATTTTAAGAGCTATGCACAATGGAAAACAATATGAGCAGAACGTGTTGAATTGAGGAATGGGAGGGACTTTGCAATTTTAATAGTGTAATCATAGTAGTCTCAGTGACAAAGTGACCTTAATGCACACTTGTAAGCTGAGGAAACAGGCCCTGTTGGTATCCCAGGAAAGTGTCATAGGAAGAAAAACAAAATTAAGGGAGTGAGACAGGAACAAACCTGGAAAACCTGAACTTTCAAGGGCATCATTGTGGCAGTAAGAGAGGATCATGGTGAAAAGGAATAGGAAATGAGTCAGAGAAATAAGTCAAGCTCACCTAGAGTTGTGGTTTTCAGACTTGGCTGTTTTGAAAAACACCCAGAGTGCTTTTAAAAATCTCTGTTCTGGGACCAATTAAATTACAGTTGTGGGATTTAAACACAAGGCATTCATAAAGTTTAAAGCTCCCTTGTAGAAGGCAATGTACAACCAATATTGAGGACCATTCTTTTCAGGACTTATGAGTCATTGTAAGGACACTGACTTTTTTTTTTTTTTTCCCACTATCAGTGATTTATTAAAAATTAATGTCATGTCATAAATTATACAATTCAATTTTATATTTAAACAGTCTACACCAAAAATATTCCTGGAAACATTTTTTTCCCTTTGATAAGACATACAGGTTAGCAGGCTGACATCAGCTTCACATTCTCATGGCTAAAACTGCCCCCAGTTATACAGTTAGATATATCACTTTTCTTCACATTTATCCAAAGCCCATGTTCACATTGCTGATAAAACAGTATAAACATTTCCAGGTTTTGCCTAAGGCCTCAGTTTGAAATGTAGAATATTAGATGGAAAATTACAAAGACATATTCATTAGCCTTAAACTCATTCTCTTAGGCTGTACATATCATAATGGACAGAATAAAAGTAAAAAAGCAAGGCACAAAAGGACACAGTGGGTACATCAGACCCGTGGACTAAGACTGGCCACTGGAGTCACAGAACAAAAGCAATGTGACAGACGGAAAAACTGCCTACAGGAACTTTAAAAAACTGTTAACAACACATTCAATCAACTTTTATCAAATTATTCAGAGGTGTGAAATAATTTCTAATATATTCAAAACTAGATTTTTCTAAAATTGCAAAATAACTTCAGGCTCATGTATGTAAAACATAACAAAACCATGTGAGAGCTTGGCAGAAATCATAACTTAGTGGGAAAAGTAAACCCAGTTTTTATATGTGGCAAAATGTGTGTGTCCCCCAAATTTCTGAGTATAATAAGAGATTCATCAATTTTTGGTTGCTAATGTTTTCAATTGTTGATTATGAAGGGACACAAGGATTTAACTCTCAGAATGAGCTACTAATTCATTATCAAAGCAACACCACCAGAAAAACAACAGCAACCAAAACACCTTTGTTTAGTTTAAGTTTTACTAAAATCTAAGGAAACCACAAGCATAGTCTAAAAATAAATGCACATTCTGTAGCTCAGGTCTCAATGACACTTCTTATTATGGATAGTTAAATAAACTATCTGCAGAATTACATGAATTAGAATTTAGTTTATATTTACCATTCTGTTCATCAAGTACCTACTGGCTGAACAGAACTGCATTCCATAATTCATATTCTGCAACTTAATTCAACTAACACAAAAAGCTAAATAGGAAGATGTGTAGTTGAACACAGGGTTACTGAGGCTAGAATCACATATCATTCCCTTATAGAAAGAACTCATCAGCAGAGGACCAAGAGCCAAAGTGAGTGTGATTTAAACCCCTGTCTCTGCTCTCTAAGTGACAAAAACAAAGAGTTTGTTATTCCTTTTTCTTTTCTGGGCAGCCCAGTGACTTTAAAAGCCCAACTCCAAAATTCTAATCTGACGGCCTTGTTAATAAGGGATCACAAAGACAGGTCATCTTAGGGGACAGAAAAAGTCTCCTCCATTGCCCCTGCTACAGTTGAGGGATAACCAAATTATGAGGCTGACCGATCAGTACTAGAAATTTACAGTAAGTAGTCTTACGTACACACTTTTTAATACTCATGTGGAAATGGGAGAGTGCAGGAGGATGACCCTGGGGTGGGGGCAAGGAAGCCTGACGCTAAAGCAGCAAACGAAATCCCTTCAAAAACTACGTGAGTCTATGACCTCAGGGTCCACGTGAAGTCTGAAGGACTAGACCTGGAATTTCAAAAACACTAACAAAAAGGGGGGTTAATAAAAACTGCAGCTGATATTATGCATCAGGAACAAAATGCTATACCATATCTATCATGCACACGTGGGTTCATGTAATTTATCTTCGATCAGCATTATTATCTCTTCAGCAGCTGAAGCTCAAGAAATGCTGATACGCTGCAGATGAGCAGACGCGTGCTGGTCTCTCGACTGGCCGCCTTAAGCTGAATGACGACCACACGGTACAGACCACGCGCTCTACGAGGGTGCGCCGCTCCGCGGGCACCTACATCTGCAGCATCGCTCGGGCCCTTCACGTGCTCTGGGGGCTCGTTTGTGCCTGGTTCTTTGCTGGTTCTACAATTTAGTCCCAAATTCACACAGAAAACTTTATATAACTTTGTGACCCAGTATTCACTCCTTTGAAATGAGTTCCTGTAGTTAAAATGTTTGAAGTCCCCAAATTTAATACATTTAAAAATAAGCTTTCTAATATTATATAAAATAAGTACTTCACCTTAACCCAGCCCTGACTCAAGCTGTCAAGCCAGCGTCTGAAGCCTTCTGACTTAGACGTTAAAGGGGGTGGTCTCTGCTGAGTTCAAGTCTGAAATCGTCTAAGATAATGCACATGTCACCAATATACCAGGAAACTTTCTTTACAGCTGAAATCACCAAAACAAGAAAAATAAGTCAACACACGTCCCCTACTATAGTTTTAAAGTATCTTCAATAGGATGTTAATAAGTAGTATTTCACTTTAAAAATTGGGTTCTCCTTGGATCAGGACATAGTCGAACCAAATTAATCTTTACTAAAGGAATTTTCTAGAGCTTTCAATATGCAATGAGCAGGTCCGCAAAGGTGTTTCCCAAATTAATTGTCCTTGGGACCTTTCTCCCACATGAGCATCTCTCAGATTGAAAAATGTTGCACAGCACAGTTTTGGGAAACATGACCTCAGCAAGGTCAGAGGCTTCACCAACTCCTTAGGCTAGGGGACATCAGTCAATTTCTTAAAATCTTAAAATTAACAAAAATCATTGTTAAGAGTCAATTAACCTGGGATTTCAGACTCAGAAAATGAGCATATGGGCAGAGAAAGAGTAATACATCCATTTCTCATACGACATAATTTTTAGTTTTTACCCTAGCAAAAATATATTACAAAATACCCTTGTTAGCCAATCTTGATGGTGGCTGAGCACAAAACTGAGCAAACCAATCAATGTACAAGGTTGCTTAAAGCAAAAACAGCAAGTGGAATAAAATTTTCACTTGCCCAAATGGGAAAATGTACAAGGGCCATACAGAACAATTCATAATGACATGTTTAGAACTCGTTACCCTAGAACTTAAGGTTCTACAGTTGAAAACATTTCTACATCTAGCTTCTTGGAGGATAGTCATGTGTGACTTTTAAATGACTAAGACCAGGAACCATCAGAGCATTTCAAATAGAGAACTTATAGGATGTGACTTACTATGCTTACTATATTGAGAATAGATAGAAGGGGAAATTGATGCTCCTCAAAGACCACCAATAACATCAAAGACCAATACCAATAACTATAACAAATTTGTGGTTTATACCTGCTCAGCAAGAAAAAAATGACTTAATGTGGGGAAGAGTGGAAAGTCCAAGCCAAGAGGGTATTAGGAGCAATATGCTATAGGCTTGGGGCTTATGTTGGATGATTTGCTGAAGGTTTCAAGAAATAGGAATTTGCTCTGGATTGAATGATTTCAAAATCCAGGATTATTTTATAACTGTGCTCCTAAGCAAATATAAGGTGATGGAAATGAAATTAATGTTGTAACTGGTTAATATGTACCAGTCAGGACAATGGGATATTTGAGCACTATTGAGTTTGCACCATAATCTTTTTGTCTGTGTTCAGAAATGAATAGATGGATTCTCTTTTTGTCTTTTCTCTCTACAGAGTGACCTTTTTAGTGGTTGATGATATGTGAATGTCTTTATATTTAACAGGAGAGCTCTAGAGTTCAGCTGCTATGGTCAATCCAGCTTCTGACAGCATCAAAGTCTAGCTGACAGTGCCAGTCAAGTGCCAAGCAATGACTTTTGGGGTTAGAAAGGAAGCTGTGAGGAGATCAGTTTGGTGGATACTCCAAAACTTGAGAGAGGAAATGTTGGTGACCTATACCTGAGTGATAGTGGACATGGGAAGAAGTGGCAGATTCTGAATATGCTTTGAAGGTAAAAGCAGAAGGATTATTGATTGGACATACTCCATGTGAAAAATAGGAGAATTAAAGAAGATACCATTTCCATGTGTAACAACTTATAGTACCATGTTGCCATTTCTGACCTTGGGCAAAATATAAAATGTTTAGAGGAAAATCTTTGGAGCTCACATTTGGGATGTGTTAAATTTGGGACCACAATTAGATATCCAGGGAAAGAGGTGTAGTACATAATTAGATCTATGAGTCTGGAGACCCAGGGGGAGATTTAGGCTAGATATATTAATTAGGTAGACATCAGTTTGTAGGTGGCATTTAAAGTCTGAGTCTAGAAGAATTCCCAAAAGTAAGAAAGATAAAACTTTTAAGAATCCAGAGATCAGAGTGAAAGGAAGAACCTGCAAAGAATATGAGAAAGAGCAACTCCAAAAGAATGAAGGATGCACACAGAATATTCTGTTTTGGAAGTCAAGTGAGTACAATGATTTGAGGAGGTAGAAAGCATGGTTAACTGTCAAATATTGTTGGTAAGATGAGGGCTGAGAATTGACTTTTGGATAAAACAGTATGGGGTAATTGTAGACCTCGATAAGAGTGATAAAGTTCTGAATAAATGGAAGAGAAAATTGGAGGAGAAAATAACTTTAAACCTCTTTCTTAGACTTTATAAGAGAAAATTGGAATTATTTTTCTGTTGTTAGGGTCAGGAGATTTTATCTAGATTTATGGGCAGTGGTCTTATTGGAGAGATGCCATTAAGTGGCCACTAGAGAATGAGATCTTGTGCCCAAGTAGAAAATACCTAAACTCCCAGACAGTTCATTTGGGGTACCAGAGGGAAGGTGGAGGGTATGGGGATAGATGCTAGAGGTGAAGAGAAAAGGTGATGATAATTGTGAAAACTTTAGAGATGGGCAATAATGTAAAATACTTGAAGCCACCTGGTAAATACTAAAGACTCTCACAGTGAAAAGGAAGAGAACATTCTGTAGTTGAGAATTAAATATACTCAACTTGGAGTCTTATTTCTCTAGTGTCTTTAATGAGGAGTCAACAGTGTGCTACAATGCTTCAAAAAGAAATTTGAAATATATAACTACTCATACTAATTTTTTTACGGACTCATCAAGAACTACATTTATTTTCTTAAGTTATATTCATATTTAAAAGTAAAACTCCTCAGGGTTTTAAGAAACATCCACCATTGTGTTTGAATTGTGAAATTGTTTTAATGAATTCATGTTAAAATAGAAGCCATTATTCTGATCATATTTATAAAAGTGTCACTACTCTAGTGACAGAATAGATTGCTATTAGACAAAGAATAATTTTTGAAATAAAAATTCCATTAAAATTATATTGTAGTAATATAAATGAACAGGAACTATTTGTTAAATAACTTACTACTATTTGCCTCAGAATAGGTAGAAATTAGTGATACATTTTTAAAGGGTTTATAAACTTTTTTTCTGTCCTACTAAATTTTGTTTCATATCATTTTTGTGAAGTTAGAATATATCTTTTCTCAGACTAAGCTATATTCTCAGGTATTTGGCACTTCTTGGTAAGAGCCCAATTATCCAAGGAGCTAAAATGGGAATATTTTAAACTGATATCCAAGTTACTTGGTTATGATTCACAGGGACCTTTCATTTCCCAGCATATCCTCCTCCTCATTCCCTTGTGAATCCCTTTTCCTTACTCATTTTCAAAACCTATCTGAAATCAAATTTCATTAATACTTTCCTATCAGTAGCACTATTTAATGGTTCTCTTTTATTTTATGGTTATGTATGCCTGATATTATGTTATTTTATGACTTTATCCCATTTCCTCCCACAATTACACTGTTGATTATTTGTTCAAATAATACTGGTCTTCTTTCAGAACTCATTAAGGAAATTACAGTATTCCCAGGGATTAAAGAAATGTTTGAAAAATATTTCTAAGAATTTTCAAAACTGAAAATGTTATAACGCTATATTTCAAGAAGCCCCATGAAGACAAAAAAGAAAATCCATGTCAGCACACTGTAGTGAAACTACTGTAATCTGTTAACAAAGGGAAAATCTTTAAAGAAGCTAGAAAAAAGTGTAAATCACATTCAAAGAATAATTATAAAATTTTCTTATAGGAAGAATGGAAAGCAGCAACATGGGATGTTATCTTTAGAGTGTTGAAAGAAAATAAGTGCCAATCAATTCATTTTCCATTGTGATCCAGTGAATTAATTTTCTATTAATCTATATCAGGTTTTGGTTGCTATGTAACAAATGACCACAAATGTAGTACCTTAAGACAATGCTAATTTATTACAGTTGTCTCTCCTTATCAGCATCCACTGAGTCCACATACTGCAAATAAAAAATTTTGGAATCACAAAAAGTGTCTATCTGGAATGTATAGAATTTCATCTCTGTCATTATTTCCTAAACAATGCAGTGTAACAACTATTACATAACATAAACAGTGCATCAGGTATTATAGATAATCTGAAGATGACTGAAAGTATATGGGTGGATGTATAGAAGTTAAGTGAATACTTAAGTCTCTGAGGACTTTGGTATGAGGGTCTGAAAGGTAGGGAGGGAAGTGGGGATCAGACTCAATCCCTCCACTCCAAAGGACAACTGTATCTCACAATTCTGTGGGTAAGAAAGTTAGGATAAAGTCACTGGTTTTCTGCTCAGTGTCTCACAGCCTGTAATCAAAATATCTGTGAGGATGATCTCATCCAGAGGCTGTGGGAAAAATATCTACTTCTTGGATCTTTCTTTCAGGCAGAAAGATCCAAGAAGTTGGCAGAACTGAGTTTCATGTAGTTCCAAGAGTGAGGTCCCATTTTATTGCTTGCCATCTGCTCAAGGCTTTTTTTCATCTCCTTGAGGCTGTCTGTATTCCTTCTCATGTGGCATGTCAAGTATTTCTTATTTATTTTCTTTTCCCCCACATTTTCATTATTGTGATAATATACATATAACACAAAATTTAGTATGCTAACAATTTTTACTGTACAGTTCAGTACTAAGTACATTCATAGTATGCAACCTTCACCAACATCCACTTCTTCAATCTTGCAAAACTGCGACTTAGTACATATTAACTCTCCATTTCCCTTTCCACTCAGTCTAGGCAGTTTACATTCTATTTTCTTTCTCTATGATTTGGACTACTCTTAGTATCACATATAAATTGATTCTATGGTATTTTTCCTATTGTAACTGACTTATTTCACTGAATGTTCTCAAATTTCATCTATATTTTAGCATATGTCAGGATTTCCTTCTTTAAAGAATGACTACTATCCATTGTATGTATATTTAATGTTTTGTTTAACCATTCATTATTGATGGATACTTGGATCACTTCCACATTATAGCTACTGTGAATAATACATCTGTGAACATGGGTAAAAAATTACCTTCCATTTCTTCCTAGATCATACCCAAGACTTGAATTACTGCACCATATGATTTGATTATTTGAGGAATTACATATTATTTTCCATAGCATCAGTGTTGTTAAACATTTGTATCAATAGTGCACAGGGTTCTACCTTCTTTGTTTTTAACAACACTTGTTATTTTCTTGGTTTCTTTTTTTTCTTGATAGCTGCCTTCTACTAGTTACAAGGTCATATTTCATTGTAATTTGTTTTGCATTTCCTTGAATTGTTAGTGATGTTGAACACCTTTTATTGTGTTGATTGACCATATGTTTATCTGGACATATATATATTTTAAAGCCTTGATTTATTTCTTTTATATTAGTGTTAAGAGCTTCTGTCTATATCCTGGATATTGATTATTTGTGAAATATGTGATTTGAAAATATTTCCCCCATTCTGGGTGTTGCCTATTGACTGATAGTGGTACATTTTGTATCTGGGTGATATTGGGGATTGAGCCCTTAGTTACTCTACTAGTGAGCTATATCCATTGCTTTCCAGCCCTCTTCTTAAATTTTTTTTTCAATTTTGAGACAGGTGCTCATGAACCAGCCAAGGTTGATCTTGAACTTGCAATCTTCTTTCCTCAGCATCCAGAGTAGCTGGGACTAGAGGTGTGTACCACTGAGTCTGACTAGTTAGGTTTCTAATGTACAAGATCTTAAGAATTTTACAAAGACTTACTTGCCTACATTTTTATGTGGTTGCCTCTGTCTTTAGTGTCATAAATGAAATAATTATCAAGTCCAACTTCATAACACTTTAACTCTATGATTTTTTCTAAGAACTTCATAATTTCATATCATCCTTTTAGGTTATGGATGCAATTTGAGTTAATTTTTGAGGAATGATATTAGGTCAGAACCAAACTTTATGTGTTTATTTGTGAATATCTCATTTTTCCCAGTACCATTTATTAAAAAGATGTCCTTTCTCCACTGAAGGTGGATGACATGATAAAGGTGATGACACCTTTATCAAAACTCAGTTATCCATTTGTACAAAGGTTTATTTTTAAAGCCTCTATTCAATTCCATTGGTCTATATTACTCCATGCCAGTTCCACACTGCTTCAGTTATGGTAACTTTGTAGTAGCTTTTTAAATCAGGGTGTGTGTGCCCTTCAGCTTTATTCCTATTTTTCAAGATTATTTTGACCATGAGATTCAATATGAATATCAAGATGGATTTTTCCAATTCTGCCAAAAATGTTATTAAAACTTGATAGAAATTATGCATGATGTTGGGTACTATTAACATCTTAATATTTCTTACACACTATACCCATATTGCTTTAGTCAGCTTTTTGTCATTGTGACTAGAAAACTCAACAATAACAATTTAAAATTGGAAAAGTTTATTTAGGGTTTCACTGTTTCAGAGGTCTCAGACTGTAGATGACTGATTCCATTGCTCTGGGTTGAATGTGAGGTAGAACATGATGGCTGAGGGTGTAGAGGAGGAAAGCAGCTCAGGATGTGAAAATCAGGAGGCAAAGAGAGCTCTACTCTCCAAGGACCAAATATAAACCCCAAAGGCATGCCCCCAGTGGCCTACCTCCTTCCACAAAAATCTACCTGCCTACAGTTAATCCCTACACACAGGTAATCCCTTCAAGTGGATTAATGTATTGATTAGGTTAAGGCTTTCAGAACCCAATCTTTCATCTCTGAACATTCTTGCATCATCTCACACATTAGCTTTGGGGGATACCTCCTAGCTAAACCATAATACATGAGATTATTTTCAATATTTATATCTTCTTTAATTTCTTTCTAATTTTTTTATATTTTTTAATTTATAAGACTTTCACTACATTGGCTAATGTATATATCTATATGTAATTTTTGATACTGTTATACACAATTGGCTTATTAACTTCCTTTGGGGGTGTTCATGATTAGTGTATGGAAATGGAAACAATTTTTCCATGTTAATTTTTTATTCTGCTCCTTTGCTGGGTTCATTTATTCCAACAGTATTTTGTAAGCTTTAGGTTTTTCTACTTCATAAATCATACTATATATGAACAGAGATTATTTTGCTTCCTTCTAGTATAGATACCCTTCATTTTTTTTCTTTCCTAATTGCTGTGGTTAGGGCTTCCAGTCTTTTGTTAAAGAGAAGTGATGAAAATGGGCAGGCAACCTTGCCTTATTTATGACCTTAGAGAAACAACTTGTAGTCTTTTATCATTGAGTGTATCTGCTGTGGGTTTTTTGTATATAGCTTTTGTTATGTTGAAGTAGTTTTATTCTATTGCTAGCTTATTGAATATTTTTGTGAATTTAATTTTGTCAAGTGCTTTTATTGCATCAGTTGAGATAATCATGTGTTTTTCTCCATTCTGTTAATCTATTATATTGATAGTCATATTTTTATCATCCTCCCATCTCAGGGAAAAAAATCCTTTTTGATCATGATATATAATTATTTTGATACCCAGTTAAATTAAATTCCCCACTATTTTGTCAAGGATTTTTGCATCAGTGTTCCTAAAGCTCATGGGTTTGTGTTTTCTTTATCTTGGGGTACATTTGTCTGGCTTGGGCATTAGACCACTGCTAGCCTCACAGAACAGTCATCGGTGTCATTTCTCTTTAACTTTTGTCAGTTTGAGAAGTATTGGATAGTTGTTACTAAAATGTTTGGTAGGCTTTACATTGAAGCTATCAAATCAGGTCCAGGGGTTTCTTTGTTGGGAGATGGTTGATTCCTGACTCAATTTCTTTACTAGTTAAGGGTGTAGGCAGATTTTCTATCTTTGCAATTTAGTCTTGGTAGGTTTTGTCTCTTTCATCTAGGTAATTCAATTTTGTGGACATGTAATTGCTCTTGGAATTCTCTTAAAATCCCTTTGTTTCTTCAGAATTGGTGACAGTACACCTATTTTCTTTTCCCATCATAGTAATTTGTCATTTTTTACTTAGCTAAAGATTTGTCAATGTTGTTAAACTTTGATTTTTTCTTTGATTTTCTTTATTATTTTACTATTTTCCATTTTGTTTATTTCTGCTTTAATCTCTATTGTATCCTTTCTGATTGTGACTTTGAGTTTAGGTTTTCTTCACTTGTGTAGATGATCCCTTCCCAGTTAAACTACTAAGGGCATCTCGAGTTCTTACACTTCCAATCTCTCTGAATCTGCAATGATTTGTAGAAAAATTTATTTCTAACAGGTATATTCATTAAGATAGCCTCCTCCAGATACTCTATAATCTTCAAATCAACCATTAACCACCTTAATTACCCCTAAAAAATCTCTTTTGCCATGTACAGTATAATCACAGGAATGACACCAGAAGGTTGAGTTCATGGGGGTTCTCCTAGAATTCTGCCTATTGTGATAGTTCAGTCTCTGGCCACTGTCATTCCTCCATGAGCAAAATATATTCACCATCTCCTGAGTTTGCAATGATGTCATTCTACTAAAGTTTCAGTAAACAGTTTAATTACTCAAACAAATCTCAATAATTTATTGATATCACTGTATTAATAAATAATTAATTTATTGTAATCACCTGATTAGTCTAATCAGGTTTAGGGAGGTTTCTCATAGTTGTGTGCTAGGAATAGCTCCAGGGCATAATTCCTTCTATTTGTTGACTTGTGAAATAAGAGACAAGGTATCTACCTCTAATCAACTTCAACTTAATAGACAACAATAGAACAGACCCAGGATAGTAAATAATATCTTGGTTAAAAATGGGGTGTGTTTGGAAGCTAAAAAAGAGTCACTGGTCCAAAGCAATTTTGAAATCCAGAAGAAGTTCCCAAATTAGGTTGTTAGATGTGTTCTTGACTCTGCCAACTGACTTTTGATTCTCCTACTGTGGTTCTTGATTCCATGTTCTGCATTGTTCTTCTTTTTAATGAAAGGTTGTGTGTTTCTTACAAGTAACTAGGACCCCTCTAATTCAAACACTGATTATTAGTTTCTGTCTTTCTCTTTTCCTCTAATGCTACAATTCCAACAACATAACTGTACTACAAATCTTACAATCCATCAATCATACCAACACTCACATATCCCTTAATTCCTCATACACTTACTTCCTTTCTTGTGAAGTCTGAATTTCATTGTCCAAATATTTTAAAGATGGCCTTACATTGCCCTTCAACTGCCTTATTGTCTTTTGATAAAATCTGTTTTATTCTTCCCTCTTCCAGCATCAATTGATAATCTTATATTTAGTTTCACTGAGAAAATAGAAATAACCAGAAAAGTACTTTCACAAGCTACAACAGTGCTTCTGTCCAAATTTAAGCTACCTTTTCTCTGTGTACATCATACAAATCAACCATTAACAACCTTAATTACCCCTTAATTAATTGTGTACATTGTCCTCAGCCCTACCACTGGTAAACTCTAGCTCTTGTAATTTGAGCTCATCTCTGTGGTCTTTGCAGTAACATTGCTCTTACAAGTTTCCCTCTGCACCAGAATTTTCAAAAACATAAAGACATGTTTTTATTTCTTACATATTAAAAGATCTTCTCTTGATCCCACTTTTCTGTTTACTTACCACAGCATTTTTCTCCTGTCACTACAGAAAACAAACTCCTCATAAAATTAGCTCTATTCCCTTTTTTCCACCTTCTTCTTCTAATTCTCTCTTTTATTTTTTTATTTTTTAATTAATTAATTAATTAATTAATTTTTACGGTGCTGGGGATTGAACCCAGGGCCTTGTGCTTGAAAGGCGTGCACTCTACCAGCTGAGCTATCTCCCCAGCCCTAATTCTCTCTTTTAAACCAAACACAATCAGGCACTAGATGTCACCATTCAACACATACTATTCTCATCAAAGACATGAAATTGTTAGATCCAGTTTTCATTTTCTATCTGCATCTAAACTATCAGTAGCATTTGATGAGATAGTATCACCTTCCTCATTAAAATACCTGGCTTGGTTTCTGTAACAGTACAGATCTTGGTTTTCTTCCTGTTTTTATGATTTCTTTTTGTCACTTTGATGATTTTCTCATTTATATCTTCAACCAGGTCTTCTCACCTGAACTCCAGATTCATGTATCCAGCTCGCTATTTGACATGATGCCTTGAAAACCTAATAGGATTATCAAATATAGCATATCCAAAATTAAGGTCCTATTCCCCCCACAACCCCCATATCCTACTACTTCACAGTCTTTTCTGCTTTACAAAGGATACCTTTATTATTTCAAATGCTTAGGTCAAAGACCGAGATCCTTTAGCTTCTCTAATGTTCCTCATCTGATATCCAATAATCCTATCATGTCTAACTTGAGAATTGTTCATTCTTATCTTCATTTTTACTACTGAGCCCAGACCAATGCCACGTCTTGTTTGTATTTTTACATATCATTCTGTTTCCTTGTTCCCCATTACATTTCAGTCTTTTCTCAATACAGCAGCTTGAGTGATTAAGTCTAAATGTGTTACTCTGCTTAAAACATGGCAATTATTTCCCATGTCACTCAGAATTAGAGCCAAAAACTTAAAGTGACCTCTCTGATTTCATCTCCCTACATTCTCCTCTTCCACATTGTCTTTGAAACATTCTGGTCTCATTGATGCATCCGGATCATGAGAAGCCTGTCATTTCTAAGGCTCTTGCCCTCACAGTTCCTTCTCTGTTGAGTCCTCTACATAGCTGCATGGCTTCATTTACACCTACCACCTTCAGGTGTTCACCTAGATGTACACTTTTATCTGAAGGCTTTCTTTGATCCTGTTCTATAAAATTGTAATGCTTCTTTCTAACATTATTTTCTTATTTTTCGTAGCAGTATCACTGTTAATAAGCATCAGCTTATTTATCTTATTTTTTCTATCTCCCCACTTCCATATGTAATATCCATGAGGAGAAATTTATTTCCAGTTTTTTTTTTTTACTGCTACACTCTTTGACCCTTCACCTGTACATACAAGTAATAGGTAATAAGTAATTTCTTTTAAATGAGTAGTGGATGAATGATCACATGATAGTTATTGCTGTACCATAATTATCTACTTGCTAATAAATTTCCCACAATAAGTTCTAAGTTCCTTAGTGGCAATCATTGTAATATGTAATATAATATGTGTCAAGAACTGTGAAAGATCTGAAATACTACCCTACTGGTAAGGTAACAAGGTAGACTGCTATTGTTTCATAGATGCTAGCAGAAGAGTTGAGACTCTGGTGTATACACAAAGGACTTTATGATTCTGATAGAGCAAACAACATGGGCATGTCTGCATTGGTCCTTCTGACCCTTCATAAGTTTCTTGTGAATAGGATAATATAGAGGTGACCAGTTGTATGTAAGTATGATGTGAGTTTGCATCACAGCTAAGGAGGCTATGCTTATGAAACCAAATCTTTTAAAATGAGCTTCATACAAACTTGTTCATCCTTTGCTGGCATCATTGTCCCATGCCTGTGATCTCAGAGATTCTGAAAGCTGGGTTAGGAGGATCATAAGTTCAAGGTCAGCCTCAGCAAGTTAGCAAGACCCTTTCTCAAAAATAAAATAAATAGAAATAAATAAAAAGGGCTGGGGATGTAGTTCACTGGTAAAGAACCCCATGCTACAATCCCCAGTATCAAAAAAAAAAATTAAATATTTCTTTTGACTGTTGATTTACAGGGAGATATTATCATTCCTATATGGAATAATAACTTGCTCCCTCTTATAGAGGAAGTGACTATCTCTTTTTCACGACTGTTTGCTATTTAACTGTCCTTGAAGGGGTAGTAAATGATGTGCAGAAACATAAAAGACCTGTGGACAATCAATTCTCCCAATAGTACAGATCTCTCTGTATATATATATACATATATATATATATATACATATATACATATATACATATATATACATATATATATAGATAGATAGATAGATAAATAGATACATATATCTCCATATCAAGATATTATGGAAGAACTTTAAAACTATATGTTGAGTGAAGTAATTATTCATT
This sequence comes from Sciurus carolinensis, assembly GCF_902686445.1. Classification (NCBI taxonomy): domain Eukaryota; kingdom Metazoa; phylum Chordata; class Mammalia; order Rodentia; family Sciuridae; genus Sciurus; species Sciurus carolinensis. The sequence goes on from NC_062224.1 coordinate 34,340,908, forward strand.
CTTATTTAAAATGTAGTAATCTTGAATATTATTTTTGAGTTGGTATTCCTTTAGCAGATTTAATTATTTCTATACATTTACTTTGTTTTTTTTTATTGTAAACAAATGGGATACATGTTGTTTCTCTGTCTGTACATGGCGTAAAGGCATACCATTTGTGTAATCATAAATTTACATAGGGTAATGTTGTTTGAATCATTCTGCCATTTTTTCCCTTCCGCCCCTCCCCTCCCACCCTTCCCCTCCATCTATACAGTCCTTCCTTCCTCCATTCCTGCCCCCCTCCCTAAACCCAACTCCGACCCCAACACTAACCCTTCCCACCCCCCATTATGTGTCATCATCCACTTATTAGCGATATCATTCTTCCTTTGGTTTTTTGAGATTGGCTTATCTCACTTAGCATGATATTCTCCAGTTTCATCCATTTGCCTGCAAATGCCATAATTTTATCATTCTTTATGGCTGAATAATATTCCATTGTACACATATATGCCACAGTTTCTTTATCCATTCATCAATTGAAGGACATCTAGGTTGGTTCCACAATCTGGCTATTGTGAACTGAGCAGCTATGAACATTGATGTGGCTGTATCTCTGTAATATGCTGATTTTAAGTCCTTTGGGTATAGGCCAAGGAGTGGGATAGCTGGGTCAAATGGTGGGTCCATTCCAAGTTTTCTAAGGAATCTCCACACTGCTTTCCAGAGTGGCTGCACTAATTTGCAGCCCCACCAGCAATGTAAGAGTGTACCTTTCTCCCCACATCCTCGCCAACACCTGTTGTTGCTTGTATTCTTGATAATTGCCATTCTAATTGGGGTGAGATGGAATCTTAGGGTGGTTTTGATTTGCATTTCTCTTATTACTAGAGATGTTGAACATTTTTCCATATGTTTGTTGATTGCTTGTATATCTTCTTCTGTGAAGTGTCTATTCATTTCCTTAGTCCATTTGTCAGTTGGATTATTTACATTCTTGGTGTAGAGTTTTTTGAGTTCTTTATAGATTCTGGAGATTAGTGCTCTATCTGAAGTATGATTGGCAAAGATTTTCTCCCACTCTGTAGGCTCTTTCTTCGCATTGCTGATAGTTTCCTTTGCTGAGAGAAAGCTTTTTAGTTTGAATCTATCCCAGTTATTAATTCTTGCTTTTATTTCTTGTGCTATGGGAGTCCTGTTGAGGAAGTCTGGTCCTAAGCCGACATGTTGAAGCTCTGGACCTACTTTTTCTTCTATAAGATGCAAGGTCTCTGGTCTGATTCTGAGATCCTTAATCCATTTTGAGTTTAGTTTCGTGCATGGTGAGAGATATGGGTTTAGTTTCATTCTGTTGCATATGGATTTCCAATTCTCCCAGCACCATTTGTTGAAGAGGCTATATTTCCTCCATTGCATATTTTTGGCCCCTTTGTCTAGTATGAGAAAATTGTATTTATTTGGGTTTGTGTCCGTGTCCTCTATTCTGTACCATTGATCCACCTTTCTATTTTGGTACCAATACCATGCCGTTTTTGTTACTATTGCTTTGTAGTAGAGTTGAAGATCTGGTATTGCGATACCCCCTGCTTCACTCTTTCTGCCAAGGATTGCTTTAGCTATTCTGGGTTTTTTATTCTTCCAGATGAATTTCATAATTGCTTGCTCTATTTCTCTAAGGTACATCATTGGGATTTTAATTGGAATTGCATTGAATCTGTATAGCACTTTTGGTAGTATGGCCATTTTGACAATATTAATTCTTCCTATCCAAGAACATGGGAGATCTTTCCATCTTCTAAGGTTTTCTTGAATTTCTTTCTTTAGTGTTCTGTAGTTCTCATTGTAGAGGTCTTTCACCTCTTTTGTGAGATTGATTCCCAAATACTTTATTTTTTTCGAAGCTATTGTGAATGGGGTAGTTTTCCTGATTTCTCTTTCTGAAGATTCATCACTTATGTATAGAAATGCCTTAGATTTATGTGCATTGATCTTATATACCACGACTTTACTGAATTCACTTATGAGATCTAAAAGTTTTCTGGTGGAATTTCCGGGTTCCTCTAAGTATATAATCATATCATCAGCAAATAGGGATAGTTTGAGTTCTTCTTTTCCTATTCATATCCCTTTAATTTCTTTGGTCTGTCTAATTGCTCTGGCTAGAGTTTCAAGGACCATATTGAATAGAAGTGGTGAAAGAGGGCATCCCTGCCTTGTTCCAGTTTTTAGAGGGAATGCTTTCAGTTTTTCACCATTTAGAATGATATTAGCCATGGGTTTAGCGTAGATGGCCTTTAAAATGTTAAGGAATGTTCCCACTATCCCTATTTTTTCTAGTGTTTTTAGCATGAAGGGGTGCTGTATTTTATCAAATGCTTTTTCTGCATCTATCGAAATAATCATGTGATTCTTGACTTTAAGTCTATTGATATGGTGAATGACATTTATTGATTTTCTGATGTTGAACCAACCTTGCATCCCTGGGATGAAACCCACTTGATCATGGTGCACTATCTTTTTAATATGTTTTTGTATGCAATTTGCTAAAATTTTGTTTAGAATTTTTGCGTCGATGTTCATTAAGGATATTGGTCTGAAATTTTCTTTCCTCGATGTGTCTCTGTCTGGTTTAGGAATCAGGGTAATATTGGCTTCATAGAATGAGTTTGGGAGAGTTCCCTCCTCTTCTATTTTCTGGAATACTTTGAGAAGTATTGGAATGAGTTCTTCTTTAAAAGTTTTGTAGAACTCGGCTGAGAACCCATCTGGTCCTGGACTTTTCTTTGTTGGAAGGCTTTTGATGACTTCTTCTATTTCATTACTTGAAATTGGTCTATTTAAATTGTGTATGTCCTCCTCGTTCTGTTTAGGCAATTCATATGTCTCTAGAAACCTGTTGATGTCTTCGAAATTTTCTATTTTGTTGGAGTATAGATTTTCAAAATAGCTTCTAATTATGTTTTGTATTTCGGTCGTGTCTGTTGTGATATTTCCTTGTTCATTCCGAATTTTAGTGATTTGGGTTTTCTCTCATCTTCTCTTTGTTAGTGTGGCTAAAGGTTTATCAATTTTGTTTATTTTTTCGAAGAACCAACTATTTATTTTGTCAATTTTTTGTATTGTTTCTTTCGTTTCAATTTCGTTGATTTCAGCTCTCAGTTTAACTATTTCCTGTCTTCTACTACTTTTGGTGTTGGTCTGTTCTTCTTTTTCTAGGGCTTTGAGCTGTAGTGTTAGGTCATTTATTTTTTGAGTTTTACTTCTTTTATTAAATGCCCTCCATGAAATAAATCTTCCTCTAAGTACCGCTTTCATAGTGTCCCAGAGATTTTGATATGATGTTTCTTTGTTCTCGTTTACCTCTAAGAATTTTTTAATTTCCTTCCTAATATCTTCTGTTATCCATCCATCATATAGTAGCATATTGTTTAATCTCCAGGTGTTGGAGTAGTTTCTGTTTTTTACTCTTTCATTAATTTGTAACTTCAATCCATTATGATCTGATAGAATACAAGGTAGTGTCTCTTGTATTTGCTGACATTAGCTTTGTGGCATAATATATGGTCTATTTTAGAGAAGGATCCATGTGCTGCTGAGAAGAAAGTGTATTCGCTCTTGGTTGGATGGTATATTCTATAAATGTCTGTTAAGTCTAAATTATTGATTGTGTTATTGAGATCTATGGTTTCTTTGTTCAATTTTTGTTTGGAAGATCTGTCTGGTGGTGAAAGAGGCATGTTAAAATCACCTAGTATTATTGTGTTATGGTCTATTTGGTATCTAAAATTGAGAAGGATTTGTTAAACATACATGGATGAGCCACTGTTTGGGGCATAGATGTTTATGATAGTTATATCTTGCTGATTTATGCTTCCCTTAAGCAGTATGAAATGTCCTTCTTTATCCCTTCTAACTAACATTGGCTTGAAGTCCACATTATCTGAAATGAGGATGGATACTCCAGCTTTTTTGCTGAGTCCATGTGCATGGTATGCTTTTCCCCATCCTTTCACCTTTAGTCTATGGGTATCTCTTTCTATGAGGTGAGTCTCTTGCAGGCAACATATTGTTGGATCTTTCTTTTTAATCCAATCTGCCAGTCTATGTGTTTTGATTGATGAATTCAGGCCATTAACATTCAGGGTTATTATTGAGATATGATTTGTATTCTCGGTCATTTGGTTCATATTTAAAATTTTTGACACATCTTGGTTCCTCCTTTATTTGACAGTTCCTTTAGGATAATTCCTCCCTTTGCTGATTTGCTTCTTTGTTTTTTATCTCTTCCTCATGAAATATTTTGCTGAGAATGTTCTGTAATGCTGGCTTTCTTTTGTAAATTCTTTTAACTTTTGTTTATCATGGAATGATCTTATTTCATCGTGAAATTTGAAGGTAAGTTTTGCTGGGTATAAGATTCTTGGTTGGCATCCATTTTCTTTCAGAGCTTGAAAAATGTTGTTCCAGGCCCTTCTAGCTTTTAGGGTCTGGATTGAAAAATCTGCTGATATCCGTATTGACTTCCCCCTGAATGTAATTTGGTTCTTTTCTCTCACAGCCTTTAAAATTCTGTCTTTATTTTGTATGTTAGGTATTTTCATTATAATGTGCCTTGGTGTTGGTCTGTTGTAATTTTGTGTATTTGGAGTCCTATAAGCCTCTTGGACTTGATTTTCCATTTCATTCTTCAGATTTGGGAAATTTTCTGATATTATTTCTTCAAATAGATTGTTCATTCCTTTGGTTTGTTTCTCTAAGCCTTCCTCAATCCCAATAATTCTCAAATTTGGCCTTTTCATGATATCCCATAGTTCTTGGAGATTCTGTTCATGATTTCTCACCATCTTCTCTGTTTGTTCAACTTTGTTTTCGAGGTTAAATATTTTGTCTTCAATATCTGAAGTTCTGTCTTCCAGCTGTTCTATCCTATTGGTTATGCTTTCTATGGAGTTCTTAATTTGGTTTATTGTTTCCTTCATTTCAAGGATTTCTGTTTGGTTTTTTTTCAGTATCTCTAACTCTATTGAAATGATCTTTTGCTTCCTGAATTTGCTCTGTTAACTGTCGATTGGTGTGATCGTTCAATGCCTGCATTTGCTCTTTCATCTCATCGTTTGCTTCCCTAATCATTTTAATTATGTACATTCTGAACTCCCTTTCTGTCATTTCTTCTGCCATGCTGTCGTTGGATTTTATTGATGTAACATCTAGATTTGTTTGGGGCATTTTCTTCCCTTGTTTTCTCATATTGTTCAGGAATCAGTGGGTCATTAAGATATTGCAGATTTCCTCTATCGACTTATAATGTCCCTGAAGATTGCTAGTATATCCCCTCTTATCCTTCAGTAGCCTGAAGTCTTGGAGGAGGTTGATAATGCAGAGCTCCACGAAGAAGCTGCCTCTCTAGGGGTGGTAACCCTCAGGTGGCATATATTCCCTGCTAGTTGTCAGAGGTGCCTCCACTTGTTGACCAATGGTCATCCAATGGGGAACTAGACTGCAGGCTGAGGCAAGGCCTGTTTGTGCCTGTGTCTCTGGTTTTACTGTCCCTGTGGGAAAACCTCCCCCGGTCGGGAAGACTCACTCGGTGGGGAAGTCTCGCTGGTCAGTTGCCCTCCCAGAGGTTCCCCTCAATCTACAACTACCACCTGGGCTGGGTTGTCTTCCTCTGCAATGATCCCAGGGGCCCGGACCTACCTCCTGGGCCTGGGAGCCTCACCCTTCGCAGGCGAGTCTCCTTAGGCTGCCTCTCCCAGAGAATCTGCCCACAGCCCTGGAAACTTCGCTCCGCCCCTAGGCGTGTCTCTGTGCGGCTCTTCCAGCAAGAAGCCACCTAGCTCCTGGGACCCTGCTCTGTACCAATCGCCTGGCTATGCAGCCCCTCCCCTGAGCCACCACCTGGAGCCCTGTACAATAGCTCTGAGACCCAGAGACCCACCACACACCTCCTCCTCTGGACAGCCGCCCGGTTTCCGAGGCAGTCACTAGGAGTCCAAACAACTCACTTCGGGTCTCCTCCTCCCGCCAACCACCCGTAGCCCTAGGCAGTCACTCCAAGTCCATGTGACCTGCCCTGTTCCTCCTCCTCCTCCTTGGGGTAGCTCTCCGGGTGTTCAGGAGCAGTGGCTCCGAGACCAAGTGACCCACCACGCTCCTCCTGCAGGCAGGCCACCGGTGTTCAGGAGCGGTCGCTTTTAGTCCAATCAACTCACCACTGGCCTCCTCCTCTGGCAACCGCCTGTGGTTCTGATGCAGTCACTCCCAGACCATGCGTCCCACCGCTCTCCTCCTCTAGGCAGGCTACCAGTGTTCTGGAGCAGCTGCTCCGAGTTCAAACAGCTCGTCACACAGCTCCTCCTCTGGCAACCGCCCGCGGCTCTGATGCAGTCACTCCCAGGTCAAGCAAAACGCCACGCTCCTCCTCCTCCTCCGGGCAACCTCCCGGCGCTCAGGAGTGCTCGCTCTGAGTTCAAACAGTTCACCACGCAGCTCCTCCCCTGGCAACCGCCTGTGGCTCTGATGCAGTCACTCCTAGACCCAAGCGACCCTCCAGGCCTCTCCTCCTCCTCCGGGCAACCCCCCGGTGTTCAGAAGCGGTCACTGTGGGTCCAAACAGCTCGCCACGCAGCTCCTCCTCAGGCAGCCACCCAGAGCCCCAGCCTATACATTTACTTTGACATTATTTTATCTTTTTGTTTTACAAGTACTCCCTTACTCTTATATACTGTTTTAAATTGTTAATGAATTTTAACTATTGATAAAGTCTAGAGTTCAATTACTTCAGCCTTGTCATAGTCTCCAAACACATAACCATCTGAAAGCATAGAAAAGCCTGAAATTCAAAGCAATTACAGTCATAGAGAACATGCTTCAAAATACAGAATATTTCATAAATGCATTTGAAATTTATAATAATTATCTAATCAAAGAACAACCTTAGTGAATTTAATTAACATACTAGAATACTCAATTAACATTTGTCTTCCCTCATGAATCTTTCATGAGGGTCATGAAATATAGAGGAAAAAAAATGTTTGAAGAAACAAGAAGAGTCAATGTAATAGACTTATAGCTATTATTAGTTTAAAATCTATTTCCAAAACATGTCTTTTGATCATTCATGTTAAGATTTTGTGTGATTGTAAATGAAAAGAAAAGGCACAGTGCCTGGCATATAATAATTGTTGAAATTTGTTATTATTAATTAATGAACCAGAAGAAAAAGAATCATTTTTAAGAGCATAGGCTCTGACTTCAGGTCTGGGTTGGGATTGTGTAAGTACTAATGAGCATTAAAAAATTATGTTCCTCCTCTTACAATCTTATATTTCTCATATCTAAAACCGGAATAATATTGTTTTTTAGATATTTCCTGAGGATTAAGTAAAATGGAATGCATATTAATAGGTAGTTCCCACACTATACTGGTATCTTGCTGGTGCAGATCTCTCTGTAAACCCTAGTGGTGACCCTTGCTTAGAATCTAGGCACTAACATTTTTCAAAATCACTGGTAATATACTCACCCCTATCCTTTTTTTTTTTAACTTAACATGGGCATCTTCCCTATGTAGCTAAGACCAGAGAGAGTTTGATGCTCAAGCACATGAGGTCATAGGAGTTATTTCCTCTATGACCTTTTAAATGTTTTTCAAGGTACATATTATGAGCTCAGACTTCCATTTTGTATATTTTGTGCTTATTCCTCATAAATAAACCTCAACAGGGTCATCTGTCCATCAGAGAATTTCTAAGATAGCCAATCTGAAATGAAATGGACCTGATCCTGGGTTCTTTTCCTCATAAACTTCCTTGGCAACTACATCCATCCATTTTCTTCTACCTCAGTGAAATGCCATGAAAATGGCAGTGAGGACCTCTTTGACAGCTCACCGGCTATCTCCTTATGCCCTTGTCTCAGGACCAGCTAATGTAATTATATTTGCACAATTACTACAGGCCATTCAGGTAATTTTTCTCACAATAATTAAAAGGTGCTGTAGAGTCATTCGCTTTTCTACTGAGAGCCATAGTACACATAAACACACTCTTCAGAAACTCTATTGACAGACATCCTATTATCAATGTAACAGCTCCCAGCCCAAAGCTTACTATGTACTAAACTCTGAGTAAACAGTAACTGCAATTGTTATTGTGAACAATGATGCTTGTGATGATGATAATTGAGGAGATCAATAATTATTCATAAACAGTGAAATATCCTTGAATCTCAATTATGAGAACATATCCATAGTACTGCATTTCTCAGTCAGAAATAGATACAAGGTTATAATTTCTGTGTCCTTTTAGTGAGGTATATACTCAATTACGGCTAGTCAGGAGACTTATTTTATTGAATATTACATTTATGATTGGAATTTTTAAATGTGTATAGAAATCTATATAGGAGCAAAGTGTGGTCAAAAAGCACATTTGAATTTTAATAGCATTTTTTATAAAAAATTGCTATATTTTAAAATATCATTTTTGTTGGCATAAAAAATTGTACATATTTGTGGGGCACCATGAGATATTTCAATGCACTCATATTTTGTATAATATTCAACTCGAGGTAAGTATCTGTTTCTTCAAACATTTATCATTTCTATGTCATATAATCATTAAAACACCTTTCCTAGCTTTGAAATATACAGTGCACTACCATTATCTGTGGTAAATAACACACCAGAACTTCTGAGTCCTCTTTAAATGTAACTTACTACCTCTTGGTTAAACTTTCTCCATACCACCTGCCTCCCCGCTCCCTCCAGCTTCTGGTAACCACTATTTTATTCTCAGATTCTCTGAGATAGATTGTTTTTGATTCCACATACAAGTGAGATCATGTGGTCTTTGTCTTTCTCTATCTGTCTTTCAGTTCTTGGCTATTGTGAAGTGTTCTGCAATAAACATGGGGGGCACATATTCTTTGATATATCAAATAAAAACCTATCAACTTTAAACAGTCTTTTGTAAGAGAACTACAACTTAACTGCAGGAATTTTTAAAAATCTTACTACCATTTGAATATTGATTGCATCTACTGCAGTATCTTCCTGGATAGCAGATAGCTGGGTTCTCTTTAATGGAAGCTGTGCTGGATAGATACTTTACATTTGCAGCAACTTGTTTCTTTTTGTCTCTGTGTAACAAGAACTCCTAGATATCTTCTGCAGATTGCATGAAATAGGAATCAAAGCTTCAGTTTCTTGGGGACTGTAATGATACCTACAGGCTTTGAAACCAACCCCCAAATCTGTATCTCTATGTCTTTATCTATCTATCTATCTATCTATCTATCTATCTATCTATCTATCTATCTATCTTTTATGTGTATTACATACTTAGAGATAATCTTTAAAAATACAAAGACTTAAACTTTCTTCATACTTATCTCTCACTTGGAATATTTATCATTATTGTTTTTCATTGTTGAGTAACATTTAATTTTGCTTTGCTACAGATTTCTAAACTTGAGAAATCTTTATTCTAAATATAGAAGAAACTGTGTTCATTTTGTTTATTTCTAATTGTATCTACTTAATGAAATACAGCTACTCTAATTAGAATCAAAGATTTAGAAGTATTTATTTTTAGTGTATTCATACATTCCTACTAACTTTTGATTGCATTTGTAAGTACTGGACTAATCAAAGCAGGAAATTTCTTAGAGGGCAACTATATTTTTGAAATTGGGTATTTTATAGAAACTATAAAAAATCAGATGCTTCTAATAATTAGATGCTTCTAATGCTCATTCTCCTCCATGTAAAAGTAGCATTTTTAAAATTGAAAATGATTTATCATTTAGTAAAATGCCTTATTAATTTCATAACCTCATTCAGTGATTTGATTTCTATTTTCATACCTGAAACTTATTTCTTCCATCCTAATTCCTCTTACAAGGTAATATCTGTACTGTTTTTGACTACATGCTTGGATAAAAACCGATAATAGCCAAGGATCCCAGTGTAATAATCATCAATGGAAATCAATGCCATTTTGCATTGGTATGTGTAGCACAGTTGAACAACATCACTTAGTACATTCCTATGAAGTCTTTTTGGTTTGTTTTTCACAGAATCTAATGACAAGAAGTAGTTAGAGTCAAGAGTTGTAGAAAGAATATTAGATAAAGGATCATAATATTTAAATTCAAATTCTACTCTACAACTTCCTAAGTATATAACCTTGGCCAGATTAATAACTTTTCATAACCTCATATTTTACCTTTGTAAAATGCAACAACAGTAATCATTCCTATCACCTAGGGTTGTTTTCAAAGTTGAATCTATATAACACATTTGGTACAGATCCCATTATATAAGGTATTTAGTAGCTATTAGCCATAATTCTACACTAACATTTACACCTTCCCTTTCCATTCTTCCCCTTACTTTTCTTTCCTAGAATGTCTTTGTGGAAATTAACTCATTTGTCTGCATGTTTACCTGAAAAAAAAATGTTCTTTGTTGTACAATTAGGTGATGCAATGATTTGTGAAATACTAAACTCCATACAAATCAAGACTACACATTTTATTGTATAGTGGACTTGGGGTTTTCCAAATATTGATTTTTTATAAGTAGTTATTTTAAATCTAGCAAGAGAAGGAAAACTGAAATGACTATGATTACAAATTAGTGAAACCTTAATTTTACAAACACTAAGGCTGAATGATGCTATTTATTAGAATATTTAGAAAAAACCTGATTTTCTTAAATTGAGAATTAAAATTATACCTTCTCAATATCCAGTATAAAAATCAGAAGTCCACTTTTCATATCAAAGTATATTTTTTCCCTCAAAGATATCCTTTCATTTAGTTTTCTTAATGCAGTGAGAGACTCATAGTAAGGTTATTTCCATTTGAAATCTACCTGTTCAATGTGTGAGAACACTGTGGAGAGTCAGCCTAAGAACTGCAGTTTTGTTGTTCAATTTCCAGTTGTGATTTTGAAGCAAACAGCTACTGTTGGTTTGAAGTAATTGCTGTTGGCAATTTTGACTGGATGTGAAGCTCACAAAGTGATCTTTCTGCTGATTTTAAGTAATTGGCTCCATGTCAACATCACACTCACAACACATCTCAAGGTAGGAAGCAAGCAAAACTCTGCTAACTACTCCTGTGTACTGGTCAGATGGTTCCAGATAGAAAAGAGACACAGATGTGTTCAATGCTATCACAAGCATCAATAGGACAGTTTAATTTTGTTCTTAGTGGCATTTGGTCTGCATGAAATGATTGCTATATCGGTGGTATGAATGTGGTATAGATATATTTTAGGATGGATTAACCAAAATTATTGTTTTTATATCATTCAGTATTTTTATAAAAGCAAATTTGACTAACAATCACTGCTGAATTTGTTTTATTATAAAATTATAATTTTAGTTGTATACCAAATTTACTCAGTGTTGGGTTAAAAGATGAAAGTCTTAGTGTAAATTCCAGTAGGCTAAATAATGATTTGTTTTGTATTCCAATTGACCATTTTATCTTCATTCTGAAGAATAGCAACAGCTTATCACATGTTGCTAAACTCCAGAGCTAAACTTTCAGCCAGACAGGGTTTGGATGCACACTTTCTTTATGGTAAATATCAAAACCAATCTTCAATTACCTTCACAAGAGTAATCAGGCCTAGTGTTTGTAGAAATACTCCTGAACATATTAGGTGTTCTGGTTTTACTTTTAAGAATTGCTATTGCACTAAGTTCACATGATTTTAATTTAACTTAGGAGCATGTCATGAGTTTTCTATTTTTTCATATGACAAGAACATTTTTCCTCCATGAGTGGATTATAATTTAAATAAGACTTTTCCTCTATTCTCTTGAAAAGGCTCCCAGGGTTTTGAGAGCCATGAAGCATGCACCTCAACAGATAAGTAAACAGGCAGCAAGAATAACTGCAGGAAAAAAAGGTGTCCCTTATGACACCCAATTATCAATTGGCTGTTGACCAAGTGGGAGCGTTCAAAGGTTAAATATTTAGGGTATCTCATACATTATGCCTGCTTCTTGTGTTTGCTCTTTTTCAGCTTTTATAACTATGGCATGTCAGTGGGAGTAGCTGAGCTGCAGTTGTATACAGAAAGCCCTGGTGACTTAACAGTACTCTGGAGAGTGTTATACAACCAGAGCAACTAGTGGTCAGAGATGAACATCCAGCTGGGGTGCCTGACCCAGCCCTTCTACTTGACACTGGATAAAGTCAATCTTTGCATTTATGATGGAATCTCAGCTATTGATGACATCAGATTTGAAAACCGTACCCTTTTCTGTCTGGTGAGAGCTGCAAGGAGCCAGATCACTTCTGGTGTCCCCACAACAAGGTTTGCATAAAAAAAGCTTCAGTTATGTGATCTGGCGGATGACCATGGTGACTATGCTGATGAAGTTGAATGTGGTAAGATTTTGGCATTACTCTGTTTTATTGTTTTTGACCCTCTGATTTTAATCAAAAGTGGTGATCTTGAATAACTCACTATTTTATTTTCTAGCCAATCAATTCATTGCCATAGGCATACTTGTTAATGAATATCTGATATTATATTATTCTTAATTAATCAGGGATAGTAGCATTTATTAAGGAGACTTATTAACTAGATCCTAGGGAGACAATGGAAGAACCCAATTTTGCAGAATCTCTGCCTTTATGGGGTCTACAATCTAACTGAAGAGTTGAATATTCTGAAAATTAATAAATATAAAACATCAAATCTGCCAGGAGCTGTGAAGAGGGGTGCTGGAACTTTATATAATAATGGTATTTGCTTTATCTGAGATTCTAAAAATAAAAAGTCAAAGTGTACATCAAAAAGCCCTGATGTGTGACTGCAAGACAGATGAAAGACAGCTCGTGTGGATCCAGTGAGGGAAGTGGGCAAGAGGGAAAAATAGAGGGATAGAGGTATGTGGGAGGCTAGATTGGCAGATAATTACAGTTCATGATCAGGAAATCTGCTTTATTTGAAAGTATTTTTTAAGGGGGATTTTAAAAATTCCAAATTTGGCATGTTTTAAAATGTTCCTGTGAGTATGATATAATAATTAGAGCAGAGTGGATTCTGGTGATCCAGCAAGAAACACTTGCAGTAGCTTATAGGAGAGGGGATGGCAGTGAATTGTGTTGACAGTGAGGAAATGAGATATAAGGCTTAGGACAGATATTTAGAAGGGATACTTCAATATTTTGGACACTTATTCTTTTGGCTCTAGGTATCAAGAAGTGAGGTGTCAAAAATCAGTCATGGGTCTCTGGTTTAAATTGTAAAGTTTTTATTATCTGATGATTATGCAGGCCTTGCTATTTAATGTACCTTGCTTCAGTAATGCACTTCTGAAAATGACCAGAAGCTAATAGTATTTTATTTTTTTTTCAAAAATATGTCAGAAAAGTTTACATCTTTTCTTGGACTCAGATTCCTTGTTCAGAAATAGCAACAATTTTTAATTTGAAGCTAAGTGTTTATTAAATTTGGAAGGAGATTATAAACCAAGGTAGAATCATAGGATGCTTGGTACCCTTATAGGAAACATTACATTAAGGAATTGCCTTGTAAATTGTTGCAGAGAGCTTTTCATATATACAAACTTTGAGACACATGTTATCAAAGGCATATTGAAGTCAGGCATATTAAAGTCAGAATTTCTATACTTCTCATGAAATATATACAACTGATATTTGAGCAAATGGCATTAACATTGATGATTTTGACAATGGCCACTATAAGAAGTATAACTTCCCCTATGTCTAATTTATTTTTGCAAATTTGGAAAGCCTTTTTTCATCTTTTTTTTTCCCATTCTCTATGTCCTAAATGTTGATCTGCTGCTAAAAATAAGTATTTTATCTTTCAAATCTCCCAGTATATTACTATGGAAGTACAAACATAACAAAATTGCTTCTTGTGATGATGTATTGGGGCAAGAAAATAATGCCATCAAGAGGAATGGCAGCTTCTCACAGCTTTGCAAGGTGGCATGCGGTTTTATTACATACTGTGCACTGGATATCCTAAAACCCAGGCTGTATCTCCTGAACTATGTTTAGAGATGTGGTTTTACATTGAAGGGTAGATCTACACATATTCCCTCTGAAATGAAGATTGAGTGTGTAGTCAGTTTGAAGACAGACAATGTAAAAAGTCTGTTGGCTTTAGTGACAGTTTTATGTCAAGAACTCAGCAACTTGACATTCTTCTACTCCACAGAAAAAGACAAGTGGAGAGCACATTGCATGTCCCCAGTTCACATCACAGCGAGACTTGATTAGTCACAAGTGAGGAAATATCAAATGAAAGCTCATCTCCCATTTGACATTTACCCACTTGGTTCCCTTCATTAGGTCTAAGCACCTGCTCTGCAGTTTTCAGACAGATGATTTGTTCTCACCTGGCTGCTTTTATTCACACACACTTTATTTATTGTTCCAGGGTGTTTGTTAACCTTTGGCACTAAGTACATATCTTCATTATGAAGATGAATTGTTAAAGGACAGTGGACATTTATTTTTAAAAAATATTAACTTATGTAAATGAGGTTAGAATGTGGAACTACCTGTGAATTTTAAATCAATTCCCCTTAACCCAAATACTATCAAATGTACATTTTATCCCATTTATTCTAAAGCAAATATTTGATGTCAACAAAATCCTCATGCCTTGAGAAATGAGCATGTTCCTGTATTACTGTAGAAATTGAGGTAGCACATTTAATTGGACTAGTCAATTCCTTTAATATCAAAATAGTTCTAGTGACTGAAGGAAGTTAGAAATTTAAATAGCCCAGGCCAGTGGAGTTACAGGTCAGCGAGAGGAAAGGCAACCACCGATGAGATACAGCAGAGAGTAACAAGGCAGAGGTTGAAGCATCAGGTGCAAAGGGAGACAGGGTCAGAGTTCAAGATGTATAGAAAGATACTTCCTGCAAAGGGGAGGGATGCATTTTAATTTGGGGATCATATTAAAGTTTAGTTTAAAGGAAGATTTATTAAAGGAATTTTGAATAAAGAAAAAAAGTGGTACTACTGCTACTGAAGGATTGTTATTCTGGCACTGACATTTAGAGATACTTGGAGAGTGGGCAGGATATAGGTTTAGGCTGAGTTTTGGAAAACACCTACATAATAATTATCTTGAGTATTTGTTAAAAATTTGAATTTGTAAGTTTCACTCCATAAACTAGTATTTGTATGGGGGCTTTACCATGAAGTAAGCAATTTTACCAAGAGCTCTTGGTGATTCTAAAATCTTAAGATGCATTGAAGTATGATTGTTCTTACTTTATTAGGATCCCCAAGGGAGCATATAAGAAAATTCCTGATGCATGGTTTCACTACTCACAGCAACTAAATCAATATCTCTGGGCTTTGGTATTTGTTTGTTTCTAATTCTCCCTTCTGATTAGAATGTTCAGTTGATTTTGAAATGCACTGAACCAGAAATTTCTTACTGAACTAGCCCTGATGGCATGATAATTTGCTTGGAGTCATGATAACAGAACTGGAAGAGGAAGGGGCACAAACAAACATTTTGAAAATATTTACCAAAGCAATGTCACCTTCAGTCCATGGAACATTGTTATTTGATACATCATCTGGCATTTTTTAACTTTCTCAAAACTCATGTTGCATTTTGAAATTAAAATGGCTTGCCTTTGCATAACAAAAATATCCATCAGTGTTCTTAATCATATTTAGTTTTGTTCTTAATTTACTCTTGCTGTTATTTAATGCCAATTTCAGCCCCTGAATTACAGTGTGACCTTGAGAATGAAATTTGTACCTGGGAACAAGAGACAGGATGACTTTGAATGGACCAGGAACCAGGGTCCAACTTCAACACTTAATGCAGAGCCCATGAAGGGCACAGTGAAAGGACACTATCTTTTCATAGAACCTTCAGAGCCACAGGTTTTCCAAAACAAGGCTGTTTTACTGAGCCCCATCTTTAAAGCCACTGACACAGAGGTCTGTACCTCACCCTTATACTACCACATGTTTGGAAAGCACATTCATAGGCTGGCTGTCTACCAGTGAATCTGGAGTACTCAAGGGGACAGATACTGTGGCATATATTTGAGAACCAAAACAACAGATGAATAAGAAACACCTCAACATTTCCAGCCAGCAGCCTTTTCAGGTATTGATAGTAAGTTTCATAAAACTTATTTAAATGTGTATTTGAGTCAGAATGTCTAAACAATGTGAAACATCACTATAGTCCTGAGATGAAAGCTAGTGGAATTCAGTTAAATTTATTTTGACATGCATTTATCATTTAAATAAGAGTGTACCAAAGCTCTTTAAGTTGCCTCTTCCTTGACTACCCCAATAATGCATGATTAGAACCTCTAAAGATGAACACAAGGCATGAAATAGCTGCAGTTGCCTTCAATTTTAAGTACTTGATCTACTGAAATGAAAAACCCATGGGAAAGAAATGAGTTTGACACAATCACTGAGATTCTGCTAAAAGCACATACTTGTAAATCTATTATTTTGAATACTTTGACATTTTAACTATTTATAGGTAAACAACTGAAATCCAGGCAGAGTGCAATATGTGATTTTCAGTTTTGTAAAGGATGTGTGTGTGTGTGTGTGTGTGTGTGTGTGTGTGTGTGATACACGTGAGATATATTTGAATATTTTAGCAATTCTGAAAAGTGGGAAAATTAGAGATCCTTTTTGCCATTTTTGGAGAAAGAAGCCCAGAGAGGTTGTTTATCCTTGGTCAAACATCTTGTGAACAGGAGAACTGGAACTAACACTGGAGCCCACTGTTTCTAAATAATTATCTTTCCTTGCATTCCCTATATATCATATGACTTTAACATGCAGGTGTTGAATATATGTTATTTATCCTTTTAGCAGGTAAATCTATGCATATTATACAGGGAAAAAACTTCTTACTTATCCCTGGATCCAATTATTTTTTGTTTGCACATATTAAAATTCTTTCAGTTACCCAAAGTTAAAGCACTGACTCTATCTAAAGGACTTGGTCTAATTAACAGTTTTGTAACCAAAAACTTAGATTCAGATTTCCTTTTGAGAATTTCTAATATGCATAAATATACTTTTTACATGATTTAATCATGAATTAGGAATGGTGATCTGTCTAGGGAAATATAAATGAGAATCTGCCATATGGAGAGTGGTATCTTTCTGCTTAGCCCCAGTACATGTAAGACACATGTCATTGTGTGAAATAAAATGGAAGAGGTTTTTTTTTTCAACTTAGATTTAATAATGGCTCATCCACTTCAAATTAATTCTTACTCTCTAATCAGGTCACTTGTAATTTGGACCATACTAGTATTTAGAGGATCAACTCTTCTTATGATATTTACTCAAGAATTGGTTTCCAGAAGAAAAGCAAATTTACAGTGAAGTAGTTTCATAGCCAGATAAACAAGCAACTAACAAAGGAATCCTGTGATCATGAATATAAACATAAAAATTGAGTATGAAACCCACCAAGTATTGCACAAAGAGTGTACTGTTGACATTCTCCGAGAGTTCCTCTAGCCTTTTATTTTAAATAAAATTCAGGCCTGAAATAATGAAATTAGAGACTCTGCATGCTGTGTGACTGAATCATTCAAAGTAGTAAAAAGGGGTCCAATTTATGCAACAAGAGGTTTTTCCTCCATTAAGAAATGTGATATTCTTTGTTTCCATTCTACTGAGAAAGAGCAGCATAACTATAGTATGGTTAGAGAATTTACTTAGCATTATGCCCAGCATTCAATGTTTATTTTAAAGAAAAATCCAAAGACTTTTCAGGATCACTCATTTAAAATGAGATAAATATGATAGGACTATATGGTAGATGCTGTGTATAAGAATTGTTTTACTTTTTTTTTTTTTTTTTTCAGTGCTGGGGATTGAACCCAGGGCCTTGTGCTTGCGAGGCAAACACCCTACCAACTGAGCTATATCCCCAGCCCCTGTTTTGCTTTTTAATATCAGTTGAAATAATTCATCAAAACTCTTGTATTTGGCATGGTTATTAAAGGTTCAGCAAATAAGAATATATGAAGCTTCATTACAAACTTCTAATTTTTATTTTGAGATTTATTGAAGTACAGTTGATATGTAATAAACTACACCTATTAAAATTCTGAAACCATCAAGATGGTTATATATTTTCATTATTTTGATTGCATTAGTTCTAGGAAAATGCAAATCAAAGATAATGGAAATAAGCTTCATCTTCCAAAAGTTTCTAATGCCCCTTATAATCCTTCCCTCTGGCCCCTCAATAACCACTGACCAGCTTTCTGCCACTATACATTAATTTATACATTCTGAAAATTTTTTCAGACAAATGTACTTTTAATTTGTCCTGACATGCTATAAATGAATAAATTATACTAAAGAATTATCGTCAGTAAGTTTCCTTTCTCTTGGGTCAGAGAAAAACAGCACGCAAATAAGACTGAAAGTGCACACACACAAGTAACCTATAGAAGCAGGTGGGGGCTAGAGATGTCAACAAGCACTTGAACTTCACATAGTCTGACTCTGTTCCAAGGTTTAGAGTCAAACACTTACAGCCATTTCACAAGTATTTTAAATAAAAACATCTTGTAGTCAATCCGTTTTACACTTTCATTCTGACTCAAAATCAGTCTAGCTGTTAGTGGCAGCAAGAGTTACAATGCCAAGTTCTGGCAGCTGCAGTACTAGGTATTGTGCCTGCAAGTCATTAAAAACACAAAAAGTGAAAGAATGCCTTTCCCTTCAGACCAAAATGGGGGAAAATTAAATTTAAAAATTGAGAATTTATAACACTAAATCTTAATAGACTTGCAAAGGAATATCATGTAAAAAATGGCTTAAAGTAGTCTATCAAAAAATAGGGAGATTTTTATTTCATAGTGAGTCAGCAAGGCATTTTGTTGTTTAAAAAAACTCATTTCCTTACAGAAACTATTTTTAGTTTTTAATGAACTTGTAAACAGAAAAGCTCCAATTTCAAAATAAAAACAAAATCCCAGATCATATAGATGTTTATAGTGATTACATTTATCTAAGCAACATACATACATGTTCAGTTCTAAGATGTTAACTAAATTTCTGTGACAAATATGCTTTTTTTTTTTAATACCAAGAACATTCTAATTAATGCAGAGTCCTAAGGATAATCTAGTAGTCACTAAGTTTTTCTTAAGTGTTCACTTCAGATGCTGTTATTTCTAGCACAGTAAGCAGGCAGAGTTTTTCATGTGCTCAAACACTGGAATCTTTGGTTGCTACCATATCAGCTGGATTGAAGACAAGAAGCCAACCATTCAAAGAATGTTTTAAGTGAACAACTTGCAAACCCAAGGGGTGGAAAAATCCTAAGAATGCAAAATTGTGAGTATTTACAACCATCACAACTGTGGTTGAAGACTGTTCTTCTGAAATGAGATTTCAAAGCAGTATAGTTCAAAATGAAAGGTTTTAACAAAAAATTGGCATATGCACAATTTCTCCACCAATTTGAGTGTCAACCATTTAGTTAACTTTCCCACTTGAAAAAAATGCAATAGAAAACTGGACACCATGTTTCACTATCTCAGTTAATATTCACAATTACATCAGGTACAACTCATGATACAGCATCAACAATGCTGCCCAGAGCCAGTTTATACTGAAATTAAGTTCTTTACACCAAGTAAATGGTTGTCCACAACCACTGGCTAGTGTACATATGAACTAAAATTTCTATATTTGGGGAGAAACAAATGCTGCTCCAAACATCTGCTCCACTTCTTCTGTTCTTCTGTTCTGCTTAGAAACCTTTCACTTTACTCTTGGTTTTGTCAATTTGCTTTCCTGTGGGGGTTTGGACCTGCTGACTCTGCTCACTGGAAGAGGCTGCCTGCTGTGCTGCTTTTTGCTTTAACATTGTCCAATCAAATGTGTAGTCATATTGATGGTTCAGGGTCCTGAAAAGGATGTGGAATAGCTGCCTCAGATATATGTAATCCAGGGCTTCCTCAAAGCGCAGCCCACAAAAATAGTTTAAGTACATAGCAAATTCTGCAGCAAAGCACTTACATAAAACTTCAACAGGAGTGGACATCTTTTCACTAATCTTTTCATATTTTTGTTTCTTTGTTGCACCCTTCAGTCCTTGCCATAGCAGGCTGGTTCTATTAAAATACATCAAAACATATCCTAATGATTGCATGTCCTCTCGGCGACTTTGCTTAATACCAAGATGTATATTGATGCTAGCATATTGGGCAGTGCCAATGAGGTTCTTATCTTCTCTGTACAGTATGTGTTAACTTGTCCTGTTGTCTCTGTACTTTTTGGCCAAAATCAATAAGGAATAACTTATTACAGTGCCACCCAATACCATTAGGAAGTTTTCTGGCTTAATGTCTCCATGTATAAAGTTATTTGTGTGCACATACTCAATTCTACTGATCTTCGAGGCTGGGTCCCAGAAGATCCATGAAGAGCACGTTGTAGTCTTTTTCCTGCCCATACCACCGTACGTGGGGGATGCCAAACCCACCTTGGAGAATCTTGTAGAGTTTGCTTTCCTACAGTAACTGGGGATGCCTGACCTTCTGAGAGTTGAGCTTCACCGCCACTTCCTCACCATTGGCAATGTTAATCGCCAGGTAAATGTCCCCGAAGGAACCTAACCTGATCTTTCGCACCAGTTTGTATTTCCCTCCTACAATGAATTCGGCCTTGGAGCCACTGCTGTTCGCCATCCTGAGACGAAGATGGAGGCTGCGGCCAGGCCCCGATGCCTCTCAGGGGAGGACAGAGGCCTTGGGGGCTCGTCACCTGGCAAGGCTGCGGAGGAGGGCGGCAGGAAGGGGACAGCGGAGGCCTTTCCCGGTGCAGAGGGCCCAGAACCAGCCAAGAGAAACCCGATCACCGCTGCTGGGTCAGGTTTCTTTTAGCCAGGCCGCAATTCGTGAGTGGTTCTCACAGTTACTGAGGCCAGGATGCCTGTTTCTGGGAGGCCGTCGCCGCCTGACTTTCATGGCAACGTAGCGGGCCAGAAAAAGGGCGCGGGGAGGTAGGAGGGTGACACCGCTGCCACCACTGCCGCTGGCTCCAGCCTGGCACCCCTGTCATTCCGCCGCCGCCATCTTGTTACTCCCTCTAAAATTTTATTTAAAGGAAATTGCACAGTATGTACTCTTTTATGGTGTGATTTATTTCATTTGGCTCAGGTATTCTGAGATTTATTGGTGCAATTGTAGGTATGAGTCATTCATTTAGACAAAGCACAGTTTATCCATTCACATATTGATTGATATCTAGACTATTTCTAGTTATGGATTATTTTGAATAAATCCACTATGAATAATTGTATATTCATCTTTATATGAACATCTACTGTTTTTTCCCTTGTGTGACTAACAGGAGTATAATGGCTGGGTCATATGGTAGAAGTGAGTGGAACTTTCAAGGGACTCCTGACCTGATTCTCAGAGTTTCCATTTTTCATTCCTGTCAGCAGTGTGTCAGCGTTCCAGTTCTTCCACCACCAAGCCAATGCATATTACTATCAGTCTTCTTAATTTTAGCTATTCTGAAGTGGATAATTGCATCTCAGTGTGGACTGCAGTTCCCTAGCATGGATTATGTTGAACACATTTTCATGTGCTTATATGCCTAATGAATGTCTGCTTAGAAATGTCTGTTCAAGCTTTTCACCCAATTTTACAAAAGTATCTTTTTTTAATTTACGAGTATTGACATCTTAAAAAATATATTCTCTATGAAAATCCTTTATCCAATATGTGAGAGGCAAATATTTTCTCCCAGTCTTCAGCTTTGTTTCCCTAGTATTTTGTGTAGTGTCTGGGATTTAGAAGTTGAATGACTGTTTAAATGTTTGCATTCATATTTTGTAATTAGAAAATCATGATTATAATACTTAATTTTGATTTTTCATCTTATGTTAATAGTTTTGTGATTTGAAACCATTTGGTGGATTTTGTTAGATAATGTAAACAATGACTGCTTAAAGGCAGAGACTTTAGTCACTATGAATTTTTATTTCCCTTTCAACAGCAGGACAATTTATGAACTTCCTCTGTTTGGAATATTAGTATTTACATTTTATGTGAAATAAAACAGAGTTTCTCCTAAAATTTTCTTGTGTCTATTATAACATTGAAGTCAATGTCATTTTAGATTTTTATTAAAGTAGTCAAATTTTGGTTAGACCTTGAATATTTAAGACTCTACTTTCTTCTATTCTTGTGAATAAGCTACTGTGCTCATATATATTTTAAAAATCTTCTTTGGACATATGAAGATTGTTGTATTTTTTGTTTTTAGTTCTAAAGAGCTTCAAAATTCCTGTGCCACCAGCATTTTAAATCGATCTGAGCAAGTGACATTACTATTTATGTGGTTAATTTCACAGGACATAGGAGTCTTTATTACCATCATTAATTGATACAAAACTCAGACTGTTTTCTGAGTGGAAGCTCAGACTTAGAATTAGAAAATATATGGGAAGAAAGAGATCATTTGATCTAAATTTTTCACTCTATTGCTAAGAAATGTATTAATGTCTTAACAAGTATTTAGGATAAAGACTAGACTTCAGATTTCCTGGATCTCCATTTTAGTGATCATGACACTAATATCTTTGGTCCATATTACTCACATAATTAAGCAGAATTACATATTGAAAAATGTTACAATATTATCTTGAATATTTTGATCTTCAAATGCAATATATAACCCTTCAAACATTAATAATTCCAGTGATTCATTGAATAAATCATTTTTTTTTCAGTAAGGTCACCAGTTAGTAATCTAATATTTTGACTATTCCAAATGCTCCCCTGACAATCTGAAAAAATATATGCCACAGAGAATGACTGGCTTATTTCAAAAGATAATTTTAGAACCATGAATCAGGTGAAATTGTATATTTTTTTCACATTTTCTTCAAGTATATTTTACAGGACTTGTTTTTATTTTTCTGGTACAGAAAAATATTATGACATAACTTTATGACAGAGTATAATGGCCTTTAGACATTTAAAGATCCCAGTGCTTTTTGGAGTATGTTTGGTTGTTGCAGGATGAGTCATTTGACTAATTATATAATAATGTGCAATACTGATACAAATGATACATATACCATGCTGAATGATTAAATTGAACATTTATCTTAATGATATTATATAGAATACTGCAGGGACACATTTCATATGTGGATATTATAGGTTATGTCAACATTTATCCTTTTCCAAGAGATGTTCTTTCAGGTAGTTCTCTTTTCAGATGCTTTAGTCTTGGAAGTATGGATCTGAGGGTATGACTGTGCCTGTACATGTGTGATTCCACATGCTAACATTTCAGGATGTATTCACATGCATCAAGCAGGTCATCTACTCATTTCCAAGCACTATCACCAGAAACCTGTAACTACTAGCAGTAGTTCTATTAGTAGTAGAACTCAGAGTTTAGTCTACATTCTTGTATCTATTGTATCTAATAGCCCTTAATATTATAAAATGTATTCTTTATTAAAAAATATTTTTTAGCTCTGGGCAGACACCTATATTTTTATTTATTTATTTTTGTGTGGTGCTGAGGATCAAACACAGTGTCTCACACATACTAGGAAAGTGCTCTACTTCTGAGTCATAACTCCAGCCCCATAAAATGCACTCTTTAAAATTTACTTTTACCCCTTGGAGAACTCATTGCTCTATCTATGTTGGTGATAACTAGTGTGTTCAGTAAGGCCTGTTTTCATATTTAAAAGGTATTTAGTGGTCAAAAGTCAGATGGGGTTCTCTTGATGTTGGGTGTCCTCTGTAGTGCTCACAGAGGGTGAGCTGTGTTTCTCCAAACCCCAGTGGTCAGACTTGTTCATGTCTCAGCATTTCTCCAGGACCAACCCACCCCAGGATGGAGTGGAACACAGCACATTCACCTGTCACCAAACCACCATTCTGTTTCCAAGGCTACATCTCTTCACTGGACTAGTGAGAGAGTTGTCAGTGTTTTGCTCCTGGGCCTGCTTCCAGCTGCATATTTTAATCCTTGCTCTACAAAGGACTACTCCTTGACTGAATTCTTCACTTTCCATAGTCACTGGGGCCTTGGACAAGTTGTTACTGGCTATGTTCATGGGGATGCATTGTAGAAAGATGCCAAGGCAGGCCTTTTGGCACTCTCAGCTTTAGCCTTTGTTGGACTTTTTTATTTCAACTATCAGGATGTGGGCATCTGCAAAGCTGCTGCCATGCTGTGGAAGCTTTGACCTTTTTGACTTAATATTAAAGAATTGATTATATGCCTATTTGCCTCTGCTCTGTCATGCCATTCAACTCACAATAAGGAGAAAATAACAGGTAAGTTCATTGGTGGACAGACCTCCTAATCATATGGTTATTTTATAATTTAATCATTGAGGAAAAGGTTTGAAAGGAAATCTATCCAAGAACTTTTGAGACCCAATTCTGCATTCTAGTGAAGAAATGGGTTTTCTTCAAGCACATGAGACTCACAGTAAAACTAAACTTTACATATGAGCTTTTGCCTTTTGTCAGTCTCTTAAAAAGAATTCAGCTTTATTATTATCAATATCATATTTCTGCATTTGTCTTGGAAATAATGTACAAAGGGAAAAACTGTTAATTCATGAGTAAAGACTTTGCAAAAAATTAGAGAGTGTTTGATTTTGGAAATTTCCCTGCCTGTTCAGTTGATACCAGCTACTGATGATTTCATGTCTAGGCAAACTTTAAAATTAGGAGATGCTAAAATCTCAGATTATATTATGGTCTCTTTGCCACCAGCATGAGACTTCCATGAAAAATCACTTCAGTGACATGCTGTAGAACAAATCCTATGTGGAGTACCTGAGGGAATCCTGTCAACAAGGAAGAACATTTGGGCCATGCCAAATGTAGAGACTGCTAAACAAAAATGAGAGGGAAGGGATATTTTTCACAACTATTTTGAAGGCTATCTCAAATTATGACTTCTAAGGAAGTCTCAACAAATATAGTAAGCATACTATTTACCTTATGAAAGGAAATTTTCTAACAATAATATTGTTTGTTACATCTACTCTCACCTTTGTGTCACATTGTTATTTTTACTTAAATGAGTATTTGGTATTTAATGAAAAAAAAAAGATTTCCTAGGAAACTATCTAATGATGCTTTCAGTTGTCTTTATTGATGACTCACCACATATTATATCAGAGTCATAGAATGTGGCATTTTAAATTATTTAATGTTAAAATTATCCAAAGAACACTCTCAACCAAGAATTTGAGCCAGGTGTACTCTAGTGTTTCCAGTGCTGAGAACTCACTTGCTTCAATATATCCTACCTCTGAATATGATGACAGAAACTATTTCCTTAAACAGAATTAAAATCTCTCTCTCCCCCTCCTCTTTTTTCTTTTTTTTCTTTTTTCTTTTTCCATTAAAGGGTTGAGTTTCTTGGAATGGATTTAATATCAGTGGTAGTTGTTGATAAGTGTTACAAACCCCAGGTTATTCCAAATTCTTAATCCTTTGGTACCACCACAAGAATTAGGACTTATAATCTTCCTACATGATCTCTTTTTCTGAAGAGAATAATTATGTATGAAGTAGGCCTGGAAAGGAGACTTGGGCCTTCAAAGAAAAATCTTTTCAACTAGACCACTCAACTCTGTAGAACATTCTGACTCAATCTGGAATAATTTCCACTATGTTCTGATAATATTCTTCAATAATAAGGGGAGAGAGGATTTTCTCAGATTTTTCAGTGAAAGAGATGGCACAATTTAAACCAATCTTGTTTTCAATCATAAATGGATTATGCATGTATGGGATATGCCTTTAAATCCTAAATGGTACATCAGTTTTCATCAATCCTTGGGGAAAATATTTCTGAAGTTATGTTGTAAATAAAGCAGGGCCATATTTAATAAAGTCAAGTTCAACCCACTTTTCCTTAAATTGTATACATAAATTATGAAGATGTAAATTTTATGTCTTTTCATATAATATTTTTCTTCTAAGTGTGTGTAGTTTGCTAGAATTTGCATTGAAAAGTTTTGGATGAAATTTTCTAGCATGAACTCTATGTGCACAACATTCATAGATTTTTTGCCTATAAACTGCATACTAAAACTTGTTTCACAGTTTAACATTTCTCAAAGGCTATCTTGAGCTGAATTTGAAATAGAGACTCAGCTTATTATCTCACCTCTTCATCAAACTCTGGTGCAAAGTGATGAGCTGATGGAGAACCTTCCCTAGGGAAGAAGAGAGGAAAGAGGCAGAAGCAAGCAAAAGAGATTGTGGGCCAGAAAACAAGTTCAATTTCTTAAATCCCTTATTTTTAAACTGTTAGATTTGTATGATTTCCATAGATGTAAACTTAATATTTTGACCCCCCCAAGTTGCAATAGAATATTATGGGATATATTAACTGAAATTATGTATGAATTATGTATTTATACAGAGAAATTAAAACATTAACACACATATACATATATGTAATGTTGGGGTCCAATATCGACCGATCCCCATAAAGTCAAAGTGCACACATGACAAAATCACACAACGAGGTTTTATTTAAAGAAGTTCGAGCCTGGACCGCGACCAGCCCCTCAGACTGTTGGGGGCTATACCATGTGGACGGTGCCAGAATGGCGCTTGGCAGCCAGCCAGATGTTGCTTTGATCACATCGGTGGTGAGGAGGTTGATGGACATAAGCACACCCAGGTGATTTGTCATTGGTTGTATCCAATTAAATCCACGCACACAACGAGTGCACAGGTGCTCCTGCTCATTCCTGCTCGTTTTGACCTTTACCATGATTGGGCAGCTAGCTCTTGCCTAATCTTTGCATAATTGGCGTCAGCCCTACCCTTCGCCTCCTGGAGGGGATATAAGCCGGCTCTCCTCGAGCGCAGGGGGTTCTTTTAGAGGTTCGAGGTTCGAGGTTCCAGTTCCCGGGTTTCCTGATTCATCAATAAACCGTTCCGAATTCAAGAACCTCACTACTCCTTTGCCGCCCCCCCCCCCGTGCCAAATTGACTCTGCTGGACGGCGTCAGAGACCACTACAAGGGCTGAGTGGGGAGTGGTCTAGAGGGGTGAGAAAGCACTCTATTTAAGAGATTATCAAGCATTCACACACAAAGACCTGTACATAATTGGTTAACATTTGAACAGCTAAACATTTGTCCTCTTTTGGTTGGGTCCCGCTAATTTATTTGAATCTCATTGGGTCCTGCCAAAACTGAACGGTTCTGGAGGAAGTAGGGAAGAGGGAAGGGGTGAACTATGCAGGAGATGAGTCAGGGCTAGGTCCCCTTGTCCTTGATAGATAAAGTTTCTGGGCAGCTGCACATTCCTCGGACAGATATCTCTTAACAGCTTGATAAGCAGGGGTGCCGAGTACATCCTGTTTGTC
Source organism: Sciurus carolinensis (assembly GCF_902686445.1). Classification (NCBI taxonomy): domain Eukaryota; kingdom Metazoa; phylum Chordata; class Mammalia; order Rodentia; family Sciuridae; genus Sciurus; species Sciurus carolinensis. The sequence continues at coordinate 34,368,319 of NC_062224.1, forward strand.
CTGTATTGGCTCTTGAGGGTGCTCTTGCAACTGCCTGCATCCTGGTGATTAAGATAGTTTCTCATTCCTTAGTGTTTGCGTGCCCTTTCCTGTGGGGGGGGCGGTTTACAGGCCAGTTCGCAAAATGGTTTGTTTACATAAGATGGCTGCACAGATGTCATCCTGTTCTCAACAGATCTTATGGTGGTATCCAAATATTTTTACAATCTATGTTGAAAAGAAGGAGAGAGGAGGAGAACCAGGCCCAGTTCAGCACTGCTGTGAGACTTCTGTGCCTGGGAGTCCTGGCCCAGAGAACCAGGCCCAAACTAACCAGGCCCCCACACATGATTTAGTGTCCTTGCTGCAATTGACCATCTGTCAATACATGGAGGTACCTCTGCCCTCTAGCAGGGATTATACCCCACCTGAAGGCCACCATCCCTAAAGGGGCAGCACCCTTCATGCATCACTGCATTATCAAGTTTGACCCAGACATTAGGCTACTGAAAACTAGGAGGTTTCAACAGTAAGGTAGAGTTTTATTGTAGATTTTTTATTAGTAGTAATATGATTATTAAAATTATGCTATTATTCTTACTTTTTATCTTTTATTAGTATTTTTCTCACCCTATTTTCCTTATATCTGTCTGTCTCCTTGGAGACTCTTCCTCCCTTTTCACATGCTAACAACCAATTTCTTTTAATTCCAATTTCACTACTCCTACGACATATACTCCTACTTCTATAGACACACTTCTTATTTCATTAACATTATATCCTACACCATTCCCCATCCTCTTTGTTCACCATTAGAAATTGTGGTCCTTATTCCAAACCTATTGGCTAAGCTATGAATAATAATCAAACTCATAATCTCTGTTAATTAAGACAATATGATTAATATCTTAAAAGGGACTATTTGAGTTAAGGATGCATACAGTTCATATGGTGTGCTGCTAATATTGATATCTCACTTCAAGGTGAGGTATTGGAAACCTGTAGGGACATTATAAGCGTATGGAGGAAAACTGCAATAACTCAGGTTTGCACTCCTAGAGGGGAAGATAGAGGAACAATATGAGAAAACAAGAGAAGAATATATCCCAAACAAAGCCAAATGCTACATCAATAAAATCCGATGACAGCATGGCAGAAGAAATGTCTGAAAGGGAGTTAGAATATACATATTTAAAATCCCAGAAGCAAACTATGAGATAATAAAACAAATGCAGGCATTGAATGATCACATGAATCAACAGTTAAAAGAGCAAATGCAGGAAGCAAAAGAACATTTCCATAAAGAGATAGACATTCTGAAAAAAACCAAACAGAAATCCTTGAAGGGAAGGAAACACTAAATCAAATTAAAAACTCCATATAGAGCATAACATATAGACTAGATTACCTGGAAGACAGACCTCAGACATTGAAGACATAATATTTAATCTTGAAAACAAAGTTGACCAAACAGAAAGGATGGTAAGAAATCATGAATTAAACTTCCAAGAATTATGGGATATCATGAAAACACCAAATTTAAGGATTATTGGGATCGAGGAAGGCACAGAGATACAAACCAAAGGAATGAGCAATCTAGTCAATAAAATAATATCAGAAAGTTTACCAGATCTGAAGAATGAAATGGAAAATCAAATACAAGTGGCTTACAGGACATCAAATGTACAAAATTACAACAGATCCACACCAAGTCGCATTATAATGGAAATACCTAACATACAAAATAAAGAAAGAATTTTAAAGCCTATGAGAGAAAAAATAACCCAAATAAGCCCAAAATAAACAAAAAATAAGTCAAAAGGACTGGAAATACAAATCATATCTCAATAAAATCAAATTTTATTCAGGGGGAAATCAACACAGATATCAGATTTCTCAACCCAGAACATAAAAGCTAGAAGGGCCTGGAATGGCATTTTTCAAGTTCTGAAAGAAAATGGATGCCAACCAAGAATTTTATACCCAGCAAAACTTATCTTCATACTAAACAATGAAATAAAATTCTTCCATGATAAACAAAAGCTAAAAGAATTTACATAGAAAACCAGCACTACAGAACATTCTCAGCAGAATATTCCATGAGGAAGAAATGAAAATCAATAATGTAAGTCAGCATAGGGAGGAACTACCCTAAAGGAATAGCCAAATAAAGGAGAAACCAAGTCAAGTTAAAATCCCAAAATAAGCTAAAATGACTGGTAATGCAAATCATATCTCAATAATGACCTGAAAGTTAATGGCCTGAACTCATCAATTTAAAGACATAGACTGGCAGATTGGATTAAAAAGAAAGACCTACCAATATGCTGCCTTCAAGAGACTCATCTCATAGACAAAATACCCACAGACTAAAGGTGAAAAGATGGGAAAAACACATCATGCACATGGACTCAGTGAAAAAACAGGGATAACCATCCTTATATCAGATAAAGAAGACTTAAAGCCAAAACTAGTTAGAAGGAATAAAGAAGCATATTTCATACTGCTTAAGGGAAGCATAAATCAACAAGACATAACAATCATAAATATTTATGCTCCCCAAAATGGCTGAGTCATGTACGTCAAACTAATCCTTCTCAAATCCAGGAACCAAATAAAGCACAACACAATAATACTAGGAGACTTTAACACAAATCTCTCACCACTGAACAGATCTTCCAAACAAAAATTGAACAAAGAATCCATAGATCTCAATAACACAATCGATAATTTAGACATAACAGACATATATAGAATATTTCATCCCTCATGAGCAAATACACTTTCTTCTCAACAGCACATGGATTCTTCTCTAAAATAGACCATATGTTTTGCCACAAACCTACTCTTACCAAATACAAAATGATAGAGATGCTACCTTGTATTCTATCAGATCATAGTGGAATGAAATTAGAAATCAATGACAAAATAAAAAAACAAAAACAACTCCAACATATGGAGATTAAATAGTACACTACTGAATGATGCATGGATAACAGAAGACATCAGCGGGAAAATAAAAAAGAAATTCTAAGAGGTAAATGAGAACAAAGATACAACATATCAAAATCTCTGGGACACTATGAAAGCAGTACTAAAAGGAAAATTCATTGCATGAAGTACATTCAATAAAAGAAGAAAAAGTCAACAAATACATGACCTAACATTACAACTCAAACCCCTAGAAAAAGAACAGATCAACACCAAAAGTAGTAGAAGACAGGAAATAGTTAAAATCAGAGCTGAAATCAATGAAATTGAAACAAAAGAAACAATTGAAAAATTTGTCAAAATAAAAAGTTGGTTCTTTGAAAAAACAAACAAAATTGATAAACCCTTAGCCACACTAACAAAGAGAAAGAGGGAGAAAACTCAAATTGCTAAAATCCAGAATGAACAAGGAAATATCACAACAGACACAAGTGAAATACAAAACATAATTAGAAGCTATTTTGATAATCTATACTCCAAAAAATTAGAAGACCTCGAAGACATCAAAAAGTTTCTAGAGACATATGAATTACCTAAACTGAACAAGGAGGATGTACACAACTTAAATAAATCAATTTCAAGCAATGAAACAGAAGAGGTCATCAAAAGCCTACCAACAAAGAAAAGTCTGGGACCAGATGGGTTCTCAGCGGAGTTCTCCAAAACCTTTAAAGAAGAGCTCATTCCAAAACTCCTCAAAGTATTCCATAAAATAGAAGAGGAGGGAACCCTCCCAAACTCATTTTATGAAGCCAATATCACCCTGATACCTAAACCAGACAGAGACACATCGAGGAAAGAAAATTTCAGACCAATATCCTTCATGAACATCGATGTAAAAATTCTCAACAAAATTTTAGTAAATTGCATACAAAAATATATTAAAAAGATAGTTCACCACGATCAAGTGGGTTTTATCCCAGGGACGCAAGGTTGGTTCAACATCCGGAAATCAATAAATGTCATTCACCATATCAACAGACTTAAATTTAAGAATCACATGATTATTTTAATAGATGCAGAAAAAGCATTCGATAAAATACAGCATCCCTTCATGCTCAAAACACTAGAAAAAATTGGGGTAGTGGGAACATTCCTTAACATTGTAAAGGCCATCTACACTAAGCCCATGGCCAATACCATTCTAAATGGTGAAAAACTGAAAGTGTTCCCCCTAAAAACTGGAACAAGGCAGGGATGCCGTCTTTCACCAATTCTATTCAACATCGTCCTTGAGATTCTAGCCAGAGCAATTAGACAAACCAAAGAAATTAAAGGGATATGAATTGGAAAAAAAGAACTCAAACTATACCTGTTCGCTGATGACATGATTATATATTTAGAGGAACCTGGAAATTCCACCAGAAAACTTCTAGAACTCATAAGTGAATTCAGTAAAGTAGCAGGTTACAAGAACAATGCTCATAAATCCAATGCATTTTTATACATAAGTGATGAATCTTCAGAAAGAGAAATTAGGAAAACTACCCCATTCACAATAGCCTCAAAAAAAAATAAAATACTTGGGAATCAATCTAACAAAATCAACAAATGGGCTAAGGAAATGAACAGACACTTCACAGAAGAAGATATACAAGTAATCAACAGATATATGAAAAAATGTTCAACATCTCTAGTAATAAGAGAAATGCAAATCAAAACTACCCTAAGATTTCATCTCACCCCAATTAGAATGGCAATTATCAAGAACAGAAGCAGCAACAGGTGTTGGTGAGGATGTGGGGAAAAAGGAACACTCATACATTGCTGGTGGGATTGCAAATTAGTGCAGCCACTCTGGAAAGCAGTATGGAGATTCCTCAGAAAGCTTGGAATGGAACCACCATTTGACCCAGCTATCCCACTTTTTGGCCTATACCCAAAGGACTTAAAATCAGCATACTACAGAGATACAGCCACATCAATGTTCATTGCTGCTTAATTCACCATAGCCAGATTGTGGAGCCAACCTAGATGCCCTTCAGTTGATGAATGGATAAAGAATCTATGGCATATATATACAATGAATATTACTCTGCAATGAAGAATGATAAAATTATGGCATTTGCAGGCAAATGGATGAAATTGGAGAATATCATGCTAAGTGAGATAAGCCAATCTCAAAAAACTAAAGGACGAATGATCTCGCTGATAAGCAGATGAGGACATATAATGGGGAGTGGGAGGGGTTAGCGTTAGGGTTAGGGTTAGGTTTAGGGTTAGGGATAAGGAGGGTGGTAAGAATGGAGGAAAGAAGGACTGTATAGAGGGAAAAGAGGAGTGGGAGGGGTGGGAGGGGTGGGAGGGGTGGGGGGAAGGGGAAAAATAATAAATCAAACATCATTTCCCTATGTAAATTTATGATTACACAAATGGTATGTCTTGACTCCATGTACAAATAGAGAAACAACATGTATCCCATTTGTATACAACAATAAAAAAAAAAGTGTTGGATTGGTGATTTGGTTCATATTCAAATTTTTTAAGTTAACATTTTTAGTAAAAATATTTATTTAAAGATAAGAGTATTAGCAATTATTATTCTAGTGCCTCCCAGGATTTCCAGATCTAAAAAGAAACTTAATAACCTGATTATAAAAATTGTCCTATATCAGGTCCTTCACTTGGAACCAATATAGGGACAATTTTCTAAAACTCTTTTCATTGTCAACTTTTGCAAAACTTAAATCTGCTTGTAATCTTTTGAAAACTAGGTTACATAGCTCAATGCTAAAAGCACTCCTATATTCAATTCTCAGTATAAAAAAAGGAAAAAGAAAAGTAGGTTTCATAGAATTGAATTCATGGTACTATCTTTTAAGCAATATTTAGAACCCTAAAATCTATTCCAGCTTGCTTTATTATGTCCTCAGTAGTGTTAAAAAGACAATATTTCATTTTTATGAAATATCAAACTTGTAAATTTAAATTTAAATTTGCTCGGCCTACTTTGTACTTGCATTCAAGATGTACTTTACATTTTATGGTACAAAGTGTTTTCCATCCAGAGGAAAAAACAATAATAATAATAAAAGAAATGGTAATGGTAATGTTACTGTGAAATTGTTGATGATGTTTAGTGTTCCCTGAACTAGTCTCTAGAAGTGGTGAGAGTAAAGAAGAAAGATGAAGAAAATTTTAGAGAATAGAAAAAAAAGGAGAATCCAGTCTGCAATTTTGAATAACTCTAAACTTCTGATCTACTGGGACTGTGATGTACCTATAAACCTCTGTTTATGCTTAATATCTGACAAAATACTTTTCCCTCCCTATTATATGTTAGTTATCTGTACAGGAATTCCATTTCCATACTGGTATGGTTTGAACATCCCCTGCAAGACTCAAGTTGAAATTCCATGCCATGATGATATTAAAGTCACAACCTTTAAGGAGAAGAACCTCATTAAGAGGTGATGGGGTCCGTAGGGCTTTAGAGATCCACACTTACAAAGGGATTAATTTCTTTTCCAAGGAGTGGCAAGTTATATTGGGAGTGACTTTGTGTAAAAGCACTTGCACATAGGATAGTACACAAAGCTACTCATGATTACCCAACCAAAGTAATTCTACATCATGTTTGACTAGAAGAACGAGAGGTTATACTCCATTTATGTATAATATATCAAAATACATTCTACCATAATGTATAGCTAATTAGAACAAATAAAGGAAAGCACTTGCATATTCATGTGTACTTATATTTCACAAGCACTCACATGCTTGTTTTCTCACTCTGCAGAGGATCTTGTCATGTCACAATGCAGCAGGAAGCAAGGTTGCTGCATATGCAGATGCAGAAACATCAATCTTCGACTTCCTGTCCCTTATACAGTGAAAAATGAATCTCTGCTCTTTATACATCACCCAGTCTGTGGTATTGTGTTACATTGACAGAAAGAGAGTATGAAGCATGTTGACCTTGAACACTTCTAACATATTTGAGATGGTAATGGAGATGTGTTAGGCTATTTAAAATGAGTGCAATTCTAGAAAATTGGGGATGTGTGTTATTGTGTATAAGCACATTCTTATCACCTGTAGTCTACTTATGTACTTTTATATCACTAAATTTACAGTTCCATTCATATACTTACATGATGCTATAACAATCATTTGTATTACTGTTACTATGACTACAGAATATTAATGATTATCCTTTTAGCTGCAGTATTTCTGTAATTGTTTCATTCTGTGCAGATCCATCATTGACTCACAGTGTCCATGGATTTTTTTTGTTAAAATTATAACACAGTTTAAGGGAATCATAATCCACTGAGAAGCATTGAAAAACCCAGAGAAAAAACAGTCACTGTCCTAAGATAAGAATTTATTTTTCCTCATCAGTGTTGACATTTTTGACACCCATGACATTAGTGCTTCTTCTTTGTTGCTCTCCCCTGCCTTTCTGATCTTTTGCTTGATCCCATTTAAAGATTTATACTTGACCTCTCAGTTTCTACCTCTCTCTGCCACTGATGATCACGGAGTTCCTTAACACCTGGTATTATCCCTAATCACATAACTATTAATTACAGAAGTGATGTTTTAAATGGGTGTCATTCTTTAAAGTAAACCTTATGCAATTCAGAACAATAGAACAAATTAGTAGTATTCTTTGCAAATTGCAATATCATATTACATTTTATTTTACATTTTGAATAGCTCAGATTAACTGACATAATTACTGTATTTTTGGTATGATGTGTTTGACATTTTAAGTCTTATAGTGTGAATTTAGGCTATTGAACAGGTTGTATTATGTGCTTTGGGTTAAAATTACCTTAAATTCAAATCCTAGCTCTGTCATTTATTAGCTGAACAGCCTTGGGACAATTATTTATCTTCCCTGAGCTGCCAATTTTTCATCTATAATTAAATATAACAATAGTGCCTACCTTGTAGAGTTTTTATGAAGGTTATATGTTTTAATGCATGGAAAATACTTTGCAAATATTCACTATATAATAATACAAATGTTAGCAATAAAGCATTAATAATAAATATGTGATGATAAATATAGTGTAATAAGTATTATTTAGTTGAAAAATAAAAATTGAAGTTTGTCACTGAAGTAGAATAAAACATGCATGATCTCTGCCCCTTTTCTAAATGGTCAAGGAGATAGAAGTTATTTTCTGTATTCAAGCATGCATCTTGTGAACAAAGAAAACCACTTCTTCCTTCTTTGTAGCCTGTGTGTGCTGACTATTCTTTCTCTTACCATGAAGGAAGAGTTTTAAAGGATAGGTGTGAATATAATATGAGCAATGAACCCTTGGGACAGTGACTGAACACCAGAGAACAAGAGCATAAAAGAGAATTAAGACTTATTTTGTGTCAGATGAAGCAGCAGTGACCCTGCTTGAATATTTTCCTCAGACAAAACTGGGGCAAAGACTGTTCTGCTGAGCTGCCAAAGCATGATTCAGAAACATTTTGATAAACAATTCTGATTTTCAGAAGATGCAACATATTAATTTGTCAGAAATAAACATTTGATATTTCATATGTAAAAAAATAGACTTGATGAGATCGAAAAAGTTGGTCCTGAGCAATTTCATCAGTTAGGAAGAAATATTCTCTGTCAGTTTCATAAGAAGTTATGGTTGTGCATCAATATGTTGTTTTCTTTTTTCTTTTGACATTGACAGACATTAAGAACCCTGTTATGCAAGTGTGTATAATGAGAAAGGCTGTCACCTGATTCAGTGAAATTATCATGAAAAACTTTAGCATAATATGTGTATGAATACAAGGAAGAAAATTCAATTTGCACAGCCAGTCTAGATAATGCAATCAACCTCACAAACTAAAGATCCAGAAAGTTCTTCCTCAAATGCAATGGATGAAAAAAGATTTTTCCATAGAAAAGGAACTTTCATAAATAGTAGTTAGTTGTACTAGCTGCCACCTCTTCACAAACTAAGAAAACAAACAAGAAAAACTGGGAAAATTAAAGACAGTGTAATCATAATTTTCTTTCATCAAAAATGTTCTCAACATTCACTATATTATGAAATTAAATAGAAATAAAAATTCCTTAAATATTAAGGTATAATTTGGGTTGTAAGGAAGTTCCAAGATAAAACATTAAATTTATCTCTAGATTTCAGTAATTGAAATTATTCATTATAGCCAGGTGCAGTGGTGCATGTCTGTAATTCCAGCTACTTGGGAGGCTGAGGCAGGAGGATGGTAAGTTCAAAGCCAGTATCAACCACTTATTGAGGCCCTAAGCAACTCAGCAAGATCCTGTCTCTACATAAAATATAAAAAGAACTGTGACTCAATGGTAAACCACCCCAGGGTTCATCTCTGGTTTAAAAAAAATAGAAAAACAAAGAAAGAAAAAGAAGAAAGAAAGGAAGGAAGGAAGGAAGGAAGAAAGAGAGAGAGAAACAGAGAAAGAAAGAAAAAGATATCCAAAATTTTTCTAAGCAATTGAAAGAATGCTTAATTACTCTACTAAAGTATCTGTAAAATTTATGGATATTCCTGTGTGGCATTCTTGTAATTTGTGGTCCAGAAAAATTGTATTGTCTCTTTTGCATGTTAGCCTTATCCTAATCATGAATTTGGATGAACTAGAATTTTTCCCCATAAGCTGCATTATAGTATGCATGTTATGTTGATAATCAAAATACCCTGAAATGCCACTTTTGGGAATCAGTGATTTAGGTGACTGACAACTATTTTCTACATGTAAGTGATATGAAATAATTTTAAAATCAGAATTTTATTTCAAGGAAGTAAATTTTTTAAAAAGTTTTGGTTATTGTTGTAGATGGACAGAATGCCTTTATTTTATTTGTTTATTTTTATGTGGTGATAAGGATCAAACCCAGTGCCTCACACGTTAGGCAAGCATTCTGCCACTGAGCTACAGCTCAGTGAAATTTTAACAGTGAACACCAATTAGGCAAGAATATGACAACATGTACTTTAAAGATTCATTTCAAATGGCATACCATAACATTTTAAAGAACAAAATGATATTAAAATTTTTGTTTCAGAAACAATTATTATTTTTAACTACAATGGTATTTTAAAATCCGTATTAGAAATACATTTATTTTGGGAGAACATTTAGTATATAGGTCATGCTCGATTATGTTAGAAATTTTGTATAACTGCACAAGTATTAAGTGACTGAAAATGTAGAAATGTGATATATATAGATATTGCATATTAACAATATTGATGTTAAACATTTAGTATATGTTTTGATGTTGGACAAAAATAAGAAATTATCTAAATATAAAGAATGGGTCTTATACTACTTGTATGGCCTCCTCTGTCATTTAGCTCCTGTTAGTTACTGTGTGATCAGTAAAAAGGCCTGGAGGCCTAGTAAATATAAAAAGAAAAAAGTGAGAATCAAATATTTGAATAAAGCATTCAAATTTTTAAAATCAGAATTTGATGCTTTTTGAATATTTTAGGCATTGTTTTTCTAGGGACCTAAGGGAGAGTTATTTACACCTTCTAGGACTCATTTATTCAATATAAAATAAGGACTTTGTATTCCAAAACCAACTTACAAGCCTTCATTCATTGTTTAGATGACAGATTTAAAAATATTTTAATTTACATATATATACATACATATATATATATATATATACACTTTAATGTGCATTAAATTCTAACAAATGAGATAATTATTCCACATAGCAAGTGACACTTGATACACAACCAAAGATTGAAGGGAAGGATGTGGAAATGCAAACACAGGTAAATTCAGATGTGAAAAAAGAAAGAAGAACATAATAAAACTATTTACACAGGTAGACAGTAAGTTGGAATCCAGGCACAAGTTTATGTAAGGAAGACTGAGATATAGAATTGTAAAAGCAGGAGGAAGCAGGATTTGTCTAGTTAAGATGGTAGTGTGCAAAACTATTAGCATATTTTGCACTAATTCTTTTTTTTATTCATTTTACACAAATGGGGTACGACTTTCATTTCTCTGATTGTACATGAAATAGAGTCATGCCATTTGTGTAATCACACATGCACTTAGGGTAATGATGTTTGTCTCATTCTATTATCTTTCCTTCCCTCCACACCCTCCTTATCACTCACTTCCCTCTACACTGTCCATCCTTCCTCCATTCTTCCCTTACCTCCTCCCCACCTCCAATTATGTATCATCATCCCCTTATTAGAGAATTCATTTGGCCTTCATTTTTTGGGGATTGGTTTATTGCACTTAGCATAATATTCTCCAACTTCATCCATTTACCTGCAAATGCCATAATTTTGGTCTTCTTTATTGTTAAATAATATTCCATTCTATATATATACCACAGTTTCTTTATGCACTAATACATTGCTGGTGGGGTTGCAAATTGGTCCAGTCACTCTGGGCAGCAATGTGGAAATTCCTTAGAAAAGAGAATGGAACCACCATTTGACTCAGCTATCTCACTACTTGGTCTATACATAAAGGACTTAAAATCAGCATATTACAGTGACACAGGCACATCAAGGTTTACAGCATCTCAATTCTCAATAGATTGTGGAGCCAACCTAGATGACCTTCAATAGATGAATGCACTAATTCTTTATTTGATCATTGTAAACCATGTTTTTTTCTACCTACAGTACACAGTGTGCTAGTCACTGTGGTAGGGGCTGTGTGTTTCTCAGTGACCCTCTTGAAACTTGTCCTTGGAGTCTGGTAGGAGACACCAGCATGTAAACTCACAGTAGTTACATAATTAAAAATCAAGATGACTTTGTCAAGGAGCAGGTTCAGCTTGAGTGGTCAAAGAGGACTTCCCTGAGGAAGTTAACATGTAAACAATCTTCTGATGGGATTTATCAGTGCATCATAATTCTGGGTAGTTATTATGGAATTTTGGACTAGAGAAATGCTAGCTATTCTCAGGACTTATTTAGTTTAATTGTCTGGTGCTGGGGATTGGACCCAGAGTCTCACACATGCTAGGCAAGTACTCTGTCACTGAGCTACATCCCTAGTCCTCTTTCTTTGTTTAAAGACATGGTTTTGAAAAGTTGACCAGGCTGGCTTTGAACTTGCAATCCTCTTCCTTCAGATTCTAAAGTTAAAGAGATCTAACAGAGTTTTAATATGCAACATAGAGAGAGTAGATAGATACCTCTTTTATATGGAGAATAATTGAAAACAATAAAACAATATTTATAAAAACAAAAATATTTATAAAACATATATTTACTAATTAACATTCTACAAAATTTTATTTAATTTCTACTCATTTTTCTTTAATTTATTTTCTTTAATTATCTTTAATATTATCCCTAAAATAATATTTAAGGAAATGAGAAAAATTTAGATAAAAAGATAAAGGAAAAAGTTTAGTCAGTTTTTTAAAATTGTATCCCAGTGAAACCCATTTTATTTTTATTTTTTATTTTTTATTTTTACAGCCTTCATTTTGATTCATTGTACACAAATTGAGTACAACTTTTTGTTTCTGTTCTTGTACATGATATAGATTCACACCATTTGTGTAATCATACATGCACATAGGGTAAGGATGTCAGTCTCATTCCACCATCTTTCATACCCCACTCCCTACCCCATCTAATTTTCCTCTAAGTAATACAAAGTTTCTCCATTCTTCTCTTACCCCCACCTCTCCACCCCCATTATGTATCATCATCCACTTATCAGGGAAATCATTCAGTCTTTGAATTTTGGGCATTGGCTTATTTCACTTTGCATGATATTGTCCAACTCCATCCATTTACCTGCTAATGCCATAATTTTATTCTTCTTTATGGTCGAATAATATTCCATTGTACATATATATCACAGTTTCTTTATGCATTCACCTATTGAAGGGCATCTAGGTTGGTTCCACAATCTAGCTATTGTGAGTTGAGCTGCTGTAAACATTGATGTGGCTGCATTACTGTAGTAACTGTACTGTGGCAGATATGAGAAAGATTACATGGCATGTATCTCCAGAGGATGCTTGAAAATGACATGTGAATTTGCAGAATTTCCAAGTAGCAAATTAGTTTTAAATTTATCAACATTTATCCTTAGGGAAGTTCTAGAAAGACACTGTGATATGTTGGAGGTGAAACTTTTGAGAAAAAATAATAACTATAATAACAAAAAATTACATTTAACCTTTTAAATTTATCCTAGTTATACATGACAGTAGAATACATTTATGCACTTTGATATATCATACATAAATGGGATATAATTTCTCATTTTTCTGATTGTACATGTTATAGAATTACCTTGGTTATGCAGTCATATATGTACACAAGGTAATAATGTCTGTTTCATTCTAATACCCTTCCTTCTGCATGTGACCTCCCCTTCCTTCACTCCCCTATACTAATTTAAAGTAACTCATTCTTCCCAGGCACCACTGCTGCCTTGTTGTGAATTAGCATCTTCATATCAGAAAAAAACATTTGGACTTTGGCTTTTTTGGGGTTTGGCTTCTTTCACTTAGCATGATGTTCTCCAACTCCATCCATTCCAGCAAATGCCATAATTTCATTCCTCTTTAAAACTGAGTAATATTCCATCAAATATATATCCCACATTTTCTTCATCCATTCATCTATTGAAGGACACCTGGGTTAGTTTCATAGTTAAGTTATGTGAACTGATCTGCTATAAACAATGATGTGGCTGCATCACTATAGTATGCTGATTTTAAGTCCTTTGTGTATAAACTGAGGACTGGTATATCAAGGTCAAATGGTGGTTCCATTCCAGGTTTGCTGAACAATCTCCATACTGCTTTCCATAACTTTTGTCCCTTCTTGTACATCTAAATGGACAGAGAGCTACAATTATTTTTATGATTTTTGAACTCTTTAAAAACCACAGAAGACCTGGTGCTGTAGTGCCCACCTGTGGTCACAGCAACTTGGGAGTCTGAGGCAGGAGGATTGTAAGTTTGAGGCCAGTTTCAGCAACTTAGTGAGACACTGTCTCAAAGTAAAAAAAAAAAATAAAAAGAAAAAGAACTGGGGATGTGACTCAGTGATAAAGTATCCCAGGTGCAGTCCCCAGTACCAATAAATAAATATATAAACAAATAAGAAATAAAAACCACCATAAATTCATCTCATGATCTGAATGCTTGTATATTTGTGAGCATTACATTTTTGTGACTTTCCCTTAAAAAATTAGCTGATAACATTCTCTGTAAAACAAAGAAGCATATTTGGGGTTTTGAATGACTCTCTTTCCTCAATTACTCTACCTTTTTCTCTCTCTTTCCCTCAACACTCTTGAGATCCTACTGGGAAAATATTTGCTAAATGTGAACATAGCTGGGCAAACAGCAGATGGGTGGCCATCTCTGAGACTCTTAAAATTGAGACTCGTTCAGGTAAGAATCATATAAAATGAGGCATTATGTAAAGGGAAAAGAGGCTGCACTATCTGAACTTTCAATATACAAATATATTGAGGAAAGAATTTGCAATCCATAATGATTTCCACAAATTAAATTTTTTTCAACTGTATAGCACCACTCAACTACATTTGTTGGGAGACAATTTCATGCATGGTTTCTTGTGTTCAGCACAGTTCAACCTGGGAGCAAAAAGCAGACTTGAACAACTTTAACCTTGAGACAACTGCATGCATTCCAGAGTAGAAATAAAATTCCTTCATGTCACTCACTCTCTAGAGGAAAAATGGGCAAATATGCCAGCAACCTCTGACAACTAGAGACCCCTAATGCCAGGGTTCCTTATATATGGTAGTGACCCACTGTATGTACAAGTTAATCTGGCCTTCCCATGTTGCCTGTGGGAACTAGGAACTCAGTGGAAGGCACTTCTCTCATTGTTTTTATCATCTAAATCAGGGGTCTGGTGTCTTCTGCTATAATATGTATATGAAATAGTGGCAAGCTAACTTGTTACTTTGCAAGAAGCATAAATACTCAGACCTTTCACAGAGTCTGACTTAACATGCTCTCCAAAACTGTAAACTCAAAGTCCTATGAGAATCAGGCAGGGTAGATGAACCCTAACCCTAATTAACAGAAGTATGTCATAATGGTAACTGAAAATTAGCATTATTATTTGGTGGGTAATATGGTTTGCTGCAGCTGAGGAGCAACCTTATTCTTGTGAAAAAGCCTACTTTTAAAGTATTGGTAACCCATTGAGCTTGAGAACTGCTGTTTGTGTTAAACTAAACTCCAGTGAGTTCTTTCTAAGTTAGGGGTCACTGTTTAGTTTTTTTCTGTTCTACATGGTAAGATACTCGAGGGTAGGCACGGACTTTTTCTTCTTGGAAACTGTAGAAATGGTTGGCACAATGACTAACTTCACACTCATTTTCTTTTCTGAATCAAAACTTCTCAGCAAGCTGTATGTTAAAAAGTCAGACATTAGCTAAGAAGAAATACAATATGATGCCAAAAGATTGACAAAACTTTTGTCATGCTTCTCCTAAAATAAGGACTCAGATAAGGTAGAAATCATTTTTTTTTTTTATCTTAAGCAATCTTCATACAATCTTGGTCTACATATCCATCTCAGAATGTTCTTTGAACTCTACTAGTATCACAATTCTATTTTTATTACCTATATCCATGTCTAGCTTCTCCCACAGTTAAAATCCAGCTCTAATGGTCCATATTTAATGATAACTGGTTTTTCATATCTGGTATAATATTTGAAAAGCTCCAATTAATTAATACTGTTTTGTGTAGATAATATGTCCAGAGATGGAGCTAGAAACATAAAATTTGTCAGAACAAATCTGAGTTTTATTTCATGGAGAATAGTTTCAAGGTTATGTAAACGATTCTAAAGATGATTGACAATCCTTTTATATTAAGTTCAGCAAATCTTTTCCTAATTATAGCCTAGAAAGTTTGAGGTTCCAAGCTGACTTTCAAGGAGTCCTCAAGAATTGCAGGTTATGCAATAAAATATTGGATAGTCACGTGAATGTGCTTATAGGAGTTAACTACATAAGCTTTCAGTCACGTATAAAATCAGGCTAAAAGAGAGCTATTATAATTCCTTTAATTTCTTTCCACATTCTTAATTGGAAAACAAAATGAAAGGTAAGTGAATACCATTAAGAAGCAAAAGGGGAAAAAAGTAAGTATTTATTCCTGGGGAATTATGATATATAACAAGAGATGATTTTTCATAGCTGAATTAAAAAATAGATTGAATTGCTTAATATTAGCTTGTGCTGGTTTTAAATTACTATGCACAATAATAGCAATTGAGAAAAAATGTAGAAGTTGGGATATTGATGACTTATGGCAGTAAGTATAGAATAAATGCTTTTTTATTGGTTAATTGACATATAATTAACAATAGTAAATTTCATTGTGTTTAGCTGAGAAGTTCTATGAATTTCAAGTGTGCACAATTGTGTAACCAAGCAAAACAATCAAAACAGAGAATATTTGCACCTGTGTTATTCAGTTTTCCATCACTGTGACAAAATACATGAGATAAACTACCAAAAGGAAGAAATGCTTATTTGGCTCATGGTTTCAGAGGTTTTAGTCCTTGATCACTTGGCCTAGTTTGGTTGTTTTGGGCCTATGGCAGCACAGTACATCATATTGGTAGAAGTTCATGGCAAAGGAAGAGTATTTACCTAATGGTGGCCAAAGACAGTGAGAGAGGGGGGCAGGGAAGGAGGGGGATGGAGAAAAAGAAAAATAGAACAGACAGACAGAGACCCTGGGGGCTCAATGTCCTTGCCAAAGGCACTTCCCCAATGTCCTAACTTCCTTCCACTTAGGTTTCACGTTCTAAAGGTTCCACGGCCTCCCAATAATGCCACAGGTTGGTGAATAAGTCTTTAGTATATGGGTCTTTGGAAGATCTTAAAAGATAAAAATCATAACAGCATCCTACCCTCAAATCTCCCATTCATTTATGCAGTCAGTCTGCCCAAACCCCTTTGCCCTCAGAGGCTGGCAACACAAAACTGATTTCTTCCCCTATAGTTCTAGCCCTTCTAGAATATTAGATAACTGAACTGACAAAAATATGTAGCATTTTGAATCTGGAATCTGTCATTTAGTACAGTGTTTTTGAGAGTCACACCTGTTGTTGCATGTATCTTTAGTTGTACCTTCTACTTGCTGAGTGGTATTCTCTTGTATACATATGCCACTATTTCTTTATTCACCAGTGGAGGAGTATAGAGGTTGCTTTCAGTGAAGGTTATAAATAAATCATATAAAATCTTGGTGAATTTTTATTTGTTTAAACATATGTCTTCATTTCTCTTGGGCAAACAAATACGTACATGCGAGAGTGCCAGATCCCATGGAAAATATTTATTTACTTTTATAAAGAAATTACCATATCAGTTTCTAAAGTGCCTACAGAAGTTTGGATTCCCATCCCAATACACTGGATTTGCAGTTGCTTCACTTAAATAATGTGCTTTCTATAAATTTTAAACAATATTTTCTTTCTTTTTAATTCTTTTGAAGATAAGTTATATTAAAAATGATATATAATATTGGGGCTTAATATTCTTTTTAAAACATGTTTGCTAAATGGAAATAGGGTGGCAGGTTTTTTATTTCCATTTTTCTTTTTAGTTGAAAGAACCTAAAATCTGTGCAGGTGTGCATATGTGTGATGACAATACTTTGCTTATCATTTAAAGTTTGGGTTCAATATTTCAGTTTCCTAAATATATGGGTTGATCACTTCAGACAAGTCCCTAGAGACTTACTAATGTTTGAGGCTAAATTTCCCCATGTAGAAGACAAGAGCAATCCATCTTTATTGGAAGCATTCAGCAGTTCATGAAAAGAACAACTTAGAAGAGTTAGTTGACTTCACAAAATATTCAAGCCAGTGATAGTTCCGATGTAAGTAGAATTGGTCTCTACAGATAAGACAGGACATTTAGGCTAACCTAGTATTTTAATTGCCCTTTAAGTCATTCAGTGACATACTAATGATACTTAGCCATAAAAATTAAGCTTCCCTAATTTCCAGAATGGCAATTCTATCTTGCATTGAATGCTTAATGTTTGTGTTTTATTATGTTTTCATTTTTTCTAGGACCAACCCCAGAAATTAAAGTGAATTTTTCAGAATAGAAACACTTGGACCTATTCTCTTTAGTGACCATTTTCTTAGGTCTAGATTTTTAGCATAATTTACAAAGCTTTTTATATAAGCTTGAATTAAATATAGGGCAAGATTAGAGGTAAACCTTCACATGTAAAAAATTGTTCTTTAGGTATCATCTATTACCAAGAGGATTTTCTTAAATGAATTTCTGAGTTAATATTCAAAAGAGATAGAGACTGCAAATCAGACATACAATTTGACATATTTAGCATCTCAAGTTGAACATATTGTCCATTAATTCTCAAGAATCCTAACACTTCGGGGATTAACATATTGAAGATGTTTTGGTAAAAATTATGATTATCTTGTATGTCAGAGTGAGACCCACTCTCTTCTCTCTGGGATTTTTCCATTGGCAATGAACATGAATAGAAACAACAATAGTCTCATGTAATGTGAAGAAAACTAAAATAGAAATAAACTTATACAAACACAATCCCCTTCGAAGTGCTGCTTTTCTGGTATGGTCTGTTCTGGATTAGAGATTTTTTGCTTTAATATTCATAATTGGCCATTTCTTTAATTTGTTGACTTTTGAGCCACATATTAAAATGGATATATATCACTAAATTAGCTTACATACGTATAAAAATGACCCCTTCCATTGATGTGGGGATCGTATCAGTTTTCTATCCATTCTCATTAATAAACTAGAATAGTCATGAAGAGTGTAGACAAGTCCAAATTATTCATTTAGCCTATCTTTGGGCCAATGTTATTTATGGTCAAATATGGAAAGCTTGAAAATAGCTTGTAAGAGCAGCATTGAAATGGTAGTGATAGGGAGGTTCCAGATAGATTCAAATTTATTTGCCAGGAATGATAATAAGAATTGTTCCCCAGATAGATCCAGGCTCACATTCTTTATATGAGCAACTTATGACCACTATTCACTGTGGCTGAAAATGAGTTGTTTTACAATAGCTTGAAGGAGTAGCAATGAAACAGTAATGACATGAAGGTTAGAGAGCCAGATTCTAAGATTTCTATAAGAGGGCATTGAAAGTTGTTCCTTGTTCCAGTAGCAGAATAACAGCCTTCATTTCAGCAATTTAGGACCAGTACTCATTTTGACAGAATATAGGTAATCTGAAAGCAGTTTATAAGAGCAGCACTAAAAGAGTAGTGGCAGGAAGTTCCAGAGAATATTTCAAACTAGTTTGACATATGGGGTTTAGAGAATTGTCTGCCAGTGCAACATCAAGTTTACATTCTTCTATTTGGCAAATTACAGTCAGGGCTCATTATGAATGAGTATTTGTAGTTTAAAACATTCCATATATTTAATAGTATCTGGGTCATGACAGTTTCCAAAGCCAGGTTCAAACTTAACTCACAGAATGGGCATTGGAATTGCCCCATGGTACAGTGGCAAGTTTTCATTCTTTGTATGGGTCAATTAGGGCAGTTAGATCAGAGACATGGCATGGAGAAAGAATTAAAAAGATGGCACCAAGGTTATACCTTAGATATTCTCAGTCCCACCTAATACTCAGTATGAAACTCCTTCTGTGAGTAAAATATTAGCCATCTTTCAGTTAAAGGTAGGACAAGATGTCATCACAAGGGAAATTAAAGACCTTAAAGGGGAAGTCCCAATCTTCAGCAAGCACATTAGCCCTAGAGACTGACATCTACTTAACTTGTTGCTACTGAGCACATTATTAGCATTATAACTTGTTCCCTCTCCATGCATTCTCTGGGGGGATGGGAACAAAACTTACATATATAAAGTAGAAAGTAAATTAGGTCACATTTGGCTGTCAATCAAAATGTCAATCAACACTAGATCCACCTGGGGGAGAAGAGGAAGATTAGTATCGCTTAATAAAATAATAGAGCTTTGAGTTATTTTCTTCTGCTCAGTTTACTCTGCTTTACAGAATGTATTTTCACTTTCAGTAAGTCTGTGTTATAACTAGTTCTTCTGTGTATGTCTCTCAATTATTTCTTGTACCCCATCTTGGGGTCCAAGACGGCAAGAACTTGGACACCAACTGAACCTCCCATAACACTAGTGATATTGTAACATTTTGATGAGCTTGGCAGAGGTAAATTGAAGCACCAGTCAACATTTCAAAATAATCCATAATCTTTCACTTAAATAATACACTTGATTTTAGCAAAAAGGCCCAAAGCAATACTAAAAAATAATAAATTGATATTACACCTTTTCAAAAAGTTGTTAGATTAAGTTTAATGAATTTGTTGCTTGCCTTTATCTGGAATGGGGCTGTAGGTTTTTTTTACCTTTAACTTCTTTAGTCCTTATTCAATCTACTGAGTAAGGTTGGAGAGCTAAACATTGGGATTTTGATGTAACAGTTTTATTGATTGCATAATTATATTTGGTATTGTACATAGAAAGAATATGGCTACATTTGTTAAATCTGCACTTTATAAATATCCAAATAAGGAAAATGGAATATAAATCAATTACTTGTTTATAGATTAGAATGTGCAATTTCAAGCTCATGAAACCTAATCCAGTCACTCAACTATTAGGACCACATGACTACTCACTTAGCTGACGGCCTTGCCAGTTCCTAGGTTCAGTTGCTAATGAAGTTTAAAAGAAATGAGGCAAACATCAGCCCTATTTCATAGGAACAAAGAAGAATTATTATTTAACCATTTAACCCTGAATGAACAAATCCAATAAACAAAACTCAAAGTTCAAAGAGTCAAGCACTAGAGAGTATCCAAGTGTTAATGTGCAAAATTGTCAGTCACATAAATGAAAAAAAAATTTCAGACTGGCCTTATTGTAAGTAAGGTATGTAATAGCTACACCTTTGTGTGTAGAAAATAACATTGTGAGAAGAAAATAACATTGACTACATGAACAAGTTGACATTCTGTTCATTTGAATAAAGAACAGAGTTCTACAAGGGAGAGCAGGTGTTCACATCCACCAAAGATGAAGAAAATGTAGAGAGAATAGTTGGCTATTTAATAGTTAAAAAGGATTCTTGTTAGAAAGTAGTAACTTTTCATTCAGTAATGGGAATTGAACTCCAGGTCTCAAGTGTTCTAAGCAACACTCTACCACTAACCAACACTGCCTCATCATTTTAAATTTTTATTTTGAGACAAGGTCTTACTATGTTGCCCAGTCTGGCCTACAGCATGGGACTTTATGACCTCAGCTTCCTGATAGCTAAAATTACAGGCATGTGCCACCATACCTAGATAACCATAGCTCTTTAATATTTTTAATGAGGGAGAAAACTTCCTCCTGTATAACTTTTGTGTATTTTATGAGTTTATTAATACCATAATATTATGAGTTTAATAATACAATAAGTCAGTTATATGTCATACATTTAAAATACAAATCTAACATGTTCCAGAGACAGGCTCTTCATTTCAATTTAAAATATCCAAGGTATTTCAGCATTACAATGAGCAGTTAGTTTGCAGAATTAGCCAGCATTGTAATGTAGGGTCAGGTGTGTTTATTAATAGTTAACAATATTTCCTTCAGGAAATACACAAAGGACAGGATTAGTCAAGTATTACTTGCACAATTTAATTATTACATGTGTTGGGGGTTTTGGCAGACCCAGTGTTTATGAAGTATAGGAGAACCCTCACTTAACTATGACTAAACTGTCAGCAAATGCAAATAAGTACATTCTCCACTAAATGTCATCCAACATTTATCAAATATTATTTTAGTTACAGTTTGATACCTATCTAAATTCATTTTTGAGCAAAACTAGGTCCTAAAAGTGCAGTTGAACTCTGCACCTCCAGAAGTGAATTCAGAAATCCTGCAGCTCAACTGCAACAATAACTGGTATTGATTTCTTGTGACAAAAAAGTTAAGTTTATTTCAATACATTTTCAAATATTATTGGAAGTAATGTATAAGGAAAATACCATACAAAATTGTCTCTTGGACAACTATCACTCACACTTCTACAATGGTGGAGTTAAATTCAATTGCTAAATAATCTAGTTGAGTCTCCAGTTGTACAAACCATTAGATTCAGACATATTTCACAAAGTTTTTTTTTCTTTTTTCCCACTTTTGGCATTTAAGCTACAGTATCACCTGAAATAAATGATAGATACCTTCTTCACTTGTTTATAAGATTAAATTACATGTGCACATACTTACACACACATACACACAAAAAAGTGAGCCTTAAAATCTTCAATGAATTCCAAGAATTTACAGGAAAGGGTACTATACAAATTTACCACCAGACTAAAAAAAAAAGGTGGACATTATGCTCAGAAGTGGTGAAAACGATGTAGAAAAGGACAAACATGAAGATAGTTAATCTGATCTCACCAGAAAGAGGGATTATTGCATAAAAAAAGACACCTTACCACTACCCCATAAGTTAATATGATCAAATAACTTTGGGATCAATAATTAGTACACTTTCCAGAGAAAGATGGTCTCACTGGAAGAGGAAAAACTAGAAGTGAAACAAAGTGTTGTTTCCCCCCACCTTAGTTTTATAGTGTTAAAAAAATAATAGAAAGATTAAAGAAGTCTGTTGCAGTGATTTGCAAGACTGCCCTTTGCTGAAATCTTGCTTATTGGTTCCACCTCAGGGATCAGAGGGAAAGAGTCACGGCTGTCACTGGAAGAGCTAATCTCACAAACGCTTGGGTCTAGGTACTTCTAGATCCACACGCACCCCATGGAACTTGGATCAACTACACAGGGTGGGTGGGGGCATGCAGCTGTCCAGCCCAGCACTCCTTAGTGGAGATGCCCAGACTGCAGTTCTGGAACCACCTTGTTGCAGTGGTTGAGATGCCCTCCCGACCTCTTGCTTGACCTCCAACCCTCAAGCTTGCTCAGCCCATTACTTCTCTGGAGAGTGGAAGCTGGTGGTCCAAGCACTAGATTCCTCCAGATCTAACTTAAGAGTCCATTTCCCTTTAAAAGTTATGGCAGCCTGAACCTGGAGTGCAGGAGGTAAGCCAAGGAGCACACGTTTGAGCTGCAACCTACTAAGGTTTTCAAAGCCAATGTATGGAATATCAATGTGTGTTACTTACATGTCCATATCCCTTCACAAAGTTTGTGGGAAGAGAGAGAATGAGAGAGAGTGGGAGAGAGAGAGTGGGAGAGAGAGAGAGAGAAACAAAGAAAAGAGTGAGTGAGCACTGCAGGGTGTAGTGGAGAGAGGTTTGATTCCAGGCCAGGACAGACAAGGCCCAAGAGGTCCCAAGTGGGAGGAGATGCTGTGTGTCACTTTATGCCTTCCAGAGGCCCTGACTGAAGGAGCTGCAGCAGCTCCAGGAAGTAGCAGGGCCGGGGTGGGGGGCAGCAGCCTGCAGCGCTGTGCTCACTGTCAGTGTTGCTTCCCTTCTTGTTTCCTCACCTGGAGCCCTCCTACCCACAGCTGCTGCTGCTGCTATGCTTCTTCACATGCTTGCTGAGATGGCTGTGCCTGAAACCCTTGTTGCAGACCAGGGATGTGAAGCTGCTGCAACTTCTCTGTACACCTTCCTGCAGCCTGGGATGTGGCTGCTGTGCAGGCTCCTGTGGCATGCAGGCCCTTGCAAAGCACACTGTCCAGGTGGCCCCAGTCACTCTGCCTCCAGGCTGTTGGGGCTGTAGTAAGTGGTGCAGTCAGAGTAGTGGAGGGTTGAGGAACGCGGGAGCCCCAGAGGTGCAGAAGACCCAGAGCTCAGCAGACAGTTCTCTGAGTCCTCCGGTGGTGATGGGGCTAAGTCCTAGTAGAAGCCCAGCAGCACTGGCTTGAAGGTGTCCATGAGGTACTGTCCCATGGTGCTGAGCTAGTGAGAGGAGGCATCCCTGCTGAAGACCAAATAACTCAGACCAGAGTAATCCGATTTGTAACCTCCCAGCAGAGAATGCAGTGAAGCTTCAGGGTGAACCTAGCCCAGCAGTGCCTGCCACACCTTTCTGGTTCAGCACTTCGACACAGTCCTCACTCATGTCCCACCAGCTAGAGGCTCAGGCAGACTCAACATTGTCTGCGGCCCCCAGCTCTGGGTGCAAGGGCTTGAACCACATCTCCTTTGAGTATGCCATGCCCATCTGTGGGTAGATGCCCTGCAGTCTGTCCACTGAGATGTGCATCATGGAGATGAACACCACTGGTGGGAGCCATCCTGTGAGTGTGCCCCAAGGCCACTGGTTGGCTGCCGCACAAGATGCAGAGCCTAGATCACAGAGTGGTCTTTGGCGAAGGGTGAGCTGGAGGCAACATGTGCAGTCCTCCTGTATGATTTTCCATGCGTGTAAAGAGAATGACTTTGTCTGTTTTGCCAAATGGATTAAAATAAATTAAGGAAATATTAGGTATCCTTCAGATTATTTTCAAAACATTTTAATAATAACCCGAGATATCTACAGATTAAATTTTGGATCCTGTTATTTTAATTAAGAGATTTTATGTAAGGTTCCGGAAACCTACGTCACACACACAATTTTTGGACCAATATATGTCTCAAACATACCTATCACCAACAGGTGGTAATGCATACTTGAATTGGCAAGAAGAGATTGAGTTTAATTATAGCTCTCTTTAAAATTATCCATAGAGGCACCTACCATTATTTGCTTCCTTTAAAAAAAAAATTCCAAAAGTCTTAAAATTTCTGTCATCTACAAATTTGGGAAGTTAAATTTGAGAAACTATTTGAAAATAGATGCTAGATAAATGTTTATTTTCTTCTTAATTTTGACTTGATCTTTTCAAGTGTCTAAGGACTGAAAAAGTGTTTTTGACCTTTTTTTTTTTTTTTTGTCAGTCAAGTGAGGAGCAGACCTCTGCTGTGTGTGTTAGGAAAACATCCATTTGTTCAGCAGTGAAATTGGTCTACCAAGTCCCCAGGTAAATTTTTAGTCATTCAGGGTGTACCATGACACAGAATTTTTTTTGTAATATAAAATACTCTTTTGATGTTTAAAAAAAGCAAGTACAATTCTTTAAGAATAAAAATCTGAGGACTTTCTGATGAGTAGTTCTCAAATTAAATATAAGGCAAGGTCATTACTTTTCTTTTCCTTTAAATTTTTATTTTTGCAGTCTGCATGTCAATTCATTGTACACAAAAAGAGTACAACATTTTATTTCTGTGGTTGTACATAATGTAGATTCACACCATTCATTAATCATACATGCCCGTAGGATAATAATGTCTGTCTCAGTCCACTATCTTTCTTTCCCCCACCTACTCCTGCCCCATTTCCCTCTACAAAATCTAAAGTTACTACATTCTTCTCTTGCCCACAAGCCACACACCCCCTGTTATGTATCATCATCCACTTATCAGAGAAAACATTCAGCCTTTAGTTTTTTAGGATTGGCCTATTTTACTTAGCATATTCTACAACTCCATCTGTTTACTTGCAAATGCCATAATTTTATTCTTCTTTATAGCTAAGTAATAGTCCATTCATCAAGTGAAGGACATCTAGGTTGGTTCCACAATCTAGCTATTGTGAATTGAGCAGCTATGAACATTACTGTGACTGCATCACTGTAGTATGGTGATTTTAGGTCCTTTGGATATAAACTAAGGAGTGGGATAGCTGGGTCAAGTGGTGGGTCTATTCCAAGTTTTCTGAGAAATTGCCTTACTGTTTTCCAGAGTGGCAGTACAAATTTGCAACTCCACCAGCAATGTATGAGTGTGGCTTTTTCCCCACATCCATGCCAACACTTGTTATTTCTTGTGTACTTAATAGCTATTCTAATTGGAGTTAGATGAAATCTTAGGGTAGTTTTGATTTGCATTTCTCTAATTATGTGAGATGATGAGCACTTTTTCATGAATTTGTTGATCACCTGTATATTTTCTTCTGTAAAGTGCATGACACATATTTTTTTGAAGAATCTTCTTTATTTGGTGGACCCCTTTCAAGAAGGATGACCCTGCAAAACCACACAGGACCGCTCTTGAAGGTGACTTCAACTATTCACTTTGGGTCTTATTTCTAAAGGACTCTTTTTATTATTTCCAGATACTTATTTTTTGTCCTTTACAATTACACTTAAAAGAATGAAAATAAGTATTGTCATTTTACACCCACACTCTATGCAAAACCTTTGGCTGTAACAACCCCAGGATAATGCATTTTTCATCAGTGACTGTCACCCAGGAGCAATTTTATCCCCAACATCCCCTGCCTAAAGAACTGGTTGTCACAGTGGCCAGATGAGGGGCATTCTGCTTATATTTAGTGGATGGAGGCCAGAGATGCCACAAAGCATCCCACAAAACATAGGACAATTCCTTACAAAAAGCACCAGGCTCAAAAAGTAAAAAATTCCAGGGGTGAGGAACGCCAACTATATTTATCAGAAGCCTTAATGAATAAAATATAAAAGATTACATGTTTAGCAAGACCTAATATTAAATTATAGTTCTTGGTTGCCATCTTACTTTCTAAAGAAAATTGGTTAGGATACTTCTCTGAACGTTTGTTTTCTTGAAATCTAAATAATAAGAAAGGAAAGAAGTAAATGCAGAGAAATTCCTTGAATTTTCAATCAAATAGGCAAGTGAAACAACAAGAAGAGCATCTATCTTATGAAAGGGTTTTTAGTCTACAAGCACTATATAATTATAAAGAAGTGTCATTACAGTGCTGTATTAACTCTGGTTTAGGGACCTATGATCTCCTAGATTGGTCTGCATGAAGCAGTTAACTCCATTCTATTACCACTAAATACATGAGTTGTAAATAGTTGCATTGTTTAAAAATATTTTAATTCCCACACTGCCTGTAGGTTTCTCCATTATGGGGAAGTAGGATTAAGATTTTTAGTTATTTTTTACTTGCATTTCTGTCTCTAGTATGATAGAATTTTCATTGGTGAACAGTACTTCAGTTCTGAATTGATAATGTGTGAGAGCTTTCAGGGTTTCATGAAGGTGTATAAACTGTATATTTTTTGAAAGACTGAGTTAATGTTACGGAGAATCTTGGATATTTTTAAAGCATTTTTATTTTCATATTTTTTACAATTTTTCTTTTCATTATTGGTGTCAATACCATAGAATCAAATTACCAAGGAGCTAAAGACAATGGAACTAGTATGACACATACACTTGCCTTAGAAATAAACTGTTGCTAGCTTATATGCACCCTCATTATGTTTTTGACACACAAATATAAAATGATAAAATGTGGTTAACTTTAAAATTAAGATTTTTCTCATGGATAAACCCTTTTTTAAATTGAATAGTTTATAATCAATTATAATTTTTATGACACAATTACTAACTTCTAATAATATATAGGACAAATTCAGACATGACACTCCTTACATACATGTCTCTGATTGCAGAAGTTGTTTCTCAAACCTATACTTCCTTTGTAATTATTCTTTCCTAATTATTCTTTTCCTGTTAATTTTTACAGATATTGTGCTGTACAATATATTATTTTAAAGGTCAAGTCATTACCTTGATGCATGAGATTCATTTTACTGGTTAGAAACACATAGCTGTTATAGAAATTTTAATCAAATTTATAATTTAGGCAAGTATGTAACAACATTTTTCTAGACATTATTGTCCTTCTATGAAGATGCTTCTATGTATTTTAGCTAATAAAACAAATAAAGAAAAGAAGCCTAAGTGTTCACTTAGAAGGATAAATAAGCTTAGGAGAAACCAAAGTTTATATCTTTTTAACACTAAATTATACACAGAAGTCTGTAGCATATAAAAGGTATAGAGATTATAGACTATATTAAAACAAGAATTTAAAAGAAAATGGGAATTTTTTTCATATGAAAATTCTACCTAATCTACATAAGTGAGTTTATGTATGTAACTTATTTAAATTTTCTCAATTCAGAGTGAGAGCTTTAAAAATTACAATTAATAAACCTCATAAATCAATCAAGCATAAAATTTATATCTCTATGTAGATAGAAATATAGACATGTGTTTATATGCATATCATACAATTATATATATATATAATTTTAAAGACAATTGACTTGGAATTTCCTAATGTTTGCCAGAATATTGGACATCAAGACACAAATATATCTGACAAAATTGTTTTCATAATTACTACTTTTGAGAAGTACTCTGATTGTTCTTTCATCCTTAAATTTTTTCAATCATGAAATCCTCTGTTGGAAGAATGTCAAAAGAAAATATTAACTAAAGGAGAAATAACTACAAGTGTTTTCATATACTATGATTAATATGTGAGGATAAATAGTAAAATAAGGGCTGGGGAGTTAGCTCAGTTGGTAGAGTGCTTGCCTTGTAAGCACAAGGTCCTGGGTTCGATCCTCAGCACCCCCCCAAAAAAAATAGTAAAATAATGAAGTCAAATATCAATGGTTATTATATTTAATTTTATAACTTAATTGTGTAACAATGGTAAATTTAAAAATGAATACCTTATCTATCAGTTTCCTATGATTAGCATAATAAATGGCCAAAACTGAATAGTTTAAATGATTAAAGATCCTTCTTTAAGAGATTCAGAGTTAAAAAGTTTCAAATATACATGTTCACATCATTTGTTCTAGCATTCCAGACCTCTCTGCACAATTGGCAGTGGCCATACTGCCCTATACACTCCTATAGTCATTTATTCTTTATTCCAAGTTTGAACCCGAGTTAGACCATTTCCTGTCTGTAGAATCCCAAAACTTTGATAAACCACCCTTATCTGAGTTAGACCATTTCCTGTCTGTAGAATCCCAAAAATTTGATAAACCACCCTCCTTACATCCTCTCTCTTTCCTTTTCAGTGTGACCTGGAAGAGTTTCTGCTTATATAACCTCAAAAACTTCACAGGATTTCTGTATATGAGAGTTTCCACATCATTAGAAAAAGATTTGTGCACTTTCAGAAAGATCCCATCTCTATTCCTGGAATCCACCTACACGTTTGCTTGGATTCATGAATAACATCTAACCTGTTCAACGAAAGTTTTTCCAGTCTCACCTTTAATCCTCTGTTCAGAACACACCCTTTATAAGGTAGATTTCCTCCTTTTAGATCTTTGCAGTATACATTAGAGAACCCCAAACTCAAGAAATGCTGTTTTTTTCTTGCATAACTCTTCCATCTTCAATTTGTCTTTTTCTTCTGACCATAAGCATCAAAGACACTGCTGATTGAACTCTTCAACACATTGCTAAAAAATTTCTCAACTAAATATTCAAGTTAGTGCTTCAAAATCTTCCTTTTCATTCATCAGTAAAACACATTGAAATATGGGTTTGTTGCTGCCCTATCAATGATCACTTTTCCTCCAGTTTACAATAACATGTTCCTCATTTTCCTAGGAGATTTTACAAGAAGCAACTTTAATGATCATATTTCCATCATCATCTATTCACGTTTTCTAAGTTGATGGAAGTTTTATATTATGAGCTTTACTTCTTTCTCAGCCCTCATCAGAATAGTCTAAATATACAGATTTTTACCTATCCTCTCTTTAAGAAAATCTAGGCATTTTTATCCTGGCACCCTTTATCCATTAGTCTAAATCAAATTATACATTCACAGATACAATTGACCCTTCTTATCTGAGGGTTTCATATAAATGGATTCAATCAACAATAGATCAAAAATGAAATTAGGCTTAAGATGGTATGTTTTCTCTTTAAACAGTGTGGCATAACAACTGTTTACATTTCACTAGGAATTATACACTGATTATATGAAAATACTGCTCTATCTTTTAGAAGGAAAATGAACATCCATGTACTTTTTTATTTGTGGAAAACGCTGGAAACACTCACTCATAGATATCAAGAGCTATCTCTACTCCATGATAACTCATAGTAATGCTATCTATATCAGTTTCCTACGGCTACCATAATAATTGTCAAAAACTTAGTGTTTAAAAAATTAGTACCAGACGCCAGAATTCCGAAATAAATTGTTAGTAGAATTTGATTACTTTGGAGGCTGTGAGGGATAATCAGTTGTATGTGTCTCTTCCAATTTCCAGTGGTTGAGGCAACCCATGTGTTGTTTGGCTGTTAGACTTGAAACTATAAATTCTGCCTCCATCTCTGCATGGTCTTCATGCTGTTTCTCTCTATTCATCTAATCCATCTCCTCTAAGGATACTCTCAATCCAGGATGCAATTGTATTGACATTTTTATTTTAATTAGATATGCAAAGAATATTTTTTTGAATAATGTCATTCTTATAGACTTGAGGACAAAATTTGAAAATATATTTTCAGGACCAGTATTCAGCATTATACATTATTATTAACTATTATTTTAGTCAGCATTTTCTGCTGTTGTTGCTGTGACTAAAAGACCTCACAAGAACAATTTTTTTAGCAACTTTTTTTTAATGAATTACAAACTAAATTACAAATAATGTTAATAGAGAAAGAGCACTCAAGGGTTGAGTGGGAGATGAGAAACAAAATCATAAAAAGAAAAAAGTACTTTTTAAAAATATTAAAATTACCAAACCCCAAGGTGCACATGGCAACAAATCCAGCCACTCTTGACAAAAAAAAAAAAACCTAT
This sequence comes from Sciurus carolinensis, assembly GCF_902686445.1. Classification (NCBI taxonomy): domain Eukaryota; kingdom Metazoa; phylum Chordata; class Mammalia; order Rodentia; family Sciuridae; genus Sciurus; species Sciurus carolinensis. The sequence continues at coordinate 34,398,875 of NC_062224.1, forward strand.
AACCTGATATATAAATATAATTGTTCATCCTTTTTTGTAAGAAATAATTTTTCCCAATGCCCTCACTCAGGCACAACTCTGAAAAAGAACCAGCATTCTCCAAATGATATCTAAATCCTAACTTCACTCTTATGGGGCAAGAGACAACTTCCAGAGGAAGATGGGAGCAGAGATCCCTGGCAAGAATTAAAATCATAAAAGGAAAAGAGAAATTCAAACATCTCACCTGCCTCATAAGTCCATAATGAAGCCACAGGTCAGAATGAAGCATAATCCCTGTTCTCTGGGCCTCCCAGACTCCTCTTTGCCCACAGGAGGGACAGACAAGGGGTCTATAGGCAATCTTTTCTTCTGCTTCCCCAATGGGGCTCTGTCTTGAGTTTCCTCAGCCTGTTAGGTGAGATGAAACACTAAAACTAGGTTGTAAACTGATTGGATCTATTTTATCCTAATTCTTTAAAACAGATCCTTCCCCATGGTTTTGTTTTGTTTGGTTCTCAAACATTCCAAATCTGTCCCCTGCTATCAGCTGGCCTTTACAAAAACAGTGGCAGCAGGAGATGGGGTCACTAGTCATCCCAAACACAGGGAATAACTATGGGGCATTCAGCAATTGGAATGGCAAACCCAATGTGGGGAAAAGAACAGTCAATTTTGTTTTGAAAACCAGCAATGACTAAAAAGAGGGAGAAAGGGTGGTAGAAGCTGAGTTAAGTGCATCTAATACTGAAACTTCTTTACATTTTCACCTGTTCCTCCTCTCTAGCCCTGTTTGCCCAGAGCAGGTTGGATGAGAGGGGAAGGCAAGTGTTAAGGCACCTGAGTCCAAATAGCCCAGAGTCAAGCCAGGTGAAACCCACACTAGAGGAGAAAGTGAGACTTGGGTTGAGGACTTGGAGAAGAACATCAGAGTGGAAGGTGGGGTACTGGCTTGGTCACATCTTGGAAGAATGGGTGAGCCAGAGCTGCTTTTGCTGAAATTCGCTTGTTGGGGTCGTAGTGCAGCATTTGTAATAACAAGCTTCGTCCATCTTCATCCAGGGGAGGCACAATTTGCTAAAATCTTGCCGGGCCCATTTGGGGAAACTAGGCTTATAATCAGGCATAGAAGTAACTCCTGGCCAAACCACCTCACCTGGGGTCCCCAGAGTCTGAAAAATTCGGAAGAGTTGGTCAATCTCAGAATCTCCGGGGAATAGGGCCCGACGAGTCATGGGGTGTGGGGTAGACACTGCGGTCATCCCCCCTCCTTATGATGCAGCCACTTCTAGATAGGAGCACAGCGGGCAGAGACTGTGTCTTCCATTTCTTCTGTGTTCCCCACAGCACTTAGCATGGTGCTGGGTACACACTAGGTGCATCTCAGCAAAGATACAGCTCAGGCTCCAGATGTCCACAGCTGTGGAGTAGTATTTGCATCCCAGAAGGATTTCCGGTACCCGATACCATAGGGTTACCACCTCATGGGCATAAGTACGAACAGGGACTCCAAAGGCTCTCGCTAGCTTGATGGCTCCCTCTGCATTGATAAGCAGATTCTGAGGTTTAAGGTCTCGGTGCAGAACGCGATGAGAATGGCAGAAAGCTACGCAGCTGAAATAGATAGCTCTTGTTTAGGGGAAGAGGAATGCCAGTAAGGGCAGAGGCATCCATGAATTTCTTGAGGTGTTGGTTAAAAATTCAAAAACCAGGTAGAGTTTATTTTCTGTGTGAATGACATCCAGCAGCTTGACAATATTAGGGTGGTTAAGTTCCTTGAGCAGAGAGATCTCATGGATGGCAGGTACACCCTCAGTCTCAGTGTCCAGGCGGATTTTCTTAAGCGCCACCACTTCTCTGATCCACTTGTTTTTGGCTTTGTACACAACTCCGTATGTGCCCTCTCCGATTTTTTCCACCTTTTGGAAGTTCTCCATGAAGCGCTAGCGAGTAGGGTAGCCCGGCCCTGGAGCGGGGGCCTGGGAACCCTGCAGAAAGCGAGCCCTGACTTTCGGAGGTCGAGGAGGGGGAAACAGAGCTCAGCACCGTGGTCCCAGGTCGGGATGGAACGCAATCTATGTCTGGCTCTTGTCCTCTTGTCAATTTGTCCAACTTGAAACAATGTTGCCGCCTCCCCCCACCAGTTCCGGACCACCACCAGAGGCCCCTCCCCTCCTCACAAGAACAATTTTAAGGAAGAAAAGGTTTTTGGGGTTCCATGATTTCAGAGGTGTCAGTCCATAGACAGCTGGCTCCATTCTTTGGGTCCCAAGATGAGGCTAAATATCGTGGCAAAAGAGTGTGGTGGAGGGAAGCAGCTCACATGATGATCAGAAGGAAGAAGGAGCGACTATGCTCAGGTCATGAACATACACCCTAAAGCACACCCTCCAAGATTCAACTCATTCTACCTGCCTTCAGTAACTACTCTATTAATTTCTATCAGGGGATTAATTCACTGATTATGTTAAGGCTCTCATAACTCAATCATTTCACCTCTAACTTTTCTTGCATTATCTCACACATGAGCATTTGGGAGACACCTCACATCTAAACCATAACAACTACCTTTGTGACAGTTTGAAAATTGAAATAAATATTATGCCATTTGACATGCATCATGACTCAATAATGCTGTCTATAATTAGTGTTTCAGTGGCTTAGTGTAACCATATACCTACAATAACTGTCAAGAGAAAGAAACAATAAAATATGAAATTACCATGGAATATAATTCATTCTTTAGTAAAGTCACAAAATGCATGAAGTAAATCATAAATGTTAAAAGAATAGAGAGAAAATATATGAATGATAGATGACTGATTTTTGGTGATGTTATCATAAAGAGAAGATTCAATAGGTTTTAGAGAATGGTGAGTTATATGTTATGATACAGGAATTTAACATGTTAGGGGGCAGCTATAGATGTGATTATAAACTTAAAATTATGACTGTTAGCAGATAAATATTATTCACAGAAAAACATTTTGAAAAGATAGAAAAAAGCCTGTACTTGTGTAAATATGAGACTTTCCCAAACTGCCCTCAACCCCTCATAAAAGTCGCAAAGAATTTTTGTCTCTTATCTTATCTGTAAAGGCCAGGTGGCTGACCCAAAAGCAAACTTTGCTAGCACAAAAGCAAACTTAAAGATAATGACAACCCTCCTCTCGGCAGTCAGGGTGACCCAGAACTTAAAATAACATGCTTTGTATACAATTTTATATGTTAACCAATTAAAAAGAACACTGTAAAACTGCTTGCCTTTCATTATAAAAACGCTGCTAAACAAGGGCTCGGGGCCTCTTAGTGTCACCGGTTACCAAGTGCACAGAGGACCAGGCTCGAGCTTGCTAATAATAGACTCTTTGTGCTTGCATTGATCGTGGTCTCTGGTGGTCTTTGTGGGGTCTCGAGCGACAGGGCACAACAATTTTAAGTAGTGTCTGTAAAAATTCAAAACATTTAAAACTGGTCAGAGATGTTCTCTAATAGTTTAATGGATAACCAATTTAAATTACTTTTACCACAAATAACCAGGATTACAGACAATAAAGAATTTTCAAAATAGAAATTTATTTATTTTATAAAGGTATTTGGATGTCTAGAAATCAAATGATGCATGATGTTGTTTTTGCAAAAGAAATAAAAATTCATTGCTTTTATTGTATTCCATCTTATGTACCCTCCATTCACAAAGTCAACCCACTTCTAATTGGGCAATCCAACACGGACATTAAATTTTCATTCCATTCATCAGGAAGGGCCAGATTAAAGAGTAAAGATTAAGTGGCATGCCAACTATAACTTTTTATACATATTTTTCTATATATTTCTATGTTTATTGGTAGATTATAATTATACATAATGGTGAGATTCATTGTTCATACATGCATATGACATAGCAATATAATTTGACTGATATCATTCCCCAGTATTTACCCTTTCCCTTCCTCCTTCCCTTCCCTGGTCCCTTTCCTATTGTCTACCTGATCTCCCTTTGATTTTCCTGAGATCTACCTCCCTACAACTTTCTTTTCATTTTTTCTAACTTCCACATATGAGAGAAAATATATGACCTTTGACTTACTGAATTTGTCTTTTTTATGTAACATAATGTTCTTGAGTTTATTGCATTTTCCTGCAAATGATATATTTTCATTCTTCTATAATGCTGAAAAAAACTCCATTTTGTATATATACCACATTGTCTTTATCTATGTATTCATTGATGAACACTTAAGCTGGTTCCATAGTTTGGCTATTGTGAATTATGCTGCTGTAAACATGGGTATTCATACATCGCTTTGACATGCTAACTTTAGTTCTTTAGGATAAATACCAAGGAGTGATATTCCTGGGTCATATGATTGTTTCACTTCTAGTCCTTTGAGGAATCTCCATACTGATTTCCTTAGTGGTTATACTAGAGTAATTTTATGTACAACCTAATCAACAGTGCAAAATTGTTTCTTTTCCTCCCATCTTCTCTAGCATTTATTATTGTTTTTATTCTTGAGATATCAATTGTAATTAATGAATGTTTGTTGAACTTGCACATACCTCCACTAACTTCCAGGGTTCAGAATTTTTACACTTATACACTTCACAAGAGCTAGTAAAATGGCTTCATGGCAGTCCCATATCTGAGAGTCTAATGATATTACAGAAGTGAAGAAAATTTATCAAGTTTCTGCCAAATATTATCTGTTTACCAACATAAATACATGGGCAGATTATCTTGTTTATATTTCACAATTTCTATCCAACTCCTAGAAGCAGGGAGAGGCAATCCTAACATCCCAACTGATGACTTGATTGCATACAATGTCCAGAAACTTATGTGATATGCAGTTATTTCTATACAACCAAAATGCAATTCCCTATTAGAGAGTGAACTCTGTAACAATGGATTAAAGCAATTTTTAAAAGCATGCATTGAAAACAAGTAAGCAACAATAGCAAATTGAATTTGTTAAATAGTCAGACAAGGAGACATCAGTGAGTGGATGACTAAGGAGCCAAAGTAGCAGTGTCTGATTGTCAGAAAGCATGAAAACTATGCTCCATTATTGCTTCTTGATTTTGCTAATGAACTTTGGGAAAGGAGTTCTCTGATGAGGAGGGACTAATTCCAGGAGCCTGCACACAACTCATTAAAGAAGAGCCAGTGTTCATTGGTCAATCCAGTGTGGGCCTGTGATGGGGGAAGCACACAAAACTCACTATGTATTTAATAACTTTTGTTTTGTTTAACAGTAGTGATAAAACACAACAGTGAGTTTTATTAACTTCTATAATGTATGGCAGAAACATTTACTTTACACCTATAAACTAAAATTCAAGTTCTGTGTTCCTAACACATTCACTGTACAATTGTATTGAGGTAATAAGTAAGCCATTTCAAAGCTTGCATTCAGAAAAAGGAAGAATAGGAAACACAATGCAGCCATTAGCCTGGGAAAGAACTGAAGCTCCTTGCGCTGGCAATGCAGTTAATACCTGTTAGACTATCTTTTAGTGTCTGGATGTGCTCTCTGGCAGGAGTTACATTTTTCATAGTCCTCTAGGGTCTCTGGAACCTTCTTTTTGGAAGGTTTATTTTTGTCCATTATGTGCTCTGTCCACATGTGAAGTTGGCAATGAAACAGACATCCTTTTCAGAGTCTGAAAGGCTTAAAAATGACACTTACGTTGATGTACATTTGTTGAACTGGGGATTGTTTTGCAGAGATGCATGCTAGACTGGGAATATTTTTCTTTTCTTTCTTTTTGTAATAGAATTCTAAAAGCACAAAAGAAAAAAAAAACCCTAGAAAAACTGTCACATATTTGTATTTTGCTTTATTGTTAGGGTGTATGAATAGCAGTTAAGTTTCAATCTGTAGAAAGTATCAGATGTCACACTACTTGTTCATGTAGACAAACATGAATACATGAATGCAGGTTTAGAGAAAGATATGGGTAGATGCAGTTATGTTCCTCATCTCACTGGAAATACTGCTAAAAGGAGCAGTTGGTGTGAAGCAGTAATTAAATTGTATGTTTTACCTACAGTGATTTCCATTTCTTGGCTTAGAACACTTAACTGTAGGTTCAGGAGAAAGACCTGAAGTACAACCTTATCTCCTTTACTCAGTGCTTGGAAATGCCTCTCTGTTAGGTATAGCAGCAGTTGGCTTTTTCAACCCTTTAAGTGAACTGCTATAAATGAATAAGCATATGCTGCCCTTGGAGAAGGGCCTCCCCAACATAAGGTATCCCTCCCTTCTCTCTTGGCATGTGCTTATCTGCATGCTAAGTTATTATCTTTCTTATGAAACTTCACTAATAGAGGTTAGAGCAATTAATGACAATTCGATTTTATTTTCTTAAGTCTGGAACCTATTATTCCAGGATTAAGGTGTCATCAAGTTTGATTTCATCGGAGGTGTTTCTCCTGAGCTTATAGATGCCCATCTTCTCTCTTTTTCTCCCATGTTTTCTTTCTGTGCATGCCTATGTCCTAACATGCTCTTCTTATGAGGACACTGGTTATACTGGATTAGGGCTTATCATAATGATCACACTTTAACTTAGTTACCCCTTTAAACACATTATCCCTAAAAGTAGTCATACTCTGAAAAATTGATATTTAAGATTTCAACATATGATTTTTGAAAAACACAGTTCAACTCAAGGATATGTTTTATATCTTCTTAATTTACAACTTTAATAATAATTGTACTACCTTAAGAGGGAGAACAGAAGAAAGTCTTACCATGTTTTGTCACTGCATTATAAGGTCACAACCTTCCAGTCTGTAACGTGAGTTCTTGCCATCTGCTGCTGGACAATTTCTATTAAGCCAGGGACACATATTCTGTTACCAGTAGCAAAACATTTGAAATTTAAAAAAAATTAAAGTCTATCAATTGAGATTACTTTTAAATGTAAGTGGAAATATTCTCCAATGAAAAATGTTGCATGTAAAATATAGCTTTCACTTAAAGGTCGTTAAATAGGGCAATAGGCTTTGAAACTAGTTTGATTCCACATGTCCCAAGTGACAGATGTCCCTTTCATATTGTTGATTATCCACCAAAGCTTCCCTTTCTAAGCTCAATGTTATGTCTGCACTTTATCCATCTTCTTTCTTAGATAACTTTGGAGTTGTCATATATTTCTTCTTTTATGTCACCCACCTAAATTTAGTAACAGAGCCACAGACAGCAATAAGGGAAACAGAGGTAGATCTCTTTTCTTCTAGGTGTCAAAATTTCCAACTGAAGAAGAGGAGATAAATATTGAGTATTTGTAGGTAAATAGTGGGCTCAGATATACCAAAGTTATAAATACAAGAATAAGAGAGAAAAACAATAAATATCCTAATGCTGGGTTGACCTGGAGTAAATTTAAGACAATAAAGATACAAGCTTTTAAGTCATTTAAAAAGAAGTGAAGGAGGGTTGGGGATTTAGCTCAGTTGGTAGAGTGCTTGTCTTGTAAGCACAAGACCCTGAGTTCAAACTCCAGCACTGCAAGAAAAAAAAAAGTGAAGGAGATAGCTTCATATGTAGGGAAGACAAGAAAAGTGACTAGAGAAATTTTATTAACCATTATTGTCCTCTTTTGGCTACCATTATCCTCCAATTATTATTGTCCTCTACTGGTGACCTCTCCAGTACATTTCTTCTGCCTTTATTTTCCATTAGGACAGTTAAAAGACTGAACAAAAAATGATTTATTGTGACAATATCAATATGGTTCTTTTGGTTCCAATTTCAAATGGCACAGGTCTTTAAGAAAAGTTTTAAAATGCTTTTTAAAAAATTAAAAAATTAGCTAAAAGAATTAATATACAATATATAAAACAATCATCAATACAAAGCAAGGGTTCTATTATCACTAATCTAAATACTGTGATGTTGAATAAAAAAAAAGTAAATGGCAGAGAGGAGGAAGACTAAGACAGAAGGTCAGGAATGATGTCAGAAATGGGAACAGAGCTGGGATTACTTGACAGACAAGGCACAAATACTCACTGGCTACTACTCCTCACTCCTCTTGTTCTATTGTGGCACTTGAAATGCTGATTTCTCCAGGGAATGGCTTACCCTTCTCTCCTGTACTCACAACCTTTAAAACATGATACCTCTGTCTCATATCTCTAAATATCACCTAAGTGTCAATGTTTCCACATTTACATCATCTGCACTGGCATTTCCACTGGTCTTTGTCTCCAAACATTAAAAGTGCCCACATGATAGTCTCATTTAAACATATTAGAGGATTCTTATATTTAATATATCTGAAGGAAATAAAAATGATTCTCAGCTCCAACTATCAAAATCTTTCTGTTTTCTTAGTCCAAGTCTTCAGAGAATAGTCCTGATATTCAAGTAAACATGAAAGGAATTTATTAGGGCATATTAGTTTCCTCTTCCTGCCATAATAAAAAATGCAAATTATTCTTTAACAACCATGGAAAAAAATAAGTGCAGAGTCAATATGTGGGCAGGGCCACACTGCCTCCAAATTCTACAGAGGAAATTTTATCCCTTGAATCTTCCCATTTCTTTTGGACATGGAAATTCCTTGTCTTTCTTAGACACCATACCAATCTCTTCCTCTGTGTTCACATCAAATCCTTCCCTTATCTTTATGTTTTCATTTTCTTCCATACCAAAGATTCCTCTGCCTTACCCATATAATATCACTTTCCATTAAATTTAGGTCTGACCCAGATAATTCAGAACAATTTCCTAATTAAGACATCTTCAATTTCTTTACGTATGTAAAGATCCTTTTCTAAAAGAAGTTAATGTTTACCAATGCCAAGGTTTCAGATGAGAAAATATTTTTGACAATTCAACTTACTTTAGTCATCCTCTGGCCTGTCAAAATTTATGTGCATCTTTTTTGCAAAATATATTCAATCCATCCCAACATCCCCAGAAATGTCAACTATGTCTCACCCCTAGATCATCATCTCTATATCATCATCTCTGTATTACCAGCTTCCAAAATCACAATCTCATCATTAACTCATTTAAATGGGTGAGACTTTGGATATGATCCACACTGAGGTAAATTTCCTCTCCATATGGGGACCTATGAATTAAGAAAGTAAGTTGTTTGCCCTGAAAATATGGTGGCAGGACTGTCAGAGCATATATATTCCATTTCTGTAGGAGAAAAGTGTATGTAATGGAAGTTTCACCATTCCCAAGCAAGTTCAAATATGGCAAAAAAAAAAAAAAAAAAAAAACCTTCTGTTAGGTTTCAAGTCCTGGAGGTGATCTATGTCTTGCAGCTTCCCTCTCTATACTCAAACCATTTGGTAACATTGATTCTTCTCCAAATATTTTTTTTGTCTGTCCCCAATTTTCTCTTCCTATCTCTATTAATGACAAGTCATTTTATATTGCATTCAGATAATTCTAGACCATCTCTTTATCTCAGGACCCTTAACTTTGTTAAAGATGCAAAGACAATGTTTTCCTTAACAGTGCAATGTGCATAGGTTCCAGAATTTGAACATGGAGATATCACATTGAGGGCAACCAGATTAGCCACTCCATGTAGCAAACACCTCTGTGAGAGGAAAGGGAGGCTGCCTAGAGGTGGTTGAGAGTAGTCTGACCATAATGAAAACCTCTCCCTGATGGAGGTAAGGGGTTGAAAGGCCCATGTGAAGTGTTGTAAACTGTAAGAAAGATTTCCCAAAGCAATCTGTCTGCCACACTCATTGTATCTTTGTGGAATTTCTCTTCTTAGTTCATATCCAGCATCTCATCTCATCCAGCCTGCAGCAACAACTGTCTAACTGTTCTTCCTGCTTTCCTAAAATCCAGGACTCACACTGTGCTCCCTGTTATGCTTTGAGCACATGCCAAATTTCTCTCTTTATTTAACATAGCCTTAAATGAGACACACCATGGATATGTCTTAGCCCTCACTGTTGAAGTTGTAAAAGAACTAATGAATTATGTTCATTTATTTAATAACACTTAAATAGTTCTTACTATGTGGTGAATATGGGTAAGGACTTCTAAATATTAATAATACTAATGTAACCCTCAAAAATTATATTTATTTCACAGATGAATAAATTAAGATAGGGTGGGTTTAGTGTCTTGTGTGAAGTCTCAGACTCAGTACTGATATACAAATAGTTGAGAGGCAACTTCAGAGATCAAGTATTTTTGGTTTCCTAACATTCACATTACAGTAAAAATAACCAGTGAGACTTTGTACTTCTTAACAGTTTAGAAGCACTCTTTGTTCAGGATGGTTACTTAGAAAATAAGACAGAGATTAAGTCATTTTTGTCTAATTTATCCTCAAATCCCTCTTCAGTGAGCCTCTCGTAATCTCATAGATCTCACTGAATAAAGGTGAATAGGAGGCCTGAAATAAGACCTGATCAGCATCTTTCCATGTGGGAACATGTAGGGTGAAGAGCACCTTTCCCCACTTGACACTCTCTGAGCTTACACTCATCCTTTACCTCTGTTGCAACTTTTCATCACTTCCCTGAATTGAGTTCCCAGGTTCTCAGTTTAGATTCCTGAAAGTTTAGTGGCATTACAGAGTGTAAAGATGAGAACTTCGTTGCACATAAGATTCATAACAACTTAGAAAGTGAACTATTGACCCAAAATTATGAAGAGTTTTGTTTTAAGACCAGTCTGCACTCAAATGGCTATTATTCAATACTTGTTGAATGAATGACTAGCAAACAATAACAAATTACCAAGAGTTATTAATTTTCTATTTTACAGTATCTTTTGGTTTGAAACTGTCATGTCTCCCTACTTGGAATACTTTTTCCTGACCTTCCCTACTTATCACTCAGGTCTCATCTTGAATGTCACCTCATCTGGAAAAACTTAATGACATTACTGTCCTGACAGTTTTACACAGACACAGAGGCAGTGCTGTGTTTCTAGCTCTACGGTAGAGGGACAGCCTCTGTTCCTAGCTCAATTATATGGCTGCAAAACTCCATAACTAGCTCTATGCATCTTTTCAACCAAATAAGGTCTCCTGCAATTCTGCCTCTTCAGTAGATATTTTTAAAATCACATTAACATTTGAGTTATGATGTTAAGGTCAAGATACTACAGCTGATATTTTTAATTTCCTACAGGCTTAGGAAATACTTATATTTAAGATTGTGCATTAAAAAATTCTAGACTGAAATGATTTATTTATTTTCAATTTTATGTGGTATTTTTCATTTGTCCTTTTGTTCTTGGTCACAGTTCTGTCTTTTTCATTGTTAATACAGAAACTGCCAAACCAGTTGCTTCCCTAAACCTAGAAGATGTCATGAAAGTTTTTCAAAGTTAAAATATATGGAAAATGAATATTAATATTATATAAGCTAATATGAAACATATTATATGGTCAAAATTTTTCTTTAGATGTGGGGTTTCTATAATAAACCTGTGTTAGTTACTCTGTGCAGATAGATTCTAATTTCATTTTTTCATTTTATGGAGGAAGCTGAGGGATTTGTATATACTTTCACTATTAAGATTATTTGCAGCAAATTTCATTAGTTTTATACTTACTTATTATTCAAATAAAATATTGATTATAACAATTTTTAATTCTTTAATACTGTTATTGGAACTCAAAATTTTAAAGGTCTAGGGGCTTGAAAAAATAATCCTGAAATTAGTGCCATGATACCTTCTTCCCTGAAGGGAGTTTTCCATAGCACTTCAGTGGCTTCTAGGCCAACATATTTATAAGTATATCCAAATAAGTCCTAGATGATGTATGTACTCAAGGACACTAGCCTATGAATGAATTTATGATATTTATCAATATATATCTGTTTATATTCTGAAATTATTAATACAATCTCATAAAGCATTATTTTATGTAGTTTTAAAAAGTAGTATTTTATAAAGGAATAGAATTTAATTCTTTGTTTTTTTTATCTAAATTTCATTTTCACACAAAATAGTTCATTTGCATTTTTAGTAGTTTTATGCAAAACTCACTTCTACTTGAATAAAAAATGCTACTTATTATTTCACATATGTAAAATAATAAAGACTACCCAATCTTCAAAATCAAAGTTAGATCCTCAATATGATCTAGAAGTTTGACTACTAATGAATTTCAGCTTTCTAAGAATAATATGTGTACATATACATAAAACTTATAATACGTAACTTCTTTTAGGTCAGCTTGTCCTTATCCCATAAGGACTGAGAAGTAAAATGAAATGAAGAAATGATGTTAAGGTATTATTCAGGTCATATTAATCTACAATAAATTAGCTTTTAGTGCACAAATATTTAGTTCACCCCCAAAACTCATCACTTTTCATTTAATATATTCAGCTAAATGAGTCTGGAAGACAGTTTGCCACCTAGGAAGACATCATTCTTGAATGCCCAAATGTAGCATAAAGGAAATGGATATTGTTGGAGCTTACAAAAATCTCAGAGCATCTTTATAGGTATTGACTTAGTCATAAATTGACACAGAACCTTGTTTGCCCTCAACTGTCAAGAACCATAGGAGAATATGTTTAAAGTGATTTGAAAAACTTGAATGAATGCCTATTTGTTGAAACTCCAACTGTAGTTCATTGTACTATTTCCTTTTTTGTGGAAACATTACAGAAAATAAGTGTGAACATTTTAGCTATAGATTTTCATAGTAATTGAATAATTTCCATAATTGCAAATATTTATTAAATTGCATTTGATGGTATCAGAAGAGTTACATTTAAGACATTTAACTTAACCTTTAGATACCTTACCAAAAATATTTCTCATTTAGATGCTAGTACTCTGTGTGAAATTAAACTACTGTTATTTTAAGAATTTTCAAAATTAGCTCTATAAATAATAGAACTGGGAGGTTTCAAGATGGCGGACTAGGGGGCGGCTGCATTTCACGCTGCTCCAGGATGCAAGATTCAAAAGAGGAGATAGTGAGAGACTTGGGACCAACTCAAAGTCGCTGGGTGAGTCTCTCCCATTGGGGAGGTGTCCCGGATGGGGCGGTAGCCCCGGAACGCAGGGAACTTTGTGAAGTAGAGTTGCTCGGCGAGACGCCCCTACGCCTGCTAGAGCGATAAACACGGACAACTGGGATCATCGTAGAGGAGGTGGCTTAGCACAGCGCTTGGACTCAGAGCAACCACTAGGGCTCCGGGTGGCTGCCTGAGGAGGAGCTGCGTGGCGAACTGTTTAGACCCGAACGACCGCTTCTGAACATCGGGGGGATGCCTGGAGGAAGAGGAGAAGCGCAGCGGCTCGCTTGGTCTAGGAGTGACTGCATCAGAGCCACAAGTGGTTGCCAGAGGAGGAGCTGCATGGCGAGCTGTTTGAACTCAGAACGACCGCTCCTGAACACCGGGGGGTTGCCCAGAGGAAGAGGAGAAGTGCGGCGGGTCACTTGGTCTAGGAGTGACTGCATCAGAGCCACAGGCGGTTGCCAGAGGAGGAGGCGAGTGGTGAGTTGATTGGACTAAAAGCGACTGCTCCTGAACACCGGTGGCCTGCCTGGAGGAGGAGCGTGGTGGGTCACTTGGTCTCAGAGCCACCACTCCTGAACACCCTGGGGGCTACCCTGAGGAGGAGGAGGAGGAACAGGGCGGGTCACTTGGACTTGGAGTGACTGCCTAGGGCTACGGGCGGTTGGCGGGAGGAGGAGATGCGAAGTGAATTGCTTGGGCTCCTAGTGACTGCGTCGGAAACCTGGCCGCTGTCCAGAGGAGGAGGTGTGTGGCAGGTCTCTGGGTATCAGAGCTATTATACGGGGCTCCAGGTGGCGGCTCAGAGGAGGGGACACATAGCCAGGCGATTAGGTGCAGAGCAGGGTCCCAAGAGCTAGGTGGCTTCTTGCTGGAAGAGCCGCACAGAGACACGCCTAGGGATGGAGTGAAGTTTCCAGAACTGCGGGCAGAGTCTCAGGGAGAGACAGCCTAAGGAGACTCGCCTGCGAAGGGTGAGGCTCCCAGGCCCAGGAGGTAGGTCCGGGCCCCTGGGAACGTTGCAGAGGAAGACAGCCCAGCCCAGGCGGTAGTTGTAGATTGAGGGGAACCTCAAGGAGGGGAACTGATCAGCAAGATGTCCCCACCGAGTGAGTCTTCCCTGCCGGGTGAGATTTTCCCACAGGGATGGTAAAACCAGAGACACAGGCACAAACAAGACTTGCCTCAGCCCGCAGCCTAGTTCCTCGTTGGATGACCATTGGTCAACAAGTGGAGGCACCTCTGCCCACTAGCAGGGAATATACGCCACCTGAGGGTCACCACCCCTAGAGAGGAAGCTTCTTTGTGGAGCTCCCCATTATTAACTTCCTCCAAGACTTTAGGCTACTGAAGGATAAGAGGGGATATACTAGCAATCTTCAGGGACATTATAAGTCGATAGAGGAAATCTGCAATATCTTAATGACCCACTGATTCCTGAACAATATGAGAAAACAAGGGAAGAAAATGCCCCAAACAAATCTAGATGTTACATCAATAAAATCCAACGACAGCATGGCAGAAGAAATGACAGAAAGGGAGTTCAGAATGTACATAATTAAAATGATTAGGGAAGCAAACAATGACATGAAAGAGCAAATGCAGGCATTGAATGATGAGATGAAAGAGCAAATGTAGGCATTGAATGATCAGATGAAAGAGCAAATGCAGGCATTGAATGATCAGATGAAAGAGCAAATGCAGGCATTGAATGATAGCACCAATCGACAGTTAAAAGAGCAAATACAGGAAGCAAAAGATCATTTCAATAAAGAGTTAGAGATATTGAAAAAAAACCAAACAGAAATCCTTGAAATAAAGGAAACAATCAACCAAATTAAGAACTCCATAGAAAGCATAACCAATAGGATAGAACACCTGGAAGACAGAACTTCAGATATTGAAGACAAAATATTTAATCTCGAAAGCAAAGTTGAACAAACAGAGAAGATGGTGAGAAATCATGAACAGAATCTCCAAGAACTATGGGATATCATGAAAAGGCCACATTTGAGAATTATTGGGATTGAGGAAGGCTTAGAGAAACAAACCAAAGGAATGAACAATCTATTTGAAGAAATAATATCAGAAAATTTCCCAAATCTGAAGAATGAAATGGAAAATCAAGTCCAAGAGGCTTATAGGACTCCAAATGCACAAAATTACAACAGACCCACACCAAGGCACATTATAATGAAAATACCTAACATACAAAATAAAGACAGAATCTTAAAGGCTGTGAGAGAAAAGAACAAAATTACATTCAGGGGGAAACCAATACGGGTATCAGCAGATTTTTCAATCCAGACCTAAAAGCTAGAAGGACCTGGAACAACATTTTTCAAGCTCTGAAAGAAAATGGATGCCAACCAAGAATCTTATACCCAGCAAAATGTACCTTCAAATTTGACGATGAAATAAAATCATTCCATGATAAACAAAAGCTAAAAGAATTTACAAAAAGAAAGCCAGCATTACAGAATATTCTCAGCAAAATATTTCATGAGGAAGAGATAAAAAACAAAGAAGCATATCAGCAAAGGGAGGAATTACCCTAAAGGAACTGTCAAATAAAGGAGGAACCAAGATATGACAAAAAATAAATAAATAAATAAATAAATAAAATTTTAAATATGAACCAAATGACCGGGAATACAAATCATGTCTCAATAATAACCCTGAATGTTAATGGCCTGAATTCATCAATCAAAACACATAGACTGGCAGATTGGATTAAAAAGAAAGATCCAACAATATGTTGCCTGCAAGAGACTCACCTCATAGAAAGAGATACCCATAGACTAAAGGTGAAAGGATGGGGAAAAACAAACCATGCACATGGGCTCAGCAAAAAAGCTGGAGTATCCATCCTCATTTCAGATAATGTGGACTTCAAGCCAATGTTAGTTAGAAGGGATAAAGAAGGACATTTCATACTGCTTAAGGGAAGCATAAATCAGCAAGATATAACCATCATAAACATCTATGCCCCAAACAGTGGCTCATCCATGTATGTTAAACAAATCCTTCTCAATTTCAGAAACCAAATAGACCATAACACAATAATACTAGGTGATTTTAACACGCCCCTCTCACCACAGGACAGATCTTCCAAACAAAAATTGAACAAAGAAACCATAGATCTCAATAACACAATCAGTAATTTAGACTTAACAGACATTTATAGAATATACCATCCAACCAAGAGCGAATACACTTTCTTCTCAGCAGCACATGGATCCTTCTCTAAAATAGACCATATATTATGCCACAAAGCTAATGTCAGCAAATACAAGAAGATAGAGACACTACCTTGTATTCTATCAGATCATAATGGATTGAAGTTACAAATTAATGAAAGAGTAAAAAACAGAAACTACTCCAATACCTGCAGATTAAACAATATGCTATTATATGATGAATGGATAACAGAAGATATTAGGAAGGAAATTAAAAAATTCTTAGAGGTAAATGAGAACAAAGAAACATCATTTCAAAGTCTCTGGGACACTATGAAAGCAGTACTTAGAGGAAGATTTATTTCATGGAGCGCATTTAATAAAAGAAGTAAAACTCAACAAATCAACGACCTACCACTACAGCTCAAAGACCTAGAAAAAGAAGAACAGACCAACACCAAAAGTAGTAGAAGACAGGAAATAGTTAAACTCAGAGCTGAAATCAACGAAATTGAAACAAAAGAAACAATACAAAAAATTGACAAAATAAATAGTTGGTTCTTCGAAAAAATAAACAAAATTGATAAACCTTTAGCCACACTAACAAAGAGAAGATGAGAGAAAACCCAAATCACTAAAATTCGAAATGAACAAGGAAATATCACAACAGACACGACCGAAATACAAAACATAATTAGAAGCTATTTTGAAAACCTATACTCCAACAAAATAGAAAATTTCGAAGTCATCAACAGGTTCTAGAGTCATATGAATTGCCTAAACTGAACGAGGAGGACATACACAATTTAAATAGAGCAATTTCAAGTAATGAAATAGAAGAAGTCATCAAAAGCCTACCAACAAAGAGAAGTCCAGGACCAGATGGGTTCTCAGCCGAGTTCTACAAAACCTTTAAAGAAGAGCTCATTCCAATACTTCTCAAAGTATTACATGAAATAGAAGAGGAGGGAACCCTCCCAAACTCATTCTACGAAGCCAATATCACCCTGATACCTAAACCAGACAGAGACACATCGAGGAAAGAAAATTTCAGACCAATATCCTTAATGAACATCAACGCAAAAATTCTCAACAAAATTTTAGCAAATCACATACAAAAACATATTAAAAAGATAGTGCACCATGATCAAGTGGGTTTCATGCCTGGGATGCAAGGTTGGTTCAACATCAGGAAATCAATAAATGTAATTCACCATATCAATAGACTTAAAGTCAAGAATCACATGATTATTTCAATAGATGCAGACAAAGCATTTGATAAAATACAGCACCCCTTCATGCTCAAAACACTAGAAAAAATAGGGATATTGGGAACATTCCTTAACATTGTAAAGGCCATCTATGCTAAGCCCATTGCTAATCTCATTCTAAATGGTGAAAAACTGAAAGCATTCCCCCTAAAAACTGGAACAAGGCAGGGATGCCCTCTTTCACTACTTCTATTCAATATTGTCCTTGAAACTCTAGCCAGAGCAATTAGACAGACCAAAGAAATTAAAGGGATATGAATAGGAAAAGAAGAACTCAAACTATCCCTATTTGCTGATGATATGATTGTATACTTAGAGGAACCAGGAAATTCCACCAGAAAAATTTAGATCTCATAAGTGAATTAAGTAAAGTAGCGGGATATAAGATCAATGCACATAAATCTAAGGCATTTTTATACATAAGTGATGAATCTTCAGAAAGAGAAATCAGGAAAACTACCCCATTCACAATAGCATCGAAAAAAATAAAATACTTGGGAATCAATCTCACAAAAGAGGTGAAAGACCTCTACAATGAGAACTGCAGAACACTAAAGAAAGAAATTAAGGAAAAGCTTAGAATATGGAAAGATCTCCCATGTTCTTGGATAGGAAGAATTAATATTGTCAAAATGGCCATACTACCAAAAGTGCTATACAGATTCAATGCAATTCCAATTAAAATCCCAATGATGTACCTTACAGAAATAGAGCAAGCAATTATGAAATTCATCTGGAAGAATAAAAAACCCAGAATAGCTAAAGCAATCTTTGGCAGAAAGAGTGAAGCAGGGTGTATTGCAATACCAGATCTTCAACTCTACTACAAAGCAATAGTAACAAAAACGGCATGGTATTGGTACCAAAATAAAAAGGTGGATCAATGGTACAGAATAGAGGACAAGGACACAAACCCAAATAAATACAATTTTCTCATACTAGACAAAGGGGCCAAAAATATGCAAAGGAGAAAAGATAGATAGCCTCTTCAACAAATGGTGCTGAGGAATTGGAAATCCATATGCAACAGAACGAATCTAAAGCCATATCTCTCACCATGCATGAAACTAAACTCAAAATGGATTAAGGATCTCGGAATCAGACCAGAGACCTTGCATCTTATAGAAGAAAAAGTAGGTCCAGAGCTTCAGCATGTCGGCTTAGGACCAGACTTCCTCAACAGGACTCCCATAGCACAAGAAATAAAAGCAAGAATTAATAACTGGGATAGATTCAAACTAAAAAGCTTTCTCTCAGCAAAGGAAACTATCAGCAATGCGAAGAAAGAGCCTACAGAGCGGGAGAAAATCTTTGCCAATCATACTTCAGATAGAGTGCTAATCTCCAGAATCTATAAAGAACTCAAAAAACTCTACACCAAGAATGTAAATAATCTAATTGACAAATGGGCTAAGGAAATGAATAGACAGTTCACAGAAGAAGATATACAAGCAATCAACAAACATATGGAAAAATGTTCAACATCTCTAGTAGTAAGAAAAATGCAAATCAAAACCACCCTAAGATTCCATCTCACCCCAATTAGAATGGCGATTATCAAGAATACAAGCAACAACAGGTGTTGCGAGGATGTGGGGAGAAAGGTACACTCTTACATTGCTGGTGGTGCTGCAAATTAGTGCAGCCACTCTGGAAAGCAGTGTGGAGATTTCTTAGAAAACTGAAATGGACCCACCATTTGACCCAGCTATCCCACTCCTTGGCCTATACCCAAAGGACTTAAAATCAGCATATTACAGAGATACAACCACATCAATGTTCATAGCTGCTCAGTTCACAATAGCCAGATTGTGGAACCAACCGAGATGTCCTTCAATTGATGAATGGATAAAGAAACTGCAGTATATATATACAATGGAATATTACTCAGCCATAAAGAATGATAAAATTATGGCATTTGTAGGCAAATGGATGAAACTGGAGAATATCATGCTAAGTGAGATAAGCCAATCTCAAAAAACCAATGGATGAATGATATCGCTAATAAGTGGATGATGACACATAATGGGGGGTGGGAGGGGTTAGTGTTAGGGTTAGAGTTAGGGTTAGGGAGGGGGCAAGAATGGAGGAAGGAAGGACTGTTTAGAGGGAAAAGAGAGGTGGGAGGGGTGGGGGGGAAGGGGAAAAAAATAACAGAATGAATCAAACAACATTACCCTATGTAAATTTATGATTACACAAATGGTATGCCTTTACGCCATGTACAAACAGAGAAACAACATGTATCCCATTTGTTTACAATAATAAAAAAAAGAAAAAACAAATAATAGAACTGCAAAATTGTATTTTGTTGAGGTGTATTGAATTAGTGTCTATGCAAAAGCTAATGCACAAAAATAAATTTAAATTTAAAATGTTCTTTCACGTTGTCTTAGAATTTGTAATCTTGATCAATGTTCTTATCAGATCTTAATATGAAATAAGTTTTCTTAGTTGTAATATCAGGGAATTATTTTTATGGCTATTAATTATTTTTTATCCTCCATTTAAATTCCATGTGATCTGTAGCAATTTAACTCCCCTTAAAATAACATGTTTTATTTCTTAATTAAATATCTTATTAGGGATTAATACAAATTAGTTTTCTGCCCTTGTTATCTGTGTTAGCTTTACATATAAATGGTAATTTCCATTGTTTATACACATAGAGTATAAATAAAATTTACATGGATGGAGATTACTAATTTTTTTAAATAAAATTGAGATAAACAAGGACAAATACCGGCTTCCAAAATTGTTATATACTACTTCAACTGGATAAATCAAGCTGGAATAGTTATAAGATTGATTTTAGCATTTAGCATTTAGCATTGATTTTAGCATTTCCACACTAAAATAGCAAGGTTAGCAATTAGATGGCATTATCTGCAATTTTTCACATAACATCCTTGGACTTTTGGGAAAGGATTCAGGTTAGTTTCTCAACTACATGTTGTGGAACAAGGTTTTAGTCTGGTGAGCTCTTTAATTGATTCACACCATAAATTAAAAAACCACTGTTCCTTCAAGTAAAAAATATTTTTTTAATTAGTCACAGAATTGAAACAACATAGGGACAAAGAATTATGTTACTGTCAGTTAATCACTTCCCTTTTCTCTTCCCTTTGCCTAAGCTGGGAGGTACAGCATTTTTGTAATGAAACATGACCAGTGATGGTTTTCACCCCTGTACAGTGTTCACAGCAATCATGTGATAAATTTTTGAAGGTAGTTTCTCAGCCTCTGTGCCAGGTTTTCTATTCTTTTATTTTTTCTGGAATATCAGTGACTGAATCCTCTAATAGGTTAGCAATTGCATAGAAATATTGAATTCTCCTGAAATCCTTTTTAGCCACTTCCACATACACTTACACTTCACTTTTAAGGCAGAAGCCAAGTGAGCTTAAATAAAATACAAATACATATTTCATCCACCAGCCAAAAAAACCACAAAGGTAAGTTGAAAATTCTGAAAAAGGAATCATACTTAATTTCATAATTTTTTGTTTTCTAATATTTTATTAATATTTTATGTAAAATAAGTCTACAGGAAGGAAAATGAAATTACCTTCTCCTAAGGCATCATATACTTTACCTCAAGTAATAGTATTTTTCTACAGTAGCTCTTTTTGAAATACTGCCTGACCAATTTCATGAATTTCTCTGATGATAAGTTTGACAGTCTTACTGAGGCTCTCTGGTTCATATATTCTCTGAACTGTGGCAGAACATAGTCTGCTTACTTTCATGACTGCTATAAAACATTTTAAAAGCATTTTGGGATCAGAAGTAGATGTTGCAAAAATTTCCTTTGGTTGTTCAATTTTGTGAACTCAAAAAGAAGCTGTTTCTGTTCTTTTAAAAAATAAAGTATCTAAAGACATCCAAACTTCTCTCTCTACTCTCCCTCCTCCTTGCTCTCTTTCTCTTTTCTGAGACAGAAGGCAAAAAAAAAAAAAACCTGATTATCAGTTTACAGAGACAACTAAATCTTGCTCAATAAGTAAATAGCAACCAATAGATCTGTGCCACAAAGTCAATGCCAATCATTAGGGCTCCCCAGTGATATGGTTTTAGTCAAAGCCACTATCACAAACTCAAAGATAGGTGTAAAACACAGATGGAATGAGTTTTAGTAAAAGAAACTCAAGGAATTTCAGAGAAAGAAGTCATAAAAACAAAGGGAAAATACTGTTACAGAAAATATATTTAAAATAAGTATTTATAATAAAAATGATTTTTTAGGTAAGTAACTTTATAAAAGCACTTTGGTTGAAATGACTTAGTAATTTACTGTCAGAAGTTCAAATAATTAACTATTTGGTGATAAAACAGACTGTGAATCTAGGCACAGGATAACTTTAAAAAAAATGCCTAAATTCTAAATTCCAAAAAAATTCAAGTCAGCTTTTAGTTGGTTTAATCATATTACTTTATATTAGAATCATTCTATTTTTCAATAGCTTAATGATTTATACTTAAATTAATATATATAATATTTATATATATGGTGAAATTAACAAGAAGGAATCATTTCACAAATTTCAAAAAATTTCAATATGCCCTCAAATTTTTCATTTTTTATCATTTTTTTAGTACTTATAAACTTTTGGATTATGTCTGTGTTTAAATGTGCAAAATGTGCAAATATTCAAGTAGTATCTTATCATGTATTAAACAATATAAACATTTTATTTTTTCATCTTAATAATAGTAAACTAAATATTTATTTATTTTGTTACAATTTGTTGTACATGACAGTAGGATGCATTTATCTATTATATGTATTTTAATTTCTCTATAATAGAATATGTGAATTATTTCATTTAAATAAGGTAATAGTCATTTATTTTTTTCCAGACATAAGAGAGATGTAGATGGCAGAAACCCAACAATGATTTAGATGTTTTTCTCGAGATCATGTAATTTATATTGCTTTGATTACTTTTAAGGTATAAAAATAAAATTACCTGAATAAAATTTAATAGAGAGAAACTTTTCAAAACTATTGAAAGAAATCATACGTAATTCTCCTAAAACAAGGTGGAGTAGAGCTTTTAAGCACTAAGGTGACATAAGAGAAAAAAGTACTGAAGAATGATCAGGGCACTTTGGCTAATGTGATTAGGTCATCTCATCTTCATTTGCTGCATGGTGTTTATGGAGTGAGGCGCCTACTGTCTTGTGCCAAATTCACAGTTGAACATTTCCTTCTGAGTTATTGTTTTAGTAATCAGTAAAACTATCAGAGAGCACATAAAAGTATTTTTTTTCTGTGTTTTGGAAATTCTTCAGTATTGATCAGGACAACATATCCTTACAGTGTGTACATAGTACTAGAACAGGGTTTCCTAAGACTAGGAATAAAAGGAACAATAAAAATATTGAGAAAGATCTGCTTTTGAATAGATATAGAATACTTCCTGTAAAAGCATTGTTTTATTTATTCTCCAAGTTGGGAAGTTTAAGTTCAAAGGAATTAATTTCAAGACCCACAACAGAGTGTTTTTATACCTAAATTAAACAATAACTGAAATCTATGACAATCCCGTTAAATTATATGGTTAAAATACCATTGTTTATTCCTATAACAAGAAAACAAAAAGGAAGGATTATAGACATTAAAACAAGTCTTTAGGGAGGAAGAAGAGCATGCAGAAGCAAGAGAAAAGGTGAGAATGGAGTGTAGGGTGGGGAGGAACTTCCAAATGTGAATAATTTCTTTTGTTTGTAATTAGTGTCTTAGATAAATAATCATATTCATATGAAAAGTTTCCCAAAGTAGTCATTGAAATTTCAAATACTCCCTGGTGTATTTATGCCAGTCAGGGAAATATCCATGTGAAATGAGAAATCATTTTGTACCTGAGGGTATAACTCTCTTGAAAATCTTATGAGAACTACATTGCCCAGCAGGAAAAGAGCCCTTAACTGGAATTCCATCCTGTCACAATTCCTAACCTCCATGAATATTTCATACTTCAGCCCCATGAACAAATTTAGTGACCTCAAACACATACTCTGTTATGCCACACTTTACTCGTGTTTCTCCAAGGTGACATCCTCAAGCCTGACATCCCCATCTTCAACCATGAATGACGGTAAATTTACTAACATTCACAAATTCACATTGACTGAAACTTTCTAAGTCATTTCAAAATTTTTCCAAATGTATGCCTTACTCTATGCAACCCTTTGGGTTTTTATTTATAGTGATATTTCTCTCTCTCCTCCTTTCACCCTAATCACTTTATGATAGTTATGAAATCTCTTTAATGATAATGCTAGTCCTTTGGGAGTAGAATCTCTTATTCATTTTCATATCCTCAGTAAGGCTAACACAATTTTTGCAGTTATATTTATTTCAATATGAAATTTTAATACTGAAATTAGTCCAAGGTTTCTCCAGTCTTCAGCCTTGGAAATTACTTTTATTCTTTTTAAATACAACATTAACAATAAATTGTATTTCACACATTTAAAATTAAGGAATGCTTCAGGTAAAAGAGGGTAAATTGTTTTTATAGATACCATATCTGAGTGCTCTAAAACTTTAAATCTTGGACTGGCAAAGAGAACTATTAGATTTCTTGATTCTCTTATTTTTTAAAATTTTATTTGCTCTAATTTGTTGTACATGACAGTAGAAAGCATTTATACATTTTGATAGATCATACATAAATGAAGTGTAATCTCTCATTTTTCTGATTTTATATATTGTAGGATCACATAAGTCATGATTCTCTTCTTAACTCCATGCTCTCATACACCCTTTCCTGTTCTAGACTAAACACTGAAGTTTTATTCTTTGGAGAGGATCCACCAGACTTTGTAAATTATAGAAAACCAGGTAGATTTGAGGACAGGTATCCAAGATGTAAGTAAGGAAAAAGAGTGAAAATTTACACATGGAGAGGAGACCATCCAAATTTCATTACATAGCCAAAACCAATAGGTATGACAGAAAGTGTAAGAGTATTCATAAAAAGGTTTTTCTATTACAATTTTTGCCAATTATTACTCAGAAAAAAGTCAACATCTGAATGATAAGACAATCAATAATGGAAAATAGAGAAACTGTATAGAAATAAAACACTAAAGAAACAGAAATAAATAAAATGTGCCAAAAGAATGTGAATTCCCTGTTGGAAAATATCACTAAATAACCCACTCAAAGATTGAAAATAGAAAAAAAAAAACAAAAGATAAGTTTCTCTTTTTCATTAACATTCTATCTGTAGAATTTAAAAATACTTTCTAAATATAATAATATTGACACTTTTGAGATATCCAAAGTGAAAAGTTAACAGATCAAAAGTATGATTTGTGATTGACTACAGCTTGGTGTTTAGAGATACATGTAGTATTTTCAAATATTCTGAGGGAACAGCATGAGTGAGTATACTTTTATTCCAATTAAATTTTAATGAACATATATAAGAGTGACACTACTACCCCCAAGAGAATTATAGAAAGATTGCAGTGGTGATTAACCCCATACATTTTTATTCTCTTGAACTAAGATCAATTGCCTTTATTTTTATTCAAATTAACATTGTCATAATTTGTCTTCTTTATTATAACAGAAAAAAAAAGAGAAATGCAGTACCATATCCTCCAGCATTCCTTATATAATACCTTCTTGAATCTCATTTACATGCTTATGAATATATTTATTGTGCTCAAAGCCAATTTCCTAATGTTTTTGAAGTTGTTCAAGGCAGTAAGCCAGGATTTTTCTGTTATAAGCATATTGATTTTGACAGTTAAGAGAATTTGATAGTTCTGTATTAATTACTCTGTTTACATAAAAATGACCTTTTGCTCATTTGTATATTCTTATAACAAACATATTCAGAATTACAGAGAAATTACATGAATTACTAAAGCAGTAAGAAATTACTAATTTAGCACAAGTATGTCATTATTTATATGTCACAAAAATAGACATGAGAATTTGAAATTACAATTTTCTGCTAGTTATAAGATGCATGTAGTTCTAAATATATATGATTATCTGAATTAACTAATTTTATGACAATAAAGACATAATGTTATATTCACATTATTTAATATTATTATGATTACTGGAGACAATAAATTTCAAAATGCTGTGGCTACTCACTATTTAAAATACCAAATCTGATTAAATCAAATAAGACATGAGAAAGAATATTTTGGGTTGATTCCAATCATTTCAAGTTTTTCTCTCAAAAGGATACATAATAGAAAGTATTTGTGATTAAATAACATAGAAGAGATAAATTAGTTTGCCAATGTTAGGGCTTTCAGAAGAAATAATGTGATATATACTTAAAACTCCTCAGGTTTTTTGTTGTTGTTAATACATCTTTAAAATCCATTTAGCTGTAAATGGACACAATAATTTATTTTATTATTTACTTTTTCTGTGGGCCTGTGGATCTAACCCAGTGCCTCACACATTCAAAGCAAGTTCTCCACCACTGAGTTACAACCCCAGCCCATCTTAATACATTTTTAAATGTTGCTTAAAAAGTAATAATTTTGACTCTAAGTCTATTAACTCAAAGTCTCTTTATGCCTCAGCACCTCTGTGAATTTTCCCCTCCTTTTCTTGAATCTGGTTTTATATCTTGACTACATTTCAATATTGCACTAATACTAAAATTGGAGTTAAAATTAGCATTTCTAAAATTTGAGTGGGGTTTCACTGTTTACCAAACACATTAAATGTTCTGCCAATAGATCCTGTATGAATCCTCAGCGAGGTGTATTATCCTCATTCATTGCTAAGGAAATAAATAATGACTAAAAAACTTAAGATGGCACAGGAGAAGACTCAGGACCTTAAGTACATATCTACTAAGATATTAATTTCAGTAAATTTTCTTTTATTATTCAAGATTAATAAGTCCCTTAGCCTTTTGAAAACCTTGTTCATTCTTGTCTCAGATATGATCCAAGGCAACTTGAATACTTGAGATTTGAAGGTTTTGGATATCAACTAACAATATTCCCCTTTCTCTTCTTCCAATACACTAACTTAATTTATCCAAAACACATCTTCCTTGAACATGATCTCTTTCTATCAATTCATTTTGCTATATATTAGAAGATTTATTTCCCCTTAAAAGTCATCAAAGTAGGTTTATATATTTCCCAGGCCTGAACTGAGATTCTTAATATAATTCTGAACCTACCATGACTTACTTTTCCTGATATCTGGAAAACTATCTGTAATTCTCAAACCCTTGATGTTATATATTTGACAATACTAACTATTTTGTTTTACTTTAGACTCAAAATGATACTAGATAAACAGTTCAACTATAAAACAAGAGATGAATTTGTTGGACTAAAAAAAGTTGGACAGAAGAGAAAACAAAAGAGGAGAAAGTTCTCTGCAATGAGAGTTTAGAAAGGAAGGGCTAAAGAAATGGGAAATGGTGGCGAGGAGGGAAAGGGTGAGGGAGAAAGAATAGAAGGAAAGGAGGGAGAGGAAGGGAGGAAAAGAAGAGGCACCAAGGGAGGGAGGAAGGGAGGGAAGGAAGGAAGGGAGGGAGGCAGGGAGGGGAAAGAGGGAAAGAGAGGACTCCAGGGGGCAAGGGAAGGAGCAGGTGCCTCCTGGCTCCAGCGTACAAGAACCCCAGGCTCCCAGGAAGCGCCCCGAGCGCCTTGCCCGACTTGCGACTTGCATCGCAGAAGGTGGCTGCTGCGCACCAGTCCCCGCCCACTCGGGAGAGTAGGGTCTCAGGAAGGGGGCTTCGCGCCGAACCAGACCGCAGCCACCCCAGTAAGGGGTGCGGTCCGAAATGGAGCCACATTTCCCGAGCCTGAGTGTGCCCCCTGCGTGCGTCCCGGTGTCTCTGTGTGTCTGCGTCCGCGTGTGTCTCCGGGAGCAGGCGCCAGCCTGTCTACTTAGGGCCGGTGCCGGCTTGGAAGACTCCGGCTCTGGGAGGGTTTTCCCCCCGGGACGTGGAGGATCGCAAGGTGCCCGCGAGCGGCGGGGAGCGGTGAGAGCCGAAAAGGTGCGTGCAGGTGCGGAGCGCCGCGGGGCAGGACAAGTCCGAGGATCTCGGGACCCAGTTCTTTCTTCCTGCGCTTGTGGGCGCCGTGTCTGGATCCGCGGCGGGTCCGGACGACAGGCTGCGGGTGGAGACGTGGCCGAGGCTTGCCTGCTCCCCGAGCCCGCCCTCAGGTCTCTGGAAGTCTGAGCCTGCTCTCTGGACGGAGGGCTCTCGCCCACATGTGCCCAGACCCGGTCAGTGTGACTCGATGCAGGAACGGAAGTGTCTGCTGCGGGCACATCTATGTGGGTACCTGGCGTGGGTGTCTGTTTTTCTGTGTATCAGTATGTCACTAGAGTTGTGTCCTGAGATTGCCATCTTCTCCAAGGTGCAGTTGGTCACTCAACTGACCTGAGCCACCTTTTCCTTCTGGATGCAATTGCCCTTCATTGGGTGAGTTTGGGCGTCCTTGTGCCCTACGGAGGGCACACTCCCCAGTCTGCAACCCTCCTCAGTGTGGAGGCTCTTCCCAGGCAAAAGTCTAGGTGACTTTAGAGGTGGAAGATGCCGGTCAGCTTGGGATGATTCCAAAAGGAGTCAGGCCACCGGGTTAACAACCTCCACCACCAAGAGAAGGTGATCCCCCTTGGTCTCTGAGAGAGGCACACTAAGAGTTTCTTCTGATGCCCCCAGGGGACGGACCTGACAGAGGCCTCTTGTGCCCCCAAAGGGGTGCATTTATGCATATAGGCACGCTCTATGCAGGAGCATTTGCAAATGCAATTAGGATATTATCACACCCTCCCTCCCCTTCGTCTACCCACCTGGGCTCAGCTACCTTCTCCTCCCAGATCTGAGCCAAAACTTTCCCTGCCAGGATGGTCTTTCGGTTTGTTAAATGTACTGGTTTGGGGAATCAAATTCAAGTTGAAATTCCTAGCTTCTCTCCTACACAACACGGAAGTACTGTATATGTGAATTATTGCTAATACTATTTGTATCTTTATATTTTTAGCTCTCCATCCCTCTTCCCCAGACCCCAGCCACCACCCTGACCCACCAGTCTCCAGGAATCCTGGCCAAAGTCTATTCCCTGCCAGCTTCTCTCTCTCCTTCCTTCTCCCAGGCTCCACCCAGCTCAGGTTCCTGGCTGTAGCTCCTGCACCCCCGCCCCCAAATTGGGTCCTGAATTTCCATGTTAGAAACTCTGGGCCAGAGAAACTCAAGGCTGAATACTGAGTCTAAGGAGACTGGAAGTCCCTGGAGTTACTGCCAAAAGAGTACAGAACTCTTCTGAGCTTTGGAGATCCTACACCACTTCCCAGAGGTGTTAACCCTAAATTATAGACACGGTTCCAAGGTGGCCAAGAGGCGTTTTGCACAACCTAAGTGGACATTGATCTTCCAGGAATCGGAAAAATGAAAAGGGTCTAGGGCCACGTCTGGTTTAGGATATTCAGGCTGCTATGAGAATGATGGCCCCAAACCCCATTCGAGTCCCAATTTGAGGAACCACTGAAATGCAGGCTTGGCAGTGCCCTCTGTGGGGCTGAGTACTGCAGGCCTAAGCTGCCAGTGCAGCCTGGGCATACTACCCCAAAAGAAGTCCTCAAGGATGGACTTCCTGTCTGGAGGGGCTTACACCCCAAATCTGGTGCTGGGTTTCACCTGCTTCCACGAGCCTTTCGGGGGAGGTGGTAGACCTCCATAAGGAGCAGGTATTCTGTTCCAGGCAGCAGAAAGTCAAGAGACCTGAAGCCCAGGCAGGAAGGCAAAGGGCCCTCGGAGCATCCAAAAGACCTGGTTTTCCCATCAAGGCAAGAACTATTGGCTTCTTGGTCTCTGCCATTCACTACTTCTGAGGAGGGAAGGCTAGTAGCATAGTTCTGATTGCCAAGTCTGAAAGCACTGAAAAAGTGGTGTGTGCCACAGGCCTAGGGATGCTGGGGCCTTTTGGACCTGCACGGCACCCTCTTGGCTCAGAAATGAACTCGACCAGGGTTTGGACCTAGGGTGAGAAGCAGAAAATACATTTGAGGCTCACACACACACACTCAGTCGAACACCCAAGGAAGTGATCTGCCCGGACTTGATTTTCTTTTCAATTGCCATGGGGGGGAGAGTGCCCCCAAATTGTTGCAACTCTTGAAGAAGCAAGAGAGTCAAAGTCATGCGAAGGCAGAGTCCTCTAAATAAACACCATTTTCATGGTTTTAATAAGCAAAATAGGAAACCATTTTAATAACCAAAAAACAGAAACCAGTCTGAATAAAACTACAATAGACTAGGTTTTAATATTTTCATATCATAAGCAGGGTTTGAAATTGATCCCTTATTTTACATGAAATAAAAACAATTTCTGTTGTGGCAAGTTTGATTTCAACACAGTTGAATCTGTAAAAACCAAAGCTTGTTTCTGATGCAGGACGAATATCCACAATATTTAAAACTGCAAGCACCATGCGGTTCATACAATCTTGTTATGACTGTTAATTTATCAACTAATACAAACTCAAAAATGCATCCGGCCAGCAGCGCCAGCAATTTCAAATGGGAACTAAAAAATACACTTTCATTTTGTTTTTTGTTTTTTTGTTTCTCTGTTTTTGTTTTTTGTCAGTGCAACTTAAATCCTTTTAACTGATCTGCAGAAAAAAAAAGTAATAATAAAGAAAAACGCCCAGATCTTCCCTATAACTACTATACAACTGAAGTGGGGGGTACACCACCAATAACTCTTCCTGCTAACTCAGAAGCAGGGAACAAAACACAATGCATTGGTCTAAAGTTGCAAATTTACTTGCCAATGTTTGGGTTTCTGGTACATTTTGAGCAGTGGCAGCTGGTTCACTGCAAGCTGGGGTCATCATTGATAGGGAATCCTCTCACCCTAGGAGGGTTGAGGGACCTAAAATGAGTGTAGACTGGAGAATTTCAAAAAGAGACCCTGGGGTGATTTTTGTTAAAATAAAAAACAGAGGAGATCGGTTTCTCTTTCCTCTCTTATTAGGGGTGTTAATTTGGCCAAAGACAAGGCAGAAATTGAGGACGATCTCTGGGGTCCAGGGTGTGGAACTCCCCCACTGCCCCTGCCCTTGCACCTTCTTTCCCTCAACACCAACAAAAATCAAAACTAAAGCAGGAGGGAAAAGAGAACCGAATGTAGACAGGGGAAGGGCAGAAAACATGCAGCTTCCAAGGGTGCCCCAAGACAAAGTTGTTGCCTGATGCTAAATGCCCAGAACTTTTTTTTTAAATTACAAATAAAAATGTCATAATAATAAACCCAAACAAAGTCACTCAAAAAAAAAATTGGACTCATTTCATTTAGTTGAAGAGCTTCACATAAATACTTTAAGTAAAAGTTATGCATAAAACAATAAAAGTATTCATAAACGATTAATGGTTTAGAAAAGAAAATATTGCTAAAAAATTTTTTAGCTTGAATAAGTAACTCATACTTGGTTATTCTGTAGCAGATATTATGTAACTCTCCAAAAGCATAATTAAACTTTCAAAATGATGTTATTGAATTTATTTTTAAGTGTAGGAAAGATTGCTGGTTCATATGAGGAGGTACATCTCAGTGGCATTAAACAGCAAAATATAGAAAAGAAAATTTTTCTAAGTCAAAGCATTTGTGAAAGGATCTTTCCTCTGTTTTTAAACATTATATGTGATCATTATCAATTATTTACAATCTAATTCATAATTATTTACTTACAATTATCAAAATCAAAAGTTTTTATTTCACTTAACTCTATGAGCTATTTGATTTTACTGACCAAAACTACTTTTGCTATATATGTCTACTGTTGTTGAGTTATGATGCTGCCTCTTTAGTTAATGTAACATTCTAAAACATTCATCATTAGCTAAACAAAAAAAATACTACAAAAATATTTGTAATGAAATATTTTGGGGGCAGGCTGTGGTAATACATGTGATCTATATTTATCAAAGGAAAATATGAATTTTAAGAATGAGGAAAACATCCTTCAGTTTAGTTCCTTTCAATACATTGACATAATTTGTCTTAAATTTCAATACCTTCTAGAATAGCAACTGATTGTATAATGAATTTACCTATACATGTTTTAAGACCTCTACACTAAGATGATAATGTTCAGTACTAAGAACTAAAGGTATTTAAAATATAAGTCTGAAGCATGCATTTGTGCTGTAATTAGTGTGGTAAAACAATTATTATCAGTCATAAAATATGGCTATCTCAGTTTTTTAAATTGTTATTCTTTAAAACTACTTTTCTCCATAAGTGTTTAAAATATGATAACTTTATAAATTATCTTCTCCAAATTTGAAGCAAATTATAGTAGATTGGTAATGTAGCATAGTTTGAATTTCCAGATCTAATAAATTGCCTTTGGTATTATCATGCACACTAAATTAATGCATCATTGATGGACACTTATTGTTAGGAGTTAGAGTGTCATTCACCCTTTTTCTTTATGCCTTAAGGCAATATGACACAAGTGTCACCTGTCGAATGAAAACTGAAATGCTTTTTCGTTGTTAGTGAAAACTGAAATCCTTGTACTGGAAATTTGCAACGAAGATAAGTGTTGAAAGAAATAGGCTTTTGAAATCCAGATGTGCAGGAAGGAAAGCAGAAAATTCATAGATCTTTTCTGTGCACTTGTGAAATATTTAGTTCAGCTAGTTCAATAAGAGGAAAACTCATGGCAACTTGTCCATGTTGTCCCAGCACTTCCTCTGGAACTGCATGCAAATGAGGAGTCCTTGGCCCTCACTGTGCTGGAAGCCATCCTAATCCACCCAGAAAGCTCATTTTAGAGTAAAACCAGCACTGTTCATGACAGTGTACAAAGAAACTGTCATTGGTGACCTTGTTAAGCTACTGAATCTACCAAACATTTATAAATTCTGCCTTTCACTAGATATTCTATTTTGTACAACTAATAAATACTCTTAAATATGTGTGTACATTTTTCTATACAAGGGAAGCCTATCTGTTATGCCTGTAAAATTGTGGACAAAACAACTGTAGGATTAAAAGAGTATAAAGAATCTGTATACTTGATATTCCTAAATTGCTGCCTGAGTCCATACAGAAACCTACATATCAACCTTGGGAGCACACTCCATACCTGCAGTATTGTAGTAAGGAAATGAATAAGACAAATTTGGGAAATTGTGCTTTCATGTCTTATTGCCTTTTGTAAGACCTACAAATATCTCTGGTAGTAAATTATAAACTAATACACTATTTAACTCACCCAAATCAAGTTTGAATTTCTGTATACCTGCAACTCCAGATGTCTTAACTCATACACATTTTTTCTTCATTAGCATGTCAGGTACCCTGACATAAAATGACATATTTGCTGGACCAATAACTGGTATTGGCCTCTCCTTTTAATTAGTTCTAAATTTGCCCTACAATTTACTTTTCAAACTGAAAATATCCTCTATGCTGAGAATACAAATGTACTCTTGTCATAACTTAAAATCCCTTGAAATTTTTTTTCAAGTCTCCAAGAATAATGTACAAAAGACTTATAATCTCCTACACAGTTCTTTAATAGACTGGCTTCTGTCTACAAATTAATTTTTCATATACTTTCCCCATGTTATTTGTTCTAATCAAAACCTTCCTTTAAAAAAAATCTGTAAGTACTTGATTCTCTAGTAATAGGTACTTTGTATTTAGTATTCTATATATGTCTCCTATAAGTGCAATTACTTCTAAAAAAGGTTAATCATAAGTACAATTTGTATTCTTCCTTTGTCTACTTCTTTAAAGATCAAAATAGAGTTTTAGTCCACCACTGAGTATATGAAATAGAATAAATATTAACTATAAGCTGATTCTCTGTTAGTAATAATAAAAACATTCCATTGTTAATAACTAACACTAGAGTTCTTGGAAAGGGTAACTTCTATAGAAACTTAATGATGTATTCTTTCAAGGAAATTAAAATTAAATGGAACATGGTGCCCTCTACCTTGCTGAGAACTGTTTTTTTTTTTTTTTTGATTAAGCTATCTTACAGTAAGCTGTTTCTTGAATAAGATCATAAATTACTCTCTTGAAGATTTTTTACTTAACATTTCCTTGTATTAATCATGAAATGATGTAACCAATACCAAAGAAAAAACATACAAAGAGATTCTGTGAGCAATAAAGATTCAGATTCAGCCTCAGAACACTTGGTGTCTCTGTGTGCTGGTTCTCTATCACGCGGACGCCTCTCATTCACCTAGAATTCCTGACTGCTGCTAGGGCTGGACCCCAGCACACGTGGTCTACTGGTTTATGGTTATTATACTTATTTTTTAATCTAATTCTTCAAGTACATCAAAGTTTCCTATTGGACTTATATTTAAATTCTCTCTCACTGACATTTCCTTCTGTGTATCCCAAATGGCTGATAAAAAGGGCTTAGACTGAATTAATTCAATTAGAGCAATAGGTGACCAGAGCAAAGGAGATGCAGAAAGGAGAAGGAACAGCCAATGGAAAGATAAAATATGATTTCAAGCGTATGAAAATGAAAAGCAAAATGAAATGAACAAGCAAAGAGCTTCCCTTTTAATTGTTTTATAGAAGTAGTTTATTTGAAACATCGTCTGAACAACACAAAATGAAACCAAAGCAAATCAAAGAAGCAAAGTTCCACAAGCATTACAACAGGCATTATTCTTTGGAATTTATGAAATACAAAACTCTTGTTTAGAATCATGGTTGTTCTAGCACCTTGCACAAAATGACACAAACAGTAAATGGCAGAATGTTAGGATGATCAAGATCTTGGTAGCAGACTAACTAATATTGTATTAAATAGCACTGAAATAATTTTGATATTAATTACTTTTAAATTCATATGCTCTACCTAAACTGTGGCACTAGTAGTAGTGTGGAGATAAGATTACTCTCCACATGGATATGTTTATCCATCCACTTATCTATTCTTCCATGATGAAACTCACAATCAGGTAATAAAATTCACTGCTTGTCTTGAAACAGATAAAAAGTACAGACAAAAGTGTAAGTTGAGTCATGTCCTGAAATCTAAATATGAAAGATTTCATTACTGGGTAAAATTATAGAAGAATAAACTTTACTCAATTTTCACTCCAGAAGGATCCTTTGAAGATGGTATTGAGTCATAAGGGCAAGAGGGTATCTGTCTAACTATCTGTCTATCTATCATCTATCCAACCATCCATTCATCATCTACATATCTAATATGTATTTATCAAATCATATATGAATATTTTCTGGATAAGTAGAATGAGCATTATGAAGTTCTATTTTTCCATCTACTTCACCTAAAAACAGCCAAGGATATTTGTTGAATAAAACTAAAACGTCATGTCCACTTCTTTTATTTTATCTTCTCTTAAGTAATACAGTGATTTCTACTAATATTTTGTGAGTTGTTTTATTGTTTTGTTAATTTTCCATTTGACTCTCACAAATTAAATTTAACTAGAAGGATAATGATGTTGAAGTATTTTCTTCATCAAGGGAAATGGACAAAAGTAACAAATACAAGGAAACTACGAGTATAGATCATTTGAAATTAAAATTATGCTAGAGTTATTTAGAAACAGAACTTTTCTCCATGGACATTTAATTAATCTGGCCAGTTAACATTTTCTACTTTAAGGAGCCAGGTTTGCTTCTGTTGTGACTTTTATTACATTACATTTTATTACATTTCTCTCATGCTTGCTTTTGAATTTAAATTATTTGTTTAACAACTATAAACTCTTTGAAATTTGACAAGAGATATCTGATTTATCTTTTGTAAGCCAGGAACTGAGAATCTAGGACTCATTTAGAGATACCACTTAAATACCTTTCACTGACAAAATTGCTTTCTATACATTGCAATAAAAATGTACCATTGAAAAACTAGAGATGAGATTATTTTACTAGAAGAGTAACATTTTTTAGCCATATCCAATTTCTGTAGATATTTTAAACAAAGATTAGGTCCTAAGCTTCACTACTCTTTCAAGTTATTACTCAGTAACAAGAAAAAGCAAAATCACACCCTTAATATTGGGTGTATCTCAACTCTAGAGAATTAGTCACTGGTCATGCCTATCACCAGAGAAATAAATATACCAATTTTGAATAAAAAGTGAATTTATCAGTTAACCGTTGATAGAAATATTTATCTTTCAGTTGTGTGAACTATGTCATAATTAAGAAAGGGAGCTCTTCCAACTCTTATTCATGTTTTAGTTTGAAATGTCAGTAATTATGTTTGCATATTGTGAGCAAGTATGTTTTTTATATCATTGCTTTATTCCTTGATGAGCATTGATGTGACTGTTGTCAAGATTTTAAAGTGCTTGAAATTCAAAATTGATCTTATTAATTCAACTTTCAGCATGCCTTTACCTTTAGTCTCATAGACATATATACACTTGCTAAATTTTCATTCTCATATTCTGAGCAGCCAGTTGCTCATAGATCAAATTTGTAAAATGATTCACATAAACATAAATGCATTATTTTTTTATAGAACTATCTAGGCACAGTGGCACATGCCTGTAATCCCAGCAATTCAGGAGGCTGAGGCAGGAGAATAATGATTTCAAAGCAGCCTCAGCAATGATGAGACACTAAGCAACTCAGTGAGAACTTGTCTCTAAATAAAATACAAAATAGGACTGGGAATGTGGCTCAGTGGTTGAGTGCCCCTGAGTTCTTCCCAGGTACCAAAAAACCAAGGAACTTTCTGAAATATTTCATTCATGCACACATTCAATTATTGGGCGGTCACTACATGACTAGCAATTTTTCTTCCAGTTTCCAAGATGATCGAGTTACATTTGTTTCCATCTCAGGGTTGTATTATAACCATGCCTCAATTCGTTTTGCCTCCTTCTTCCCATAGTTTTCTTCCCTGTAACTATCTTCTTAACAAATGTAAGGAAAGCAATTTCCTGCCATAAGTTGACACATAAAAAACAGTTCACAACTGCTGAACTTGAACTGTCAAAGTTTCATTACAAATCTGCCACTACCTAAATAAATTGTGTCCCAGAAGATATACAAAGTCAGATTGTACATCAGATTCCCTTGTGTTACATATGATTTTCCTAGAAATCTTTTTCATTAATATTTTCACATCTTTGGGTACAATATTCATGACTCCATCATCTTTTCTTCCCATCATTTCTATTAAGGGTTCATAGATTTCCCTTTTTCTTCCTTTCTTTTCTTTTTCCTAACCCTTCAGTTAGCATTATTACTAACTGAAGACCCTATGGCACATTAATGGAGAAGAAAGGAGAGCAGGAACATTAGGCTATCACCTTCACATAGCCACTGTATCAAAGCATAGGCAAATATGAGCACTGTCCTTGTTGGGAGAAGAGAATACTATTAAGAGATTCTGTAGAAGTATTTGAGTTAGTATTCTAAGTAGAAATACCATAAACAGGACTATCCTTAGTAGGAATCTCTGTTTCCATTATTCTAGTTGGCTCTCTTTGGTTATCTAATAACAGGTGATAAGTTTAATACTTTTTGTGTAATGCAAGATAATGTCTTCCAATTCCCAAAAGATGTATGCTTAAAAATGCTTTATGTTACCTTTTGGATCTGGAATGTCCCTAAAAGACCATATGTTGGAAGCATGGTTCCCAAAGCACAAGCTTCAGTGATAGGGGTTTTAGGCAGTGATTAGGATTCTGACCTCATCAATAGATTAATCCAATTTGGGGGTTAATCCATTGATAGTTGAATAAACTACTGGGTGGTAATTGTAGGCAAGTGGGATTTGGCTGAAGAAAGGAGGACCTTGTGGTGTGTTCTTGGACTAACATTCATCCTTGGCCTCTTCCTTCCTTTCTCCCCCATTCCATCTCTCCTTCCTATTTGTCATGAGCTGAGCAACTTTTCTCCACCATAGTCCTCCACCATGATGTTCTGCTTCAACTCAAGTCCAGAGCAGTAGAGCTGGCTGTTCATGATATGAGGACACTGAAACCATGAACCCAAATAAACTTTTCATCCTATAACTGTTCTTGTCAGATACTTTGTTCCCAGGTATACAAAACAGATTAACACACTTCAAATTTCATGAAGGACATGACCTTTGAGGAAAAGAAAGAGCTTATTTTTTGAAGATAGTTTTAATGAAAAGAGACTAGTCATGAAAAGCATTTTTAGATGAGCAAAACTACCTTCCTCATGCCTTTTACCATACATCATGTAAATATGTAATATCGTCTTCCCACACAACAAGCCAATAGACATATAATTTAATGGTTGTTTGTATTCCCTAAATTCAAGGAATCACCTGCTATTTAAAGATCAAAGTATTTTATTATAATACATATACACTTGGAAAACCACATACTGATAATGGACAACTGAATTTCTCCATTTACTTTGCATTCCACTAAACTAAAGAAAGTTGCAAGGATATTATCATAATTAATTTACAAATTTGTCTAGGTGTTACATATTGATTATTTTACTTCAATTATCAATTATGACCTCACAGTCTCTAAAATCTTCCATTTGAAGTTATGTGTTAAAATTTCTACATTGTGATGTTATTAAATATCATTTAGATAAAAACAAATACATGAAAATTTTTTATGAATAATATTTTATACAAATTAAATAACTGGTTTGTCTTCAGAATTTTGTAAATCATTCTCAATATAACTATAATTTTACCCATGAATTTACATAGACAACCACACCTTTGTTTATTGGCTTGGGAGTTACCCTAAGAGAATCTTACATAATTATCACCATGGATGAGTAAAATAGCATATTTAGTTATGTTCTATATAAACTTTCTCTGTAATGCTTTTTCCCCCTTTTAAAATTTTGGATAGATTCAGTAATTCTATAACAATAGGTTTTGGCCAACATAATACAATGTTTGAATCAAAACATCATAGAGTGATCTGTTCATTAACTTCTATGTGAGCTCATTTAATGTATACTGTGTTGCTGAATTAGACAGACATAACACTCCAGACAAACATGGGACCAAACAGAATACAAACCTTTGTCAGATTCATTCAAAGTGGGATCTACTTTTTCCTTTATCATTTTCTAAGAAAATCTCATAGGTGGGTGTATAGTTAGTTTAAGAAAACAGTTTGTATACAATTTC
Organism: Sciurus carolinensis; assembly: GCF_902686445.1. NCBI lineage: Eukaryota > Metazoa > Chordata > Mammalia > Rodentia > Sciuridae > Sciurus > Sciurus carolinensis. Next base: position 34,437,422 of record NC_062224.1, read on the forward strand.
AGAGAATTATTTAATATTGTTTAGATTTTCAATGCATCTTAGTGATATAGAAGCATATATATTTAACAATATTTTTCATGTATTAAAAGATCATATTTAATGAAATATTAAATACCAAACAGAAATGCTCCTGAATTTTCATAAGGTAAGAAATTTTGACAGAAAAATATGCATTTTTAAATATTAAATTTCATCATGACAAAGTTGCTCTTATAACTCTACCTGATTTTCTACATACTCTGCCAGACTATTTTAACTTTGCCATATGTCACATATTGAAATGCAAGTAATGTGAGTTTTTATATTTGCTTCACACCTGAAGGGAAAATTTATCAACTTCCACTTATTAATAATAAACATAATTTTAGCTGCTTACAAATTATATATTCCCATGATGAATGGAGAATATTCTCATAAAAATCCAATTATTTTACTTGAGCTAACATGACAATACTTTTTTTCTAAAATACTGATGTTTATACACAGATAACAATTTTCCTCATCCTGCATTTAGTGGAGGACATTTTTGTGTGTTCCTTTCTTCTCTTAACAAATCATGATGTTACTATTTTATAGAATAATTATCTTTCAACTGAAATATTGAGTTGATATTTGGTAGAGAAATTCTGTAAGCAGTACAACTTCTAAACATATATGATTTTTTTAATATATCAGTTTCAAAATAGTTGTCAACTGCCCACCTACATAGAAATACAAGTATAAGTAAACATCAGAAATCAGAAATAATTGACAGTAGCTGTAAGAACAAATGATGTGCACCTCCCATGGGAATACACCTTGATCAATTTTGTAATTCTGTTGATTTTTCCAATTTCTTCCATGTTTATTTTTGGTTTGTGAGAAATACCTGTGTTATTAGTTTGTCTTTTTAAAGGAATAAATAACAGATATATCTCTACCTTCTTATGTACCTATTTACACATAAAAATATTATTTAGGGAAGAGCTAGTATTCAGGTACATAATACAGATAAGTAGGTGAAATAAGTTCCAGTGTTCCAGAGTGTGGTAAGGTGAATGTGGTTAACATTTTTTGTTTTTTAAGTTCTGGCAACTGAACTTAGGACATTGCAAATACTATGCAAGTACTTTAACACTGAGCAACATCCCCATTATTGGTTGATAACAATTCATTATGTTTCAAAATAGCTAGAAAAAAGGAGTTTTAATATTCCAAACACAAAAAATAATGGATATGGTAATTATCTTGATTTGGTTATGGATATGGTAATTATCTTGATTTGATTATTGCATGTATATCCATGTATTGAAATATCAAACTAATGCACTCCATAAATATGTACAATTGTTATGAACCAATTGCAAAAAAAGATACTAATATATTTTCATTTTAAAATATACTGAAAGATAGTAAAAATAATTTTAGGTAAACAGGGAGGGTTGATAATAGTACTTAATATGTCAAGTTTTATTTAAAAGCAAATAATCAATGTTGATTACTTTTTAATTGCTTTTATTAGGACTTGAGAACATCAAGTCTATTCCTAGTTAACAATTTCAGTTCACTAAGTACTAGTTATAGTCTTATTTCTAATGCTGTAAAAACACATTAATATAAGAACCTTATTATTGTGTAATGACAAAATTCCCTTTTGACAGTAAATTACCCACACAAAGGATATCACCAACCTTATTTCTAGTCAGAAATGCAAATTTGTTTAGTAATGACATTCATTAAGATGTCCAAATGGGGCAGACATTGAAAATCATTTATCACAATAAAACTAATCATATTAAAGTGAATGTCCCAATATAAATCATCATTCTCTTTACAGGTTTATATGGTCATGAAAGTCAGCATGGTACATGAATTAAAGATAAGCATTTAGATTTAGACAGCTATAGTGTGTACCTGTTCTGTTGGAACTCATATGGTTTCAGTCAACTCAGTTAAGTTTTCAGTGATTCAGCCTCCCATTTTATATAATGGTGATGTTATTAACTATGGTACAGACTAAAGGAAATAATGCAATTGACAATGATATGAAAATTTTAATATTATATAAATGACATTTGTTGACTTTGCTTAAGAATTTAAAGTATAGTGAGCAGGAAAAAAACTTTGAAATTTCCTACTTTAAACATATATAATTCATCTTATCTTTTAAAACATGTTTTTCAGTGGAATTTATTTGAGAAGCCTGCCTTTAGAGCTGACTCTCCATCAGGATGATGGAATATATAACAGTAATTTTTAGGAATTTTTCTATCCCTCCTCCCTGACCAGTCTTCTGATATGGTTTAGAAATCCCTATCCAACTCTAATGTTCACATCCAGGCACATTGAACATCTTTGCTTAGTTCTAAAACCAAAAAGGAAGACAATCATGTTCTGCTTTTGACTATTTTCTAACGCATATGTAATTTGCAAAATAGTCTTCTATCTTATATTTAGGTTTTCAAACATCTATGTAGTAAATATTTACTCTTAGAAACTACTGACTCTTAATTTTCTTCCTCTAATATTGGATGTGATGGTGATGGTTCCTGGGACAGCTGTGGGTGGATGGAGGTGGCAGGACACAACTGATTCCATTTCAGCAAATATTTCTTCAGTCCATTGAACTGCTGGAGTTGCTTCTTGGTACCTCTTTTATGTAGGTGGTATGGCATGGGATGAGGTGTAGCATTTGCAACTTTTCCACTATTCACATTTGAATTTATTGGTTATGTCTCCTTTCAAGCAATTCAGGTACAATCTGTATACCCAGAGATGAAGACCTCAGTTGCATAAATATCCATAGCTTAAATGTGTGTCATTAAGATATGTTGGCCTCTAATGAGTAAATTTTGTACACATTTAGGGCCAAAAATATAAACAATTTGGGTAACTAAAATAGATATGTCAAATATAGGAAATAAATATAAAGCTTTCAAAGTATATTTTTCTGGCAATTTATTTTTGTATATATGTGTATATTTTCTTATAATAAGAATGGAATTTAATAGTGTTCACAGTTTTGCAATTTTTCTTTATGATTGTGTGTGTGTAGTCTATGCATTTAAAGTATTAAACTGCTGAATCAAAATGACATTTGTAAATATAAAAATATTGGTTTTTTGAAGATAATATATTTTTAACTAATTCTTTGATGTATGCCATACAGGAAATCTATAGCTAATTTGCTTTTAGAATAATAGGTAGTTGTTCCTATAAGCTATCTTTTTTAAATATAGAAGAATATTGCCACATAAAGGTAAATTTGAAGAATAATTAAATTGGGGTTCATGAGCAGATTTCAGTGAGTCTACACACTGTAATTATGTGGAGAATGTTTGCATCTACACATAGGTTAATTTATTCCCCCAAAGAATTCCACATTTCATCAGGTTTTTGAAGATCTTTAAAAATCAATTATGTGGGTTTGGTTTTCTCCCAAAAAGGGCATACGGTTGATATAATGTAATGACATAAGATCTTTGATGAAAGACATTTTTCCCCTTCATATTGTGTCATAGTACTCCAAAGTTATCCCACAGACCCCTTCCTCTAACTAGCTTGGGTGAGGAACTGTTTGATGTCCACATTTGGCAATGACTCTACATTATGCAGACTATATGGTTTGTCCACACAAAATTAGTTGCAAACTCTGATTTAGAACTTACTCTTTATCTTGTCAAATAGCGATATCTTCCATCTAGTTATCACACTTAATTTTGATCCTTGTTAGATTTTTTTTAAACCTATGCAAAAAATATCTAGAGAGTGAAATAAGGTATTCGATAGAATCGTATCTGCATAAGCAAATTAGACAACAAATATAAAAAGTTTTATGTAATATAACTTGTGAATTAAAAACATATTTTATTAATGGTTAAATATACTACATTGCTAAAAGAAAGGGGAAAGTCAGAAAAGGCAGTGAGGTCTGGTCCTAGGTCTCATCTGTAGACTTATAAAATCTAACAATATTATGCTTTTGTTGTTAGGGGAGTGTTTAAAATTATAGAAGCTCAAATCAAGTCACATATTTACAAATTTGCTACATATGCTGTCATTAACATGTGGCAAGGTATTTATATACAAGGAAATGATGATTATACCACTGTGGCTAATTTTGTCACCTTCTGAGGAATGGAATTCTGTAAATTTTCAAATGAATCCTGTAGAACTCATTAAAATCTAAAAGCCATGGTATCATAATAAATATTGTGAGGCACCTAAAATGTTACTACCAATGGAAACACAAGAATGTGAGGTAAATCTACCTTTTTAAAAAAATCTTTGAAGTCAGAGATTTTAAAAAATAATGAACTTGAAAACATTAAGTGTATGTGCAAGTGAAACAAAACTAAGCTCTACCAAAAAGTGACAAAAAACAGTTAACACTTCACTTTAAGAAACTTTAATATAATGACCTAAATACAAGGTTTACTTTATGAAATGAACAAAGGCATTTGCCATTTCCCTATAAAATATGGAAAACCAAGTGCTAACCTAAGACACTATAGGTTGAAGAACCTAAAAACAAAAATACTTTAATGACTTAGAAAAGCAAAAGCCTATTTTAAACTAATTAAAGCCTTTAAATTAATCCAATGTGTCAAAGGCAAGGGAGAAGTGACCCTCTAGAACTAGGAAAACTAATTTTTAATAAAAGAAACTGTAGAAACAAAACATGTTTATTTATTATATTATGGGAGTTGAAAAAATGATGAAGAAAGATAAGGAGTTGGGAAAGTGGAAATATAGTCTACTCATCCAGGGCAATCACCATTAAAAATGTATAGTAATATGATTAAAAAATCCTTAGATTTTTCTGAAATTATACTGCTCACATCTACCAGCTGAAAACTTAAAATGATTGTGTCATTGAAGAGTTAATATGTAATTTTAAAGCTTTAATTTTTACCTCATGAAAGTAGGTACTTTCAAGTTTCATAGTGTTAAGATATTTTTTGAGCACAGTGAGATTAGATAATTTATCAATTTTATCTCAATTCTTTCAATAGTCCAAAGAAAAATGTTGCAAAATTCAATATATGAAGCTTTCAAATTTGTATAATACTAATTAGCATAAATTTCTCAGTTCTGAAAAAAAGTTGGCATATCTTAATTTAAATATTAACAGTATGGTATTTAAAAGCAGATGTAGCACTGCTTACATCAACAGTTACAATCTTTAACTGACTTACCTTTCTTAATATCAAAGAAAAAAATCACACAATTTTAAGTTACAGCCTAACTTTCAGTCTGTCTTTTAAAGCACTTTTCTTTATTTTCTCAATGATAGAAGGAGTTTTTCCAAGTATGAATTATATCCTGTTACACATTAATAGTCTGTATCCTTTCCATTCATGTCTGTGAATCTGGAATGTAATTGTCCAATTTCCCATGTATCATTTTGTTTCTGTCTTCAATTGATCTTGGTGATGCTTTCTACTGAGATTTTTATTTGGTTTATTGTTTCCTTCATTTCAAGGATTTCTGTTTGTTTGTTTTTTAGAATCTATATCTCTTTAACAAAATGATCATTTGCTTCCTGCTTTCACTCTTTTAACTGTTTATTGAAGTGACTGTTCATTGCCTGCATTTGCTCTCTTACCTCATCCTTTGCTTCATGGATCATTTTAATTATGTACATTATGAACTCCTTTTCTGACATTTCTTCTACCATGCTGTCATTGAATTCTATTAATGTAGAAGCTTGGTATGTTTGGAACACTTTCTTCCCTTGCATTTCATGTTGTTCTTGTATCTTCTTCTCTACCAGTATGGATCTGGGGTATTGCAATTTCCCCACTCTAGGCTTATAGTAACCCTTCAAATTTCCAATACCTCTCCTTTAAGGGGAAGATCAATATTGGCAGTACCCAGTACAGATATTATGAAGCCTAAACCAAATAGCCCCTAGGAAGACCTTAAGAATATTATCATAATAAAAACAGAGGATGAGTTTGTTTACTGTCTACAGTATAATCAATAGATTTGCAATGAGATTTACAGTTCCTAATGTTAGAAAAAGAGGATGGGGAGGTCTGTAGAAAGTAACTGTTAATGGGATAAGAAAAAAGTATACAAAGAGACTAGATCATAGGAAGAGTGAATGTGGAATCTAAAGAAAGTGGCATGAGAAAAGGGAGAAAGACTCTGAGGAAATAGGTAAAAAAAGGAAGCTGGAGACAGGGAGAAAAATAGAGAAATGAAAACTTAAAAATTCAAGAAGGAGAAAAAAATCTACACTATAAAAGTCATATACTATTCAAACCTCCCAGTGTTCAGCAGCCTAATGCATGAGATGTACCTGAAAATGATGTTGCACTCTCCAGCAGGCATCTCAGGATGAGAGTTGCCCCACCTAAAGATGGCGGCTTTTACCTCTGGGAAAATCCAAGATGGTTGCACTGGCTTCCAAAGGTGTTGGTAAATTTGGAACTGCAGTGTGGGCACCAAGTCTGCATGGGGCATGATCAAGCCAGGGGTCCTGAAGGCCAGCATTTTATTTTTAATTAGAAAAAATTACTTATCTAGCATAAAATTTTACTCTATTGCTATGTTAGTATTACTAAATTAGTAAATTTATTCCACCTTTGAAATGATGGCCAAAAATCCAAGTGATTTGATGCTCATTTTGGCACACCTTCTCAATTCTGGCCACTAACTTACATATTGAGTTAGCATAAAAATAATGCAGCTTTCAGGATTTTTAGATAACCAAATTAAACTGCCAAAAGTCAGGAGGTTGTATGAACCAGAAAACATTTTCCATCACTTACAGAAAGTTACATTTGGCATGTCAAGAAAAGAAACAGTCCCACAGAAGCAGTCATGGAAAGTAAAAGACGACTGCCACAAGAATTCATACAGAATATTTTTTAAATATTCCTGTAAGTAAAACATTAACTGATTTTTCTTCAAAGATGATGTTTCAAAATATCCTATATGCATCCTTTGGAAATTAAAAGATCCTGAAATAGTGTCTTCCATGTAGGCCTTCTTTTGAGATCATATTTTGGGTTCAGTGAGTTTCACAAATGAATTGTCAGTCCTTGTTAATTAAATGGTTCTACTTACAAAGTATGGAAATTTCATTCTTTAGATTTGCAGAACTTATAGAGAAAGAATATTATAGTCTGTACACCCAAAACAAGGACAATTCCTCTGATGAAACTGTCTGTGGGACACAGCACTGAAGATATGATGTCCAGTTCACCTGCTGTGTACTTTGGGCAGTCACAAGCTTGGCCAAAGTCTGAATGCTGTCTGCAGAGTTGAACTCAACCGTGACACCAGCAGGGATTGAAACACCACTTTAGCAACCATCAGTGTAGCCCCAACACTGGGGATGTCTGCCTCGCTGATAACTGCCCCATCACAAGAAGTCTGTGAAAACCACACCAGCTGTGCTTTCTGTTTTAATGCTGGTGTTAGTAATACTGCCTGATTTTGGGCAGAATGTAAAGAAGATTAAGAGCTTCTGTTTGCATAACTCAACAATTAGTAACTGTCGTGTGGTAAACAGCACTGATTTCTGTTCTGGGTCTACTGAGACTCCAGTGCCAACTAATTCTCCAGCTAAAGTCACAATTATGCCTTCCTCTTCTACATATTCCACCAGTTAGTTGCAACAAATACCACTTTGGCTCCAAACTCACAACCTGCATGGAAGTCTACCTTTGATGCAGCCAGTTTCATCAGAGGATTCATCCTTGTCTTGGGTGTGCAGGCTGGAATATTCATTCTCTTTTTACCTTTTATGTACTAAAATCATGAGGATTCAATGAATCAGGTTCTAATCTCAAGGAAAACCAAAATGTGCCTTTTGTTGAAAAGTACCCCCTATCAAAATATCAAACTTTCTTGAAAGGTTGAAGAACAATGCATGAAGAACAGAAGTCATGGAATGGAAACCTCAGAAGAGCTATGTAATCGTGCCACTGCTGTAGCTTGTTGTGATGAATTAATCCAACAATGGAATAGCCAAAAACCTGACAAACAGCAGTTTACTCTTGAGGAAAAAGATCATGATAAGTAAGTCAGTGCAAATATTTCCCATAGATAACAGTAAAATGAGTTATATTTTAGGTTAGAGTCATGATTATCAAATTTAATGCCTTCATTAGGGCTATTCATCCTTGCATGTGTATCAGAACAAGATAGTAAAACAGAGAGGTACAAGTTGTTTAAGTATATTAACAACTAGCTTAATCACATTAATAAATATGTCATGTAGTTGCTTCACATATTGGCAAAAGTGAGGAAAAAGATATTAATATGCACTGTTGGGACTGTTATAAATAGAATTTGAAAAACATTGTTGAAATATGATTTTGGAGCAAATAGAAAAATTTCCAATATATTATTCTTTTCATCGAGTAACTTCACTTTTGGAACAAAATCCTTCAGAGTCAGAAAAAAACATGATTTAAAATCAGTACAAGCATACAAATTATAAGGATGTTTATTATATATTCTATGTTTATTATATATTCTCTGTGACTGTATTTTTGATAAACCATATATACATGAAAGATAATCTCTCTCTCTCTCTCTCTCTCTCTCTCTCTCTCTCTCTCTGCCTCTTAGAGCAGGGGAGACATATCAACATTTCATAATGTGTACTTTGTACAGTAAATTAGGAATTGGAAAGTTTTAATTTGGATAAAACTCGGTTGCTATTTTAGGCTCTGTGGATTATTTGGTATCATGGGTGTGATTATATTCAAACAAATTTTTGTACAGGGGCTGGTATATTTCTCAGCAGCAGAATGCTTGAACAGCATACAGGATGCCCCCATGTTGGATCACCGGCACCACAAAACACACTCCCCAACCACAAATCTTTACTTACATAGACAACCAATATGCTGCATTTGACCCATGGACATTAATTTCTTGACCACTGCCTCTATTGAGAGGGTCATATGATTCCTATTCTTAATTATCTTTAAGTGGTAAATAGCATTTATTTATTTATTTTCCTTGTGTTGAAATATCATTGCATCTCCTGGAGGAAGCTCACTCAATCATGGTATATCATCCTTTTAATGTGTGTTTGAGTGTGATTTGTTGACTTTTTATTATGGACTTTTGCAGTTTTGTTCATCAGTGTTTTTTGTCTGTGGTTGTCTTTCCTTGAGGTTTCTTTGTTGTGCTTTGGTATCAGTGTTATTCTGGGTTCATGAGTGTATATGGGAGTGTTCCCTTCCTTTTAATTTCATAAAATAATTTGAGAAAGACTGATATTACTACTTCTTTAAAAGTAGGGTAGTATTCATTTGAAAATCCATCTGGTCCTGGCTTTTCTTTGTTGTTAGGCCGTTCAATGGTGTTTCAATCTCATTTGTTTATATTAGTCTATTTAGGTTTTCTACATTTTCCCAGTTCAAAGTGGGCAAGTCATATTGCCAAAAAATTTGTCAATGTCTTCTAGATTTACATCTTCACAATAGTCTCTAACAATCCTCTGGATTTCAAATTGTCTATACTTTTACATCCTTTCTCATCTCTGACTCTGTAGATTTGTTCTTCTCTCTCTTCCTTTGGTTAGTTTGGCTAAGAGTTTACTAATTCTTATTTATCTTTTCACATATTCAATTCACTGGTTTTTCTATTCTTTTTCTTTCTTTCTTTTTTTGCTTCTTTGTATTTTTTCTCAATTTCATTAATTTCTGCTCTGATCATTTTTGTCCTTCAGAGCTAGTTGGTTTTTCCTTTCCTAAGTACTGGAGGTACTAAGCTAAATTATTTTCTAAAATGTAGGTACACAATGGTAAAAAATTTTCTCTTATTATTGATTGCATACAGTCCTAGAAATTTTGATTGGTTTTATCTTTGTTCTTGTTTATTTGAAGATTATCTTTTTTTCTTCTTTGACCCATTTCTTATTTGAGAGAATGTTGTTCAAAATTTGTGTGTTTCTGTGGTTTCAAATCTTTTTCATGCTGTTGAATTTCAGTTTTATTTTATTATTGTCTAATAAGATTCATGGGATTACACTGATATTTTTATTAGCTAAGTCTTAGGTTGTGAGATAGGAAGAAGGGTTTTCTGGAATACAGCTATTGCAGCTGGAAATTGTTTTCTTTAGAGGCTGGAAAATCTTATTCCAGGCCCTCTTTAACTTTAGAGTTTGGGTTGAGAAGTCAGAAGTGAGCATTTTTGGCTTACCTATGAATGTGCCCTGTTGTTTAGCTCTTGTAGGATTCAATAATCTTTCATTATTTTCTATGTAAAATATTTGGATTCTGATATGTCTTGGAGAACTTCTCTTCTCATCAGTTCTTTGGGTTCCTGTATGCCTCCTTTATCTTGAAGGATGTGTCATTTCTGTTACTAACACATTAGAAATAGTATTAATGCCTTCAGGCTCTATCTCAATATTTTCTATCCTAGTAACTCTAAGGTTTGTTCCATTGATGTTTCTCCAGCATTCTTACTTATTATGAACATACACTATCATTTTTTGTTTCCTTCATTGAAAGCTGTGCAGTCAAGTTCATCTATTTGGGGAGTCATTTTACAGAAAAAGTGAAAACAAGGAGGGTCTTTGGGGTCTATGAAATCTGCTATGCCTCAGCAGAAAACTTCTTTTCCCAGGAATCCAAACTCCTTTCAGCAGGTGACATTTAACGTCATGGGAGATGTCTTGTGCATACTTCTGCTTTCTTTACTGTTCTCTATTGATAGAGAATTTAAGCTGCTTTCCATCTGGGCCACTCTGTGTAATGCAGAAGTAAACATTTGGTATATAATTCTTTGTCACAATCTCTGATTATTTTCTTATAATATTACAGAAGCAGAATTACTTGCTAAATTCTATGTGCATTTTATAGATTCTTCATATCTTCTGGAAAATGAGTCTCCAGAGTAGTTGTGACATATGTAAGTATATATGCAAGAGTATTGTGAAAGAGTGCTGGGCTCACAGCATCTGTACAACCTGGACTTTCATACTTGTGAATCCTTGCTAGGTAGATATCCTAGAGATATTCTTTTACTATCAAATCATATGCAAAATTCCATGCATCCTGACTGGTGGAAAACCAATGTGGGGACCTCTTTATCTGAGTTTCAGTGTGGTTTCAGTGAATTATGCAAGCAATCTCCCCACAAAATTAACCTGGACTTGAATACAGGTGTGGAGATCACTGAGCCTATACTTCTGTTGTCTTTTGCATACTATTCTTGGTTCAATGTATATGGAACCAATTCTCTGGTCATCATTTTATGATAGACAGTAAGAAACTTAAGTGCCCATAGCATCCCCCAACTGTAGTTGGAATGACAATTATACAAGCAACGATAAATATTGGTAAAGGTGTGGGGTAAAAGGTACATTCATACATTGCTGATGGGATTGCAAATTGGTGCAACCATTATATAAAGCAATATGGACATTACTCAGAAAACTGAAAATGGAATGAACACTTACCCATTTATCCCTCAATGATGTACTTTTTCTGTTGTTGTTTGTTTTAATTTCTTAAATTTTATTCCTTTGACTTAGTTTCTTTTAAATTTTTACAGAATCCATTTTGATTCATTGTACACAAATGGAGTATAACTTTTTTTATTTTAATTTATTTTTATTGTAAACAAATGGGATACATGTTGTTTCTGTTTGAACATGGATTAATAGCATACCATATGTGTAATCATACATTCACATGGTGTAATGATGTTTGATTCTTTCTGTTATTTTTTCCTTCCTGCCACACCTCCAACACCTCTTTTCTCTCTATACAGTCCCTCCTTCCTCTTTTTTGCCCCCCTTCCACTCCCCATTATGTGTTATCATCTGCTTATTATTGAGATCATTCATCCTTTGATATTTTGAGATTGACTTATCTCACTTAGCATGATATTCTCAAATTTTATCCATTTGCCTGCAAATGCCATGATTTTATTATGTTTTATAGCTGAGTAATATTCCATTATATATATATATTTATATATATATATATATATATATATATATATATATATATATACACCACTGTTTCTTTATCCATTCATCAATTGAAGGACATCTAGGTTGGTTCCACAATCTGGCTATTGTGAATTGAGCAGCTATGAACATTGATGTGGCTGTATCTCTGTAGTATGCTGATTCTACAGAGTCCTTTGGGTAGTCCTTTGGGTATAGGCCAAGGAGTTGGATAGCTGGGACAAATGGCAGGTCCATTACAAGTTTCCTAAGGAATCTCCACACTGCTTTCCAGAGTGGCTGCACTAATTTGCAGCCCCACCAGCAATGTAAGAGTGTACCTTTTCCCCCACATCTTCTCCAACACCTATTGTTGCTTGTATTCATGATAATCGCCATTCTAATTGGGGTAAGATGGAATCTTAGTGTAGTTTTGATTTGCATTTCTCTTATTACTAAAGATGGTGAACATTTTTTCATATGTTTCTTGATTGCTGGTAGATCTTCTTTGTGAAGTGTCTGTTCATATCCTTAACCCATTTGTTGATTGGGTTACTTGTATTCTTTGTATAGCGTTTTTTGAGTTCTTTATATATTCTGGAAATTAGTGCTCTATCTGAAGTATGAGTGGCAAAGATATTCTCCCACTCTGTAGGCTCTCTCTTCGCATTGCTGATAGTTTCCTTTGCTGAGAGAAAGATATTTAGTTTGAATCTGTCCCAGGTATTGATTCTTGCTTTTATTTCTTGTGCTATGGGAGTCTTGTTAAGGAAGTCTGATCCTAAGCCAACTAGTTGAAGATTTGGACCTACTTTTTCTTCTATAAGATGCAGGGTCTCAGGTCTGATTTCAAGGTCCTTGATGCATTGTGAGTTGAGTTTTATGCAGGGTGAGAGATAGGGGTTTATTTTCATTCTGTTGCATATGGATTTCCAGTTTTCCCAACACCATTTGTTGAAAAGACTATCTTTTCTCCATTGCATATTTTTGGCACTTTTGTCTAGTATTAGAAAATTGTATTTATTTGGGTTTGTGTCCATGTCCTCTATTCTGTACCATTGATCTACCTGTCTATTTTGGTCCCAATACCATGCTGTTTTTGTTACTATTGCTTTGTAGTAGAGTTGAAGTTCTGGTATTGCGATACCCCCTGTTTCATTCTTCCTGCTAAGGATTGCTTTAGCTATTCTGGGTTTCTAATTCTTCCAGATGAATTTCATGATTGCTTGCTCCATTTTTGTAAGGTACATCATTGGGATTTTAATTGGAATTGCATTGAATCTGTATAGCACTTTTGGTAGTATGGCCATTTTGACAATATTAATTCTGCCTATCTAAGAACATGGGAGATCTTTCCATCTTCTAAGGTCTTCCTCAATTTCTTTCTTCAACGTTTTGAAGTTTTTACTATACAGATCTTTTACCTCTTTGGTTAATTGATTACCAAGTATATATTTTTTTTAAGCTATTGCAAATGGAGTTGTTTTTCTCATTTCCCTTTCAGCTGTTTCATCACTTGCATATAAAAATGCTTTAGATTAATGTGTGTTGATTTTATAGCCTGCTATTTTGCTGAATTCATTGATGAGGTCTAGATACTTTCTGGAGTTTTTTGGATCCTCCAAATATAGAATCATGTCATCAGCAAATAGTGACAGCTTACGTTCCTCTTTTCCTATTTGTATCCCTTTAATTTCTTTATTCTGCCTAATCGCTCTGGCTAGAGTTTCGAAGACAATGTCGAATAGAAGCAGTGAAAGAGGACATCCCTGTCTTATTCCTGTTTTTAAAGGGAATGGTTTCAGTTTTTTTTCATTAAGAATGATGTTGGCCATGGGCTTAGCATAAATAGCCTTTACAATGTTCAGGTATGTTCCTACTATCCCTATTTTTTCTAGTGTTTTGAGTATGAAGGGGTGTTTTATTTTGTCGAATGCTTTTTCTGCATCAATTGAAATTACCATATGATTCTTATCTTTAAGTCTATTGACATGATGAATTACGTTTATTGATTTACAAATGTTGAACCATCCTTGCATTCCAGGGATGAACCCCACTTGATCGTGGTGCACGATTTTCTTAATATGCTTTTGGATACGGTTTCCCAATATTTTGTTAAGGATCTTTGCATGTATATTCATCAAGGATATTGGTCTATAATTTTCTTTCCTTGATGTGTCTTTTCCTGGTTTGGTTATGAGGATGATATTAGCTTCATAGAATGAGTTTGATAGGGTACCCTCCTTTTCTATTTCCTGGAATACTTTGAGAAGCATTGGAATGAGTTCTACTTTGAAGGTCTTGTAGAACTCGGCTGAGAATTCATCTAGTCCTGGACTTTTCTTGGATGGTAGGTTTTTAATAGCTTCTTCTATTTCATTGCTTGATATTGATCTGTTTAAATTGTGTATGTCCTCCTTGTTCAGTTTGGGAGGAGCGTATGTCTCTAAAAATTTGTCAATGTCTTCGGTAATTTCGATTTTGTTGGAATACAGATTTTCAAAGTAGCTTCTCATTATGTTCTGCATCTCAGTGGTGTCTGTCTTGATATTTCCTTTTTCATCACAAAATTTTAGTAATTTGAGTTTTCTCTCTCCTTCTCTTTGTTAGTGTGGCTAAGGGTTTGTCTATTTTGTTTACTTTCTCAAAGAACCAACATTTTGTTTTGTCAATTTTTTGAATTGTTTCTTTTGTTTCAATTTCATTGATTTCAGCTCTGATTTTAATTATTTCCTGTCTTCTACTACTTTTGCTGTTATTCTGTTCTTCTTTTTCTAGGGCTTTGAGCTGTAATGTTAGGTCATTGAGTTGTTAACTTTTCATTCTTTTCTGGAATGCGCTCCATGCATTGAATTTTCCTCTTAGTACCGCTTTCATAGTGACCCAGAGATTTTGGTATGTTGTATCGTTGTTCTCATTGACCTCTAAGAATATTTTTATCTCCTCCCTGATATTTTCTGTTATCCATGTTTGATTCAATAGCATATTATTTAGTCTCTAGGTGTTGGAGTAATTTGTGTTTTTTATTTTGTCATTGATTTCTACTCTCAGTCCATTATGGTCTGATAGAATACAAGGCAGTATCTCTATTTTTTTTTTGCATTTCCTAAGGGCTGCTTTGTGGCATTGCATATTGTGTATTTTTTAGAAGGTTTCATGTGCTGCTGAGAAGAAAGTGAATTCGCTCTTTGATGGATGGAATATTCTATATATGTCTATTAAGTCTAAGTTATTGACTGTCTTGTGAAGTTCTATAGTTTCTTTGGTTGGTTTTTGTTTGGAAGATCTATCTAGTGGTGACAGCAGTGCATTAAAGTCAACCAGAATTATTGTGTTGTGGTCTATTTGATTCCTGAAATTGAGAAGGATTTGTTTGATGTACAGGGATGCACCATTATTTGGGGCATAAATATTTACTATTGTTATGTCTTCCTGATTTATGGTTCCCTTAAGCAGTATGAAATGTCCTTCTTTGTCCCTTCTGACTAACTTTGGCTTGAAGTCCACTTTATCTGATATAAGGATGGAAACCCCCACTTTTTTAGTGAGTCCATGTGCGTGATAAGTTTTTTCCCATCCTTTCACCTTTAGTCTGTGGATGTATTTTTCTATGAGATGAGTCTCTTGCAGGCAACATAATGTTGGGTGTTTCTTTTTAATCCGTTCTGCCAGTCTATGTCTTTTGATTGATCAGTTTGGGCCATTAATGTTCAGGGTTATTAATGAGATATGATTTGTATTCCCAGTCATTTGTGCTTATTTTTGGCTTTTAAGTTGGCTTGGTTTCTCTTTGAGTGGTTTTTCTCTAAGGTAGTTCCTCCCTTTGCTGACCTACATTATTGTTTTTCTATTCCTCCTAATGGAATATTTTATTGAGAACATTCGGTAGTGCAGACTTTCTATTTGTGAATTCTTTTAACTTTTGTTTATCATGGAAAGAATTTATTTCATCTTCAAATCTGAAGGTTAGTTTTGCTGCGTATAGGATTCTTGGTTGGCAACCATGTTCTTTCAGAGCTTGAAATATGTTGGCCCAGGCCCTCCTAGCTTTTAGTGTCTGGGTTGAGAAGTCAGCTGCTATCCATATTGGTCTCCCCCTATATGTAATCTGATGCTTTTCTCTCACGACCTTCAAAATCCTATCTTCATTTTGAATGTTAGGCATTTTCATTATAATGTGCCTTGGTGTGGATCTGTTGTGATTTTGTGCATTTGGTGTTCTGCAAGTCTCTTGTATTAGATTTTCTATTTCATTCTTCAGGTTTGGGAAATTTTCTGATATTATTTCATTGAATAGGTTGTTCATTCCTTTGGTTTGTATCTCTGTGCCTTCCTCATTCCCAATAATTCTTAAATTTGGTCTTTTCATGATGTCCCATAATTCTTGGAGATTCTGTTCATGATTTCTTACCATCTTCTCTGTTTGGGCAACTTTATTTTCAAGATGAAATATTTTGTCTTCATTGTCTGAGGTTCTGTCTTCCAAGTGTTCTAGTCTTTTGGTGATGCTTTCCATTGAGTTTTTTATTTGGTTTTTGTTTCCTTCATTTCAAGGATTTCCATTTGGGTTTTTTTTTTTTTTTTTTTTTTTTGAGAATCTCTATCTCTTTGTTGAAATGATCTTTTGCTTCCTGCAGTTGCTCTTTCAGCTTATTGGTATTATCATTTATTGCCTGGATTTGCTCTCTTATCTCATCCTTCCCTTCGCGAATCATCTTAATCATGTAAAATCTGAAGTTCTTTTCTGACATTTCTTCTCACTTACTGTCATTGGATTCTATTAATATAGAAACTAGATTTGTTTGGATCATTTTCTTCCCTTGTTTTTTCATGTTGTTCATGTATCTTCTCCTCTATCAGTGCAGATCTGGGGTATTGCAGATTTCCCCCTATAGGCTTATAGTGGCCCTATAGGTTTCCAAAACCCTTTCTTTAAGGGGAGTTCAATATTAGCAGTGCCCAATTCAGACACTATGCAATCCTAGACCAAATAGCCCCTATGAGGACAATATCAAAATTGTCATAATAAACAGAATGAGTTCAAATCTTATCTTCAGTAAAACAAACAAATTTGCAATAAGGTCTGCAATTTCAAATGGAGGACAAAGTGGATGCAGAGGGATGTAGAATGTGGCTGCTAATGGGATAAGAAAAGAATATACAGAAGTTCTAGATAATAGAAAGGGTGAGAGTGTAATCAAAAGAAATTGGATGTTAGCATGCAAAAAAGGGAGAAAGAGACTCTGAGGAAACAGGTAAAAGGAAAAGAGAGCAAGAAAAGTAAAGAAATAAAAATTTTTTTCTATAAGAAAAAAAATGAAAATCTACAGTATAACAGTCATATAGTAATGAAACCTCCCAGAGTTCAGTAGCCTGATGCATGTGAGGTACCTGACAATGAGCTTCAAGCCTCCAGCAGGCACCTCAGGATAGGTTTTGCCCCGCATAAAGATTGGAGCTATGGCTTCCAGGATTATCCAAGATGGCCGCTCTGGCTTCGAAATGTGTTGGCAAATGGGGAGCAGCAGCTCAGGGTGTGGTCGTGGTCAGCAGGAAGTCCTGGAGGTGAGATGCGGTTGGTCAGGCAGGGGTCCTGGAGGTAGGGTGTGTTTGGTGTGGTTGTGGGATCCTGGAGGCCACTAGCAATCAGTCGGTCTGGGGTCCCAGTGATAGGGTACAGTCATTTGGTCTGGGTGTCCTGGCAGCAGGGAGCAGTCGATGTGAGGGCCCCAGAGGCAGGGAGTGATTGGTTGGGCTGAGGGATCCAGGAGATGGGGCTCAGTCAGTCTGGCCAGGGGTCCTACAGGGCCTGGCTGTTGTCTCAAAATGGCGGCAGCCACGTGTAATCCAACCTGCACGTACTGCAACAGTGAACTTCCAGGCAACAGCAGGCAGCTGGTTCTCCGTGGGCGGTTGGCGATCAATTGCTGACTGTTGTCAGATGATCGGGAGGTGAACCCTGTTCTTTGGGTGATGGATTGCTATAAGGCAGGCAATGGACAGGTGAGAGTCAGGCAAATGGCCAGAGTACAACTTTTAATTTCTCTGGTTTTACATGGTGTAGAGTCACCCTATTTGTGTAATCATACATGTACATAAGGTAATGATGTTTGTCTCATTCCACCATCTTTCCTTCCTCTTGCCGCCTCACACACACATATGCACATACACATGTGCACACATACATGATACAGAAATCTAGGTTTGCAATTCCTGTTTCGGTTTCCCATTCCACATGTATTTTCCCTTCCATCTATCTTCCACTCCTTCTGATCATGGGTCAGTGTGAGCTTTGCAATTTATTCCTCTGAAGGTAACCTTTCTTTTCCCTCTGTGTCTGACTCCTAAAGCTATGTTTATTTTCTGTTGGTATTCAAGCATGGACTCTAACATACCTGTTTGTTTATTTATCTTGTGTGGATTTCAATGAGTCACCTGAATCATGGGTGCTAGTTTTAATTGTAAAGTCTGTTTGTCTTCATCTCTGCACTTCCCTCCCTCAGTTGGTTTCCTGTTCCCCAGAAGTCTTCAAGTCTCTTTAGTCTTCTTACTTTCTCTGATTTCTCAGTCATTACTACTGATTCCTCTTTAAATTCACCAAACATTTTCTTTGTTATGTTCAATCTTTCATTAAGAATGTCTAATGACGGTTTCATTTTTATTTCTGATATTTAAATTTTTTCATCCTAGATTTCCCTATTTTTATACCTTTCAAAGTTTTAATTTCTCAACTCTTTAGGCAATATGTTAATTTATGTTCAGAGATCCTTTAACATATTCATCAAGTTTATTCAAATTTCATTTCTGATATTGTCTTTTTAAAAATATTTTTGGTTCTTGATGTAGATGAACAGAAGCCTTTATTATAGTCATTTATTTTTATGTGGTGCTAAGGATCAACCTCAGTGCCTCACATATGCTAGGAAAGTGCTCTGCCACCCACTGAGTTACAGTCTCAGCCCCTCATTTCTGATACTTTCAATAGCTAAGTTATCTGCAGATTTCTATTAACTATTTTTCTCTATATAATATCACATATTTTTTAAAAATATGCATTCTTCATTTTTTTATTTAGTGATGGAAAACATGATCAAAAACACAGAACACTGACCTCATATGAACTCTATTTGTTGATCTATCTATCTATCTATCTATCTATCTATCTATCATCATCATCATTATCATCATCATATGCCTGAAGAGAGGGATGTAGACCTAGCTCCTCTATCTATTCCAAGAAGACAGCAAGTGTGGCATTCACTAGTCTGCATCAGCCAACTTTGAACTTTCAAGCACCAGATTACACCTATAATAACCTCGACGAATGTCTTGGCATTTGAGTGTCAAATATTAAGATGATGTATCTTTGCCTATGACACCAGCCCTCGAGTGCCAGTGCTGCCAATTTACTGCAATCATTTATAGCAATTGTACTTAAAGTAGCCTGGACTGTGGTTGCAGTTTTGACTTATTTACTCTGAATTTAAAATACTTAATAAGAAAAATTTGAAGCTGGCTTCATGTCCAACAAAAGGGAATTGGTTAAATAAATGATGATACTTGGAGCCAGTGAAACGCTGTCAGTCATTATAAATTATGTGGAAAAAGAATATTCAGTGGCATAGAAATGTGTTTAAGGCATAGTAAGTAACATAGGATTTGAGACTAAATCCAATTTTTTTGTAAAAACAGATACTATAAAACATATTCAAAGAGAAATATTATAGATCTAGAAACACAACTATGTATTATACATTTAAAATGTGAAGAGTTGTGAGATGAAAGATTTGAAGTAATACTGATTTTCTCTTTTCTTTATCTTGCTATGTAATAATTACTTTTAAATTGAAGTTTAGATTTTTTAATTTTTCATTTTCTCTTACTATTTTTTAATTTATTTTTATTGTAAACAAATGGGATACATGTTGTTTCTGTTTGTACATGGAGTAACAGCATACCATTTGCATATTCATACATTTACATAGAGTAATGATGTTCGATTCATTCCCTTATTTTTCCCTTCCCCCCACTCTTCCCACCTCTCTTTTCCCTCTATACAGTCCCTCCTTCCTCCATTCTTGCCCCCCTCCCACCCCCATTACATGTCATCATCCACTTATCAGTGAGATCATTCTTTTGGATTTTTGAGATTGGCTTATCTCACTTAACATGATATTCTCCAATTTCATCCATTTGCCTGCAAATGCCATAATTTTATTATTCTTTATACTGAGTAATATTCCATTGTATATATATATACCACAGTTTCTTTATCCATTCATCAATTGAAGGACATCTAGGTTGGTTCCACAATCTGGCTATTGTGAATTGAGCAGCTATGAACATTGATGTGGCTGTATCTCTGTAGTATGCTGATTTTAAGTCCTTTGGGTATAAGCCGAGGAGTGGGATAGCTGGGTCAAATGGTAGGTCCATTCCAAGTTTTCTAAGGAATCTCCACACTGCTTTCCAGAGTGGCTGCACTAATTTGCAGTCCCACCAGCAATGTATGAGTGTACTTTTTTCCCCACATCTTCTCCAACACCTATTGTTGCTTGTATTCTTGATAATCACTATTCTAATTGGGGTGAGATGGAATCTTAGTGTAGTTTTGATTTGCATTTCTCTTATTACTAAAGATGGTGAACATTTTTCCATATGTTTCTTGATTGCTTCTAGATCTTCTTCTGTGAAGTGTCTGTTCATATCCTTAACCCATTTGTTGATTGGGTTACTTGTATTCTTCGTATAGAGTTTTTTGAGTTCTTTTTATATTCTGGAAATTAGTGCTCTATCTGAAGTATGAGTGGCAAAGATATTCTCCCACTCTGTAGGCTCTCTCTTCGCATTGCTGATAGTTTCCTTTGCTGAGAGAAAGATATTTAGTTTGAATCTGTCCCAGGTATTGATTCTTGCTTTTATTTCTTGTGCTATGGGAGTCTTGTTAAGGAAGTCTGATCCTAAGCCAACTAGTTGAAGATTTGGACCTACTTTTTCTTCTATAAGATGCAGGGTCTCAGGTCTGATTTCAAGGTCCTTGATGCATTGTGAGTTGAGTTTTATGCAGGGTGAGAGATAGGGGTTTATTTTCATTCTGTTGCATATGGATTTCCAGTTTTCCCAACACCATTTGTTGAAAAGACTATCTTTTCTCCATTGCATATTTTTGGCACTTTTGTCTAGTATGAGAAAATTGTATTTATTTGGGTTTGTGTCCATGTCCTCTATTCTGTACCATTGATCTACCTGTCTATTTTGGTCCCAATACCATGCCGTTTTTGTTACTATTGCTTTGTAGTAGAGTTGAAGTTCTGGTATTGAGGTATCCCCTGTTTTATTCTTCCTGCTAAGAATTGCTTTAGCTATTCTGGGTTTCTTATTCTTCCAGATGAATTTCATGGTTGCTTGCTCTATTTTTGTAAGGCACATCATTGGGATTTTAATTGGAATTGCATTGAATCTGTATAGCACTTTTGGTAGTATGGCCATTTTGACAATATTAATTCTGCCTATCCAAGAACATGGGAGTTCTTTCCATCTTCTAAGGTCTTCCTTAATTTCTTTCTTCAAAGTTTTGCAGTTTTCATTGCAGAGATCTTTTACCTCTTTGGTTAGATTGATGCCCAAGTTTTTTTTTTTTTTTTTTTTTTTTTTTTGGCTATTGAAAATGGAGTTGTTTTTCTCATTTCCTTTCAGCTGTTTCATCACTTGCGTATAAAAATGCTTTAGATTAATGTGTGTTGATTTTATAGCCTGCTATTTTGCTGAATTCATTGATGAGGTTTAGATGTTTTCTGGAGGAGGTTTTTGGATCCTCTAAATATAGAATCATGTCATCTGCAAATAGTGACAGCTTAAGTTCCTCTTTTCCTATATGTATCCCTTTAATTTCTTTATTCTGCCTAATTGCTCTGGCTAGAGTTTCAAGGACAATGTTGAATAGAAGTGATGAAAGAGGACATCCCTGTCTTCTTCCCAGTTTTAAAGGGAATGGTTTCAGTTTTTTTTCATTAAGAATGATGTTGGCCATGGGCTTAGCATAAATAGCCTTTACAATGTTCAAGTATGTTCCTACTATCCCTATTTTTTCTAGTGGTTTGAGCATGAAGGGGTGTTGTATTTTGTCAAACCCTTATTCCTGCATCAATTGAAATAACCATATGATTCTTATCCTTACGTCTATTGACATGATGGATTATGTTTATTGATTTACGAATGTTGAACCATCCTTGCATTCCAGGGATGGACCCCACTTGATTATGGTGCACAATTTTCTTAATATG
Organism: Sciurus carolinensis; assembly: GCF_902686445.1. Lineage (NCBI taxonomy): Eukaryota > Metazoa > Chordata > Mammalia > Rodentia > Sciuridae > Sciurus > Sciurus carolinensis. Next base: position 34,459,616 of record NC_062224.1, read on the forward strand.
TTTTTGGATATGGTTTCCCAATATTTTGTTAAGGATTTTTGCATCTATATTCATCAAGGATATTGGCCTATAATTTTCTTTCCTTGATGTGTCTTTTCCTGGTTTGGGTATGAGGGTGATATTAGCTTCATAGAATGAGTTTGGTAGTGTACCCTCCTTTTCTATTTCCTGGAATACATTAAGAAGTATTGGAATGAGTTCTACTTTGAAGGTCTTGTAGAACTTGGCTGAGAATCTGTCTGATCCTGGGCTTTTCTTGGATGGTAGATTTTTAATTATTAATATTTTTAATATTATTAATTAATATTTTAATATTATGAATATTGCTCTTTTGTAGTTCCTCAGAGTAAAATCTTTGTACATATTAATGATGATTTTCTTAGTAAAAACTCAGGTATGAAAATTGTTAGATTAACAAATAAGAACATTTTAAAAGCTTTTCACAGGTATTGCAAGATTTTCCCACCAAAAAAGTTAATTAATTTATACTCTCATAGCAGATTGTAAATGAACTTATGAAAAACTCATCATAATTTTGAAGGAGGGAAAAAAATCCCATAAATTAAATTTTGATTGTGTGTTTTGGAATAATATGAACTGAATTTGAATGTAGACTTTTCTACTTAGTGGTCAGGAGACCTCAGATAAGTCACTCAACATCATTAATCCTCAGTTTCCCCAAGTGCATTGGGATGATGTCTACCTAAAGCTTCTAGTAGGATTAAACAAGTCAATATACAAAAATACTTAGCACAATGTCTGGCATATTGCAAACCCTAAATAAATAGTAAATGGTGTTCCTCACAATAATTATCCCACCTAGTATTCTACTATAAAAGTTATCAAGGACAGCACATGGAAGTAGGCACCAAAGGGAAGGAATTCAGATCACAGGATACACTGAAGGAAAGCATCAAGATCACCATGGTTCATGAATTTGGATCAGGAAGCATCCTTCTAAACCAGAGGACTCGTGACTCTAAGATGTTGTCACAGTGGTGGGGTCAATGTGGCAGTGTTCCACATGGTGCTGTAATAGACACAACCAACAGTATGTGGACAGGGAGGAAATGAAATCTTGTCCTTGCTCTAAGGCTCAGCTGCTCTGTAGACTGTTAGAAGGGGGAAAAATGACAAGTTTTGGGAAAATTACAAAAAGGAATGTCACAAGCCCTGGGATGTCTAAGTTGGGTGCTGTCCTAGAGAGTTGAAAACACTACCCAAGCAATAATAGGTATGATGATTTGAAGAGGGAGGAAGGACAAGCTGGAGGGAAGGGGAGAAAGGGATAGTAGGGAGGAAGAAGAAAGAAGAGGACGAGGAGGAAGAAGGAAGAGGACAAGGAGGGAAGAGAAGGAAGAAACAACCAAAGTGCACAGGTCAGATATATGAGTCAGTCCACCATGCTGGCCCCAGTATACCTCACCAGGGGAAGTTAGCTCCACAGATGTACAAGCTGGGCCTGGGCAGGCAAGAGCTGTAGGCATATGTGTGGATGATGACAAGAATGTAGGGTGAATCTAAGAAGCACAGTGATGAAAACAGGATTGAGTATACACAGAAGGAGGAAAGAGGGTTCTGGAAACCCTCAAGAGGAACAAAGGTTCACAAGACAGTGCTGGGATCTCTCAGTCAAGTGCAGAGGCTCATGGAGACTTTTTTTTCTTGATATTGTGGACCAACAAGGTCCACACTAACCAACCACCCATGGCTGGAATACAGGGAAGGGGTTAAGAAAGGTTAGAGCTGGCTTATGTTCTGCCTTCTTGTTGGTGTGACCTGACTGCACCAAGGCGGGATGGAACAAAGTGGTAGAGGTGGGAGAATAGGAGGGAAAAGAGTCAGAAGTGGGATGAAGGAAGCAATCACCCCAGCCCATTGCTCTTACAAGGGAGACCCAGATGCATGAGATGAACCTGCCTCTCAGAAACTCCAAATCCATAAGGAAGACAAAATCCCCTGTCACAGCATGCACATATGACAAATGGATAAGAGGAGCAGTAGGCACAGCTGGTTGTGGGCTCTGAGCAGGTGTAGCTGGAAAAGCTTCCTGGTGAAGAAGGTCTGGATTGATCTCAGAGAGGGGAGGTTCCACGCTGTGTGAACTTGGCAGAACTCAGGAGGTATACAGACTGCAAACCTGGTGACATGTACTGCCAAGTGAAACAGGTAGGACACTAAAAAGTACAGAACTTGGCTGTGGGGCCAAGAAGACTCATCTCTGCATTCTCCCTTCAGGGTTCTTTGGATGACAAAAAAAAAATAGGAATATAGTAACAGTTACTGACATGATAAGTGCTCAGAAAGTGATGGATAATTTTATTATAGCACTATTTCTAGTAATAAAAACACAGATAGAAGTGAGAGGGTAGGAGAAGGGTAACATAAAACACAACCTGAAAAGTTCCAGGAATAAAAGAATTGAAATTAACAAGGGACAATGTTAAGGGTGATAAAATTAAAGAAGGGGTGGATAGAGTGGGACTACTAAGGGTGGTGCTTGGACCAGCACCCCCAGCATCACCTGGCCTTGTAGGAATCACAGACATTTGGCCCCAGCCCACTCCTGCTTAACCAGTTTCTGGGATGAAACTCAGCAACCTTTATGTTAATAATAACCCCCCTTAAAGTTTGGAAGCCTTGGGGTAGAGGCTTTGAAAACATTTCTTAGTTAAAAGGTTAATTAAAACTACACACTGCTCTCCAGTTAGCTGTGACCTCAAAATTAATCTTTTTACATGTGCAAGAGGTTATTTAGAATTTGTGAAGAGAAACTTGGAGATTCTTAAGGAAAGAAAAACTAGAAAACAATTAAGATTGATGATAGGTGCTGAATATAGCCACTGTAAGTGGATACGTAGATTTATGTTGGGTCTATCATATTTTGGGGCAAATTAAGTCACAAAAAATGCTTTAAATTTTTTGAGTTTTGAATATTTTGAAACTGAAGACCTATATTAATTCATTTAACTCACATTAAAACCCTATGTGGTTGGTAGAGTGCTTGACTTGCAAGCACAAGGCCCTGGGTTCAATCCCAGCACCGCAAAAAAAAAAAAAAAAAAAAAAACCTATGTGGTAGAAACTCTTATCATCCTCCCCAACATATGAGGAAAGTGGGGTATGGAGAGATTTCCATACTGGGGGAAGGATTTAAACCCAGGCAGTTAGACTTCAGAATACACGATTTTAGCTGCTAGTCTATGCTGCTTCACACCCACTATATAATATTTACCTGTTCCCTTTTTATTGAACACATAGGTTATTTGTAGTGTTTCATTTTCAAATACATACCACAAAGAACACATTTGGACATGAATCTTAAACCAAATTTATGGTGATTTTTTTATTATATGTTCCCAGAAATGGAATTCCTTGGTCAAAGCTGTGAATAGTTTTAAGGCAATTGTTTTCTAGGTCATTTGCTATAAAAGTAACTGTTTTATCTTACTCCACCAGCACTGTATTTAAAAATCTTAGTGTTCTTGGTACATAAACTGGTATAACCCTTTAAAGTTGCTTACTTCTTTGATTCAAAATAAAGTTAGCACATTTTTGTGTTTCTCCACTCCTGTTTTTCCACATTTGAAAAAAAAAATTAAAATACTTTAAGACTCACAGGCATAGGTGAGAGATGGTGAGAGTTCAGGTCTTTAAAACTTTGCTATCACAAGATTGAAAGTCTCAAGATTTTGTGTGGCAGTGCTGCCATAAGAAGACTTTCTTTTCTAACCCCACACATCACCACTGCTTCTCCTACAAGACTCATTTAACAAAATTATTTGGGAGAGTGGATCATTTTGTGACAGGAACTCAGAGGTTCATATTTGATTTGCTGGCTTACACATTTCTCAAAGTTGTCCCTTATCCCTTTCTTTCAGAGAAAATGCTCATATCAGATGTTTGTGATTGCTTAGCCCCAGTTTTAGCACAAAGCCCAGGTATGGAAGGACACTGACACTGATTCCCTTGGGACATTGCTGGGGTCCAGCCCTAGCAGGAGTCCATGGGTTCCACACAGGTAAATGGGGCATGGGGAGACAGTGTCAGTGATGGATGGAGAATGAAAGACACAGACTCTAGTTCTGGTGCAATCGCTACCCACCACCACACATAAACAAAACCATCGATAGAATTTAACCAGCCTGTTGGAGACAAAGGCAGATCTATATCTATTTTCTCCAGAGACTTTCAGGGACTCATTGCACGGTTGCAAAATTATTTTTGACTTTGTTAGTGGTAAAGACCCATTGTCTTTCAGATTGTAGGTAATATTTTCTGGAATTTTTGTTGTATTCCTCTCATCCCCTTTAGCAATCCATTCAGACTGAAATGAGTAATATATTATCAGAAAAACACAGCAGAAAAAACTCCAGAGCAAAACATCCGGCAGTTCCTTTTAGGATGAGTCTTTGCAAACATCCTCCAGAGGATCTTTGTCAAGCACTGGATGGAATTCCGGATGCCCCCGCAGGACATGCTTATAATTCTGGAATTTAGTTCCAATAAATTTCTTTATACTGAAAATCTTTAATGAGTTCCAAGGAACATATGTTCTTTTGGTTTAATCTGTAATATCTTGTTGTGGAGGAAGTGAATGAAGATCTTTAATATTTTCCTATATATTCTGCAAGATGAAATCCAATCTGAGCCCCCCACCCCACTGCAGATGGGCCCTGGGCACCATGCCCACCCCACCCAACAGAAGGATGCCTGACACTGAGCCTGCCCACCACCCCCACAGTAGATGGACACTGGACACTGGGCCTGCTTTTCCCCCTCCCACCCTCATACTCACTTGGTGCACCCTCGATGGGGCTCCTCATCTTCTTTGGAGACTGGTGCAGGCATTTTGAATTATTCCTGAGGGAGTGGCCACCATCATTAGAAGGGCTGCTCCCTTTCTGAAAAAACTATAGGAGACTGGAGTCCATTTGACAGGTACCTCTGTTTTCTCACTTACATTCTACACCCTTCTCCATCCTCTTCATTCACCACTAGAAATACTATAAATAATCAAATTTATCCTATTTATTGCAATAATGTTAAAGTCTGTATAGGGGCTATCTGGTTCAGGGCTGTGTTTTCTCTGTATTGGGTGCTAATAATATTGATCTCCCCTTCAAAGAAGAGGTACTAGAAAACTTCAGGGTCACAATAAGCCTGCAGAGGGGAAACTTCAGTACCTAAGATCTTCACTGCTAAAGGGAAATATACAGAAACAATATGAAAAAAGAGGGGAAGAAAGTGTCCATAAGAAACCAAGATGTTCGTTTGATAGAATTCAATGACAGTATGGCATAAGAAATGACAGAAAAAGAATTTAGGATCTGCATAATTAAAATGATCCTTGAAGCAAAAGATAAGACAGCAAATGCAGGCAATTCATGAATATTCCAATAAAGATTTAAAAGAGCAAATACAGGAAGCAAAAGAACATTTCAATAAAGAGATAGAGATTGTGAAAAAAAAAAACAGAAATACTTGAAATGAAATAAACAATAAACCAAATTAAAAACACAATAGAAAACATCACTAACAATAGATGTCATGGAAGACAGAATCTCAGACAATGAAGATAAAATATTTAATCTTGAAAATAAAGTTGAACAAACTGAGAAGATGTTAAGAAATCATGAACAGAACCTCCAAGTATTATGGGATATCATGAAAAGAGCAAATTTAAGAATTATTGGGATTGAGGAAGGTACAGAGAAACAAACCAAAGGAATGAACAACCTGTTTGATGAAATAATAGCAGAAAATTTCCCAAACCTGAAAAATGAAATGGAAAATCAAATACAAGAGGCTTACAGAACACCAGGTACACAAAATTACAACGGATTCACAAAAAGGCACATTATAATGAAAACACCTCACATATAAAATAAAGATAGGATTTTAAAGGCTGTGAGAGAAAATCATCAGATTACTTAAAAGGGGAAACCAATACAGATACCAGCAGATTTCTCAGCCCAGACCCTAAAAGAAAGAAGGGCCTGGGACAATATAATTCAAGCTCTGAAAAAACATGGATGCCACCCAAGAATCCTATAGCCAGCAAAACTAACCTTCAGATTTGACAATGAAGTAAAATCTTTCCACAATAAACAAAAGTTAAAAGAATTTACAAATAGAAAGCCTGCCTTACTGAACATTTTCAGCAAAATATTTCATGAGGAAGGAATGAAAAACAATGCAACTCAGCAAAGGGAGAAACTACCCCAAAGGAAAAGCCAATCAAAGGAGAAAACAAGTCAAGTTAAAAATCAAAATAAGCCAAAATGACCAGGAATACAAATCATATCACAATAATAACCTGAATATTAATGGCCTAAACTCAACAATTAAAAGACATAGATTGGCAGATTTGATTAAAAATAAAGACCCAACAATATGCTTTCTTTAAGAGACTCATCTCATAGTAAAAGACATCCACAGACTAAAGGTGAAAGGATGGGGAAAAGCATGCCATGCACATGGACTCAGTAAATAAGCAGGGGTATCCAACCTCATATCAGATACATCATACTTCAAGCCAAAATTAGTTAGGAGGGATAAAGAAGGACATTTCATACTGCTTAAGGGAAGCACAAATCAGTAAGACATAACAATCATAAATATTTATGCCCCAAACAATGGAGCATCTATGTACATCAAAAAAACTTCTCATTTTTAAGAATCAAATCAACCAAAATACAATAATAGTGAGGGAATTTAACACACTACTCTCACCACTGGATAGATTCTCCAAACAAAAACTGAACAAAAAAACTCTAGAACAAAATAATAAATCAGTGATATAGTCTTAGAGGACATTTACAGAGTATTTCATCCATCATTGAGCAAATATACTTTCTTCTCAGCAGTTCTTACATCCTTCTCCAAAATGGACCATAGCTGTGCCACAAAGAAGCCATTAGTAAATACAAAAACATAGAGGTATTACCTTGTATCCTATCAGACCATAACAGAATGCAACTAGAAGTCAAAGACAAAATAACAAACAAAAACTACTCCTACACCTGGAGACTAAATAATATGCCATAGAATGATGTAATGATAACAGAAGACATCAGGGAAGAAATAAAACATTTCTGTTTCATGAGAACAATGACACAACATATCAAAATTTCTGGGACACTCTGAAAGCAGTACTAAGAGGAAAGTTCATTGCATTAAGCTCATATATTAAAAAAAAATAAAAAGTGAACAAGTAAATGACCTAATATTACATCTCAAAGTCATAAAAAAGAACAGATCAACACCAAAAATAGTAGAAAACAAGAAATAATTAAAATCAGCTGAAATCAATGAAACTGAAACAAGAAACAACTCAAAAAACTGACAAAATAAACAGTTGGTTCTTTGAAAAAGTAAACAAAATTGATAAACCCCTAGCAACACTAACAAAGAGAAGGAGCGAGAAAACTCAAATTATTAGAATTCATTATGAAAAAGGAAAGATCACTTTGAAATACATAACATAATTAGAAGCTACTTTGAAAATCTATACTCCAACAAAATAGAAAATATTGAAGACACTGACAAATTTTTAGAGACATATGATACTCCCAAACTGAATCAAGAAGACAAACAGATTAATTTCAAGCACTGAAATAGAAGAAACCATCAAAAGCTTACCAACCAAGAAAAGTCCGGGACCAGATGGATCCTCAGCCAAATTGCACAAGACCTTTAATGAAGAGCTAATACCAATACTTCTCAAAGTATTCCAGGAAATAGAAAAGGAGAGAAACCTTCTAAACTCATTCTTGAGATTATTATCACTCTGATCCCAAAACCAGACAAAGATTCATCAAGGAAAGAAAACTTTATAACAAAGAGAGAAAGAAAACTTTAGATCATATCTCTGATGAACATAAATGCAAAAATTCTTATCAAAATACTGGCAAATCACATACAAAAATATATTACAAACATAGTGCACCATGATCAAGTGGGGTTTATCCCAGGGATGCAAGGTTTGTTCAACATTTGCAAATCAATAAATTAATTCATCACATCAATAGACTTAAAGTTAAGAATCATATGATTATTTCAATAAATGTTGAGAAAGTGTTTGATATGCAGCACCCTTTCATGCTTAAACACTAGAAAAAATAGGAATAGTAGGATCATACCTCAACATTGTAAAGGCTATCTATGCTAAGCCCACAGTCAATATCATTCTGAATGGAGAAAAACTAGAACAAGACAGGGATGCCCTCTTTCACCACTTCTATTCAATATTGTCCTTGAACTACTAGTCAGAGCAATTAGAGAGACCAAAGAAATTAAAGGGATACAAATAGGAAAAGGAGAATTCAAGGTGTCATTATTTGCTGATGACATGATTTTATATTTAGAGAATCCAAAATACTCCACTAGAAAACTTCTAGACCTAATAAATGAATTCAGAAAAGTAGCAGGATATATAATCAATAGACATAAATCTAATGCATTTCTATACGTAAGTGATGAATCCTCTGAAAGAGAAATTCAGAAAACCACTCCATTCACAATAGCCTCAAAACAAAATAAAATACTTGGGAATCAATCTAGCAAAAGTGGTGAAAGACCTCGAAAGTGAAAACTACAGAACACTAAAGAAAGAAATTGAAGAAAACCTTAGAAGATGGAAAAATCTCCCATGTTCTTGGATAGGCAGAATTAATATTTTCAAAATGGCCATTCTACCAAGGGCACTATACAAATTCAATGCAATTCCAATTAAAATCCCAATGACATTCCTCATAGAAATAGAAAAAACAATCATGAACTTCATCTGGAAGAATAAGAGACCTTGAATAGCCAAAGCAATCCTGAGCAGAAAAATTGAAGCAGGAGGTAACACAATACTAGGTCTTAAACTATACTATAGAGCAATAGTATTGTTTGGTATTGTTACCAAACAGCATGGTATTGTTACCAAAATAGACAGGCAGAGCAATGTTACAGAATAGAAGACACAGAGATGAAAGCACATAAATACAGTCACCTCATACTGCACAAAGGAGCCAAAAACATACAATGGAGAAAAGAAAGCCTGTTCAACAAATGATGCTGGCAAAACTGGAAATCCATATGCAGTAAAATGAAATTAAACCTCTATCTCTCACCCTCCACAAAAACTCAACTCAAAATGGATCAAGGACTTAGGAATTAGACCAGAGACCCTGCACCAAATAGAAGACAATGTAGGCCTGAATCTTCATCATGTTGGCTTATGATCAGACTTCCTTTAAAAAAAACAACAACAACCCCAAAGCACAAGAAATCAAAATAAGAATCAATAAATGGGATGGACTCAAACTTAAAAACTATTTGTCTGCAAAGGATACAATCAATAATGTGAAAAGAGGGCCTATAGAGAAAATCTTTTCTACATGCACTTATCTCCAAATTTTATAAAGATCTTACAAAACTTTACACTGAAAATACAAAGAAATCAATCAATAAATGGACAAGGAACTGGAAAACACTTTGTAGAAGACATGCAAGAATTAATAAATATATGAAAAAGTGTTCAACATCTCTAGTAATTAGAGAAATTGCAAATTAAAACAACTCTAAGATTTTATCTTACTCCAATTAGAATGGCTATTATCAAGAACACAATAATAGATGTTGGCATGGATGTGGGGAAAAAGACACACTTTTACATTGCTAGTGGAATTGAGAATTAGTGCAGCCACTCTGGAAAGCTGTGTGGAGAATCCTCAGAAAACTTGGAATGGACCCACCTTTTGACCCAGTTATCCCACTCCTCAGTTTATACCCAAAGGGCTTAAAATTAGCATAGTACTGTAACACAGCCACATCAATGTTTATAGCAGCTCAATGCACAATAGTTAGATTGTGGAACCAACCTAGATACCCTTCAGTAGATAAATCGATAAAGAAACAGCACAGAATATTATTCAGCCATAAAGAATAATCTTTTGGCATTTGCAAATAAATGGATGGAATTGGAGAATATCATGCTAAGTGAAATAAGCCAATCCCAAATAACAAAGGGTCAAATGTTTTCCCTGATAAGTGGAATATGATATATAATGGGGGTGGGGGGTTGGGAAGTGAGAGAAGAATGGAGGAACTTTAGATTATGTAGAAGGAAATGAGAGGGAGGGAGGTATGTAATATCGGGAACGAGACAGACATCATTACCCTACATACATGTATGATTACATGAATGGTATGAATCCACATTGTGTACAACCATAGAAATGAAATGATGTATCCCATTTCTTTACAATAAATCAAACTGCAGTAGGTAATAAATAAATAAATGATTAAAAAAAAAGAAATCCAATCTGTTTTATATGAAATGCATCTCTCTAATGGGGCAAACAAGAAAAACTGTCATGAGATATCTTCCTGCATTACACCATCTAGAATAAATTTCTTCCTGTTCTGATATTTCAATTTTTGTTGATTCTCAAGGAGACAAAACCTTTCCCACTTCCTCCCTGAAGGGATCATGTTCTTCAACTCTGTTTGTTTTTTTTTTTTTTTTCACATGGTTCATTAGTGACTTAATCAGTGTATGATGCAGGAGGAGGTAAGTAAGGCCTTGTCCAGGGCTTGCAGGGATCAGCCATGATCCTGGGAGCCTGCACCTATGAAATCTAAAAGAACAAACCAGCCCTGGATCTCCTATTCAGAATTTTATGGAGTGATGACTAGGTTTGTATCTTTTATAAGCTACTATTATTAGAAAAATTCAGTCATTCTCAAACAAAATTATTTTCAACTAATCTACTGGGCCAGAAAAATAAAACTTGATTTGCCTTTGGAAGATGAGCAAAAGATAGCAGCTGTGTTAGTGAATTAACCCATAGACACATAGTTCAAAAGATGATAGGGATGTTATATTTGAATAGTAATTTAGAGTTTCCCATGTTCCAGGTTCCTGTGAAGTAAGAAATTGTACAAACTCAACCTTATATATTTGGTAAAGTAAAGGGCAACCACTATTAATTTAGGTCAAACATTGAATGACACATTTTTCACTGATCAAAAATAATACCTGGTTTTAAGAAATAAAAGTTAATTTGTATAAAAATTCATACTCATGCTTGATTTAGACAGTGATGTTTTAGAAGTGGCCTTTCAAACCCTAACATGGGTTACCAATTAAAAATACTACCAGACCATAGTAAACAAAGCACAGAAAAAGTGGGCAATGGTTGCAGAACTAGGAAGTTGGAGTGCAGATTCTGGAGGAATGTCAGCATGTTGAGAGTGAAGCCTAGTCACCTCTGGTGCTTCCTGCACACATCCAGACCCTTCATAAAGCAGGCTCCCTCAGTCATTGTTTCTTCACAGAAAATGTCTGTCCAGGATCTCCTAAGAAGGCAGAAGAAAGTTTGAGTGGTTAAAGACGTTCTGTTTTATTAAAATCTCTCAACAGAGTACTCTGATGTTCTAGGATGGTTATCTTCATAGAGTATGCATGATTTGGAAAGGCAGAAATCTGAAAGTGACTTGGCATTGATCACATATATTTGTTCTGCATTTCTTCTCTTATACCGTTCACCAACTCATGCATGTCTGATGAATTTCAATGGATTTTCAACCATCTAGTATGGTTAATTTGTATTATTTAATATAGTTGAATTACATTACCAAATATGTGAAGATTTTTTACACATTGCTGTTTATTCCATTTTAATTTACTCTTAAAGTTTTTCCTCTCCCTCATTACAGGATAAATTCCTTGATGATATGAGGGTGTCTACATTGTTTTAAAATTCTTGGAGCACCTTGACCACCACCTAAAGCACTCAATGTTAGCTTGTACAAACTTTTATTCCCAAAGTAGGAGGAAAACAAAAAATAAAGTAATAAAGAAAGTCTCAGATTTAAAAACTTGCAAACCCTCTAAACAGAATTTTACTGAACCCATTATGGCTGCTTCTGCTTTTCAGCAAACATGGGCCAAAATGTAGCTCTTACAGGCTGATGTAGAGCTGACAGGAGGTGTGAGGGCATCTGGGATTTACCGTCAGCATCCTGTCTGACTTACCAGTGTCTAAGTCATGCAGCAGGCCAGAATTGGAAAAGAAACTCTCCAGTTTATTCTAGGAAATGTAACAGGGCTATGCAGAACTGATTATTAGACTACAGCATTAGTTAAGTTTCCACCAGCTTTTAAAGATTGTACCCTTCAAAATGGATATTACTTGATTGTGGGAAAATTAAATAACAAATTAAGCTTTTTAAGTGACAAAAAGCTTGTCTTTTTGTCCAAAATCCAGGCAGTGTATGGGTATCTGCCAAGTGTTCCCCACCTCAGATTTTCACTACAGTTATGGAGGGAATGATTTTCTAAATGCTATCAGCATTCTGCTGTGGAAGGATCATGGGAGGGAAATAAGTTCCACCAAGCTTTGGCATGATACTTTCAATGCCTAAATAAGAGATAAATAATTATTAAAGTGCAAAAAATAGTTAATGAGCATTTTAGGTTAATTTTTTTACTTTTAGCACTGAAGCAGACAGATACTGAGATTCATTCATAGTTAATTTCAGCATTAATCATGGTAAAACCCACATTGATGGCAGATATTGGAGCAGATGAAACAAATTTTTTTGAAAGATCAAAGAAAGGCAAAAGAAAGAATTAGCCTACTAAGAGGTAGTTCTCCCAACCTATATCTACCTTAATCCCTTATTCCACCAATTTCTTTGAGAGGAGGAAATGGAGTAAAGCCAGGAACAATATTTTAATATTCATGAATTATGTGTATACACCTATGTTTAACAAGATATAAAGTGGGATCCTACAGCCTCAGTTTTAGTCTCAGCACTGATATGATCATTTCTAAGACTTCTCATATTCCAAAATGAATCTGAAGTTTTGAATGAGGATTCACAAGTGAAAGACCATTGCAAGCAGAGTACCAGCACCTTATAGGCACCCCATCCTGATTCCCAGAAAATGAGTTCATCCTGTCATATCATGAACAGAAACTGAGATTACAGATGAATTTTAAGCCACTCAATTGGCTTTAAGATGGGAGATCAACTTGGATTATTCATATTCACCCTGTGTAATCACAGGGTTCTTGTCGAAGCAAGAAGGAGACTCAAGTTCAAGTAAACAACGTGAAGACTACAGCCAGTCATGGCTGGCTTGGACAGTGGAGGGACAAGAGCTGAAGAGCATAGCAGCCTCTGGAAAGTAATGTCAGAGAAGAGCAGCAGGAATGGGATGACTTTCAACTCTCTTCATTGGGAACTTGCCTGAAGCCTGAGAAAATGTTGAGGATGTTTACAGGTTGGCTACAGATTAGAGGTTCCTTAAGAGTCACCTCTCTTCCTTGAAGCTGAACTTCCTCTCACCTCATGACTACACAAATCAATTTTGATGGCTTTAAGCCAGGGTCAGGTGAAGGGTATCCTGGGTTGAATCTGCCGGATTGGAGGACCCATGTTCAATGGTGGAGACTAATACAGCCGAGTCTGTGCCCTGGCATCCCAAGGCCACAGAGTATTTGGATGGAGTCAAGGAGACACTACAGTGATGGTATCATCACACAAGCATCAGTCTGTGTGCCGGGCAAGAGCCGAGAGGGTTGAGAACCTGATATCAGGGTTTTCAAGTACGAGTGTGAGTGCAAGCATGAGTGCAAGCACGAGCACGAGCACAAGCGCAAGATGAGTCTCAACACTGAGAGAGAATTTCCACCATAAAATAAGGAATCCACCAGCAGGTAAGACTGACTATAGGGGCCAGCTGTAACTATAAAAATGGTGGCTGGGTGTACCCCCACACCTCAGCTGCCTTGAGAGCCCCAGACACTTGATGGTCACTTCTCAGGTCAGCAGAGGTGTGTTTAAGTGGTCTAGAGTGGGGACCTGTCTAAGGGAACTCACCAATCTGAAGTCCGGTGTTGCATGCAAAAAGCTGAGCATCTGGGTGAATGGAAGGTGGGGCCATGTCCAGGGGCACTGGGGTGTCGGATGGGGTTCCACTTGCCTAAGAGACAGGGGGAGGACCCATCCTGAGTTACGGTACCAATGTAAGAAATCCCACAACAGCCATGCCAGACATGGGAAATCACCTAAGGGAGTTTATTAAGCAAACAAAGTGTCTCCCTGCAGGGTAAGAGAGAAAATGAGAGGAAAAAAGAAAGGATGCATGCTAGAGAGAGTGGAAAGCGAGGAGGAGAAAGAAAGCAAGTGAGCAGGAGAGAAAAAGCAAGAGAAAAGATGGCGCGGTAGCTACCCTGAAGCAGTTGAATTCCACTGGGCTAACAGGGGACCAATGATGGAAAAGGATACTTGCAAGCTGACTAGGATGTTCACAGACTGACAGTAGTTGGAAGGCAGGGAAATGGCTGCAACAGAAAGGGTGGGGAGAGCAGCTTTGTATTACATATATAAAGCAAGTAGAATGATCCTGACTCATAGTTGATGCTCAGTAGTTGATTAACTATCATCGGCATCATTAATAAGCTGAGGTTTTCATTAGTGTCCTAGTTACATGAAGCTAGAAACTCTTCTCTCATCTTCAACTTCCAGTCAGCAAGTACTACTTATCTAACTTAAAAGATCATATATATTTATGCTCTTTAAAATGCAAGTGATAAATGCTTCTGATATGGAAATAATAGCTTATGGACTTGGGTTTTTCAAAAAGAGAACAGAAGATCACTGTCTCCAAGGTATCCGACATTTTCACTTGGCTTCAATTCCCTCCTTGAAATGGGTCATCTATGACTGGATCAGAGCTCATAGCCAAAAGCATCTTGAAAGTCTTCTTGTTCCCTCATTCTAGAACTGAGGTAAAGTTGGGATTAGTATCTAGATCTTTCCACTCCAGTCAAGCATTTTATTATACACAACTACCTTCCTATACATGAATGTTCATATACTCCCTGACTCTCATTCCTTTGTTTCCCTCATCATGTACTTTCACAGAAGATCAAACTCAAAAAGTAAAATAAACTAAATTTTTTAAAAAACAAACAAGTCCCATTCTCCATCTTCACCATTTTTGGTTGGTATCTATCAAAGAAAAATGATGACTGTATGAATTTCCTCTAATCTCCAATGGTTACCAAACTAATTAAGATTTTAGAGTACTAAATTCTTATTGCTCCAGTCTGGATGCTCTGTTCCCCAAGCCCAGTGCAACCTTGATTCCTATGTTTTTATTCTGAGCAGCAGATGGCTCTGTGCTCAAGTCTGGCAAAATATTTTCTACGTTCAGAGAAAGATGAAGAAACAGAGAAGCATTCTGCTAAACACCCCCTTGATTTCCTGGACATTGTACTCTTCTTTTTGTGCATTGGAGTGCTGCTGATTAGAGTGAGCTGGATGCCAACAGGCATAGGTAATATTGTCTAAATATGTGTAATTTATATGGTTCTGGGTATGGTGACATAGACTGCTGGTTCATTACTGAACTTCCTTTTTCCTCTTTTTCCTGGACATGGTTTTATAGTTTCCAGTAGATTTTGTCACATGACTAAGTTGTGACCAGTGAAATACATAATGTAGTGATATGTCCCATTTCCAAGTCTGGTGCTCAAAGTATACTCCCAGAATCTTTCCCCTCCCCATGGCCAAGGACACCTTGGAGGTTGAAGGTGGCAGAGAAGTCACTTCCCTGAATCCCTAAATGTCTCCAGGGAGCCTGGTCCACTCATTTCTTGGGCATACATTAGGGGACTACAGAAATAATAAATAAGCTCTACTGTGTTAAACCACTGAAGATTTAGCATTTGTTGTTGCAGTGATCACTAAACTTATATGATAAAAAGTAAACCATTTAAATCCTAATGTCTACATGGTATTACTGGAAAAGATGTTCAAAGGAAATATCCATGTTCCTACATAATAGAGATCTTTGTTTCCACTTTAGATTCCAAACAGGAAGAGACTATTTCCTGCTAATGAAAATGTCAAAGACTGCCACAACAATTGTTTCAGCAAGCAGAGGAATTGATGTGTATACTGGAACGTCTACACATCAAGGAGAATGCAACTTAGCTCAGGATAAAGAAAGACAGAGCCTGTACCATGTGGCCCACTTTGTGGGCAATGCCAATGCATGGTGGGACATTCTGGGGTGCAGTAAACCCTTGAGGATAAACAAAGCTGCTGTGTCAGGAACTGTTCTTGATGGGGAGATGGTCTTTAGAGATGGCCACCAACTATTTCTCTCATTCCTCCACATATGTTTCTCCATCACCAGGTAGAATGTTTCTCTCCCCTTGAATCTGAGTTGGCGATGTCACTTTCCTTGACCACACATGTCCTGGTGGCAAGGGATAATTTGAGCATGGGCAGCTTTCACTTTATTGGAATTCAGCTGCATGTGCTGCTGTAAGAAAGCCCCTTTGTGTGGTGAAGGTATGAGGCCATGTGTAGAAGGAATTGGAGGACCCTGCCGAAGGCCAGCATCACCTGCTTGTCTTTTGAGTGAAGACTTCATGGATGTTCTGCCTCAGATAAGCTCCCAGTAAGTGAGGTTGCAGTAGTGATCATGATCCACAATAAAGCAGAAGTTATTTACCTGATGTCAGCCTACCCATGGTATCATAGTAGCCAATAAATTAGGTTGTTACTGACTAAATTTTGGATGGTTTATCCTGTGGCAATAGATAACTGAAGCACAGGATAAGCGATAAATGCTCTTAATGTAAGAGGTGAATATCCCAGAGGTGTGGCAGGGAATCAGACAAGGTGGGACAGAGAAGAAAATCCTTTAAACAAATCACTGAATTCCCTTAAGACTTGATTTGTTGGGGAAGGTGGAAAGATCAACTAGATAAAATCTCTGCCCTCAGGGAACTCACAGTGAAGCAGACACAGAGAGATGAAGACTAATATCTAGTTATCTGAATTGCTACTGAGTGGTGAAGAGAAACGAAATGTGGAAGTAATCAATTTTCAAGCATGTAAACTGAGTTTTAAAGATGAGTGGGAAGTGAGAGATCATCCACAAAGACAGGCAGGGGAGCATCCAGAGATACCTGGAGGGAACACAAGCATTTTGCGTTTGTTGGGCTGGGAGCAGCAAAGCAGATGAGCGGCCCATTGCATAGTTCCCTTGTTCCTCATGACATTGAGTGTGACCTTCATGCTACCCCCCCTGCTTACCCTGAACAAATGAAGCAGCTGTCATTTGGGAAAAGGGCTGCATTAATGCAGTGTCTGATTTCAGCTTGCAAATGACAGATAAATCAAAAGTGCCCACTGGGCTGATCAACAACCTTCACTGGAAGTTCTAGTCCTCATGTTTGCCTTGCCTTTGGTTTTTGTAACAAGTATCAATTTGGACATTTCATGTTATTGTTATGTAAATCAGTGTTCTTCAGATGTTTTCACTTCCATGATTTGAACTCTTCCACCTACAAACCAACAAAAAATGTGACTCTACTTGCACTCTTTACAACCTGTTTGTCAGAGGATGAAATATTAGTTCTGTTACCCTTCCAAAGTGAGAGGGGAAAATCCTTTTCCCTGACCCCACCTCCTTTTTGGGGGATCAGGAGTGTCCATAATTGGTTACAAGGATTCATTGAGAAGGAGTGGAAGGAAAACATTCAAGCCCTGTGTGTGTGTGTGTGTGTGTGTGTGTGTGTGTGTGTGTTTATTTGTGGTAAGGACATTTAAGTACTCTACAAAAATTGAAGTGCAGAATTCAGTATAGTCATCTATAAGCACAATGCTTTATAGCAGATTTCTTTGTGCTTATTTTATAATCTAAGACACATTACATATGGTAGATATTTGATTTAATTAGATAAACAGTAGGCAAATTTTAGAATATACTGTCCCAGCAGTCTGCATCTCCAGACTCCTCCTGAAATTTTATATGAGGGAACTTTCTCTCCTTTACCTTATCTGAGCAGCTCCATATACATCTTCTGCAGGAGGCACCAGGGACACAACTTTCCCTGCTTCATCCCAGAAGGTTCCCTGATTTCAGTCTTTTTCTGCTTTGGCTTGTCCAGGCAGAATTGTTGAGTCCTGAAGTTTGCTTCTTTTTGTGCTGAGATGTGGCCCTCCCATTGGTGGTTCATCATGACACTTGGACTGTCCTCACCAATTTATTTACTTTGGTTGTGGGGAACTGACAATCAGTAACTTTTACTCACCTCTCTAGCAAATGCATTCCCCTTCTGCCCCAGCCTTGTGCCACAAGGGAACCTTAATAGAACAGGGTTCCATTTAGTAACAGAGTCACTCTGACTGGAGAAAAATAATAATACAATAATGATGTAGTGATGGCTGCTTTTTTTCTGCCTAGATGTCCTATACTTCAGAAGATAATCTCCAGTGTGCATAATGACTTTATTTGTGCAGTCCTAGGGACAAGACAATTGAGCACTGGAACAAAAGCCCAATATCTGACCTAGAATTGCTACAAATGACACACCTACTACAAATGCCCAAATATTTCTCATACACCCCTTCTTTTAAACACCACTGTATATCCCTGGGTGATGGGTATTAGTTTCAATGCCAAATTGGAACTGGAATTTCTTTACTGGGTAAGAGATCATCTCTCTACCCATAGCAAACAAACTCATAGGCTGTGACTAAAATAGATAACACAATAAAATAGAAAAAAATAAAATGCTTGGAAATAAATGAGGTTCAGTTAGGGCATAATAGAGATAATAACTGCAAAGGAATCCCAACATAATCTAACCCACTGATGATTGTGATCACTTTTCTCAAAGCCCAGGGGTCAGGTCTGGGATTGTAGTTCAGTGGTAAAGTGGTTACCTAGAATGTGTGAAACACTTGAAGAGACTTCACTTACTTAAGCATTTAAATGCCAGCACCCTACCCCATGGTTTGATTTCCTGCAGTCTGACAGCATCATAAACTAACACGGAGAAATGGCACCTTCCCTCTTCTGTGCCTAATTAAGACTTCTGTTCCTACAGATACATTCACAAGCTAAAAAATAGAAACTCACAATCTGTACCTTTGACCATAATAAAGGATGCATGTCTGAACACCACTACAAACTCAGGCAAACACCCCAGCTCCTTTTACATTTCCACTTTTCAGAGTTAGAAATGTCTCTTATAGAATCACAATCACAGATTGATGCTGCAATATGCATTTGGGTCAGAAAGTGTGGGAGTAACACTTTGTTTCCTCCTTTTCCCCACCTTTAGCTATTCCTTGGAAAGACTGAGAAGGAAACATTTCTTTATCTTGGGGAGTAGAAAGTGGCATGTTGACAATCAGCTGCAGCAATTGTTCTTTACCTAGGATAAGTTTTCCATAAGAATTTAGCACACCAGCCCTTGCAAACAGGTGGCCAGTGGTGGTGCTGGTGGTGTCTATTTGGAGCAATTGTGGCACAGTTTTTCTTTGTGACCTGAGTGCTGAGACATTTTGGTAACCTTTCTCCTACCAAAATCTCCCTTCAACAGGAAACCATTTGCTGCTGTCTTCATTTTCCTGTGAATGGAACTTATAAAAAAATACAATTCTTGCTCACACCTGTAATTCCAGGGGATTGGGAGTCTAAGGCAGGAGGATTGTGAGATAAAAACCAGCCTCAGCAAGGTACTAAGCAACTCAGTGAGACACTGTATCTAAATAAAACACAAAATAGGGATGAGGTATGGCTCCTTGGTGTCCCCCCAAAATATGTATATGTATAATTTCCCAAGAAATCTTCAGTCATTTTTAAAATAAAAAGCTAGATTTGATTCTTTATACCTTTTCTTCCATGTGATTTCTTTGTTGTTCTCCTTGGCTTCTGGAGGTTTATAAAAATTTGTTAGATGTTTTTGAACTTTACTGGTGAGGACTGAGGTTTCTAAAGGTAAACAGGATTCCAGGAAGACAAAGCCTATAATCCATATTGTTAGTCTTTGACTCCATCAATTCACTTGCTCTGAGTAGGTGAAGACAGTTAATATACAGGCAGTGGTCTCATGTCTTCTGTATTACAAGAAAAAAAGAGACTCCTCACATACTTTCCCCAGCCCTTCTTCAAGTAGTTACTGACTGATTTGTTTGAATTTTGAGCTCCTGTGGAAGATGGAGAGTCTGATTGGATCTCCATGTTACTCCAAATGTTCATGACTAGAGAGTGGACTTTTGGCTCATTTCTAACCTTCAGTCTTCCTGGTCAATGAAGGGAAAGAATAACAAGGACTAATTTATGTGTATCTTCAGTGGATTAGAGACAGCATCGGATGCCTAAAATGTCCTAGACCACATATTAGGTCAGGTGACCTGAACTTTGTTCCATGCATAAACAACTTAGTGGGGTCTCCCCATCTGTGACCCTTGAAATTTGTAAGCTCATCTTTATCAGTTTTATACAACCAACTCTTCATGTTTTACCATGAAAAATGGATGATTCAAAGCAGATGATTAAAAGAAAAAAGTATGTGCCTCTGAATATAAGGAAAGACAGGTACACACTCTCAGAAACAATTCTCACACCACTATGAGGACACACCCATATGGGATTATATATATGTTTCATTTTTACCATATTCTTATTTAATTACAATATCTCTTGGCAGGGCTGATACCATCAATGACTAGGAGACTCAAAAATGTATCAAGGGAAGCATCACATTGACAATCCTCTGGTTGCTATTTTATAACTGGCCATAAGCACCTTCAAGTTCAAGACTGCACATAACTTTTCATTTTATACTAGACCTTTCATCTGAAAATGTATGACATCAGTAAGAAAGCAAGAACAGAAGTTAATATCTTCTTATTTTATTATTTTACTTTATTCTATTGACAGTGCTGGGGATTGAACTCAGAGCCTCCCACATTCTAATCATGAGCTACACCACAGTCCTTTTTATATTTATTTTCAGATTGTCATGCTAGGTTGACCCTGCTTGGCTTAACATTGCACTCCTCCTGCCTCAGCTCCTTGAGTAGCTGGAATTACAGGTTTGTCCCACCATGTCAAGCCTGTTGTTTTCTAAGCATGTAATGGTCCACTGGGTGAACAGTAAAGAAGCACAGGAGAGTTGGAGAGAGACCCAATTTTGCCATGAATAGCATTATCCAAGACACAGGAGATTTTTCTTGGAACACTTGAGACCAAACCAGATTCTAGATCAGATTATTGATATTGGATTATACTAAGTATTCTACAGGGAAAAGGGAGAGCAGAATCCAGTTAATTTGTTAAATTTTGCATTAAAAAATTAAATAAATTTTATTAGCATTTAATATGCAGGTTTTATTGTGAATTACTAAAGGGGGTGGAAAATAATACCACTTTTTTCTCAAATATTTTTGTTCTAAGAGTTCTTTTCTCTGGAAATCTCTAACATTTCTGAGCTTACTAGGATCCTAATAACCCAGTGTAGAGAACACCATTTAGAGACATCAGGGAAGTTACAACTTTCCTATCACCTAGCTCCGTTGAGAATGAGCTCACAGATTAGTTGGAATATTCCAAGCTAGGGAGCCTCAAATTTGCATGTGCATGGAAACTTTCTAAGGGTACACAAGTACATGGATATTTTAATTAAATTAAATTAATTTATTTATTTTGAGAAAGGGTATCTCTATGTTACTCAGACTTGTCTTGAATTCCTGGTCTAAAGATGTAAGAACCCAGAAACCACTCTGGACATGAGAACTCATATAAGAGGTTTTATTAAGCAAACAGAGTGTCTCTCTGAGTCTAGGGTAAGAGAAAATGAGAGGAAAAGAGAGAAAACATGCACAAGAGAGAGCATGAAAAGTGAGGAGGAGAGGGAAAGAAAGAATGTGAGAAGAAGAGAGAGAGCATGAAAGTGAGTAGAAGAGAAAGAGAAAAATGGTGGGGGAGCTATTCTTAAGCAGTCAAATTCTGTGGGCTAATGGGACAAATAATGGAGAAGGATACTTGCAAGCTGACTGATGAACCAATAACTAGCTAGGATGTTCACAGACTGACAAGCTAGGTTATAAGTTGGGAGATGGGGAAATGACTGCAGTGTAAAGGGCAGGGAGCAGCTTTATATTATATTATATTTCACCATTTTTGTTTTTACAAGAAGATCTTTTGTTCTCCAGTTCTCTCCCCCCTTATCTCTCCTTCCTGCCTGTTACTAGGCCTGGTTTTGCAGGTGAGATGTAAAAAGAAGCAGATGGGGCAGGGGAAGAGCCAAAGTAATTCAGCCAGGCAAAGGCCCAAGGGCCATTAATTAGCAGCTTCTTGCTTGCAATCCTTGATGAGGGCAGGGAAATTTGAAAATCAATGGACTCCAAAGATCCTTGACATTCCAATCTCCCAGGGGCAGTCTCCAACTTCCAGACTTCCAGAGGCAGATGGCTTTCATTGGCTTTATTTCCTCAATTTGACCAATCCCCTATTTCTACACTAACTGCCTGTCCTCAATTCTGGCTTCATTCCCCCCTCTAGTTTTAGGAACTCCTTTATGCAGCAGGGAAAGGGGGCAATGACTGCTCTGGCTTCTTTGAGCTGGAAGGGGCCAGCAGGGGGCAAGTAGTTTGGAGTTCCCTTTTAGAAATTGGGTCATTAGAGGGGTCCATGGTAGAAGTCTTGTTGGGGAAGGGCAGGTTGAAAGGCATCTGGGGCTGGGTGCTTCTATGAGAGAAGAACAAAAGGACATGAGTACTGAAATGAGATTAGTACAAGATAAATGTTGCAGAATCTGGAACATGCCAATGAATATCATGAAGATGATAGAAGTCAATAATCCCTCACCAGGGGGTGGTAGAACTGAGAAGTTGTTCCCATAACAAGGTCTAGCAAAGACTGGAGAGAACAAGGCCTTTATTTGGGAACTTTAACATTGTCCAGGTTATCAGGAATGTAAACACAACATTTTAGAGATCTCTATATTTCTGTTACTAGCAAACATAGATTAAGCCTACCTGTGTCTGTACACTGTAAACTGACTAAAAACTTTTGACTCTGGCAGTTTCTGTTGATAGTTATCAGGCACATTTGCTTAAGAATCTCTCTTTTGTAGCTTCCAGTCTTTATTCTAGTGGGATAACACAAGTGTACACCTTAAGTTACATTTAACTATTGTTTCTTTTAAATGCCCAAGAATGGCTATATTTTGGTTTTAACTGTTTTGCTAGTTGTCTAAGATCAAGCTGGTCGAAGTGCCCTGTTCCTATCTTGTTAAAGAGTCAGCTGAGTTCCCACAGGTGTCACTCATGGGGAACTTGAGAGCAGCTTCGTAGCTAGGCAGGGTGTCCTCCAATGACTCTCCTCTGCAGCATGTACACTGATTGACTTTTTATCCTCTAGTGGTCTCATCAGCCTCCCTGATCGGGAGGACATGTGACCCAGAGTTGCAAAGCTCCTTAGAGAAGTCCTCTTTTTCCCTGAGTTCAGGCTGACTTTGAGGGAAAGATACTGGTTTATTTAATTTCAGTCTCTAAGTTTGATCTTAACCATCCAGCAAGCCAGTCTCACCAGTCATAAAGTAAGAGTGCTGGGCTTTAATTTCAATGTCTATGACTTTACAGTTATTTATCCCCTTCTATCTAATTGGGGTCTACATTATCTGTCCTATAGGTGATGGCTTACTATTCCAAGTTAATTTATGGTGTTTGCTCTTAAAGCAGTACTTCTGCAAAATATTAATCATGCAACAGTTAGAGTTTACAAGGAAAATACAAAATGGAATCACTAACAGTAAACCATACAGTTTGTGCAATAGCTAGCTTGAATTTTGACTGAGTATTTATTAAAATTATTGTTACAGACAAGTTTAATTTGGAGAATAGCAATTTGATAAAATTTCTGCTTTAAAGGCCTGTATACCTGGAAAATATGAATATATTTAATATACAAAGAATGACCTTTCCACAATTATTACCAAATTTAGTTTTTAAAGAAAAATTTAGACTCTGTAATGTATAAGCCCCAATTTTTAAGACTAGTTGTTCTAAAGAATAGAACTTAACAGACATAAGATTAAGAGTAAATTTTACCAACCTAAGTAAACACCAATAATGTTTAAGTATATTACTCCATGGAATTTAAGGAGTTGAGAATGTTGATGTTATTTAATAATTAGCATTTTAACTTTGTAAATTAAACAGATGTCTCTAGCAAACACATTTGAGTAATCCCATACCTTTCAACTCTAATTAAAAAAAAAAAAAACAAGATATCAGACAAGTGTACCAACAGTATTTGCTGTCTCTTTCCTGTTGAAGAAAAGTCCTGAAAAGTTGATATTAGACATTTTATAAACATGAACGTTTTATGAACTTGACCACCTAGAGACTTATGAGTTAGTTTTAAAGACATTTTACTTCTATTAGTTTACCCAATTTAAATTGAACCTTTTTAAATAACATGAATTAAAAGTATTTGGATCCATTTTTAAAATTTTAATTTTGTGTGTGCTTATATTTAGTTGCACACAGATGACAAAACAAAACACAAAACACAAAAGCAAAGGCCTTGTGATGTTTATCTCCATTGCAATGTAAGAGATGTTCAAAAATAACGGATCAAAAATCATTAACCTAGGTATGTAGGATCAAAATTGTGAGCTCAAAAATATAGCATTTAAGAAAAACAAAAGTCCTAGAAGAAAAATGATAATGGCCATTAATTATAGTATGAGAGAGTGAGAAGGAGAAGGGCTAAGAGAAGAGGTCAGAGGGAGAGATAAAGTGTTCTGTGTTGCAGCCCAGGAGAATTTTAAAATGGACACTTTTTTTTCTTGGGTTTGAGACTGGTTTCCCTTCTGGCTTCCTCCATTTACATTTCAATGTAAGCCTTGACTAAGATCTGAAAGGAGCTAACAGGTTCTAGCAGAAACTTGATGCCTAGGGCATTTTAACCCTTTTTCCTGGTTTAGATGCAGAAAATTTTGAAACATTATCTCTCACTACTTTTGAGTAATGGGGCTGCTATATCATACTACTTACTGTGATATACCACTGACTGTTGGGTTGGTTACTCCCTCCACACTGGCCACCTCCCATAAGGGGGACTAGAATATATATGCAGGACCTTGTGGCAGGAGGACTAGGTGTGCTGGGCAGGGGACTGTAAGCAGAAACAGAACAGGGTAAAGGAGATGGAGAAGCAGGGGCCAGAGGGGCCTCTGTCACAGCAGACCAGTATCAGGGTGGTTTGTTAGCTGAGTTGAATTTGGAGGAGGATGAGGGATTAAGAGGGGGAGAAGAAACCAAAAGGAGGCATTCAAATTTGCAGGAAGAGCAAAGAAGCACAAGAAAGAAAAAACTTGAAGATAAGGAATACCTTTCCATCTGCTTGCTCACTCACAGGAGCCATGTGCAATTATGTGGTCATTTTGGATTGATAATCTAAACGGTACACAAATGAATGTTTTGATGGCTTTAAGCCGGGGGTCAGGCAAAGGGTTCTAAAGTTGTCTAATAGACATCCCAGTGGAGAATCTGCCAGAATGGGGGACCCAGTTTCCATGGTGGAGACTGATACAGCTGAGTCTGTGCCCCGGTGTCCCGGGTCAGAGACTCGTCAGCTGGAGATGAGAAGACCACACAACGATGGTGTCATCACACAAGCATCAGTCTGTGTGCTGGGTATAAGCCAAGAGAGTTGAGGACCTGATGTCAGGATTTTCGAGAAAGAAAGAGTGCGAAGACCAGCCTCAACTCTGAGAGAGAATCTCCACCATGAAACCAGGAATCCACCCGGCAGATAAGACCGATTAAGGGCACCAGCAGTAACTATAAAAGTCGTGGCTGGGGGTACCCCCACCTCTCAGTCACCTCAGGGGCCACGGACACTGAACAGTCACTTCTCAGGTCGGCAGAGGAGTGTTTAAGTCAGTCTAGGGGAAGCTACCTAAGGGAACTCACCAATCTGAAGTCCGGTGTTGGATGCAGAAAACTGAGCTTCTGGGCAAACGGAAGGTGAGGCCCTGTCTGGGGGCACTGGGGTGTCAGATGGGGTCCCACATACCCAAGAAGCAGTGGAAGCCCATCTGAATCATGGCACTGATTAATGTAAGAATCCAGAAACCACTCTGGACATGAGAATTCACATAAGAGGTTTTATTAAGCAAACAGAGTGTCTCTCTGCAGGGTAAGAGAGAAAATGAGAGGAAAAGAGAGAGAACGTGCACAAGAGAGAGTGTGAAAAGTGAGGAGGAGAGGGAAAGAAAGAATGTGAGAAGAAGAGAGAGAGTATGAAAGTGAGTAGAAGAGAAAGAGAAAAATGGCGGCGGAGCTATTCTTAAGCAGTCAAATTCTGTGGGCTAATGGGACCAATAATGGAGAAGGATACTTGCAAGCTGAACCAATAACTAGCTAGGATGTTCACAGACTGACAAGCTAGGTTGTAAGATGGGAGGCGGGGAAATGACTGCAGCATAAAGGTTGGGGGAACAGTTTTATATTATATTATAAAAGAGATTATAGCACTTCAGGCTCCTGCATAGTTGTGATTACAAGCATCCACCACTGCACCTGGCTTGGATATTTTTAAAAATTCTAAGTACACAACGTTCATGTGTACTCTTTTGCCACATTGTTCTGCTGAGAACTACATGACAATGAGCCAACCTGGTGAAATGCAGCCTCTGCCTCCCAACCTCTGCCTTTTAATAGCTACTTCTTAGAACCAAGGAAACCCCTCACTTTCCCTCAGTTTACCAGTTTGCGTTGTGCCAGGGTGGAACAAACTCTGGATACCAGAAAAAAATGATACTTTTTTTGAGTAAGTGAATTATTTCTATGGATGGAATAATAAATATTTTTTAAAACTCAAATTATTTCTTCATCTTTGCTTTAATGAAAACCGAGAGGAGACCTAATTTAGTTGTGAGGGAAATAGATCATTAAATAATTTGGAGATCAATCACCACATCAGGAGCTTTTATAATTATCATTGCTATGAAAAAAATCCTGCATGATCATTTACTTATTTATGAGGAAGGTTTCATGGAACTTGTAATAATAGCAACAATAACACTTGAGAAATAGGATTAATGTTGATAAAGAACCTTGTTTATGGTTGTACACAATGGAGATTCATACCATTCGTGAATCTCCATTGTGTACAACCATAGAAACAAATGATGTACCCCATTTGTGAACAATGAATCAAATTGAAGTTTGTAAAAAATTAAAAACTAAACAAAAAAATAATAAAGAAAGATTAGCAATTAAAAAAAAGTTGTCTAATCATGGTAAGAAATATGCTGAAGGGTGGT
Organism: Sciurus carolinensis; assembly: GCF_902686445.1. Classification (NCBI taxonomy): domain Eukaryota; kingdom Metazoa; phylum Chordata; class Mammalia; order Rodentia; family Sciuridae; genus Sciurus; species Sciurus carolinensis. The sequence goes on from NC_062224.1 coordinate 34,486,774, forward strand.
TTTTCCATTCCACTTTTTATGTTTAACCATTATTCATTAAAAATGTATATTTGTATTATTTTCATAAATTGCATGTAATACTTAAAATGATAATTAAATCCAGAAATATCTCTTTGACATCTTGAAGTTCAAGGTTATAAGAAATTTTAAAAATTAATTTCAATTTATAATCATATGTTCATTTATGTAACCAATAAAAGAATTTCGGGCATAAAGTATATCCTATTGAAGCTAGAATCAGGGACAGGCAGTTAGTGTAGAAATAGTGGATTGGGTCAAATCGAGGAAATGGAGGGCCATGAAAGCCATCTGCCTCTGGAAGTTGGAGACTGCCCCTGGGAGAATGGAATGTCAAGGATCTCCAGAGTCCATTGATTACCAAATTTACCTGCCCTTGTCAGGGACTACAGGCAAGGAGATGCTAATTAATGCCCCCTGGGTTCTTGCCTGCCTGAATCACTTTGGCCCTCCCCCTGCCCATTTGATTCTCACTTCATGCATCTCACCTGAAAAACCAGGCCTAGTCATGTAGACAGGAAGGACTGATGGGGGGGAGAGAACTGGAGAACAAAAGAGACCTTAACCTATTAAAAGATGTAGGGTGTGCTCACTTCTTGGGATTCTAGAACATCACTCTTTTCCTGGGGGAAGTCTGTGTTATTACTGCTTTTAAATAAAACCTGCTTAGTATGCTTGCCTTGGTGTGCTTCTCTAGTGTTCAGACTTTAACGTTAGAGTAAGCAGAACTCAACGCCAGTAAATGGTGGTATCACTATTAACACAAAATTATATAGGGGAAAGTGGAATGAAAAGCAATTTTAAGCAGCAATAATGTTTGGTCTAATACAAATTAGCTTATTCATGAATATTTAACTAAATCAGATCAATATCAAATTGCTACGGTATTTAATTTTTTTTCTATTTTCTATTCCATTTAATTCAAAGATACATCTCAAATGTCCTCAACTACTGAAACAGATTCTTCTATAGTATCTAATTCTTTGCCACTACTTGAATACCATGTGCCACCTTCAGGTGACCTTGTGTAGTCACATTCCTAGAGCAGTAAAACTAGACAAAAAAATTTTGAGAGAGATTTCTAACTTTGGCAGGCATATTAATGTAGAACTAGTTTTGTGGCAAAGACTGACAAAACTTTAAACCTTCATGTATTGGAAACAAGATGTTTTAGTCAACTTTGTGTCAGTGTAACCAAAGACCTGACAAGAAAAATTAGAGGAGGAAGTTATTTTGCTTATGGTTTCAGAGATGTCAATCCATAGATGGTTGACTCCATTCCTCAGGACCTGAGATGAGGCACAACATCATCATGGCAGAAGGATAGGGCAGATGGAAGAAACTGAGGTCATGGCACCAGGAAGCAGAAAGAGAGGGTTCTGCTCACTGGAGACAAAATACAAGCCCCAAATGTATGCCTTCAGTGACCCACATTCTCCAGGCAAATCCCCTGCCTGCAGTTAGTTACCACTCAGTTAATCCTTATAGAACATTAGGTTATATCAACTAGGTTATAATCTTGTGATCTAATTATTCCACCTCAGAGGTGAAATTCTTGCATTGTCTCCTATGTGAGCTTGTGGGGGACACCGCACACCGAAACCATTACATGAGATTTGCCACTAAACAGGAACTGCATTATTCACCTAGAGAGCATCACCTATGGAGAAAAATTTTAGGATAAATCCAAACAGAGCTATATTCATATGCAAAAGCGCTTAGAGGACTCCACCCTGAAAATTCCACATTGTTCTTTTCATCAGTCTCTTGTTCCTGCCTGGTAGCTTTGCAAATGAATACATTGCCACTGCAAGTGGGGCTGAGTGCTGTGTCTCCTGTACCTGGGATCACTCAGGGTCACCCAGGACACTCAAGTTCTGTAGGTCCAAAGCAACTACTGAAGGAGAGTGTGTGCAGGTTCTTCATCTTAATGCATATCTCTAGGTACAAAAAGGTCCCACTCATCTTGTTCCAAATTCAAAATATATTTTGTTAAAATGGGGAAAGGGTTTAGTGGGTTTAACTCACAATTTGTTGTACTCACCAATCCTGCAGTAGGGTCTGTGTTGTTAGTCAAGACCCTTGATTTTCGACTCCTCTTAGCAGCAGTAGTTCTAGTTCCATATCCATTCACAAGATCTTATATAGATTTTCCTCCAACAGCATCAGACAATCCAGAAGGCAATTTGCATATTGTTTCAGCTAGAGTGAGAATAATTTCTGGGTTGGGCACAGGTGGCAGTAGAGAGAATGTCATTGTTTGGTCTTTCTCTTCAGTTGTTTTGAAGAATAGTTCCACAAAACAAATTAATTGTTCTCTTCAAGTCAAAAGACAGAAGTAGACCTCCTGACCAGTAAATGGATCAGTAAGGATCAATGTGTAGCCACAGGTAAGCTCTTTCCCACCAGGACTTATATCTGAGGATCAAAAACCACAACTGAATTCAGGAAGTGAAGCTGCCACTGCTGATGACTTCAGTGTTCTCCTGCAGAAAAGTTTTTATCACAGGTTTCAAAAAGCTTTTTGCTCTTCTCCAGGGATAGTGGCCCACAGGGTATGGGAAATCACTGCTTCAGAAGGAGACCCCAGTTGTTCCTGAAAGTTTTCCAGCCTTTAAGACATGAGTACTTTTCTGAAATACAGGTCCTATCAGTATGGCTGTTGATAAGGGCTTCTCCTTATGGAGAGAGAACAATGCTCTGTCTCCTAACCTGATTCCACTGCAGCCTCTGAATCCCTGGCTTTCCTATTGCCACAATAAGTAAAGCACACAGCATGAATGTCAGTTCCTGACCTTTCACTCAACAGTACAACTGGGCATCCAAGTCTCAGTCCTAGGCTAAGATGGTGAGAGCAGGAGACTGGTTGTAGCAAGGGTGGTGGGACCCATGTGGCCCTGTCATCCATGCCTTCTATGGTGTTTTAGATTCTATAGGCCTCAATCAGGTTTTGAGCTGTTTCTTTCTTTCTTTCATGTTTGATAACCAATCTTGTTGACTTGACCATAGGACAATTCTCTGCTTCAATTGTGTCCCCTGAAAAGCACATGTTGGAAATTTAATCCACAATCATACTGGGAGGTGTGCTGTGATGAGAGATGATTAGGGCATAAGTGCACTGACTTCATGAATGTGTTCATGTCATCATTATAGGGGTGGGCTCATCATTTTGGGAGTGTGTTCCTTACAAAATGAAGGTTCAGTCACCTTTTATATGTCACACTCTGCTTTTCTACCATGAGATGATTCAATAAGAATATCTAAATTATATGCCAACCCCTTGTTCATGGACTTTTCAGTCCCCAGAACTGTAAGTCAATTTTTTTTCATTACAAATTTCTCAGTCTCAGGCATTTTGCTATAGTAACACGAATAGATTAAGATAGAACACTTCATAGAAACTGTCCTGGAGTACGGGGTTCCTTGACCCATACTTCCTACCTCATTCTTTCCTCAAATCCTAAAAAGTTCCCTATTGGTCCCAATTCCAAAACCCAAGTCTATTTATTGCCATATTGGCAATAAGCAGTAATTTGTATATTTCAGTTTTCAATGTGCTTCCCTCAAGATATTATCTCATTTATTTCTCATCAGAGTCTGCTGAGATATATGTATATGAAGAAATTGGAGCTCAGAGGAGTTAAGTTATTTGCCTGCGATTATATAGCAGGGAATGTCAAAATTGATATTTGGATTCTGGTCATTGAGTTTCAAACTCTGTTTCATCCATGACATCTTGCTTCTGGGGAGTATTTTGTAGTCTAAACCAAAGTCAAAACATCAGGGTCTCTCAGTCTTGGTAGCTCCCTCAGTACACTTACTAGTCCAGCTTCTCTGGAGATGGTTGTGGGTGTTCCTAGTAGTTTTGACTGATGGTCAGGCCACTATCTGGCATCCTACATCAACATTCTCTGGCAGACACTTGAATGAACTTACAGAGAGCTTGGGAGAAATGAACTACAGACACTTAATGTGAAATAAGGTAGCATGGTCTGGAACCAAGACAAAAAGAGTGTAAATAAGCATTCCCATAAAAATGTGCAAAATTTGCCCTAAATATTGTTATAGTCTGTGTGTCAGAAATGAGAGTTGGAACAATGTCAAAACACCAGTCATCTAATATTCATTTATATTTTTTAATTGAAGACAAAGACATTTAAAGCCAAGAAAAGTACTGATTCTGTTTTTTCTGTTTTTGCTTACCTTAAAGGGTCCAGTTGAACAGACCCTTCTGATTGAATCAGTCAACTATATGCTTTGTGTGTGTCAAATATTTTGAGAATATTTTTATTGTATTCTCTGGAAAGGCTGCTAGACATCCATGTTGGAAAAATGATTACTCAATTTTTGGGGCTTAATATTTTTGTTCCTTAGCGTGAGATGCATTATTTGAGGTTGAGCACTTAAGAACATTATGAAGTCAATTGTGATTTCTAAAAATGATAACTTCTCTAGGTTACAAGTGAATATATCTGTAGGTAAGAGGTACAGTAAATAACATTCCTCAATTTAATGCATTCATGAAAGAAAGGACTACAGCTTTGTATTCATTATAAAGTCACCCTCAGAGTCTCACCCTCAAATTTTGGGTTTAAAGATCATCAGAAATTTAATAACATGGAACTTATCTCACATGTCCTTTATGGTTGGTTTTGATTATTTACTTCAGAGCAAAATCCACATGTAGAGTTCATCAGCTTGAAATTCAGCAAATCTGGGGTGAAACAGTGGAGTCTTTCTCAAGTGAAATCTGGGTATCTGGAAAAAGTCACAAATGGTAACCATATCTCAATTCTCTCTGTTCACCTTGAGTTTTGAAATACCTTCATCATGACCTCACACTTAAGACAGGCAATCTGAACTCAGAACTTAATCTCTTTGCTACTGAAAGGCTGAAAGGCTGTACATACTGAAAGGCTGTCAATTTGAAAAGACATTAGTGATCATTTACCAGTTTTCGAGTTTGGATATTATACTCATTCATTTACTCTACATGGCTAGTGTCTGTGAAATACTTTAATGTCCTAGATAAAATTACTAAGCAAGTATCCCCATTTTTAAAATTATTTGTTTATAGCTCAATGCACTTTTGATATGAGTATGAATGACCAATTAATAATTTAGGTTGTAATTCACCTGGATTACAACCAGATTTGGTTTCTTGCTTTGTACTTTTTAAAAAAGGATAGATGAGTGATGTCTGAAGGAACACAACAGTGCTCCCAACTGAAAGCTTCTAGATGTCAGACTGTGGTGCATTTTCTCTTTGTACTAAGCTGGCTCAGCACTGACAAGGGCTAGTCTTTGCTCATCTAAACTGAAGCATGTGCATGTTAAACTTTGATCTGTTTTCCCAGATATTTGGTCAAATGGTTTCTCTAGGGGCATCATTTTTAGCCACTCCAGGGTCTCCTAAGGTGAGCTGAGGGATGAGAATCACAAATTTGAGGCCAGGCTGGACAGCTTTGCAGCACTAGTTAAAAGAGATAGGGCAGAATCTTTTACCTTTCCAAAGAAATATTTCTCACATGTTCTCCTTTTTCTTCTTACTTCAGATTGAAGAAAAGCATGTCTTCAAGGTATTAGACACTTGAGCTCCTTTTTGCTTCTCTCCCTACAGGAAAGATTTGGTTTCTTGCTTTGTTTATTAAATTCCATTTTCTGAAATGCCTATTCAAGTAGTGCCAATTCCAGGGCATCTTAAGTCAAGAAACCATCAATTATGCATGAAAAATAACTTGAAGACCTGGATGTTCCTGGTAGTTTTTAAAGGATAATATAGTCCTTTATCCAACATTATTTCAGTCAGCTTTTCTGCTACTGTGATTGAAACACCCAACCAGCACAATTATAGAGGAGGAAAAGTTTATTTGAGGGTTCATGATAAGAGAGATCTCAGTTCATAAAGAGCAGGCTCCATTTCTTGGGGTTCAGGTGAGGCAGGGCATCATATTGCAAGATTGTGACAGATAGAAGCAGCTCACATAATGATCTGGAAGCAGAGAGAGAAGTTTTTGCTTGTTAGGTACAAAAATATACCCCCAATCCATGCCCAATTCCTACCTCTTCCAGCCACACCATACTACTTCAGTTTCCACTCAGTTAATCCCCATCAGAGAATTAATTCAGAGATTGGGTTAAGACTCTCACAACCCAATTATTTCTCCTCCAAACCTTCCTGCATTATCTCACTCATGAGCTTTTTGGGGAAACTTTATATGCAAACCATAACAAACATGACTCAAACAAGCAGAACATGCTTGATTCAATAGAACATATGTAAACATGACATGTTTTTTGTCTTTAACTTGTTGACAGATTTAATTAAAAAGACCATGAGGAACCACAGAAAAAATTGAAAGGGTCATATGCAGGGTAGGAGAGCTGTCCTGGCAGTGTTTCTGAAGGATGTTGTCATTCATTCCAGGACCAATTTAAGTCTTATCTTTGTTATTATCTAGTGTTTGGTTCTGGTTTTGTCCTTGGTATCTACTACAACCACAGAACTACAATATCCATCATTGCAGTCACACTGAAAAGTGGGAATTTCTTTTCTATAGTTTTCAGGATGTTTTTAGAAAAAGTAATGTAAGACATGCTAGAGAAAATACAACAGAAATATGCACTGACTCCAATAGGTGGTCACTGTGACTTAGCATGCCTCAGTCTGAAAGATCACTACCCAAAAATAGAGAAAAACTGACTTTCACCATTTCTCATTTCTTCTACTCCTTTTTATACCCAAATTGGATAAGAAGAAACAGGTCCCTGAGGAGTGTTGAAACAGATTTCCTCATGACCAGAAAATCTGGGACTTGGAGTTGGACTCACAGAGGTCACCATATGAGCACAGGACAGAGACCAGAACCTTTCTCTTGCACGCTGATCACACCCACACATCCTGATTAGTTGTGGAATGTGCTGCTTTCAGAGGATAACTTCACACACTGCTAAATCATTCATTAAGCCAATCAATATTGTTGACAGCTGAAGATCCAGTTGACATGAGGCAGGTGCTGTGGTATGGAAGGTGCAGACACCATACTTCTTGTCCTCCAAATATCTGGACCAATTTCTTATTTTCTCTTGGTTTATTTTGTTGTTTTTGTTGTTGTTGTTGTTGTTGTTTCTGGAAATGGAACCCAGGACCTTGCACATAGTGGGCAAATAGTGTACCACTGAGCAACTTCCCTGCTACTAGAAAATTTTTATTTTTTAAGAGGCAGAATGTTGCTTGTGGTGACACAGATAGTGTCCTTTGGCTTTGCCACCACAGCCCTCTGTTCTTAAATATTTACACCTGTAAGCCATTAGTTGATCCTCCAAGAACTGCAACCCACTTAAGTTACTTAGTGTATAGCACTAAGGGACTAGGAATAGTCTACAATTTCACAGTAATAGCATTTTTCAGGTGATATAGAAAAATCAACTTAAAATCCTAAATTTTTATTCTATTCTATCATCTGTTGGTGCTCTGTGAATTGAGAACTGAGTAGTTCTTATATTAAAAGATAAAAAATTGAAAGCCCATTGAGGTTGTTCAACTCTATCTAGTGGTCTGATTCCCTCATGTTCTAATTATGTTGAAGTTACACTGCTGACTTTTTCCACTGTTATACTACATAGGATGCTGGCCTGGCCATTGTAACCAAAGACACCTGGTCACACATGTAAACACACCACTGTGGAGTAATAACATCCCCCAAATAGAACATTAACATTTGTATTTAGCATTAATTGAGAAGATTGTACTTGGATTTGTATATTGACTCCAGCATTTACTGTGTGACCACAAGACTTGGACAAGTTGACAAAACCTCTTTAAACTGTGGCTTTAGTCCATTATCAACAAAATGGAGTGGATAATAATCACCTTGTAAGGTTTCATGGATTCAATGAGCTAACATAAAGTACACAGGGGATTGTTATTTTACAATGTGATCCTTGGTGTATGTTCAGTGAATGATGGTTATTCATGGTTAGTGTCTTCATTTACGTCTTACTGCAACAAGAAGAGGGAGAGGGACAAAGGGGAAAACTTAGTATTTATGGGATTGTACAAAAATTTCTGATAAATCCTGACAAGTGGGAATCATATCTGATGGAATTTATCAAAACTCTTTATCAACTCTTCAGAATGAGACAGCATCCATTTGTGGGAAGAGTGCAGTATAGAACCCAAATACTGGAGTGTGCCTTGGGTTCTGAGAAATGTCTTTTGATGAAGAACTGGCATCATAGTCCCAACTTCCAGCTTGCTGATAAACAGCTCAGTGACCTCACTCTTTTTTCTAAGAGTGACAGAAACAGAGTTAATTCTAAAGCAGCACCTATAGGTATTTTACAAGTTACAGTATCAGTAGATATTGCCATAGGAAAAAAAAGCATGATTGCTTTTTCTGTTTCTATGAGAAATTCCATAGGGATTTTAATTGGAATTTTAATTGGAATCTGTATAGTGCCTTTGGAAGTATGGCCATTTTGATAATATTAATTCTGCCTCTCCAAGAACATGGGAGATATTTCCATCTTCTAAGGTCTTCCTCAATTTCTTTCTTTAATGTTTTGTAGTATTCATTGCAGAGATCTTTTATCTCTTTGGTTAATTGATTCTCAAGTATTTTATTTTATTTTTTTGAGGCTATTGCAAATGGAGTTGTTTTCCTCATTTTCCTTTCAGATGTTTCATCGCTTATTTTAAAAATGCTTTAGATTTATGCATGTTGATTTTATAACCTGCCATTTTTTTCCCTAAACCTGGAACTGTTATCAAGCCCCTGAATCAGCGCCCCTGTCTTCAGGATAAAACCCATGGCAGCACCTTGGTCTTTGAGGGATGAGTTAAGTATATGTGAACATAGTTTCAGCTTCTACCCAGATCAGATAAATAATTTTTTAATACATCATTTGTTCACATCCTGCTCAAAATCATTCTTTGTACTTTCCAAACATGTTTCCAAACATGATTTTAACTATTTACAAACAGAAAAGGTCTAACTTTTAGTGACACTTTCTGAGTATCTGTAAAAGGCATCTATTTAAGGCAAATTTGCATGAAATCTAAATTGTAACTTTTCTCTCTATATATACACATTTCCACTTCACTTTTAGAAAAACATAAGGTATCCTCTCCTAAAATATGGAAGGAGAAAAAAGAGGGCTTTATTATTTCTTTTTCTGCAAATCTTAAAAAGGAATATATTACTCATTTCAGGAAATCATAGATTTATGAACATCAGATTAGAAGTAAAATGGTTTGGTTTTTGTAAATAGCTTACACAGCTTTTTAAACAAGTTAGTGGAAATGTGTCTGCTAAAATAGTTTGGAGAAGTAGAGTGCTTATTTGTAAAAGGGTTGTTTTGGTTATTTAAGTAAATTTTAGGTACTTCAGGTATACATCCATTCCTAAAGTATGTCTGATGAGGGTAGATACCTGACTCTATGGTTAGCTCCAGGAATGAGTACATTCCATCTCCACTGGAATCAAATGCTCTCAAGTTCCTGGTTCTGGCAAGGTAGAACTTTGGGTGTTTCAGATTTCCTGGTAGGTCAGCTTCCCATCCACATCCTGGCCAGTCTTGTGGAATTAATTAACTGCAGTGTGTAGGTAACTCATTCGTTTGTCTGACATATATTCATGTGCACCAGGAAATATCACCCCCATTTGTTTTGTTTTCTTCTTCTCACAAAATTGTTCTGCAGCCCCAACAGTGGCAGAGGAACGATCTCTCCCTCCAGGCAAAGGTACTGGCAGAGAATTTTCTTATCTGAAGAGTGTGAGGGAAAGATCCATTCCAAGTTCTTGCTTTTCTTTCCTCATGCTGTTCTGCCTGGGAATTGAACTTGTCATGTGAAAGTGCACAGAATCTCCAGGGCTGGTAAACCCTGTAACCTCAGGGACTGGGAAGTCTGAGGCCAGAGAATTGAGTTCACATTCAGCTTCAGCTGAATTTATTCAGCCAAATTATTCAGGCCCTAAGCATCTTAGCCAGACCCTGACTTCAATGCTGGAAATTCTTAAATAGGGAGATAGCCCTTAGCTGGGGAGCTTTCACAACTTGGTGTCCAAGAAACTGAAACTTTTGACAGCGCTGATGACTTTGATGTGAAACTCTGTACTTGATCTTCTTCTGCAGTCTCCTGAGGCCTGTTGTTGTCGAGTTTGTTTGTGAGAGCACCAATCAGCTTCAGTCTCTCTCACAGTTTGGACACCAAGAATTTGGACCATCTTCTTTCTTTATATTTGTGATTTATGTGGTGTCAATTCTGTTGGTCACTTGATCAAAAGACTCTCTTTGCAGAATGGCAGCATCTCTTGTCAGAAAGGCCAAGGTGCAGAGTGGGAGGTGGAGCTCATGCCGGTGGCTCTGCTATGCCATCACAGTTCTAGTACTTGTTGGCCGCAGCTCAGCCGCTGGTTCCATGCAGGGCGCTGGGCGGGAGCAGCGAGGGGTGCGGCAAGGGCTCCAGTGGTTGTAAATATAACCTGCCATTTTGATGAATTCATTTATGAGGTCTAGAAGTTTTCTGGAGAAGTTTTTTGGATCTTCTAAATAGAGAATCATGTCATCAGCAAATAGTGACAGCTTAAGTTCCTCTTTTCCTATTTGTATCCCTTTAATTTCTTTATTCTGCCTAATTGCTGTGGCTAGTATATCCAGGACCATGTTGAATGGAAGTGGTGAAAGAGGGCATCCCTGTCTCATTCCCAGTTCTAAAGGGAATGCTTTCAGTTATTCTCCATTAAGAATGATGTTGGCTGTGGGCTTAGCACAAATAGCCTTTACAATGTTCAGGTATGTTCCTACTATCCCTATTTTTTCTAGTGTTTTGAGCATGAAGGGGTGTTGTATTTTGTTGAATTTCATTCTTCTTTAAAGTTGAGTAGTATTCCATCATATATATATATATATATATATATATATATATATATATCTCACATTTTCTTTATCCACTCATCTGTTGAACAGCACCTAGGTTGGTTTCAAGTTTAGCTCTTGTGAATTGAGCTACTATAAACATTGATGTAGCTGTGTCACTTTAGTATATTGATTTTAAGTCCTTTGGGTATAAACCAAGGAGTGGGACTTGCTGTCATTCTCACTGAAATCAGGATGGAACAAAAGCATCAAAAATGTACTCAGCACCTTCCTAAATTGCCCATTTACCCAAATTGCTTTTGAGAAACAATAACCACATAATCAAGAATAACCAAACACTGTTGCAAGGTACACCATGAAAGTAAACAGGTAGAGATTTCTGTACTCTAGGAAATACTACAGCAGGTCTGACATGACTGCGGTATATTAGATCCCTGAAAAGGAGTTACTAAAATTTCAGGAAAATTAAATGATCTCAAAATATGGACAGATGGGACAAGTAAAGAAAAAAAAAAGGACCCAGTAATTTCAGGAGGGACAGGAGGGGAACTGCTGGTACACAAAACAACCAAGTGCAGATATGAATAGCTCAAGAGCAACCTTAGCAGTGGGAGGTTAGAACTCAAATACAGTTCTACCAGGTATGAGGCATTCCAGAAGAAACAAGTGAATAGAAGACTTGCATTTCAAGAAAGCATCACAAATTCAGAAATCCTTAGAAGACTATCTGCTAAGTACTTAGCAAGCATTTTCCCCTGTGTTATTGATAGAATTATTTTCTAAAACATTATGTATTGTGAAATTAGACATACAAACACTGAATATATGAATATATATGCTTGGATCCTAATTTGAATATACTATTAAAATAATATAACCAGAGAGAGGAATCCAAGATGGTGGACTAGAGGGAGGCTGCATTCTTGTCCCTCTGTAACTCAAGAGTCAAGCAGAGGGAAATATCTCTGTGAGAAATTCTCTGCTGCTCATTGATCCACTGCTGTTTACCCCATTCTTCCACTGCAATCACCTGCTGTCTGCCAGCATATTGCCTACTTTTGCAGTGCAGATCACTCACTATTGCCTATCATCCACCATTTGCCTGTTTGACTGCCTCTTGCCTGCCCATCACCTGCATTTAACCTACCCATCACTGATTGCCCCAGGTCCACCTACCAATTGTCCACTGTTAGCCTTCAGATTGCCTGCAGACCATCAGCAGATTGCCTGCTGTCCACTGTCTCCTGTAAATCCATTGTCACAGTACCCATAGGTTTGGTTACATGTGGTTGCCATCATTTTGGGACAACAGCCAGGACCTGCAGGAACTCCAACCCAACCAATCCCACCTCCTCCTACTGGTTCCCTGGCCCAACAGACCATGCCCTGCCTCCAAGACTCCCAGACTGATAGACCATGCCCACCTTTAGGACCCCTGGCTCATGTGCACACCACCCACACCCCACACTGTGGCTCCTCATTTGCCAATGCCTTTGGAAGTCAGTGTAGCCATCTTGGATTATCCCAGAAGCAGCATCTTCCAACTTTAGGTTGGGCAAATACCATACTGAGATACCATGTGGAGACTGGAAGGTCATTTCAGGTACCTCTCATGTATCAGGTTATTGAAGACTGGGAAGTTTGAATAGTATATGATTGTTATAGTATAGTTTTTTTTTCTCATTTTTGAAAATTTTTAAGTTTTTATTTGTTTATTTTTATTGCTCTTCCTACTTTCCTTTTGTTTACCTATTTCCTCAGAGTCTCTTTCTCCCCTTTCTCATGCTAACAATCAACTTCTTTTGATTTCACTTTCACTCTTTTTATGATCTAGTAGCTCCATATACTCTTTTCTTATCCCATTAAAAGTTACATCCTACACCCTTCCCCATCCATTTTGTCTACCATTAGAAAATATAGATCTCATTGCAAGTCTATTGGTTATACTGCAGATAATAATTGAACTCACCCTCACTTTTCTTATGACAATGCCATTAAAATCTTCATAGGGGCTATATGGTTTAGGGCTACATATTGTCTGTACTGGGTGCTGCTTAATATTAATCTTCCCCTTAAAGGAGAGGTTTTGGAAACCTACAGGGTCACAATAAGTCTATAGGGGAAAACTGCAATACCCCAGATCTGAACTGCCAGAGGGGAAATTATGTGAACAACATGAAAATACAAAGGAAGAATGTTCCAAACAAACCAAGATTCTATATTAATAGAATTCAATGAAGCATGGTAGAAGAAATATCAGAAAATGTGTTCTGAATATACATAATTAAAATGATCTGCAAAGCAAAGAATAAGACAAGAGAGCAAATGCATGCAATGAACAATCACTCCAATAGAGTTAAAAGAACAACTGCAGGAAGCAAAAGATTATTTGAATAAAGAGAAAGAGATAGAAATTCTGAAAGAAAAACAAAAATTCTTGCAATGAAAGAAAAAAATAAACCAAAGTAAAAACTCAATAGAAAGTATCACCAAAAGACTAGATCACATGGAATACAGAACCACAGACAATGAAGACAACATATTTAATCTTGAAAATAAAGTTGACCAAATAGAGAAGATGGTGAGACATCATGAAACGAACCTCCAAGAATTATAGGATACCTTGAAAAGACCAAATATAAGAATTATCAGGATTGAGGAAGGCACAGAGATACAAACCAAAGGGATGAACAACTTATTCAAAGAAATAATATCAGAAAATTTCCCAAACATGAAGAATAAAATGGAAAATTAAATACAAGAGGCTTACAGGACACCAAATGTACAAAATTACAACAGATTCACACCAAGGCATGTTATAATGAAAATACCTAACATACAAAATAAAGATAGAATTTTAAATGCAGCAATAGAAAAGCATCAGATTACCTACAGGGTGAATCCAATATGAATATCAGCAGATTTCTCATCTCAGACCCTAAAATGTAGGAGGGCCTGGAAAAACAGTTCAAGCTCTGAAAGAACATTGATGACAACCAGGAATCTTATACCCAGCAAAACTAACCTTTAGATTTGATGATGAAATAAAATTCTTCCATGATAAATAAAAGCTAAAAGAATTTACAAATAGAAAGCCTCAAGAGAGCAATATAATGGTATGTTCCAGCTACTGTGAATGTGCACATCTTTAATTTTTAAATAATAATAAAGCAGGAATTATAATAGCTTTGATGCTTTTGTTTATCATTTGAAGCACATGAGAGAGATACTTAATTCATGTTATGCTCACAGCAATGCCCACTGTTTTATTTGATTTAATATGTAGTTTATGTGCTGCCAAAATAATGTTATTTATGCAAAAATAAATCAATCCATTGTTTGTGCCATAAATTTTAAAACAAAAAAGTTAGGCAGATCATCATCTGGATTTTTCATCTAGATAACTTCAGTGGATGCTTTATTTATCTACTGCAAAGGCAAACATTCCTATAATTTCATGTTGTTATGTTATTAGGGTTCTTTAGCTATAAAAACTTCTTACTTGTAGTTTGAGAATAATGGGGCTTCCATTTTTGTGTTAATTTCCACATGTATCAGAAAATAAAGAGGAAATTAAGAAAGGTAAAGGGATATAGTTTCTCATGTGATAATGAAAAAAAAAAGGTAAGCATTTGTATCTTCCAGACTCTCTGGAAAAGACTAGAGAGCAGCTTGAAATTTTGCAGCATTTTTTAACTCTTTGTTCCTCTCCCTCTTCCTCCTCCTCTTCCTCTTTTTTCTCCTCCACTTACCATGGTAAGTGTGTCCTTTTTATAATAGGATTTCCAGAGGGAAAAGATAGAAATTAAGGTAAGATCTACCCTTGAGGAACCCCAAATCAGGTTACTGAAAGAGGAACATAAGTAAGGAGATCTTTAAGACTAGAAGATGAAAAATCATCTCCTGAGATTAGTAACTTGGTTTAGTAAGCACTGGGATTTGGTGAAGGTTTATGTAGAAGGAAGTTGTATATTGTCAAAGAAATCACTGGTTCTAATTCCTCTGGCATAGCATAAATACCAGAAGGCAAAAGACCCTTTGGGAACAGTGGGTAAGGTAAACTAAGAAGAAGATGTGGAAGCTATGAATCCACTCTAAACCTGAGGCAACTCTTCCCTCCAGGATTCTAAAGTCAATGTGGAGGGTCTTACAGGTGCCTGGACTCAAGGATGTAGACAATTCAGATAGCAAGTATTGTCAGAATGGACTTTTAAATTATGTGAGAATATCTCCTAGAATAAGCAAAAGGGCAAAATACCCCTGGCTTGGCAACTTGGATACTTAATACCAGTTCCAACCTTCTCTAACAATGTGGCCTTGGAGTCTCCTAGAATCCACAGATTTCAATTCTCTATTCAGGAGAAAAGGAACAAAATCATCTCTAGGAATATTACAGCTACAACTTTGCAAGATAAGAAGGTTTAAAATTATATTCTAGCACAAGAATATAAATCCACAACACCCTTTTTTGCCATAAAGTTTCATGACTGACAAGGAGCACTTAAAAGTGCTCCAGTTGCCTGGGGATGGAGCGTTCTAACAACACTAGGCACAGGAAGCTCTCCTCCTCCTTCCAGGCTTCCAGACTTCCTTTCTATGAATGGCTAACATTCTGAGCTTCATTCTAAAGTCTGTGAATTCAGGGGTACATGAAAATCTCCTCCCATTAGATTGTGAATTCCTTTTATTCTTAGAAATTTATTGGATACCTAAGTCATGTAAGAGAAGGACAGTTCATACAGAGTACATTTAAGTCTTCTGGAAATGATCCTCCATCAACTTTTCTCCCTTCCAGTAGAAAGAATCTGATTTGTTGATATTTAATTTGCTATCAATATATTTTTTAAATGTGAAGAAGCAATCCAGATTTATGTCAAATGTCAAATCTTTAAAATGTGCCTTATTTTCAAATTGCCCTGCAGTTACTCAGACCTAACTTGTCAGTTAACAGAGAGAGAAGGGAAAGAAGGATTGCAGTCCTCAGGAGATAATATGTACTCATTTTTGAAATACTGTTGTTTCCTTGGATAAGAAAATTGGTTGATTTTATAGTTTTTTACCTAAAGGTTTGATCTCCATGAAAACCCTGGTAAATTGGCAGGAATAGAATTACCATAGCTCTGACCAGAGCTAGAACCCTTGGGCAGGTCCCAGGGAGAGTCCCCTTCTGTGGCTTGTCTGGGTACCTAGATAACAAATGTATCACCAGTGTGGTGATCCGAGTGCATGCATGCACCCTTGAAAGGAACACAGTTTTTTACACAGTGTAAAAAATCTCACCAGTAAATGGTAAGTGTAGGGAGCCATGTATAAATTATGGATTTGTTTGAGCCATTAAGACAGGGAAGCTGCTTTTCTGGGAACTCCTGGATGAAATTCCCCAATTCTATGAAGCCCAGATCAAGCTGGCACCATGCCTTAGCTCACATCTCTAGGATAAAACACTGCTGATGGGCATAATCTACCTAGCACCAAATATCCTGTTTTTTTTTTTTTTTCTTTTTTTTTTCTGAAGGAGCTCCTTATTGACCTCCTTTGGTCTATACCACTATAAATAAAGCAATCAGAGGTTTTTCTTGTTAGGAGTTAGACCCATCAAGTCTTCTCCACTTGTCACTGTCTCTGCTTTTTAAAATATACATTTCTGATCTTCTGTGTTTATTCTGCAATACTATTTTCATTGCTTTTATTTTGTAGCCAGCTGACACTTCCAATGTTTACCCATTCCCTTCCTGAGCAGGATGAGGGCAAAAGGTAAGCTCTGTGAAATGCATGTTACTGTGGACTCTGAACTCCAGGTTGCCATATGTATACCACAGGGCTATAGAACTTCGGTGTTAATCTTTTACAATCTATAACTTAGAAGTGTTTTGAGAAATCAGCTCAAGGTTTTTGCTTCTAACTTTCATTAGAAATGACATGAGAAGTTTTTCTGCAGTAAGTGCTTATCTTCTGATGTGTGATGCATTTTCCAGAATTTCCTTGCAAAATCAGATCCCCTTTTACCAGTTACCAGTTAGCTACAAAGGTTGGTATGTTAAATGACTTTGTTTGACAATACAATACTGCATTTTAGAAAAGAGTTCCAAGAGATACAGAAGACATGTTATCAAGTTTCTAGAAACATCAAAAGAAAAAAAATTGTTGACACATGAAACAGTGATTCTTTCATAAAGTGATACAGAGCAAGCTTTCAAATTTGGCAACAAGTTGGTCATTATAAATAAGTAAACTATGAAATATAGGTCTATCTTGAACTTGCAGTAAGGGTCACAGGATGATACCCCATTCTGATGAATCAGCGTAGAACAGAGAACAGAAAAGCATAGCCTGTGCTCTTCCTGAACCTGGATAGCTGACACTATTCCTCTGCTTAAAAAAACTACTCTCATTAATCAGTTGAATGCAAAATAATATGGTCAAATTATGCTGCTGTAGGCATCTAAATTAATTCCTTTTAGAAAGACATTATTTGAGTTGAGGTCTACAGCTTCAGAAAACATTACCTAGAAGCAGGGAGTATTATGTATTTTGAAAATGTGTCAAAAGGGAAATTGAAGTGTAATACAGAAAATAAAAGGCACTTATTTTTTAGTTAGAATATGTAAAATTCCTGACTTGGCTTAATTTCCTGTTGGATTTGAGTTATGTTAATACAACAGTCCATCACACAGAGATCAAGTAGTATGATCATTATGTCATGTGCTCTTTGCTCAGCAACAAGATGGCTGAGTGTAGTGTCAAGAGTTGAAAGATACTGCAATGTAATTGGAAATATGGAGTACAAATTCAAGCAAAAAGTGAGAAAACAAACTCAATGTGTCAGATAGTGCCTAAGTAAGGGAATTGAGGGTGAGGAGAGGAAATCAGAGAGAGAAAGAGATGATACTGAAGTAAGAAAATAAAAACAATTGATAGGGAAGAAAGAATTAAATTCAATTTCATCTGTACCTCTGAGGTATATGACAGACATTCATCTAGGGTCTAGTGATGCCAAAATTAATTCTGATTTATCCCTGGAATAACAGATATAAAGGAAAGGGGTATTGGTCATATTTAGAACTTTATGAGCATTTTTGCCTCAGTGAATTGGGAGGTAAGAAAAATGAGAAAGGAAACTCAAAGTAGAACAGGAACATGACATTTTATATGATCATTGTGATCACAGACAAGGTGCAATCAATTGGCCCAGAAACATTTAAGTTGGGTACCAGAATGACACTAAATTGGCAACAGCAAGGTAGCTCCTGTAGTCAAGGCCCCATCAATATTCAGCCTTCACTTGGTCTGTCACACTGACCATACAGCATTTCAAAATGAGCTTGTAAGGACACAGGGCAGCACATGCTCCTAATCATGTGTCCTCTTCCAGCACTCAGTGCCTAATGCTCTTCTCTTCAAGAAACTGGACTTCCAACTCTGATTTTATGGAGCAGAAATCAATGTCAAGAGTCCAAAAATGTAAGAAGAATATTTCTTTTTCATGCTACCACTAAACAACTCCCAGATGGATGGCATGTGATGAAGTTGGTGATTCATGGCAGAAAAGCAGAAAATGAATGCACAGTCCATGTTCCAATCAAAAAACACATCTCACAAATGGCTGAGCTCTGCAGGGGTGCAACTTGTCCCAGGGGAGAGCTAATTGTCTCCCAGGGTTTGAGAGAGAGTCACCTCAGCTCTGTCCCTCAGTGCTGTGCCAACCCTGAATGACAAAATCTAGAGTTATATGGCTTATAATTAGAAGCTGTAGCATTAAACCATCAAAGTGGAGCATCTGGAAAGACAAGCTCCCAGCACTGAGAGAGCAGTTTTGGAAGATGGAAGGCAGATCTGTACCCAAAAAGAACAAACACGGGGACCTGATCTAGGACATGTTGTGTTCAGGGAACAACATTAAGACTCCTTGATATGGTTAAATACACACATGTGCTTAAGTAATAATTTTAAAAAATGTCAAATGTCCTCATGCTGAAACATCATTATGCTGAAACCATGGGTTACTTCATGAACAGAGTCTAAATAGTATTTAGTGTTAAGTGGGTCAATGATAATGTTAAAGTACAGTCTCCAACCAATTTATTTGTGTTTGTCAACACTTTTTTTCAACTCATTAATGAAATAGCCAGAGGGTATATTAAGGACTATATTTGAAAGCATTTGAAGAACAGACTTGGAAAGTCCTTTGTGAAAGGGATGTCTAAATGAGATGGCCAAATTAGTTAGTAGACTGGTTGACATGACAGAAAATTAAACAGTATCTTATCTGTTTTTGCAGACTTAATTCTAACCTTAGAGGGTAAATTGACTGATGTTTATTGGCTAGGTTAACCTTGGCAGCATGTTTCAAATGAGAATAAATTGGACTTAGCAGATATGTGGGTCTGGGTGAGACACACACACTGCTACCATCATCTTGTCTTGTTTCTGGTCTCAGATACATTTCTATTTCACAGGGAAAATCCTGTTGGTTGTGTTTACTTTCTTCTTCCATCCTACTTGCTCTTGATTATGCAGATGCAGCCTCAGTTTCAGTTAAATTTACACACTAGACCCTAAGAATGATGACAACCTTTGAGGAAATCTTACCACCCTCTTCATTACACTCATGTGAAACTTTATGGCAAGAGAGGTCTAGCATCACACCCAGGTCACACAGCCTTTCAGAAGCAGGGCTAGAATTGGACCCCAGGGTCCTGACTTTCATTGCGGGCTCTTCTCAACACACTTTGCTGTTTCTCTGCATAAAAAGTATACATTTTTCATGAGTTTTACACATTTTGTATAAGATTAAGGGAAAAGAAACTTTCCAGTGGAGTTCCCATTGGCTCTTGCCACTGGTTTGTATATTTACTCCTCAGGCTACATTTTACCTGAGCTTTAAAACATAGAAGGTAAGAGTGAAGCAGGTAGATCTATAATTCTAATATCACCAGTGTGTGGCTACTGATTAAATCATAGATAGACATATTAAGGATGATTTGCTCTTTGGGATTCACTTTCTGGATCCTAAAAATTATGTGTTCCAAACACAGCACAGCCAGAAATAATGACTAAATACTGAGCTTCATAAAACTCCTAGGACAATGTAGTTTTTAAGAGGATAATCAAGAACTAACAGCTATGCCAATGAGCCTATCAGTGGTGAGTATCTGACCCTGGGCCTTTAAGACAGAAAAATTAAGATCCTTGTTTTCAAATATAAAGTTTTATGTCTAAAATGTTTCTGCTTCTTAACACATTTTCTTAGTTAAAATTATTGAATGGATTATTTCCCCCATGTTTCACCCTGTGGTAGAAATTTAAAACCTTATACCGAATCAGTTCTAAGCTGAACTAGTGATTTTTCTCATATAGAACAGAAGAAGTTCATAATACTGAGAAAGTAGTAATAAGATCAGACAACAAATATCAAAGCATCTTCTAAACTTAAAAATAAAATTTGCATGTAGCATCTCTATATGTTCTATTTTGTTTTAGTGTAGATTAGACTTGTAAAACACATTTACCTTCCTCTGTTGAATAAGACATGTGAATATAAATGGTTACTAAAAACTGATCCTTTTTTAATAACCATGTAATTGAAGGTAAACAGACAATTGTAGAGTACTGAAACTTTAAAAGATAATTGGGTAGAGTACATCAAGTAACTATAAATGAAAGGGTAAATCCTACTTCCTTTTTCTGAATTGTTAGTAATTATTTATGCATAGAAATGCAATTTCCTTCTCTATTTCATTATTATGTGCTAATAATGTTATCTGCTAATAATATATATGAAGTGAACAGATATAATTAACTTCATATATAAATGATGCAGTATAAAATTCATATCTAATTATTTGAGTTTGGGTCATTTGTACTATTTTAAACAACCAGCTTGACTACTAAGTGAACATAAGAACATGCTTTTTAGAATTTCTGAGAGTCACAGGACAATCATGTAGTTACTGCTCAAACCAGGTAAGTATGCATGATGTGATGGGACATTCCTATGTCTTGGTTTTATGATCCTAGTGAGAAAAATAACATCTAGCAGTTCTCAACTGTAATGACTGTTCCCATTCCAGAACTTTTATTTAAAATGATGCTTTGTACATTGCTTTCAGTCCAAAGAATGGACATCTTCATTTTTAGAATGAAACTCATGTGGAATCTAAAGCAATCAAAGTTAGAAGCATAACTTGGTATTGTGAATTGTGCTTCTATAAACATTAGTATCCATTTATCACTATAGAATGCTGAATTTCATTCTTTTGGGTAAATACCAAGAAGTGAGGTAGCTGGGCCATATGGTACTTTCATTGTAGTCTTTTGAGGAATTTCCATACTGCTTTCCAGACTGGTTGTACTTATTAGCAGTCCTACCAAAAATTTATGAGTGTACATTTTCCCTACATCCTTGCTAGTGCTTATTATTTGCATTCTTGATGGTTGTTATTCTAACTGGAGAGAGGAAAGCAGTGTAGTTTTGATTTTCATTTCACTGATTGTGCTAAGGATGTTGAACATTTATATTTCTTCTTTTGATAAATATCTGTTTAGATCATTTGTCAATTTAACAACTGGGTTATTTTGGGCTTCTTTGCTGTTATTTGGGTTCTTTATATATTCTGTATATTAATCCTCTGTAACAAGATTAGTTGGCAAAGATAATCTCCCATTTTGTAGGATCTCTTCACTCTCTAATTGTTTCCTTTGTTGTGCAGAAGCTTTATAATTTGACGCCATCCCACTTCCTGATTCTCAATTTTATTTCTTGAGTTGAAGAGAAAAGTCCAGTTCTCAATGAACTGACATTCTAGTAGAAATATAACTTATGGGAATGATGAGTGCTAAGGAAAATAAAATAAGAAGTTACCCACAAGGAGAGAGGAAATTTGTTTTATATGTTGTCCTCATTGATAGACCACCACCCTGAAGAAACAAACTCAATTTTGTAAAAGAATAAACTAAATGATTTTCTAGGGGAGAGTATTCAGGCAGTGAGAACAGCACACTCAAAGGCCCTAGAACAGGAAAGAGTGATAGGAACAAACAGGAAGCCATCAGGGAGGGCAAGAGCTGCCAGGGTGGTGCAGGTGGACTAAAATGACTGGAGTTTAAGAAGGAAAAATTTCAGGAAGGACTTTTAAGCTAAGAAAACTGTATTTAGAGCAACAACAACAACAAAAGCTGGAAAGAGCTTCCTTTAAGTAAAAGGTAAATTTTCCAACTTAGGAAAGAGAGAAAAATAAACTCACACATTTAGGTTACTGAGATCTATATTAGAAATCAACCTTCTATTCTAGGCCAGAAAAAGTGGCAAGGGGCAATAACATGCTGGGAAGCTGGTGGAAGGACCCCAGCCCATGGGTCTATCCTTCCCTGGCCACCAACACTTCCAAAGCCAATATTCATAAAATAATGCCTTTTCTGTGGGGATGCTTTTTGTTCATATTATGTGACCTCTGTAAATGTTACCCATGACCACTTTCTTCTTGGAATGTTCTTGATTCTTACCCCCTCACCTTCTCCCTGCTCTTTCTGATTCTCCCTTCAGTTATGCTTTCAGGCTACTCTTTCAGGACAGGTCCCAGGCCCTTCTTTCAGCAAGTGCCTTACATCCATGAATGTGTCAGGACATTTCCACTCTTCAGCAAGACTGAGGTTTTAACAATGTGTTTAAGACCATGAGGCTTCTCAGATTAAAGCCTCCATGGAACAGAAATGCATTCGCAGCCCAGAAGGCCCATATGACCTCACATCACCTCTCACTAAGCCCTCACAGGGTGCCACTCAACCACACCAAGTTTCTTTCTGCTCCTTGCATTTTCCAGGCTGTAGTCAAGTTCAGGGTCTTTATCCATTATTAACACTGCTTATGTTACCCTTCTACCCCAGAGGACACCTCATCTCAACTTTTAGTTATTGCTACAGGTTGGATCTCAAAAATCATCCAGTGGCACAGTGTTAAAGGTTTAGTCCCCAGCTTGGTGTCATTTGGAAAGTAGTGGAAACTCTAAAAGGTGGGGATTTGTGGGAGGTTTGAGGTTATTTAGGGCTTTAAAGAGGTCTGTGGGACACCAGAGCAGGTAAAAGTGACAACTTCAGTGAAGGGTCTGAGAAGTAACTCTAAATTAAGACCAAGATAAATTTGCATTGAGGAGAAGCCTAAAGAAATGGGGTATGGTGTGTTCTTATTTCCCATATTTCTTATTTCTAAGAAAAAGTATGCCCATAATCCATAAAGACTTTTCTAGATACAGAGTGCCTAAGCATCAGCCTCTACACATGCTGACACACTCACATGCCTGCCAGCAATATGACTAACCATATCATTAGATAACTTTCTACCACTTGGTCTCCTCGTCATTGGTACTATCAGGCACATTTTCTAGTATGTCAGTCCTATCTTTGAGAGGAAAAAATGATCTCTGATCAACTAATGCAAAATCAATGCTAGATGTTCAACTAACCAAACAGCAAATTGACAATAGAATGCTTGTTTCTTTGCAATAGCAAAACTGATTTTTTTTGCTTGAATTTAACAAAGATAGGTTGATTCCTTTGACCAATAAATATTTCTGTACAGCTTTGTCATGATGCTTTTACCTACAGTCCTGTAATGAAGCTTCCTCCCTCAGCAATCTTTGCCTTCACTGAGGAATCATGTAGACTGGTTAGGGATGAGCTGAATTGATTCCTGCTGAATTTATTTTCACTCTGCCACTTACAATACTTTCAAATTATCTCTTTCCTACACAGTACTCCCTCCACAGGATTCTGTAGAGGAAAAGAGCAGGCAGTATGGCAAGTACAGAAATGCTGGAAGCCCAGGACAGCCTTCTTGCTAATGCCAGTTTTCTGTAAGAACGAATTTCTGCAATACTACTTTCTCCTCTGGAAATATATAAGCCTGGCATTAGCTGACTGCACATTATAGCATTGTATAGCATTTAAGAAATGAAGAAAAAAAAAACCTGGCTTGATCCATGAGAACAATTAACCTGCTGATACTTAAACATGGTGACATTTCATGGTGACAGAAATCCACTCAATGTCCTGCTGTTTTTCTTTCATCAAAAAAGACTTATCTTGAAAACTTGCAACTGTATGAATGGGTTGTTGTGCTCTGGACTGTGGAGTAGTGGTGAGCAGAAAGAACAAAGTATTAACTCTCCTCCTTCCTCACTTGGCCCTCAGGTAAGTTTCTGTTAAATATTTTGGTCCCCAAAATTACTTCCACCTTGATTTCCTCTCTCACTTTGTAACCATCTTAGAGCTGTTCTTAATCCAAAGTCTAGCTTTTTTATCCCCCTCTGAAGATCAGCCTAATGAGGCCCCAAACTACATGACAAAATGTCAAAGACATTGGCAAGAACCTACCTTCCTCTCTCTCCTCAGGCTTCATCTGTCCTAAAGATTTATAATTTGTATATAAACCTGCCATAGGTAACATTTCATTGAGAGTATAAACTCCCTTGAAAGCCATCCTCAGAAACATGTTTATCAAGGTAAAAGAAAAAGGGGAGTATTAGAGGTTAAAGATGACTAGGACCACAGGAATTCACACCTTAAGTGACCCAGCACTCCCAGGGCCTGGTGGTCCACTTCTCAAAAAGTAAGGGTGAACACCACCACCTTGAGACCATCTTCTCAGATACTGACAAAACTGCCTCAGCTGACTACAAATTTCTATTTCTAGGGAAAACAGTAAATCAGAATTAGATTTATAAAAGTCTTTAACCACATGAATTCCTCTCTATTGAAATAGTTCATGTACTTAAGGACAATCTTTCTCTAGTAAATAAATATAAAGGATTGTGATTTGCAGAATCTTCTAGCCCAATGAAAAACAAAGGAGGTTATAAATATCAGAACCTAATAAAAGATTAAATTGTACAAATGAAACACATTCTTTCCCTAAGCTTTTACATTTGCTACAAATACATCCCATTTATGAGGTAGTCAGATTCCTCATATGTAACGGGACCAGCTTTCTTCAGTTTCTGTTTCACCAGTCACAGTCAGCGAGCAACCATGAGAAGCAGCAGAGCAGTGCTGGCCAAACCCAATGCCAGGGGCAGTACTGCACCTGTTTCTGGGACTGGATTTTCTCCTCTTCCTCTCTCACTCTTGGACTCAAAAATATAATTTTCCTCTTTCATGTTCTTGCTTGACGAATGACTATTTGGCAACAGAGGAATGATTTTATTCTGTAGTCCTAAGGAGGTGGAGTGAATTTTCTTTCCTGTGACTGATGAGGTGACCGACAGGTTGGGGGCAGTGACTTTCTGTGAATTTTCCAACAAGGAATGCTCCCTCACATGCTCACTCAGCCCCATTATGCCTGGCTGAGCAGGGCTAACTGGCTCACCACGTTGGGGTCAAGGCCCAAGTTTTGACAGAAAGCCTCGTCAGACCAATCAGGACATTGCTGCTCTCCATCGCACGCCAAAGGAGATATGAATGCAGCAGCCATTGTCACAGAAAAAGTGGTAGCATGAGCAAATATTCAAGCCCCCTCCTGTGGAGTAGGTCCTGGGAAGCGCTGTCATGGACACATTGTCAGAGCTTCACCGGTGTCAGTCCCAATCAGCTGGAAGGTGTATGTTCCTTCCTATAGGTGGGTTAGTTTCAGGGTTCCTGGTTGAGACACATTCATGTCCACTGACGGATCACCCTGCAGCAGTGTCCACCCATACTGGACGATGGCGTGGTCATCTGTGCTTTCACAGCAGTCCAGAATCACTCCATCTGTGCGCAGATGCAAAAACACATCCTGCCCACCCTTGCTAAATGGAGGTTCATCCTTGTCCAGCGAAGGCGCGGCACAGGTGGTGAACAGAGCTGGGTCTTCAGTTTCCAAGTCTCCCTAGTCGGTGTCCGGGACGTGGCTGAGGCTGTAGCTGCTGAATGCACCGTGCAGCGCGAACTTGGAAGACACTGTGGCCGCGCACAGGGCAACTGAAGAGGTAGCAGCCAAGCGCGCCACTGGGGACACTGGCAGTCTGGGCAGCTCCACCACCACCACCGAGCGGCGCGGCTCTGAACAGCAGGCCACCAAGCACTGACGCCAGTCCGCACCGCCATGGGTACCCTCAGGAAGCTGGCACCTGCCATAATGGAGTCCTTAGTTTGGATGAAGGCGTCTGCACGTCGCTGTAGCCGTCCCTGCTCGAGATGGAAGAGTCCTTTCGCGGGCCAACGTCAGCGCGCAGCTCCAGCTCCAGCTTCTCCTGCAGTCGTTCCTGCGGCAACTCCGGGCGGAACTTCTCCAGCAGCTGCTCCTCCTCAGAGAGTTGCGCTTACAACTGGGACAGCGACACCCTGGGTGGCAGGGCCACACCGCCACGCTGCTCGGCAGCCACAAGCAGAGCAGCAGCGCCTGGTGCCACCCTGGCTGCCGGTGCTGGAAGCCGGCGACCTGCTGGGCGGCAATGGCCAACGCAGCCAAGGGGGGTGAGCCTAGGCCGGCCAAGTGGGAAGGGAGGCAAGGAGGCGGGCCTGCCCTCAAAGCCTGGCGTCCCAGGCCTGGCTGCTCGCTCAAGGCCGCGGGTGAGCGGATGCTGGGGGGAACCGCAGCAGCACCCAGAGATGTGAAGGACAGCTCACTACAAGGAACTTAAGCAACTGTGTTGAGTAAAATCCCCACAGGGTGACAAGTGGCTTCTTCAGGGCGACACACTCAGGAAACACTCTTCTGTTATCACTAGTGTGATGTGAACAGATGTGCACCTCTCTTAGGAAGGTCAAGTCTCCAACTCAAGGTCACTGGTGTATTGCCTGGCTTGGTGCAGTAGTAGTGGTAGCATGTGGCCATGGGGAATGCCAGCTGTTCCATTTCCTGTCACAGGAAGATCTGCAATTCAGTGCTCTGTTTCTTGTTGCTTATTCATGCTGGTCCTGCCACCTTCCAACACAACACAAGCTCCTGAAGGAGGAATGCATCTGCAATCCCCATATCATTTAACACATGCTTACTATTTACCAAACGGTCTCATTGAAGATGAGTTACTTCACTTTTCGGCATTCACTTTGATTCACTCACTCACAAAAGATAATACTCCTTACCAGACCTCCTGAATACCATTCACCTTGTGGAAACTACAAGGGGAACACAGTGAGAGATTACTTCATTGAAATGCCTTCTCGACTGACAGCTGCCTCCTGTGGGCGATGCATCCTATGAACATTGCACTCCTAACATGTTTTAGGAGGAAGCACTGGTCTCAGTGCTGCAGGGGGCTCTGAGGTTTAAAAGGAATTTTGAGGATGAAAGCATGACTTGGGGCTCATTTTGAAAAAGAATCAACCTGCCTAGAGAAGATGAGTCTCAACAGTGGGGAAAGGTACTTCTCAGGCTATGTTGTTGACCTCAGTGTGAGTGGTAAGAAGTGTTTCCAAGGGAGTAGTGCAGGAGTGCCACTAAAGCTGCCAAATTTGGAGAAAACTGGTTTTTGCAGTTCTCCATTTCCAGGTCCCTACTGGATCTACCTTGGAAGTGACTGTAAACTGAAGCATGAGATTCCAATTCTCTTTTGTTTCAGAGTGGAGGTCATGCCCGGAGCCCCAAGTGGGAGTCTGGTGTCATTGTTAGTTTTCCTGGGAAACTGGACTGCTAGCTGTTGGGATGGATCCCTGGCTGGCCCTGGAAGGCAGCTTCTCAAGCCAGGCTTGCTGACTGCATCTCTTATGCATTTTCAACTGTGTCATGCTTCCTACCAGTACAAGAAAATAAATGTGTCTCTTTTTTTTTGGAAAAGTGCTTGCAAAAAAGAATGAACAATGATGTGACCTATGAGAGAAAGTGTCTCTACAGGCTTCTTTTCCCCAGGCAGAGTAGTGAGGGCTTGAGCAAGTGGGTAGCCCCAGGGGGAGGGGAAGTACTAGTGACACTGGTCTCTGGAGAGGCTTACAGTTCATACCTTTCTTCCTTGTTTTCTCCAGCACAATCTCTTCCTGGATCAGTCACATTCTGTATCCATGGATGATGTCTTCAGACAGATATGGATACCTATCTTCACCTTCTCAATGTAGAATGCTACTTTTCTTTATTTTTCTGCATGACTAAAAAGTGGGGAGGCAGGTTCCATCTTCATACATAGCACAGAAAACTCAGTCTGGGATCATTTACCTGTGCCTATCACATGACTGTGTGAATGCCAGCATTTCTGCTTGTTCACTTGGCAAGTGTTCTGAGGACATTTCATATGTTTTTCTTCAATTGTCTCCATAATTCCTTTATGTAGGATTCAAAGTTGCCTATTACCTATTCTGAGGGAAATTCAGTTAAAAATGATTTCACTTTTGGCAGAGAGAATGAGAGAACTTAAAATACAGGCTCATCACATTTCCAGAGGGACTGTGTGGTGGACATTCCATGTCAGCAGGTCAGTAGTATGAGGGGCCTAATTCTACCCACATTCAGAACACACAGCTGTTCCTCACATTCTCTACACACACCAGCTGTCTTCCTGAAGCCTGTTTTGCTCCCTCTTAGGAATACAGAGCCTCCTGGTGCTGAGGCTTCATGCCTGTCCTGCTGCCTGCTATCCTGTCTACACCTGGATGCTGCTGGGGGAAGGGTGACATGGGAGTGTCCAAGTAAGCAGGCTCCTGCTCCTCTTGTGCCTAGGTTTTTCTGCACTGTGTCTTCTTCCAGGACCTTTCTTTGTCCTGCATCTGGGTATGGCCTTTGAGAAGTTCACATACCCTAGTAATTAAATTGTAAATTGACTTATTTCCATGTGATATGGGTTAGGTCTGTGCACTGGGGATGGAAGCTTATGGGGGAACAAAACAATGAATTATTTCTTTGGGGAATTTTGTCCAACCCTGAGAACCTGTGATGAGCCTCATAGATTGTTTTAGAAACAGAAAGGAGGGAAAATTTCACATAGATATCTTCTCCCCTCAGTCTTCCTCAGTCTGGGTAGGATAAAGACTGTCTCCAATTTTACTTTTAGGATTTTGTTCAGTAAGAACATACATACATCTTATGGATGCCATAGATCATATGTGGAGTGGAAGCCAGCTCAATATCACCTTATACATTTATTTGGTTTTGTGGGGAAGTGAAGACCAATAGGGATCTTTCCACCCACATGACCCTAATGATGGTTCTCTTCCCCTGCTGTATTTATTATTTATTAAAAACCTCTTATGAGGAATACTGTCCCAGAGTTTAAATGTGATCAAATGAGAGGACTTTATATGGGCCCGAATCTGTGTATTAATATCATCCTGAATCTTTGGGGTTTATTGAAATGTGTTCACAATTATATTAGATATGTCCATGGGAAACATTTTATCAATCACTATCATGTTTCAAGATAGCTTGAACCACAAACAGTGCAAAATCTATCTTTCTGTCCTTTGGAAATTTACCAAATTTAATAAGAAACATTCACCATTTTCTGAGGTCATGATGAAGAATCACCCAGGCAGAGAAACACTCCATGATTGAGGCTAAGCCCTCTCACAAGTTGTAACACTGGTCACAGTTCATGTAGATATTTCACCAAGCAGCATATGGTAGAGTGTCAAGTTTTCAAAATGTTGCAAATGGCAGGATGGAGTGGTGGGTCCTAAGTGTGAAGGTCAGAAAGCTAAGATTGCATGTGACCTTGCAGAAGTCACCAGTTGGTCTGCCAGGACCAGAGAGCTGGACAGAGAAATCCAGGAACTGGAGTTTTCTGAGTGACTCTGTGTCCTTCACCCCATGGGCATCTCTTTTCATGGGAGGAAGTCTACAGAGGACAAGTATGTCAGGTGAGCCTGAGCTCACTTTGTCCAGGAGCCACAGGGTCTCTTGTAGCTGCCATGGCATGGCTGGTGCTCTCTCCAGAGCAGCCTCATGTCCCCTGACAACCTTTCACCTGTTATTTGAGGAAAAGCTGAGGAGGTTTAAATTGTGTGTCTGCTCAGATGGGAAAGAGCACTAAAGGTCTTTGAGGCCATCTCCAAAGGGTAACCTTAGTCCTAGGCCACTTCCTCCCTGTGGCTATGTGGTTTTGCAGTTTCACAGAGACTGTAGTAAACAAAATAGGATGTGATCAGACCTCAAAGTGGGGGAAGCTTCTTCAGCTTTATTTACAAGCTGCATGGTGCTGGGAGGAAGGAGTGGGGAAGGCAGGTCTACAACAGTGACCACACCTCGCTTATTGGCCATGAGGAGTCAAGTCCTTTGATCCCAGTTTATTCTCTGGCCATGATTTTCCAAGTGATAAAATATGTCCAGTTTGTCCTCAATTCCCCATGGAGATGAAACCTATGTTGCTATGGCTGCTCCTGAGCACACACAAGATGCTAAAAATGAGTTCCAAGTGAAAGTTTCCAGCTGTCTAGAAAATGAGTTTTCTTTCTCTGTGTACTTCTATGCAGTTGCATCACAGGCAACTACTCTTCGAAGCAGAATCTAGTAGCAACATGGTGCCCAAACTCAGCAGATCAACTGGTTGTAGACTGTACAGGCAGGGGATGAGTAGGGGAGGCCAGAGCCCATGTCCAGTGACCTTGCCAAACCAAGTGCCTTTGAGAAATGGTGTCATGCCACAGGGTCTGAGTGTCTGTAACTCAGGCACACTCTGGTTGTGGGAGTGTGCTCAACTCTCTGACTTTGAGGTCCAGGCATATCTGTGTGCTCTATTTAACCCCTGTATCTTCTGAGTGGGCTTTGACAGCTGATCATTACTGCCCAGTTATCATCAGACTAGACAACATGCTCCACATGCCCTGATGTTAGGATCCATATGACAGAAATTATATGCAGACACACAGACTCTGGATTTGTGTTCGTTTTTTCCCTCACTCTTTTCTCCATTTGACAAGTAATGACTGAGCTTCTTCAAGGCATCAGACATTCATATAGCCAAGTGGAGTGCTAGTAAAGAAAAGTAGGAGTGAAAGAGCCCTAGGTATCAGATAAAAAGAACATAGAATTAGAGTGTTCACAGTGGTGCACACCTGTAATCACAGCAACTTTGGAGGCTGAGGCAGGAGGACCTGCCTCTTTCCTCTCTCTCCTCCTAGCAACTTAGTGAGGTCCTAAGCAATTTAGTGAGACCCTGTCTCAAAATTAAAAATAAAAAGCTCTGGGGATGTAGCTCAGTGGTAAAACATCCCTGGATTCAATCCATGGTCCCTCACATATATATACAGATTTAGAAATAAGGTGGTATTCCATTAAAATGGAAGCATGAGTACTTGTATGTTGTCTGAATACAAAAGATGTCTGTTACAGAGGTGCACATCTATAATCCCAGCTACTCAGGAGACTGAGGCAGGATTGCAAGTTTGACACAATCCTCAGCATTTCAGGGAGACTGTGTCTCAAAAAAAATTTAAAATATATGTTGGCAGGGGCTGGGTATGTGGCTCAGTAGTAGAATACTCTTCTAACATGCATGAGGCCATGGATTCCATCCCCAGATTAGCAGAAAAAAGATGTCTTTGTAAAATTAATTGCAAAATATCCTAAAGTTAACAACAGTATCCCTGAGTCACATCACTTAAATTCTGAGTTATAATAATTCTCCCAACCTAGGATATAAGAGAGTTAGAAAAAAAATAATCAAACCCCAAGGGAGAACAGAAAATACATTCCAAAAATTAACCGTAAGTCTCACAGAGACTAAATTATGTAATGATCAGTACTGACAACATTTAATACACACCGAAGAGAAGGACTCAAATATACAACTAAAATTGACTTGGTAATACGCAACAGACCCAGCAGGGCAGCAGTCACCAAATCCTCTCATAATGGAAGGAGCATAGGTGAAGCAAGGTGGCTGGATCCCACCAGCAGCAGACATTCTTCCAGTTCATGCTGCTGAGGTAGTTTTGTGCGTCCTGTACCCAAATGTGAAAGGAAGATTGCCATCTTTTTAGGGAGAACTCAGGTGATGGCTTTCAGTATTAGATGTTTGTAAAGTAATTGAAACTCAGCAAGTCTGCAACCTTTGTGTTCTACAGTTAACTCCCTGGGCTTGGAAAATCTTCCCAAAAAGTAAGGACCCAGGACAATTCAGGTGTCTAACAGGTAGTGTAGGAATGTGTAGGGATGGATAGTGGCAGCAGTGCAGGAACACAGGCTGAGGATGGATGGAGCCTGAGGCATTGCCGATTTGCTACCATATTCAGAAATAGAGGATTACTAAGAGGATTTGTAAGCTGCTCAGATGAAAGCTGGTGCTTTGAAACAGGAAGAGATGGGAACTCTGCAGCCAGCTGTAGATGAAAGGCAGAGGAACTGCAGAGGGTTGGACATAGGCATCTACTGTATCTCAGAACCACAAACCAGTCCAAGTGGAAGCCTCTGCCTTCCTTGGGTGAAAGCAAGGTGGATGCACAGATGTTTTTTGTTGCAAGCACCCACTTTTTGTAACTGCTTCAGCACTGAGATGGTCAACACCAAACTGGGCCTTGAAGGAGGCCAGTGTACCACTGGCAGGATAGAGTCCTCCAAGACTTGCTTTCTCCTTCTCCCTCAACCCTGGCACTCAACCTGTCACCCTCTGAAGGGGTCAGGACCACACTGCAGGATTGGAGTACTGAACTGGGCCCATCATTGCAGGGTGCAGCAGTGGGGAAAGAGTAGCATGGGGATGAGATGTGGCCAGTCAGTCCTTGTGGATAGCACTATCTTTGTATCTTACAGGACAAGTGCTGGATGCAAAGGGACAGGTGGCCACATCAGACAGCCAAGAACACTTCACAGGGTGATGATTCAAGCATCCTGTATTTTTGTCTTGCCTGAGATATAGGTGAAGGTTCCTCAGTTCACTTTTCAACAGAGAATCACCAAGTGCCAAATTTATACAGAATACCCAGGTAAAACCCATGCACTCAGCCTGTCACCTTGAACCCCTTAAGAATTACTTAGGCAAATGCATCTACCTCCCATGCCCTCGAGGCCTTCTGGCCTTGATTGCAAGGGGAATAACAAGGTGGTTCACATGCAGCAGCCTGAGTCAACAGTAGGTTGCAAAAGCTCTGGTCACTGGGCTGGGGACCAGAGGACATGAACCTCAGGGAGAGATGGGCATGCAAGGGTGAACCTTGGTCCATCAGAGTAGAACAAGAAGCTGGCAGTAAGGAGGATCCATTAAATATTTTTAAGCAGAGAAGTTGAAAGATTGGAACCATGATTGAGCTTGCTCTGGCAAAGTTGTGCACAGAGCCAAGTGGTTCCAGTTCACTCAGACAAGGCTGCAGGAAAGAGGAGTGCAAGGGTTCCAGGTACACAGACTCAAGAAAACATAAGGCTCACAGGACATGTGCCTCTGAGCAGGGTTCCTGGTAATGTGCTGGAGACACCTTGGAGCATGTTTGCACATGGGAATTCTGATTTTACTTGTGAAAGATCAGACCATCATACTGTACCAGCCTGGGAAACTGAAAGGTGTTTCACTGGTAAGATTGAGGGTGCCTCTCTGTGTCCTGTACCTTGAGGTATAAAAGATCCAAGACCCTTCCATGAATAAATGACAAGCTTAATCATGAAAGGGCAGGTGATATTTCCAGGGAAAATGCTCCTGGAGTCACATACACTCCTAGGAAATTACACAATAACATCAAGTCATTAAGAGCCCTTCTTATGTTCACTTAGGGTAATGGGAAGGATAGGAAGGTGGAGGAAAAACCAGGAAGAACCTAGCTCCACAGCAGCTTCAGAGAAAACCCATTGGAGCCCAAGATGGTTGGCAGCAGAGGAATCAGAAAGCAGAATCCAGAAACATCATGAAGAGGGCACTGGGTAAGAGTATGAGCCGTATAGCACTAAAATCTGGCTTAGGGTTCACATCAGCAAGACAGACCACAGGAACTGATTTTGATACAGGGAGTGTCTGACTGCTGAAGGGAAATTAGAGACTAGAATTTAAGGAGGAGCCTCTAGGGGGATATCTGCATAAAAGTATTTGGAGAATTGGAGGAAATACCTGTTAGTCAAATAGACATGGAACTTAGAAATTTTCTGAAAATATTAAAAATGCTACCACATAAATATAGTTTGTATTGGTTTCTTGCCTGGAGAAACTGGCCTGTTTCCACTCAATACCCAGGCTTTCTCAGTCCACTGCTCCAGGTCTCCTCCACTGTGTGGGGTTCTGGACAATGTATAGCCCTAGGATCACAGTGTCTGTGCATCCCCCATGCCATGCTCAGTCCTCCTTTTGGAATGAAAGCACATGCTCACTATTTCTGCTTCCATTCCAGCTAGAGAGCACCTGCCAGCCAAGACTGAGGAAACTAGGAAGAGTTTTCCAGAAATAATGGGGCCTAGCTCGAACTCTTCTCATTTTCCTTCATCCCTTCTGGCACACAGCATTGTGCTTGGAACCAGGGCAGACATCTTGC
This sequence comes from Sciurus carolinensis, assembly GCF_902686445.1. Classification (NCBI taxonomy): domain Eukaryota; kingdom Metazoa; phylum Chordata; class Mammalia; order Rodentia; family Sciuridae; genus Sciurus; species Sciurus carolinensis. The sequence goes on from NC_062224.1 coordinate 34,521,019, forward strand.
CACCCTAGAAGGTTTGAGATAATTTTAGAGGCAGTGTCCCAGGCAGACATAAGCCTCTGAGCCTATGCCAGAGGTCCCCTGCCCCGCTGTGTGCATGCAGACCACTGCAAGGCAGATCTCCAGTGATAAGCCAGATAGACACATTCCTAACTCAAGTACTCTGCCTCTCTGGGGGGGTCCCAGGGGGTAGCTTCTAGTTTCCTGCCTCTTTATAAAGCACACGGTGGCCCAAAGCACAATGACCACTTATTTTGTTCACAAATGCACTATCTCAACAGGCCTCAGTGGGGGTGGTTTCTCTGCTCCAAGTGGCACCAGCTAATAAAGCAGTACAGGACACCAACAAACACTTTTGGTATATCCACTAGCAAAATTGAGGCTTGGGGCAGAGGCCTCTATTCCTGCCTGTGTGGTTGTCCTCCAGCTGCCTGACCTGCCTCACAACATGCAGGTTGCTTTCCAAGAGCAGGAACAGCATGAGAACAGGGGCATGTTAGCGACATCATTCTGTTTCAGCCTTTGTGACTTCATGCCATGACTGCACCATGACCTGTCAGCCAAGATGGGAATGACACTCACCCAGGTTCCAGGAGAGCAGTTCTAGGAGTCTAGTTGGGGAGTGGCTGCAGCCTCTTGGAAGATGCAGACCCCCTGCAAGCTGTGAGGCCTATGGTGCTACACTGTAGAGACAGGTGCACTTTCTTGCAGAAAGGGGAACAAATCAAAACCAGAACACTGGCTTATTGCAGAAATCCTTTCATGGTTTTCAGATAGGGAGGTCACAGTGGACACCATGGTCTGCTGCCTCCCAACCCTTGTCCTAACTCTCAAGCAGGTAAAGGCCTCCTCTTTGGCATAGCTGTAGGGAACTGGTATATTTTACCTGTCCCTGAGCAGGAAAGGAAGCTCTGCTCTGTAGGTATGATCAAGGGCCTGTGTGTGCATGGGTGTTGGGGGTTGAGGCTCTTTGGTGGAAAGGAAGGTTGACATATGGCACAGTGACACCTCACCGGAGATCAAAATACCATCCTTCAATCCTGGAGCCACAATTGCCAGGGGATACTTCTCTTTGGATAGAGTCTCTGTGTTTGTCCAGGTATGTTGGAAGATCTAAAGGGACAATAGCCAGTTTCCTCTTGATCCCATTCCCACCCAGACCCTGCTCTGCATCCCCAGCCCCCTGCCTCTGGGGGGTCCCAGGGAAGACCATGTGTGTGAGAGGAGAAGGCAAGCTCCCTCTCTCCTCTTTCTGCTTCCTCCATTGTCCTTGGAAAAGTCTATGTCTCATTGTGTGACAGGCAGCTTCAGCATGGCTTTGAGGTCCCCATTTCCCTGGTGTCCACACCACTGGATACCCTTTCCCTGTGGTGGGAACTAGACATAAGCTGATGAAGAGAATGTGACAAGAATGATGGGATGCTACTTCCAGCCCATCATTGTGCAAGTTCTGAACATGGGATTGTCTTCTAATTAGGGTATGCTCTGGAGCTCCTTGGCAAACACAGACAGCATCAGAAGAACACATAGCAGAGAGGCAGCATTCTGAGGCCCATCTTCCTCACTGTGGGGTAAAGAAAGTCCTGGATTGAATGTTTGAGAAACAAATGTCTTGTCTTGTCATGCCATGGAGAATACTTTGGCTGAGACTGGTCAGGGAAACCCAATGCCTTGATTTGAAGTGCATTTTCCTTTGGCTAGGTGATATGTGCTGGGTAAGTCCAGTTTTCATCATTGACCAAAATACAATGTGGCTGTGTCCATAGCTTTGGGTTAGAGTTGAGGTGCAGCATCATTGCAGAAAGGCTTAGTAGAGAAAAGCTTCTCAGTTCATGATAGACAGGAAGCATAGAGGGGGAGGGGATGTGATTGTGTGATTGAGGAGCCAGAGACAAGATCTATAATCCCCAAGACATGCCCAATGGCCTACTTCCTTTAGCCATGCCCCACCTGCCTATAGTTAGCTCCCATTTAACCCATTAAAATTAGGATGTACTGATTAGTTTACACTCTCCTAATTACTCATTACACATCCTGCATTAACACAGGAGCTGTGGGGGGACACCTTATATTCAAACCAAACCATATCAAGCTTGATGTTTGTCCCAGTGTGGCGACTAATTTACTGGGCCTTGTCTCTAAAGTATGGTGAACATGGGGCACACCCATGCCTATTCCAAGTCTCTGTCCAGGCTCTTCCCATTTAGCCCCATAATTCACCCTCACTGAATCCTGTTTTCCCTGCCTCTCCCTATATAAAATGAGAGGTACACTGTATGGCTGGTTTTTCAACAGTGTTTACAGCAGGAGGAAGCCCTATGTACAAATAATTAACCCTTGTTATTTGTGGATACTGTATTTGTGAATTTGCCTAGGTGCTAAAATTAATTTGTAACTCCTAAATCAATAATTTCTGGGAAACATCTGAGTGGCTGGATGTGCTTTTTCCCAACTGAGGTCTGTCTTTCTCTTGGGCTCCATGCAATGATGGTCAGGGCAGGGCCGGGGTGGGGGAAGAAGCTGCGGGTGGTGGAATGTACAGGAAGCTCTGCTCTGGAGCCAGCTGAATGAGTTTGAATCCCAATCCCAGCACCTGTTTATGGGGTGACCTCAGTCAAGTCACTAAACATGTCTGATCCTCATTTTCTTATTTATAACATTGAAACAATAGAAAATACCAGAGAGTGAATTTAGGTGGGAAAAAAACAAAACAAAACAAAACAAAAACTTCACTCATTTTCTCCTACAGTGCTCTCACAACATGATTGTGTTTGATTGTTTTTCTTCCCATCAGGCCAGCAATACTGCAGCAGTGGACACCAATTGGGTGTCCTCTGATTCAACTCTGCTCTGACACTACCTGCCTGGAGACAGCATTAGTGACCACAGGTTGAGGGAGCAGTTCCCAAGATCACCATGCCTTTCAGATGCCAGTCACAAGCCCCAGGTTGTTTTACCTGTGCTTCTGACCAATGAGCTATAAAACAGGTTCCCACACACACCTCCTCAGGTTCAATTAATTTTCTAGAGCAGCTGACAGAACGCAGGGAAACACTTGATTACATTTACTGGTTTATTAGAAAAGATACTACAAGAATACCATCAAACTCTGTTTAAAGAGGTGCATTTTTCAAGAAGCTTCTTTGGGGAAATCTCAGCAGAATCTAAAGGACCCATTTTTATTGATGTGGTCAGAATATCAGATTCAGAAACACCTTTATATTTGACTTCCTTTTCTATTATTTACTGGAACAAAATGTGACCACGTGAGTCTCAAACACTAGTTGTTCATGTGTGCACACCTGTGTCTGGTGTGTGTTTTTGATGTGTGCACATAAGCTGGAGGTGAGGTATTATGCCAGGAGAAGGAAGGCAAGCAGCAAAGTAGCAGAGTTTAAAGACAGAAGAGAGCTGTGAACTTCCTCAGTGAGGCAGCTTCCAGCTGTGTACAATTTAAAAGCTGATGTCAAATCCTTTCCCCTCTTAGCATTGGCACTACATTGCACCACCTCCCAGATGATACTCCAGTCTGATCAAAAGAAGAAAGCTGCCTCCCAATTCCACATACCCTCCCTCCTTTTTCCTCCCTCCCTTCCTTTATATAAGGTTCTGCTTTCTTCCACTGTCCTTCCCCTCTCCTGCCCAGGCTGTGACTGGATTTCTTTGTGGATAACTGCTCCTGATTTAAAGCCGGCTCATGTCACAAGTCCCTGGCCCATGCCCTACGCAGATACTGTTTTCTTTGCAGAGAAGGAGAACCTAGTGCTCTCATGGGCCAGGAGGAGCCCTGAGATTCCTTGATCCCCTTCCCCATCACCAAAAGTTAAACACACAAAGTGGATGACATAGGAAATTACTGCATCCTGTCCTTGAATAAAAGTGTTGTAGCCAGAGAGAGGCCTGAGGGGGCAACCTTCATAGGATACCACTGATGAGAGCATGGGGACCTTGTGTGTCCTGCTGGGACAGTCACGGGCTGTAGGATGCTGTGAAATGCTCTTATAGCTATAGTCACCTCCAATCTTCATGACAATGTTACCTCCAGCAGGCCAGAAAAAGGACTGGTGGGAGGACACCTGCTTCAGCATCACAGCATGAAAGGGACTCCAAGGGCTTCATATTCTGACATCCAACATCTCACTCAGGACAGATTGGCCCTGAGAAGGGCTGAGGTTTAGAGGCTGCATTGAGAGTGGAATTAGGCAATGTTGCTCTCCTGCTAGTTGTTCATTTACTTATTTGTGACAGAAAATCATTGTCTGCCTTCTAGGTGCTAAGAACTTTCCTCAGTGCTGGGGACCCTGAACTCCCAACTAACTCAACCACCCAAGCATTGCCAAATGGCCTTGGGGAAAGTAATTCATGTTTAGGACAAGAGAGACACTATACTATGTGATGTCCTGACTGGCTGCTTGGAAAGCCCCTGACCCAAATCCCCCTCTCACTTGCAGCAACCTTGAGGATCAGGAGAGATGCTGGGACTGCTGGAATCTTGGATGTAGCCATTCATTTCCACTGGCCAGTGAGAGACTGAGGAGAGTGTCCCAGAGTTTCCACACTTGGACCAAAGGTACTCAACTTCCAAATATTTTATTGGTTAACAATTTGGAAGACTTTGTTGTGCAAAGAGTATTATGGTTAAGCAAAATAAAAAAAAATTGAAAACACATTATCCTACTGAATCAGCCTCAAATTTGGAAGGAGACTGAGTGTGACTTTCTAACCCTGTATCAGTATAACCTATGGAAAAGTGCTTCACTTATAACTGCCTCACACAATTTATTTGGGATTAGGAATAATCATAATAATTGAGAGTATCTATGTAGTTATCTCTACATATTAATAATAATTTTATACAATAAGTTAATAAATATGCATTTCTTCTTTTCTATCACAGCAACAATAGTCAAACTCTATTCAACTTTTGGAAGAAGCAAGAGCATAAACAACTTCTAAATGGATAGTTTCTGTCTAATGGTAGAGTAGGTTTCAGGGACATATTTTTCCTGTAGCACAGTCTCATTAAACAAACAGAGGAGCCCTTAAACTTTGGGTCTTTAACTTATCAATAATTAAATGGAATCATGGAATAATTATTGCAGTGTTTCCCCACTTCTCCTTTTTTTTTTCCACATGGGCACTTTGACATTTTGTGCTGCAGAGTGCCTGACAAATATGTCTACCACAGGAATAAACTGCCTTTCCAACACAAAGGGGAGCCCAGCAGTGCCTGCTCTTGTAAGAAGACATAAAATATATGTCTTGATTAAAATAAAATGTCAACAAGTGGAAATATTGGACTTTCCTCTTGACTGCAGCCAGCCACCCTAAAGCAAGGGTTGAGATCATAAGAAATTAAAAGTAGTGTGCACAAAGTCCCTGAACTCAACATCGCTTTATAATACCAAGTTCTGTTGGGGTATTATCTTCAGAAGAAACACTTCTCTGATGCATGCATCCAAATTCAATGGCTGTTCATTTTCTCCTTTTCTTTGTATTTTTGTTTTGTAGTATCAAAATTATGAACCTATACACAGAGAAGATTCAGGTTATATGCTTATATTTAAGGCATGAAGAATCACTAACAACCTCTATTCATAATCCTGTTTAAGAACATCACTAGTATTTTGTGATCAAATTACCCTTCTTTATTCCCAGAGTAAATAATAGTCAAATTTTTGTGCTCACTTCTTCCTTGCCTTTTATTATACCTTTATTTCAAGGGCACGAATATTTAGAAAGTTTAGCTTTAGTGTATTCTTGAACCTTTTTGAATAGTATGATTCTGCTTTTGTCCACAGCTATTTTTATTCCATGTTTCATAAATGTATTTTTAGAAAAATATATTAGTGTAACTTAATTGTAATTAATTTTAACTATACAGTAATAGTTTGTAGAATTAAGGGACCACAATTCATCCACTTTGTATTGAACAGCATTGACTCCTGTTGTGGTTTATTTGTTTTGTGTTAGGAACATTTTGGAGCATGGTCTCTGGTGCTCCAGTGCTCATTTTTTCTAGAGTGTAATTCCTCTGAGTGGAATCACAGATGCGTATGGCATGGGCATCTTCAACTTTACTAACTAATGTCAAGTTGCTTTCTAAAATGGTTATACTCTGATAGCACTGCCTTAGAACTCCATTGCTCCATAACTGTACTGATGTTAGGTATTCTTTAACTTTAAAAAAAATTTCCCTCTATACAGTTGCAGTTTGCATATACATTTCTTGTCTTACTATTAAGGTTAAGCATCTTTTCATGCAATTGGCTATGTGCTTTCATTTCTGGAAAATGGTCATATCTTTTGTCTACTTTTCTATTTGTTGTCTCTTCATTCATATGCTGGATGCCAATTTTGTTAATTCTCTTGGGTTTAGGCTTGGTTTTTGATATCAATAGATTGTTTAATGAAGAAGATGTCTTAGATAAGTTTCAAAATGCTCACTGCTATTTTGTGGTTTTTCTCTTTATACATATGTGCCAGAATGCATATGTTAAATTATGAAGGAATTTTTCATATAAAAATCTAAACCGTTTGCTTTTTCAACTTAATTCTCTATTCCACCTGAAATTAATTTCGTGCAAAATGTGAAGCAGGAGACATGTTATTCTCCAAATGAATAACAGGTGTTCCACCACCATTTTTTAATAGTCCATCCATTCTCTCCCCCTGATCTGTGGTATTACCTCTTCTTTTTTTTTTTTTTTGTATTCCATTTGGTTTAAAGAATTCTTCCTCCTTCATTCCTGGGTACAGAGGATGAAGTTGATCATCACACATAGCTCAGATGATGGTAATTATTATTGGTTCCTGGAAGCTTCTTATTGCTTACTTCTCCTTCCTTTCTCCCTTTTTCCCTTTCTTCCCTCTTTCCCTTTTGCTTTTTTTGCCCACTCCCATTTGCCTATTTCCCATGGACAATCTTTCTGAAACATGTAAAATGTATCTTTTTGCTTTTGTTTGTGTGTGTTCTTTATACACATGTGTACACACAGGTTTTTTGAGCTATAGTTTACATATAATAAAATTCACTCAATCTAAGTGTATAGTTTTAAAATGAGTTTTGACAAATATATAAAATAATGTAATTACCAATATTATCAAGAGAGAGGATATTTCCAAGAAGTTCCCCCACAGGCCTTTGTGTTCAATGTCTTACCTCTGCTCTTAGGCTCTGGGAAAAAAACAAAAACAAGAACAAAATAAAACCTTATCAGATTTATCACTCTATATTTTCCCTTTGCTGAAAATCAAAATAATTGTAATCATCTTACAGTCTCACATCTCCCACTTTCTCACTTGGCACAACACTCCTGAGATATGACCATGTTGCCATCTAGATCAGCAGTTCATTCATTTTCATTGCTGAGTGGAATTTCATTGTGTGAATACAGTACTATACATTTATTCATTCAGGGATTTGATGGATAAATGAGTTGTTTCCCAGTTGGGTTTGGGGGAGATAATAGTGAGTAAAACTGCTAGGAACATTATATATAAAACTTAATGTGGAAATATTTCAAAGGTGTTTTTGGCCATTCCTTAAAAGGGGCAATTTTAGGTTGTATAAAATGAGTAAATTTAATTTAATTGTATTCAAAACTGTCAACCAGTTTTTTGAGTTAATTGTATAATGTGTACCCAAGAATGAGTATTACAGCTTTTCTTTATAATAACCAATGAAAATATTGTCAGTGTTTAATTTTTTTTTTCTGTTCTAGTGACTGTGTTGCAGTATCTTATGTGTTTTAATTTGCACTTCCCTAATGGTTATACTGTTGACCATTTTTTACCAGGGCTTTTGGCTGTTCTTCAAACTGTAAGGTATTTTATTCCTTTGCTTTGCCATTTTGTTGCTTACTGGTTGCTTAATAAATTGTAATGTTTGTGTATTGAATTGTAATACTCATATATATTCTGGAAATAGTTTTTTACTGGATACATGTTTTGTAAATATTTTATCCTGGGATATGATTTGCCTTTCTAATTTTAACAGTTTTTCAAAAGGTACCATTAAAATATTGTGATTCATCACATCTAAATATCGAGGATTTTATGGTATGAGTTCAAGTTTGATACTCATTTGTTGTATGAATATCTACTTGTTTCAGCTCCATTTGTTGAAAAGATCATCTCCCCCTCACCACTGAATTGCTTTAGTTTCTTTGTTGAAAAGTAATTGACCATATATGCATGAATCTATTTCTGCTTACTGTGTCCTGTTTTATTGATGTATATGTCCATTCTGTTTGAATGAATGAACTGCTTGATTACTATAGCTTTAGTGTAAGTCTGGAAGTCAGAGGAAGTCTTCCAGTTGTTTTCTCCTTTTCAAAAAACTTAAACTGTTCCAGGTCCTCGACATTTCATTTAAATAAAATCTAGAAATTTTTTGAGAAAAAATAACTTGCTTGAATTTTAACATTATTGAGATTTTTCATGAATATCTCTCCACTTACTCAGGTTTTACTTCTTTATTATTATTATTTTCTTAGTCACATTTTTTAATCTTCATTCAATTTACTTCTCCATTCTCAAATTGTTGCTAATATACAAAGTTGCCATTGATTTATTTTTGTGTATTGATCTTGTTTCTTACCACCTTGCTAACCACTTCCTGAGACTTCTGCCATTAATGAAAAAAAATGCATTTCTGTTTATTTTCCCCCAATTTTCTTTCTTTCTTTCTTTCTAATTTTGTTTTCTCACACTGGCTACATACAATATTAAATACAAGTGGTCAGGATGGACATTCTTGCATTATTAATAGAATTAACATATTCTTTCTTTGATTTTATATATTGACAAAATTTGTTTATTCACTTTTTTTTTTCCTGTAGGGTTTTTGTTTTGTATTTGTCTTATTTGTCTTTTTTTTTTTTTTTTTTTTTGGAAAAGGAGCTTGAACCCAGTAGCAAGTGATTTGCTGTTGAGTTACATCTCAACTCATTCATTCACCTGTTGATTAACTGCTATGAAAGAGTCTACTATAAATATTCAAAAAAAACTGACCAATAGGATTAGTACGTTTTCAAGCCCTAATTAGCATAAATTTTGACCAATCGCGGTTAGTACTTGTTTCAAACCCTAATTAGCATACGTTTCGACCAATAGCAGTGAGGCAAGTGGTATATAAACCTCCAGCGAGAACTCTGCATGGGAAAGCCGCCGTCACTTCCACCATTGCAGCTAAGAGTTCGGAAGAAGTTCTCGAAACCGAAGGCTAAAAGGAAGCAATGAGGGAGTTCGCGAGACAGGAGGCCGGAAGGAACTCATGGACGTTGAGCCGGCGGGGGAACGTTAGGAGCTGCAACACTTTTGCCTATAGAGTTCTGTAGCTTGTGCAGACCCTCACCTGCATGCAGAAGCCACAATTGAGGTTTCATCACAGAATTCTGGTTTCAAAGGTATGTGTTAAATAATTATTTAGATATTTCGTAGAATATTTTCTGGTTGGGATTTTCCTAATGGTCTTCTCCTACTTGTACTGGGTTGATGGCTGGAGGGGAAGATCCAGAAATTAATTGCCAGTTTCACCATGACATAGCGAGAATTCTTACAATGTGGATTATTGGTGTTGCCCTTAATCACTTGGTAGATGGATTTTCTGTCAGGCTTAGCATTTTTTTTTTTAATAACAAATTTCCCTTGCATAGTTAAAAGATGATTGAAAATTGATTTATGTTCCTCCTTTTAGAAACACAGCTTTCATTTGACACAAATTCTTATAATGTTAATTTTGAATAGGAGGAGATTGCATTGAGATGGATTTACATAAAACTAGCCAAAATTGACAAAATATTTGAATTTCTGACCAAGTTAAAATTTCACTTTTTATTATTGGAAGTGTAAAAATAACTTGAGGGCTGGGGATATAGCTCAGTTGGTAGAGTGCTTGCCTCCCAAGCACAAGGCCGTGGGTTCAACTCCCAGTACTGCAAAATATATAAATAAATAAAAAAAAATCAACTTGAAAATTTCTGCTAAGAATTAGGAACCTTATACTCCAAAATACATCAGATTTTTACCAGTGCAACACAAGGGCTAATGTAAAGTGTTTATTCAACTATTTGAAAACCTTACCTTGCTTGAATCACACATACATATATTGGATTCAAAACCTGAGTGAATTAGTTTACCTTTTATTTCTTCTTACCCACATGCTTGTTATATACAGGAAATAATAGGGACTAGGGAAACATCCAAATGGTGATAAAACAGATAAGGAGGTTAAAAGAAGTGATAGTATGATGGTGATGAATTACTTGCATAAAAGTAGTAGTTGATAGCTGGAACTCCCATCAAGTGCTCTGAACACAAATGTTAATGGTAAATTCACAAGTGAAGAGGACATGTCCACTGGGTTGATTTGAAATATGTCAGCAAAGTATTTTATCTCCATTGGTCCTGTCCTGCTGTTTAACTCATTCAAATTCCTCTTTGGTTTGTACCCATGAGAAAGCAGAGGGTCCACTTGAACAATGGATCCAATATTTTAGGTACATCCCTGGAAATTGGTTTTATTGAGTCATTCAAGGGGAAAATTCTTTAGAGGAATATTTTCATTCTCTGTAGGATGATGTAGCACATAAAATTACATCTCTCTGATGTAGTGTTTAATCAAATTCAGCACATAAAGTGTTCTCCCTCAATAGGACAACAAAGTCCACTTAAAGTACAGATAAAAATTATACTGACTTTAGTTATTTCAGAATGACTTATCTTCAATCTGACACAAGAATAGATACACTTTCATTCAACACAATTTATTGAATATTTATTTTTTAATGCTAAGGATACAGTCATGAGAAAAGCAGGCAGGAATCCTTTCTCTCAGAAACTTATGTTTCAGGTTGGTGGAATGCGTGTGAAAAAAAGAATTGAGAAGTAAATACATTCATAAAATACCAGATGGTAAAAAGTGTAATGCAGAAAAAAAAAAAATAAGACAGTAAGGGCTTAAGGAACATAGAGGAGAAAGATGCAACTTTATATAGAGGAGTCAGGGAAGGCCTTGCTGAGAATCTGACATTTGAGCTGTATTCAAAGGAGGTGAGGAGGTGAGCCACAGAGATTCATGGGAAAAGACTTTCCCGACAAAGAATGCAGGAAGTGCAAAGGCCCAGAGGCAGAAGCATATCTGGCAGGTTTCAGGAATAGCAGGGGGGTCTCCTTTGGCTGAGGAGGTGTGAACAGGGAATAAGAGAGATAAAGTTAGGTGGAGAAGGCAGGCCATGTAGGACTTTGTAAGAACTGAGGAGGGTTTCTAGCAAAAGTGTAACATTTAAAGCCAGTTCTCAAAGATTGCCCTGGCTCTTCTTTAGGATTATAATTAAGAGCCCATTGCAGTGATTATACACCCTGAAGAGGGAAAGTAATCAACCCCAAAGCTATTAGAGATAATAGAACAGTGAAGAAACACTGCTGGTTAAAAGATAGGATAACAGAAATCGGTCTGATACTTAAATACCTTTACTAGGCAGCTAAAAATATATTAATGAAAGACTTCTGTCGCGTTCCTTCTGCCCGCAGAGAGAAACATGACACCTCAGTTGTTCATCAGAGCTCTTTATCCTCAGATGATGATGATCATGAATGAATTTACAAGGCAGTTACAGTCATATTTATATGAATCATGAGACAATCAGGTTACAGAGTACAATAGTAAGATTACAGTATTACATATCAAAAGGTACATAGTGGGCACAGATACAAGAAGGTACAGAAGAACAATCAGTTATAGAATATGCGGGGAGAGCAAGATTACAATATAATACAATCAGAGCAACTAAAGAGCGCGTGCAAGCATGAGTCACTTTTGTCTAATCAAAGCAGTTCTTCTTGGCCCTGGCTCAATGCCGGGGCCACTTTCTTAGATAGCATCCGCTGCTGGCTTAGTGCCGGGGCCAGTTCTTACGGCAGTATCAGTCATATGTTGCAAACCAGGCTGCCCCGGCTTAGTGCCAGTCCTTAATGTTGCAGTCTGTGTTGCCCCGGCTCAATGCCAGGGTACAGTCCTTGTTGCAATCTGTGTTGCCCCGGCTCAATGCCAGGGTACAGTCCTTGATGCAATCTATGTTGCCCCGGCTTAATGCCAGGGTACAGTCCTTGATCAGTGTTAGCCAACTGGCTCAGCGCCGGGGCTCCTTCTACAAGCAATGTCAGCTGTCTGTAGCAATTCTTTGTCTCAGCATCAGGGCTACACTGATGTCCTGCATCAGGGCCACACTGAAATCCTCAAGCCAGGCTAGGCTAGGATGGGGTCTGCAGCCCCCAACAACTTCCAATTAATGATCAACACAATTGAATTATTGTTAATTAAGTTTGTATATGGGTATGTATCTCTATAAAATTCCACAAATGTTTAATGATGAAAAAAATAGAGAAATAGGTCTTACTCCTGGGTTGGAAGAACAAATGGAAGAGGCAACTTTTGATGGTTTAATTTATGATTGTAGTATGACTTCAGCTGAAATTCCAACAATGATCTTTACATTTTATAGAATTCACAATGATTGTTTCTGCAGCATACATGGTAAGATAGATAAGAATACTACAGGGTCAATGAAGAAATAATAATTAGTTCACAAAATTGATTGTTCTAAAAAATGATAACCTATCTGGTCTAACACTGCATTAGAAGAAGAAATAAAGACCATTAAATAATAGAGAATGTACATTAATAATTTTAGATACATATGAAGATACAATATATTGCAGAATAATGAAATTATACACAACAAAATTTTCTTGTATATTCTGCTAGAATTAGCTTTATTTCAATAAGGTAAAACAAATTTTACCTCAATCAATTGTAATAAAAAATCAATTCATATACACAAAGAGGTTGATTATTTAATAAAATAGGAAAGTAGTTTAGATTATTGAAGTTATGAAGGAAAGATAGGCAAAAGTGTCTAAAGAAAATTCAAATATCTGTAAAATTACAATAAAATATGATTAAAATAATAGCAAAATAAGCAAAATATTTTAAATTATTGCACGAGGTCCAGTCACCAGATGGACAATATTATTAAGTATTCTTTGGACTTTCTGCTGTTTTTCAAATTAAATGTAGAAGATGTAGACTTAATATATAAAATATACAGAAAACTTATAAAATTTCTAAAATTGTCACCAAATCTCCAATAGGCACATAGGCATACACATGCACTTGCACACATACCTACTGAGAAGTTACTTACACCAAGGAAAAAACCTCTAACATTGTTTATAAAGAAAGACACAGAAATTTGTTGTGTGGTCAGTTACATATCTGGGAATAAGCTCACATCCAGGGGAAGCTGATGAATCTTAAAGAAATGTGCCTCCTGCAAAACTGACACTATTGATGGATTCAGTCCTCCACTAGGGCAATGTTTTAGTCAGTTTTAAAATATTTTTAGCTTTCTCCTAGGAAACCCATTTGTGGATATGTTTCCATTAGAAAAACAATTTGAAAGAAGATAAATGTTCCATGCATGAAGGTGCATAATAGAAAGTAACCAGAAACCAAATAAATCTTTTATAATTGGAGAAAAATTAAGTAACCTGTAGCTTAGTAATTCGATGCATAAGCCAGATTCATGTTTACTGTGAATCTAAGGTAGGAAACTAAATATTCACTGCATAAGATTTATAAGGAAAAAGAGCAAAATTTTCACCATGATCCAGATAGAGGAAAATGTTTTCCTATGGTTAAAGGTAGAAGATGCAACTGAAAAATGTAGTTGAGTGTAGGTGAAGGAATTTGAGTATTAATTGGTGTCAAATTTCAAAAGCCATGAAAGAATAAATGTGAGCATGTAGCTCTATTAAGGAATTAGTTGGAAATGTTTGGGTGTTACAAGAAATGGCTCAAATGACCATTTCCTTATGTTCTGACTTCCTTAAACAGCACTGCTCATTTCATTTGAGAACTGGGGTGAGCATGAGCACCTTCTGTTGAGATACTTTTTTTGTGGTTGCTTGAGGAGGAGAGGAAGCTGACCCATCTTGTGGTGCTGCATGAGAAGCACCTGGGTTGCAAGACTCCAGGTCTTGGGGGAGCTGTCAAGCTGAATGGATCCCAGCAGGTGTTGCCGTCTGAAGGCACATCATTGGTCAGTATTTAGGAGCTCAGGTAGACAATACTGGAATGGAGGAGGATGCAGCCTGTTGAAAGACAAGAGTTCCCTGGATTCTGTTTGACTTTGTTTTATTTTGGTACAGGGTGCTGTACCAATGAGGCACATCTTAAGTCCTTTTTTAATATTTTATTTAGAGACAGGGTCTTGCTGAGTTGTTTATTGCCTCTCTACGTTGTTGAGGCTAGCTTTGAACTCAATTCTCCAGCCTCTGTCTCCTGAGCTGCTGGGACTACAGGCGTGCATCACTGTGCCTGTCTGGAGTTTTTGAACACAGTCACATGACCTAGGATTTGGAGACATGGTTTGAGTTTTGTGATATTGGAGTGCTTGGCAAAGGACAAGGAAATGAGTTATATGGATCCAGTTGCCCTAATGAGGTTTTGACAGACAAAGCTGAAGACACCAGGATTCTAGGACCCCATTCAGGATTCCAGTGGGCCCCTCATTCTGGCATAATCTATCTGAGATGGGAAGGGCTGAGGTCATTGTGGGCCTACTATGGACAGTTCTACTTCTGAGTTGTAGGCAAAAACTCATGTTTGAGTCAGGTTGGGCTGCAGCAGGACAGGTCAGGCTCTAGGACAGGGACTTTGAAAAAGCAATATAAGGTAATGGGAATCTTGGCCCAACCTAGAACATGTCCAGGATAGCTGGGTCTTCCCTGGTCATCTCCTTGGCCCCCAGAATTCTGAGTGTGTAGGGCAGGTCCTAACCTGCAGTTTGGGGTCACTTCCATATTCATTCTGGCACCTTCTGTGATCCTGTTGGGCAGCACTCTCATTGAGGAGCCTGACACAGGTAGGATGCCAGAGGGCATGGACTGTCATTCTGGGAATAACTCCCAGAGCATGTTGGTACCACTGTGAAGACAGGAGAAGGGAACCAGAAACATGTGGACTCTCCTTTGAGATCAATTGCTTAAATGAAGGTGCCTGCAAGGCCCTCCTCACTCCATTAAAATATCTTTGTCTACACCCCTCCCTCTTTCCTCAACACTTCTCCTAGACTTCCACCTTTTTCTTCTTCTTCTTTTTTTTCTTTGTTTAAATTTCATGGGAACAGACCACCTTCTTCTCCAGGAAAAATAACCCAACTGTTTGGGATTCCCTTCCTCCTGGCCTACTCCAGGACTTACAGAACTTTCCCTTTTCTTCTTGCTGGCTTCTTGTGTTTTGCCTTAAAACACACTGAGGGCTTTCTTGCCTCTAACAGCAAGAGCAGCATCACCTTCTCTTCACTTTCTAGCTCCTCAAACTAGGTTTTCCTAAAGACTTAAGTAATGAGCTACTTCTAAAAGTATTTTCATTTGCTTATACATAAAATAATAACAAACTTTTGAAATGAAAAATCAATCTAACAACTAATTTTATGTTTGTGTAATTATCATACCATTCATGTCCCTTAAAAATAGTTCTACTGAGGTGAAATCAGAATAATCTGCATGTGTTTAAAGTGCATAGTTTGATACATTTTGACCCATGTACACACCCACCAATCCATCACTACCATCAAGGTAATGAACATATCAATCACCTCTCACTCCCAAAGGTTCCCCTCTGTAATTTCTGTCTCCCACCCCTTACTGTGTGATCTGTGTTTCTGGCCCTGTCCATGTTCTCCAGCCACTTATCTGTTCTCTCTCACTCCACATTCATTTTGAATTATCTGGAATTTTATGTATATGGATCACACAGTATTGGATGTGGGGAGGGGTGGGATTTTTCATTCAGTGTAATTATTTTGAGATTCATCCATGTTTTCCACTGTATTGAGAAGTCATTCATTTTTATAAAACTCAGCTTTTTAAAGGTACAGTTTAAATTTCACCTGTTGTAAGTGTGCAGTTCACTTATTTATAATAAACTGTGCAACCATCAACACAGTGCAGTGTCAGGACTGTTCTGCCACCCCCAAAAGACCTTTTGTGGCCATTCTCCATCACTGTTTCTCTGTCTAGATGCAGCCAATTGTCACCTGTCACTACAGGTTTGGCTCCTTTGTACATTTCTAGTAAAGGGAATAAGCAAGGTGTGGTCTCTACATCTGATGTCTTCCATTCAGCATAATGTTCTTGAATTCATACAGGTTGTAGTGTGCACCAGGCCTTCATTCTTTCTTGTTGCTGAGTATGAATTTATTCTATGGACATACTGCCCATCTGTATATTCACTCACTGATGGACATCTGGGCTGTTTCCAGGTCTGGAATATTTCAAATAAGGTTGCCATAAACCTTCATGTATAAGTCTTTCAATGGACAAATCTTTTGTTTTCTTGGAATAACCAGATTATAAAATAGGTTATGTTTAACTTTTCAGAAAATGTCAAACTCTTCCAAGGCCAGCATGGTGGATACTGTATGCTATTTTATATTCCTACACACTGACACTTAGTATGAGTGATTGTTTTAATTGTTGCCGTGTAATAGGTGTTTTGTGATATATCTTGTTATGATTTTAATTTGTAACTTTTCTAATGACTAATTATGTTTAGCACCTTTTCATATACTCATCTGCCATGCATAACATATATTTTATATATATATATGTGTGTATATATATGTGTATATACATATATATATAAATTGGTAAGGTGCTTATTTAAATCTGCATTAGGGCACTTATTTTCTTATTATTGAGTTTATTTTCTTATTTATTCTGGATATAATATCTGTATCAAATGCATGTTTTGCAAATATTTGCTACTATTTAATGGGTTGTGTTTTTATACTCAATAGTGTTTTTCAAAGTACAGAAATTTTAGTTGTTAATTAAATTATTATCCTTTCATTGTGATTTTGGTGCTGCATCAAAGAAATATTAACTTTATTTAAAGTGACAGATTTTCTCCCTCATGTTTTCATCTACACATTTTAAAGCCCTAGATTATGCAGTTCATTATTTGATAGGTTGTACCATATGGATTAAGTTCATACCTTAATGCTGTTGATCCTGCACCACTTGTTAAAAAGACTATGTTTTCTTCCTGCACTGCCTTTGCACTTTTGTCAAAAATCGCTTGTCAGTATATGTACAGTCTCTTTCTGAACTCTCAGGTCAGTTTTGAACCACAGTTCAAACAGTTGAACAACAGTTATACCCTGTCAACTACTACAAGTGTATGATAAAATCTTGAAGTTAGGTAGTATTAGTAATCCAGATTTTTCTTTTTCAGAGTTATTTGGCTTCTATATGCCCTTTTCATTTCCAAGCAAATGTACAATCAGCTCATTTAAGTTCTACAAAAAAATGCAAATGGTGATCAGGATTCTGTCAAAGATAAATTTGCAGGGTATTGACTCTCATCACATTGAGTTTTATTGTTTGGTGGGAGATTCATTAAAGTCTACATATTTGTTGAGGTGTTTTGACAAATGAGTCTAGAAATATATTTTTCTTTAGTGTTATCAAGAGATTTATGAAAAATTGGTATTATTTCTTCATTAAATATTTGCTGTAATATACCAATGAAGCCATTTGAGTCTGAAGTTTCCTTTGTGGGAAGTTTTAATTCTTCCTAATAATTTACTTTTTTATCTTTGTATGGCTTAAAAAAATCTTGATTTGGTTTTCATTTTTGAAACATTTTTGTAGGGTAGAAAATCCTATATTGATAGATTTTCTTGAAAATTTAAAATGGGTATTCCTCCAATCACTCTGTTCTCATTCACACTGCTTTCAACAAATAATGTCATCCTTCCCTTTGTTCTCCTGTATGTGACATATGTGTTTCCTCTTCTGGTTACTTGCAGAATATTCTCTTCATCATCATAATTGGGCCGTTTGATTGTGAAGTACCTTGGTACAGTTTTCTTCATGTTTGTTGTTCTTAAGTTTACATAAAATTTGGGAAAATTTGATTATTCTTCAATATTAAAATTTTTATGTCTTTTATGTCTTAGGTTTTTAACATGTTGAATACAATTATAATAACTAATGTCATTTTTGATAGCTTTAACATTTACATTAGATCTGGATAATTTTGATTGTTTTCTATTTTGTGATTGTGTTTTCCTGCTTCTTTCCATACCTGGTAGTTTTTGTTTTTTGTGGTTTTTTTTTTTTTTTTTTTTTTGGTACCAGACATTGTAAGTTTTATATTTGTATTTCTGGGTGCTGAATATTTTGTATTTTTGTAAATATTCTTTGTTTTGGAATGCAGCTAAGTTGTGTGGAGAGAGTTTAATCCTCTTAGGTCTGTCTTGTCAGGTGTTAGATTCAGAAAAATTATCAATCTCTGGTTATTTATTCCTCACAGATGAAGCAGAAGCATGCACCTTCTAAGTGTGCTGATGCATCATTATTTATGAGGTTTCACAATCTGGCTGGTGAGAACAGGCAGCATTCTTGTCCTGTGTAAGCCCTGCTCTCGGTTCTTCTGGTCCTTGTACACAGTTCTTCACCTAGTTATGTTAGTTAACTTTCCATCACTATCATGAAATACCTGACACAGGTTATACTTAACTTCTATTCAAAGTTAAGATCAGTTTATTTATCTCACAGTTTTGGAAGTTCTAAGTTCAAGATCAAGTGGCACCATTTGTTTGGCCTATGGTGAGGGCAACAGATGGTGGGACATCATGGTGGAAGCTAATGTAGGGAACAGTCACATCTTGAACTGACAGATTAGTGCAGGGGGAGAGAGAGAGAGAGAAAATAAGAAAGGTTTAGATCCCACTGTACTTTCATAACCCCCTCCAATAATCTAAGGATCTGCCAGTAGGCCCTGCCTCTTAAAGGACTACAGTACCCTGGGGATCAAACCTTTACATTCAGACCTTTGTGGGACACTTGCCATCCAAACCTTGTGTATTTTTCTCACATGCCTATGGAGATCAGGTACTCAACTCTATGCTGAGGGGAACCCTTTGAAGGTCTCTAAAGTTCTGTCTCTGTACCTGAGTCCTCGTTGGTGCTGCCTGGCAAACTCTGTCCATCTTGGTCTTCCCTGACTCTTATCTCTGTTCTTGACTTAGGGAGACAACTTATTCTACCTGGTTCCTCTCTATTCTGTGACCTGGGAATACTTTTAACTTAATTGAGACAACTGAGAGAGGTTAAGTCTCATCCATTTTTACATTTTAGGGGTTGTTATCCTTTGTTATCTTATAGCCTTTGTCTTGAAAAGTCATATCTATTGTATGCATTTTTATTTCATTTTGGAGGGCAAATCTCATCCCTGTTACTTTTTCTTGACTAGAAACATAAGTTCCTTTATATCCTCTTGAAATATACATATTTTTATGGTTGTAATTAGTATATATGCCTCATTCTATGGTCACATAAATATTACATTTCAGACATTTGCCATAGTCTTTAAAAAGCTTCATAATTGCCATTTCAATATCTGAAAAATATTTTGGTGTGCAAATTTACGTTAGAGTAGTTCTTATATTAAGGAATGATTTATGCCCTATCTCTTTCTGAAACAAATTTTCAGGTGACTTACTGATGAAAAGGTCTGCTAAATATTAGTAATGCAATATGAAGTAAAAGGTAAAGCAAGGTCAAGAAAAGCAAAAGAATAACAATAATGCCAACTATGATAATATCTTCTGTAATTGAAGGTATATTTTGGCTTTGAGCATTCTGGCCATCAACTATGCCAATTGTAATTAGTTACATTATTTTTATCAGAATGCAAAAGGGACTGACGGGATCATCAGTTATTGAAATCATACTGTTTCAGTCAGACTTTTCACTGCTGTGATGAAAAGACCTTACAAGAATAATTTTAGAGGAGAAAAAGTTTGGCTCACAATTTCAGAGGTCATAGTCCATAGATGGCTAACTGTGTGGTTCTAAGCCTGAGTTAAGGCAGAATATTCAGGGCACAAGGATGTAGCAGAGAAAAGCAACTCACAAATCGTGTCAGGAAGCACAGAGAGCTCCACTCACCAGGGATAAAATATGTACCTGAAAGGAACACCCCCTGTGACCTACCTCCTTTGACTGCACCATACCTCCCTATAGTTACCTTCCAGTTAATCCACTGGGTTATTGTACTGATTACGTTAAGGCTCCCATAATCCAATCATTTCACCTGTAAACTTTCTTAAATTGTTTCACAAATGAGCTTTTAGGGGACACCTCATGTCGACCCTAACACCTACTATGTGCAGTTTAACAAGAGGTATAATGCATAATGTTTTCTGAGTTTCACCTAACTCTCATGATACTTGGCCTGGATCATAAAGCAAATAACAAAGTAGGGATTCAGACTAAAATGATACACCAGGGATTCTGAGGCCAAAGCTATCATTAGATAAGTCACCACAGGAGGACAGACATTTTTCCTGTGCTAGATGTTGGGACCAATCTCTTACATAGGGCAATTTACACAGGTAACAGCAAGCAATCCCAGGACAAATGTCCTAATAGCCTCATGGCAAATATAGAAGAGGTGTGTAAGGGTCATTTTTTTACTGCTTTTTGATGGATGTGACATTGAACTACCCTTCATTAGAGGAGTTTTAGGAGGAGCTAATTGAAATGGATTATGTGTGTAGCTTTCTTAAGATATAAAATTAGCCAAGAATGGAACTTACACAGAGGAAAATATTGCATCCCCCACACCTTCTGCCTTCTGTGACCTTATTTGCTTTTGAACACGTTCTTGAAAGGACACAGTTCATGTTTTACTACTTTTTTGGAGCATCTATTCATATGATTAATTCCTCTTTTCCACACACTGCTACATAATTCCTTGCAGCTTGACTTTTGTGTCCAAAACTCCCCTTGAATTCTGGAACTCTCCTCTTCTGACTAGTATAGCTCTCTGCCTACTATAGCTTTTCCTCATACACTTGCTTATGCTCCCCACCCCATGGGGTGTTGTTCTTGCCCTTTCCTCTTCCTTCCTAATAGGTGGGCATCTCCACTATCACAACGGAATATCATCGAGCACCTGCTGCTCCTAGGGCTTGATGCTGAGAACTGCAGGTGTAAACAGAGGCATCTGGTTACCTGCTTCTGACATCAAATGAATTCCTCTCTATAAGGGGAGTAATAGAAAAAAGAGAGTAACCATAATTTTTAAAAAATAACTTGAAAGCTGTACCAACAAAGCACATATAAATGCTTGAAAAGAAAAATCAAGAAACATTTCATGAATTACATAACTTTAAACATTGATAGTTCCACAAACTCAGTTGATTTCTTTCTGGATTTACATGGTTTCTCATCATATAGTCATTGGTGATCCCAGTTGCTGGCAATTCTTTTTGCTTCATTATTCTTTTTATATATATAATAGAGCATATTTTGATATATTATACATACATGGTGTATAATTCATTCTAATTAGAATTTTATTCTTATGGTTGTACATGATGTGGAGTTTCGCTGGTCATGTATTCATATATGAACATAGGAAGATCATTCATTCTACTGTTGTTTTCCAGCCCACCTCCCTTCCCTTCATTCCCCTTTGTGTAATCCAATTAAATTCTATTCTTCCCTTCACCTTGCTCCCTTATTTTGTGTTAGCGTCCACATTTCAAAGGAACATTCAGCCTTTGGATTTTGGGGGATTGGCTTATTTCACTTACATGATAGTCTCCAGTTCCATTCATTTATCAGCAAATGTCATTGTTTTATTTTTCTTTATGACTGAGTAATATTCCATTATGTATGTATACCACATTTTCTTTATACATTCTCTGTTGAAGGGCATCTAGGGTTGGTTCCATAGCTTAGTTATTGTGAATTAAGCTGCTATAGACATTGATGTGGCTGTGTTACTGTAGAATACTGATTTTAAGTCCTTTGGGTATATACCAAGGAGTGGGAAAACTGGGTCAAATGTGATTCTATTTCACATTTTGTCAGAACTTGCATATAAAATTAAAAAAAAATCATTAAAAAAAATGTTCTGCTCTTCCTCAAGTTCCACCTCAAGAATTACCAAGTGCTGGAAATCAAAGCAGACTCTCCTGTCACAGTGCCACTGGGACAGTTTGTTTAAGTCACATTATAGCACTTATCACATCTTGTATCATATGATTCTTGTAGCCTTCTCATCACATTTAATAAACTAAAAGTCCCTTTAGGATGGAGGTGCAATGTAGGCACACCACAAATGTCAGCAGGTTAACATGTAGAAATCTACCTGTAAGGTTAGGTTAGGCTTCAGTTCCTTAATAAAGTATCATAGACATGTTCATTAAGTTATTATCCTTATAATTTTTAAATATGAATATCATTGCTTTTGAATGTTATTATGAAACCCACCAATGTGTCAGGAATGTTCCACATCTTTGTGCAAAGTGACACAAAAGCAACTTGGCACCTGATAGCAGGGAGTGATACTCTCTGGGTGGGGTTCTGGAGGTTAGTGGCAGTAGAATCCAGTCATACCATATGGTAAAAAGGTTCAAGGGTGGTATTTTATAGCACTTACTCTGTTAAGCACTGTGATGATCAAACAAGTACTTTTTTTTTTTTTTTTTGGTACTACTGTTCTACTGAGCCACATCCCCAGCCCTATTTTGTATTTTATTTAGAGATGGTCTCACTGAGTTACTTAGCATCTTTCTTTTGCTGAGGCTGGACTTGAACTCTTGATACTTCTGCCTCAGCCTCCCAAGCTGCTTGGATTATAGGCATGTGCCACCATGCCCAGCCAACAAATACTTTTTATTTATTTATTTTGATTCATTGTATTCAAATAGGGTACAACTGTTGTTCCTCTGGTTTTACGTGAAGTAGAGTCGCACCATTTGTGTAATCATACAAGTACATAGGGTAATGATGTTTGTCTCACTCTGTTATTTTTCCTTCCCCCCACTCCCCTCCCCACCCCTTTTGCCTCTATACAATCCATCCTTCCTCCATTCTTGCCTCCCTCCCATCCCCTGTTATGTATCATCATCTGCTTATCAGAGTGATCAGTCAGTCTTTGGTTTCTTGGGATGGGCTTATCTCACTTAGCATGATATTCTCCAACTGCATCCATTTACCTGCAAATGCCATGATTTATTATTCTTTATGGTTGAGTAATATTCCACAGTTTCTTTATCCATTCATCATTTGAAGGGCATCTAGGTTAGTTCCACAATCTAGCTATTGTGAATAGAGCAGCTATGAACATTAATGTGGCTGCATCACTGTAGTATGCTGATTTTAAGTCCTTTGGGTATTTGCCAAGGAGTAGGATAGCTGGGTCAAATGATGGTTTCCATTCCAAGTTTTCTAAGGACTCTCCACACTGTTTTCCAGAGTGGTTGCACTAATTTGCAATCCCACCAGCAATGTATGAATATACCCTTTCCCCCTCATCCTCGCCAACACCTGTTGTTGCTTGTATTCTTGATAATCGCCATTCTAATTGGGGTGAGATGGAATCTTAGGGTGGTTGTGATTTGCATTTCTCTTATTACTAGAGATGTTGAACATTTTTCCATATGTTTGTTGATTGCTTGTAGATCTTCTTCTGTGAAGTGTCTATTCATTTCCTTAGCCCATTTGCCGATTGGATTATTTGCATTCTTGGTGTAAAGTTTTTTGAGTTCTGTATAGATTCTGGAGATTAGTGCTGTATCTGAAGTATGTGTGACAAAGATTTTCTCCTACTCTGTAGTTTCTCTCTTCACATTATTGATAGCTTCCCTTGCTGAGAAAAAGCTTTTTAGTTTGAATCTATCCCAATTATTGATTTCTGCTTTTATTTCTTGTCCTCTAAGCATTCCATGAAATAGAAGAGGAGGGGACCCTTCCAATCTCATTCTATGAAGCTAATATCACCCTGATACCAAAACCAGACATAGACATATCGAGGAAAGAAAATTTCAGATCAGTATCCTTAATGAACATACATGTAAAAATTCTTAAAATTTTAGCAAATCACATTCAAAAACATATGAAAAAGATAGTGCACCATGATCAAGTGGGTTTCATCCCAGAGATGCAAGTTTGGTTCAACATCTGGAAATCAATAAATGTAATTCACCACCTCAACAGACTTAATGTTAAGAATCACATGATTATTTCAATAGTTGCAGAAAAAGCATTTGATAAAGTACAGCACCCCTTCATGCTCAAAACACTAGAAAAAATAGGGATAGTAGGAACATTCTTCAACATCTATCTATATTCTGCCCATGGTCAACATCATTCTAAATGGAGAAAAACTGAAAGAATTCCCTCTAAAAACTGGAACAAATACTTTTAAAAGTATAATGTTTACAGGGACAACAGCTATACTGGGCAGAGGAAGATTTACAGGTTGTTAATTTCTTCCCCTAATTTCTACTTAGAAAGTTTATTTCTTTGTGGTATATTTCATGCTGTCCAGTTAATTTTTTTAAATTTTGTAATTTGTTCTAATTATACATTATTACCCTCTACACATGTATGACTACACTACCATCCAGCTAATTTTAAGAAATTTTTGGATACATAATAGCAGGAGAGTAATGGAAGAAATCAGAAAAGGACATGAAAATTATTGCCATAAATATGCATAATCACAATTTTAGTTGAATATGTGGACTCCATAATAACATAACATTTCAGCAGTGCTCATAAAAATGATGCCTTGATTTTCTTCAATCTTGGAAAGTCTTTTGAGCCCCTCACTTATGTAACAAGAATGGGCAGCCTTCCTTACTACAAATTAGCTTCCTGTGTCTTCCCTTCCCTGAGCTAGGGAGGTTTCTTTAAAATTCCTAACTGGCAGCCCTGTGGAGAGATGGGAGGAAAGAAGAATGAGGGAGGGAGGGAGGGAGGAAGGAGGGAGGTAGGCAAGGAGGGAGAGGTAGAGGTTTTCTATGCTGCATACATGTGGTACAGGCAAGGGAGACAGATCACTAACAGAAACACAGTATAATTCTGTTTCTCATAAGGGTTTAGCCCTGTGGGGAACTGAACTCATCAGTCTACTTGGAGAGGAAAAGTAGATTTGGGGAAGGTGGAAGGGTCGATTCTTTTTTTTCTTTTTTTTTTTTTTTAATTGTAAACAAATGGGATACATGTTGTTTCTCTGTCTGTACATGGCGTAAAGGCATACCATTTGTGTAATCATAAATTTACATAGGGTAATGTTGTTTGATTCATTCTGTTATTTTTTCCCTTCCCCCCTCCCCTCCCACCCTTCCCCTCCATCTATACAGTCCTTCCTTCCTCCATTCCTGCCCCCCTCCCTAAACCCAACTCCAACCCCAACACTAACCCTTCCCACCCCACATTATGTGTCATCATCCACTTATTAGCGATATCATTCTTCCTTTGGTTTTTTGAGATTGGCTTATCTCACTTAGCATGATATTCTGCAAGTTTCATCCATTTGCCTGCAAATGCCATAATTTTATCGTTCTTTATGGCTGAGTAATATTCCATTGTATATATATATACCACATTTTATTTATCCATTCATCAATTGAAGGACATCTAGGTTGGTTCCACAATCTGGCTATTGTGAACTGAGCAGCTATGAACATTGATGTGGCTGTATCTCTGTAATATGCTGATTTTAAGTCCTTTGGATATAGGCCAAGGAGTGGGATAGCTGGGTCAAATGGTGGTTCCATTCCAAGTTTTCTAAGGAATCTCCACACTGCTTTCCAGAGTGGCTGCACTAATTTGCAGCCCCACCAGCAATGTAAGAGTGTACCTTTCTCCCCACATCCTCGCCAACACCTGTTGTTGCTTGTATTCTTGATAATTGCCATTCTAATTGGGGTGAGATGGAATCTTAGGGTGGTTTTGATTTGCATTTCTCTTATTACTAGAGATGTTGAACATTTTTCCATATGTTTGTTGATTGCTTGTATATCTTCTTCTGTGAAGTGTCTATTCATTTCCTTAGCCCATTTGTCAGTTGGATTATTTACATTCTTGGTGTAGAGTTTTTTGAGTTCTTTATAGATTCTGGAGATTAGCGCTCTATCTGAAGTATGATTGGCAAAGATTTTCTCCCACTCTGTAGGCTCTTTCTTTGCACTGCTGATAGTTTCCTTTGCTGAGAGAAAGCTTTTTAGTTTTGCCTAAACTGAACGAGGAGGACATACACAATTTAAATAGACCAATTTCAAGTAATGAAATAGAAGAAGTCATCAAAAGCCTTCCAACAAAGAAAAGTCCAGGACCAGATGGGTTCTCAGCCGAGTTCTACAAAACTTTTAAAGAAGAACTCATTCCAATACTTCTCAAAGGGTCGATTCTTAAAGTGATTTCTACCTTTGCTATGATAAGAGCATTTGCTGATCTTCAGTGACTGGTGCCTCCTGGCCAGAACGAACTCTGTCCTTTCCAGATACTTAACTTTGTGAAAGGGACACACCTATCTACAGAAAGAGAACACTGTCCAGATTGCAAGTGGTAGGTTGTGATATTCAGCATGTTTATGTAGCAGAATTGCTGAGAGATGCAGAGAGAGGGGGTTGCTTGCACTGGCTGATGTGTCTGCAGTAGGGAATGTTTTATTTTAATTGTCGGTTATAAAAAGAATTGTTGCTTAGGATAAGGCAGCAGTGAAAAATTGTGTGTCCTAAACTTTTGCATTTGTTCTTGACCTGGTCTGTTTGTGCAGTTTAGAAAAGCTATCAAGGGCTCACATTTAAATAACCTGCAGTTCACGTTTTCCATTTCTTTCTCTTCCTCCCTCTCTCCCTCACTCCCTCTCTCCCTCCATCCCTCTCTCCCTCCATCCCTCCCTCCCTCCCTCCCTCCCTCCCTCTCCCTCTAAGCACAATTCCTACCACATCCTCCAACATCCCCCTGCACTCCTCCCCACCCCATGGGAAATGTGGCCCAGCTTCACGTTGAGCCTTTTGCATCCTATGTCTGGATTCCCTGCTGGATTATTGTAGGTGTTTGTGGATGCTCTGCAGCTGCCACATGGCCCAGGTGTACTGACCCTGCAGGAGTGTTTGTGAATGAGAATCTGCACCAGAGGTCTTGACTGTGTAGCTGATGGAGGACTCTGCTCTCAGCCTGTTGATGGTGAGTGTGCTGGGGATGAAGTGGGGCCTAGGCAGCACCTACTCCAGCCCACCTACTCCAGCCTCCTTTGTACCAGGGTCTGCTGCTGCAGCTGCTGCAATGGCTGTGCACAGGTTAAATATTGTCTGCTTCATCCTGCAGGCTCTTTTGAAATGATTTTTTGGAAGAGAGTATCAGCAAGACTAAGTATTCCCAGGGAAAAGATAGTCAGTTTGCCATTTTAGAAACTTGTTAAATGCTATTTTGAGAAATGTGCTTGCAAACAGGTGCTAAGAGCTCATCAAAATAGATCACTAGGATGTCTCCCCCTGGGGCTCCAGCATCCTTTTCCCCTTGTCTTTTTAATTGAAATCCAGAGAGCCATATTTGTTTGTCTGTCATTTGTTTTCTTCTCATGACAACTGTGGCATTTTTGTCCACAGAGTGAGTAGGATCTTCCCTCCAGGGGCCCATGTGTCTGCTCAGATTCCCTAGTAGAACCTGGAGAGGTTCATGGTGTCCCTCGTGACACTTGTTCTGCAGAGATGGAGGAAAGTCTTCTCCCATCTATGGTTGACAGGGAGATGTTGGCCAACTTGCCTGGGCATCTATATGTGTGTGAACCATTAACCTACATTACTTTCCTGACATGATTTCTATCATGTTAAGAAAACCCTGGCTCTTAGACTTTTAAAGCAAACACAGACCATGGCATCATCTGATTGTGATCTGATTGGTTTTTGACTTCACTTTCTATGCATAGTTTGCTTTTTCTGTCATTTTGCCCTCATCCTTCTCTGCCAATTAGCTCACACGTCAGGGCAAAAGGGTCACCAGAAGTAACCTGTATCAGCTAGGCACAGGAATGTTCTCAACATTTGCACAAGAAATTTCATGCTTCTGCTGAGCATATTGATGTGTGTTTTCTGACTGAGAAGGGAAATGCAACTTGGTGAGCTCTGATGAGTTTATTAACGTGACTTGGAGGAGTAGGCAATGGGAATCCTGTCTCCTGGGAACAAGCCAGGTCAAGTGAAGGACAGATATCCTGGTGCTTTGTTACCCAGAATGTCATTTAGCCCACAGAGGCATTTGGATTGCTGAAATTGTATGGGCCTCTGTGACTTCTGATTTCACTGTGGGAAAAGGAGTAGAAGGAGTTTGAGTCCTTTTCTGGAAAATTTGCCCTTTAGTCATCATTCTTCTCATTAATGCTGTTGTCTGTGATACCTTATCTCCCTGCCTACTGGCCTCAAATACACTATCTGTGAGGAGCCAGGAGACTTGTAGGGACTTGGAAGTTTGGATTATGTGCAGAAAAACACAGGCATATGCACTGATATGTATGCATGTGCGTACATGTTACCTAGTATGGCCTAATGAATGCAAATTCTGTGTTATGTTCTTATAAAGGAAAAGTTTTCTTGAAAAAAATAGCTCCAGAAAGAGTTAGGCCTCCTTCTTGCTGACTGCAGTGGATTCTTCTTTATGCTTGGACATGTATCTGCTTTTACCCTGAGGATAAATCCTTGGTTCCCAAACAGAATGCAGCTTGGCATCGCAGTTCAGCTGTTTCTGCCATGCACACACATTCATGCTCCCAAATATTATGGCTGCTGTGTTGGTAGTCCCTGCCACTCAGATCTTATCATTCATTTTTCAATGGTGTCTGTCCCTGAGATGTCTGCCTAGAACTCATCTCCTGCTCAGTATTTGGGAATGTATTCATGGTTACAACTTAAATTAATATTGCAAAGTCTCAACATGTGGGTTCTCTGAGTGCCAAGCTGGTAATTTTCCTGCTACCATAGCAAAACTCAAATGCTTGCCTTCCAGGTCCTTCTAGCACTTTGGATGACCCCCAACTCTGAGCCTTTCTGGAATTTGCAGGTTTCTAGGTGGATGATGCTGTCATTCTCTTTATCACCTATTATTTTTTAAATTGAGGGATAAACTAAAATGATACCATGAGTCCATATCAAGATGTCTGGTTTGACTATGGCAAGTAAAAATTGTTTTATACTCATAAAGGACTTGTGTTTTTAAGGTTTTGATTTTTTGGACTGAATTTCCAGGAAATTGCTAAGTGTTATGTTTTATAATAGGAAAATTTAATATGTAACAACTCAAATTCACAAGTTAGAGAAATTATTGGGTGATTGTTACTGATGAATAAAGGATGTGAATTAGATGATCCTGAAGGTTATTTCCATTTTAAAAATTTATTTCTTACTTATGAGCTTATTTTGATTAGATCAGCTGCCTGATCTGTTTTGAATAGAGTTCATTGAATAGCCTACTGCCATGTACTTTATCTCCCTCATTTCACTTCATCATGATTTTCTTTCTGGACTGGAAATATGGCATAGTGGCAGAGCACTTGACTAGCTTGTGCAAGGTCCTGGGTTCCAACCTCAGGACCAGAAAAATAAAATCTAAAAATAAATTCTTCAGCCATTTTCCTCATTTGGACATGTTCTTTCTTAACTAACCCACAAATATTTGCTGAGCATCTTACCTGTTCCATACAAGAAGCATACAAGCAAGTCACCAACTTGTATATAATCTAATTGAACAGAGAAGATGAAGGTACATGGAAACTAATAATGCCACTAATTTACATGTGAAATACAGAGATAAATTCAGAGGATCACATAGTAACTGTAACCACGTGAACTCTGGGACATACTTAGAGTTGAGGAAGGGTTTCTTTGAAGCTTAGGTAAGGTGTTGAGGTATGGATGGGTTAAAAGAGCAGATTTGAGATTCATGGCATGGTTGTTACATGGGAGTTTAAATTATTTGGAAGATGAAGTGTTGACTGTTTTGGATAGATTTCCTGTAGGTGATGAGGAGTTACCAGATCTGGAAGGCAGGTGGGTATGAGCATGTTCTTCTAGTTCTATTACTATAATCTAATTTTCTTCTTTATTTGACCTGCCTCTATTTGGAGTTTTTAGTGGATATTCCTCATAACCAAAATGACAAAAGGCACAAAATAAAATTGAGCCCTATCTTGAGAAATTTCTTGTTTTTGAGTTAATATTAGTAATCTTTGTATTTTTCAAAGTGCTTTTGTGTATTTTTGGTCATCAGATGTTCTCCACCCTGCAGGCAGACTGGTACTCTGTCATCTTGCTACATGATGAACTTGGGACCAGAGAAGTTAATGACATAAGATGCCTCAGATAACTTGTGATGAATGAGATGCTACCCTGCTTTTCATAATGATTAAGTCATAAATTTGAAGTGAATTTGTATAGACAAACTTGATGGAAATGTAGACAATAATAATAATGTGGTAATACAGGATCTAGCTATCTAAAAGATTGTATTTAGGATAGGTCATCTTAATGTTAGACCCAGGGCAGAGGCTTGAATGTTTGGGTGCAGGATGGAACTGATTCTTAGTGTCTGTTATCTTTGAGGTTTATTTAAAGTAGGCTCATTGTCAGAAAGTCTGTGGGAACTGGTCATGTCATTGTTATATCTGACTTCAGTACTTAAAATCATCCTAAAATTCAAACAACCATCTCGTAAGCTGCAATTTCTCAATTTTTCAATTTCTGAAATCATTATAGTAATAGTTTCTGTATTTAACATGTAATGTAAAATGGTTGAAGTTTGATGTCAATGACAAGAATTCTTTCAGATCATGTTTTGCAGATCTTTAAAATATCACTTTCTGACAAAACTATTTGTGTGGGTCTAAGCAACAGAGACTGACTCAATTACCAGCATTATCCATAGGCAACTTATTGACTCATGTAGCTGGGGAGTCCCAGGGATTAAAGAGCACCAGGGGAGGCTGGATGGAGGACTTTGAATGATGGTGTCAGAACCCATTCCTTTGGTTCTGCTGCACTTTGGCCCTGCTTTTTCTGTGTTTAATTTAGTCTCTGGCATATTCTTCCCTCCCAAAAAAATTGTTCTAGAGTCACTTGTCCTGAGAAACAGTAAAGGCAGGTAAATAAGCAGGACTTTATTTATGTGTTATTGTTCACAAGCTCTATCTGGCCCTCTTTGGTAAACAGATTTGTCCTGGGCCAATTGCCCAGGGATTTCTGACTGAGGATGTTAGCACCTGTGTCTAGACCTGTGGGGAACAACACATATATTGGTTACCTGATACCTCACCTGGTATCATATGGAGTGGAAAGTGCAGGTTCCTAAAGAAGAAGAGCTATTTGACCAGAAAGGCCCAGGGGCATCTAACAAGGAAAAGACAGTAGGTGGTTATTATAGTATTCTGCATGTTATGTACCATTGTAGGGCTCTTAAGAAACAAACCATAGAGGAAACATCAGTGACTCCTAAATCATGGATTTAGCTCTCTCAAAATAAACATATTTGGATAAGTCCAATTGTCTGAATATTTTTGGCTAGTTAGAACAAGTCTCACCATCCATAAAATGAGACAAGAAGAGCTATCCCATAAGATTTGGGGTAATTCAATGAGGCATGCATGCAAAGTGTTATAGCACTGTTTTGGTCCCAAAGCAAATACATAGTAAGTATTAGTAGTTGCTTGCTTTGTTTTACAGTGACAGTAAAAGACCATGCATTCAAATTTGTCTCATAGAACTATTGCATGAGAGATAAATTGGCATAAAACAAAAAAGTTGCCTGTCTTTTGATGTCCCATTCTCTGGACAATAAGTGACCATCTCTGGACAAACAGCAGATGTCCCCAGGGTCATGTGATTCATTTCAGTCATACACAAATTTAAATCATATTCCTTTCTTAACTAACTAATAAAATTTTCTATCCTTCAAAGAGAGATAAGTAAAATATGGACAGCAATATGTTCTTTCTGGCCAATGTAAAAGGTGTCCCTTTCAGACCTGCTTCACATGATGGACAGCTATTAGTGCATCTCTGCTAAAATTTAACTGAACAGCTGCTTTTTGAAGTTTACTCGTAATTTGGAAAGCACATATTGCAGGTACAGATAGCAGTTTCTTATGGAATCATGTGGCAGAATATAAACCTAATGAACATATGGTATTTAGCCTGGTTATAATCAAAAGTCCTGGAAGCATGCCTGACTGAGACTATGTGGTACAAATCAAGTGAGGAGATTAAACTCCAGTGTGACATAATTTTGGCTTGCAATCAATGCTCTTTACAACCTGGGTATAAAACTTAGTCTCAGAATCTAGACCTGAATGAGCAGTTTCCCGAGAGGTAGACCCAGTTCATTTCCAGAAATATCATGTGTATCTGTGGTTTTAAGAATCCACAATGATACCCAAATAGTGGCCTGACTACAAGGCCAAACACTTAGAAGATTTATCCTCTTGTTTTCCCATAGGTATCTCAAAATTACCTTCCCACGGAGAAGATTTCTCATCTTCTCCCTAGCCCACAAGCCTTGTCTTGGATGATGTGGTAGCGTGCTTTTGCCTGTCACCTGGGACTCACCTTTGACCTTTTGCTATCTCTCATGCACCTGGTCTAGTTGCATCCTATGCTGCTTCTGCTTACTCAGTTTCTCTCTAATCTGCCACCTCCTGCCCACTCCCCTCACCCCAAAGTCCAACCCCAAACCTCGCCCACCTGGGTTCCCTGCAGAGCTGCTCTTCTGTTTTGTTGCTTCTAGTCTCTCTGAACTATTGTTTGCCCTTACTGCTTTTCCCAGATGGATATTTATAAAGAGAATGTCTTAAGTTTTCTACCTGAAATCCTCCCATGATGCCTTATTCTATAAGGGATAAGAAGCATGTTTTTAGTATTCCACATTGCCTAAAGATCTCACCTCTGTCCACTCTCCAGTCCTATTTCCCACACTGTTCCCTCCTCTACCCCTCAAAATTCATGCTCTGACAGAGTTGAACTATGCTGTGTGGTGCTTAATGACAAGGACCTGTTCAGACAAGTGTGTTGTTAGGCAATTTCATTCTGCATATGTCCTGGGGTGCCCTGACATATGCCAGGATGGTGTGGTTTAATTGTGCCACATGGCATCTTGATGCTCTCATGAGACCTGGTCAACATGACACATAGCAGGCTACTGCCAAACAGCCCATTGTTTAACAGTAAATTTTTTACAATAAGTAGGAATACACTAAAATAAATATGAAATATTGTAGTGTCAAAAATACATAAATAAGTAATTTGGTAATTTATTATCATATTCAAATGCTATGCTTTGTACAGAATCATGCATGCTAAACTTGAAATCAGCTGGCTGCACAGTAGGTTTGTTTACCCCAGCATTGCCACAAGCAGGTGAGTTTAGGGTGACTGCGATGTCACTAGGCAATGGGAAAATTTCAACTCTGTTATAATCTTGTGGAACCATTATCATTTTTGTGGTTCATTGTTGACCAAAATGCAGTGTGTAACTGTTTCTATCTCCTACAAAGGACATACTTCATCAAATCTGTGGACTTTTGAGTGTACTCTTTCCACTGTCTGGATTGTTCCTCTTGTGTTCCTCTTCACTTTCCTTTTCATTTATGTATGTGTATGTATATATTCATGTATTTATGGGTGTACATGCAGATACACATACATGTATATATGTATAATTTCACTTACTGCTGTGTGATAGTTAACACATGTATCTATTTTCCTTTGTAGATTGTCTCATGAATATAGAAAATGTCTCATCTATTCACTCAACACATATTTACTGAGCACCTACTATCTTCTAGACACTGTAACACTGTTCTGCTCTGAAGGATACAGTGGTACATATGACAGGTAAGACTTTTGTTGTCATCAAGCTTAGGTTCTCCTTGGGGAAAAAAAATGAAAATTCAGCCCATTGAAAATAACTAGAAGAACTGTTGGGGAGTGATGTGTGCCCCATGTTAAAAAAAAAAAAAAAAAATCAAGATTAGCAGATAGTGTTTGTATCACAGCTTTAGAGTGGAAAGTTGGAAGAAGGCTTTCCTGAGGAGGTGGCATTTCAGCTGTAATGTGAATTGTAAGACCCAATGTTGAAAATCATGAGTGGGGCATTCCAACCAGAGCAAAGGCCCTAGGGCAGGAAGCAGTTTAGCGGGCTTCAGCACTTTGCATTGTACTTAGTATATTTGGTAAAGTAAGGTATTTATTTATCATTTCCTGGTTCTGGGAGAAGTTTTAGTTAAGCATAGAGCACAGACCTTGCCTCAGTGCTAACATCTCATCAGAGAAGAATTAATGGTAGGCTTTTAGCAAACAACCATACAACAGAAAATGACCCTGCATCAAAGGGTGTGGTGCTAACAGTGTGTGGGAAAAAATTCAGAGGAGTGAGATCTAGAGTTCCAATCAAGAGAGAGTTTGTAGAAGGCTATGACATGGAGCCATTTTGTTTTGTCAATTTTTTGTATAGTTTCTTTTGTTTCAATTTCATTGATTTCAGCTCTGATTTTAATTATTTCCTGTCTTCTACTTCTTTTGCTGTTATTATGTTCTTCTTTTTCTAGGGCTTTGAGCTGTAATGTTAGGTCATTTAGTTGTTGACTTTTCATTCTTTTCTGGAATGCACTCCATGCAATGAATTTTCCCCTTAGTACCACTTTCATAGTGTCCCAGAGATTTTGAAATGTTGTATCATCATTCTCATTGACCTCTAAGAATTTTTTTATTTCCTCCCTGATGTTTTCTGTTATCTATGTTTTATTCAATAGCATATTATTTAGTCTCAAAGTGTTGGAGTAATTTCCCTTTTTTATTTTGTCATTGATTTCTACTCTCAGTCCATTATGATCTGATAGAACACAAGTCAGTGTCTCTATTTTTTTGCATTTCCTAAGAGCTGCTTTGTGGCATAACACATGGTCTGTTTTCGAGAAGGTTCCATGTGCTGCTGAGAAGAAAGTGAATTCTCTCATTGATGGATGGAATATTCTATATATGTCTATTAAGTCTAGGTTATTGATTGTGTTATTGAGTTCTATGGTTTCTTTGGTTGGATTTTGTTTGGAAGATCTATCTAGTGGTGACATCAGTGCATTAAAGTCACCCAGAATTATTGTGATGTGGTCTATGTGATTCTTGAAATTGAGAAGGATTTGTTTGATGTACAGGGATGCACCATTGTTTGGGGCATAAATATTTACTATCGTTATGTCTTCCTGATTTATGGTTCCCTTAAGCAGTATGAAATGTCCTTCTTTATCCCTTCTGACTAACTTTGGCTTGAAGTCCACTTTATCTGATATAAGGATGGAAACCCCCGCTGTTTACTGAGTCCATGTGCATGGTAGGTTTTTTCCCATCCTTTCACCTTTAGTCTGTGGATGTCTTTTTCTTTGAGATGAGTCTCTTGCAGGCAGCATATTGTTGGGTCTTTCTTTTTAATCCATTCTGCCAGTCTATATGTCTTTTGATTGATGAGTTGAGGTCATTAATGTTCAGGGTTATTATTGAGAAATGATTTGTATTCCCAGTCATTTGGCTTATTTTTGGTGTTTAAGTTGACTTGTTTTCTCCTTTGAGTGGCTTTTCTCTAAGGTAGTTCCTCCCTTTGCTGACCTACATTGTTTTTCATTTCCTCCTCATGGAATATTTTGTTGAGAACATTCTGTAGTGCAGGCTTTCTATTTGTAAATTCTTTTAACTTTTGTTTATCATGGAAAGAATTTATTTCATCTTCAGATCTAAAGGTTAGTTTTGCTGGGTATAGCATTCTTGGTTGGCAAACATGTTCTTTCAGAGTTTGAAATATGTTGTTCCAGGCCCTTCTAGCTTTTAGAGTCTGGGTTGAGAAGTTGGCTGCTATCTGTATTGGTCTCCCTCTGTATGTAATCTGATGCTTTTCTCTCGCGGCCTTCAAAATCCTATCTTTATTTTGAATTTTAGACGTTTTCATTATAATGTGCCTTGGTGTCGATCTGTTGTGATTCTGTGCATTTGGTGTTCTGTAAGCCTCTTGTATTTGATTTTCCATTTGATTCTTCAGGTTTGGGAAATTTTCTGATATTATTTCATTGAATAGGTTGTTCATTCCTTTGGTTTGTATCTCTGTGCCTTGCTCAATCAAAATAATACTTAAATTTGGTCTTTTCATGATGTCCCATAGTTCTTGGAGATTGTGTTCATGATTTCTTACCATCTTCTCTGTTTGGGCAAGTTTATTTTCAAGATTAAATATTTTTTCTTCATTGTCTGAGGTTCTGTCTTCCAAGTGGTCTAGTCTGTTGGTAATGCTTTCCATTGAGTTTTTTATGTGGTTTATTGTCTCCTTCATTTCAAGGATTTCCGTTTGGTTTTTTTCTGAGAATCTCTCTTTGTTGAAATGATCTTTTGCTTCCTGCAGGTGATCTTTCAGCTTATTGGTATTATCATTCATTGCCTGCATTTGCTGTCTTATCTCATCCTTTGCTTCACGAATCATCTTAATCATGTATAATCTGAAGTCCTTTTCTGACATGTCTTCTAACATACTTCCATTGGATTCTATTACTATAGAATGTAGATTTGTTTGAATCATTTTCTTCCCTTGTTTTTTCATGTTGTTCATGTATCTTCCCCTCTATCAGTGCAGATATGGGGTATTGCAGATTCCCCCTATAGGCTTATAGTGGCCGTATAGGTTTCCAAAACCCTTTCTTTAAGGGGAGATCAATATTAGCAGTACCCAAACCAGACACTATGCAATCCTAGACCAAATAGCCCATATGGGGACAAAAACAATATTGTCATAATAAACAAAATGAGTTCAAATATTATCTTCGGTAAAACAAACAGGTTTACAATAAGGTCTGCAGTTTCTAATGGAGGACAAAGAGAATGCAGAGGGATGTAGAATGTGGCTGTTACTGGGATAAGAAAAGAATATACAGAAGTTCTAGAAAATAGAAAGGGTGAGAGTGTAATCAAAAGAAATCAGATGTTAGCATGCAAAAAAGGGAGAAAGACACTCTGAGAGAATAGGTAAACAAAAGGAAAAGAGAGCAAGAAAAGTAAAGAAATAAAAACTTTTTTTAATAAGGGGAAAAAAATCTGTATAACAGTCATATAGTAATGAAACCTCCCAGTGTTCAGTAGCCTGATGCATGAGAGGTACCTGACAATGAGCTTCAAGTCTCCAGTAGGAGTCGCAGGATGGGATTTGCCCCACACAAAGATCGGAGCTATGACTTCCAGGATTATCCAAGATGGCTGCTCTGGCTTTGAAATGTGTTGGCAAATGGGAGCTGCAGCTCAGGGGTGGATGTGGTCAGCTGGAGGTCCTGGAGACGGGATGCGGTTGGTCTGGCAGGGGTCCTGGAAGTCCGGTGTGTGTGTTGTGGTTGTGGGATCCTGGAGGTCGGGTGCAATCAGTCAGTCTGGGGTCCTGGTGATAGGGTGCAGTCAGTTGGTCTGGGGGTCCTGGCAGCAGGGAGCGGTCAGTCGATGTGAGGGCCCCAGAGGCAGGGAGTGATCGGTGGGGCTGAGGGATCCTGGAGATGGGGCTCAGTCAGTCCGGCTAGGGGTCCTACGGGGCATGAGTGTTGTTTCAAAATGGCAGCAGCCATGTGTATTCAAACCTGCAGGTACTGTAACAATGAACTTTCAGGCAGCAGCAGGCAGCTCCACTGGTGGTTGGCGATCAGTTTGCTGACTGTTGTCAGATGTTCAGGAGGTGAACCTCGAGCGTTGGGTGATGGATAGGTGTAAGGCAGGCGATGGACAGGCGAGTGGCAAGTGGATGATAGATGCCTGTCAGTGAGCAATCTACTTTCAAAAAAGGCATCGATATGCTGGCAGACTGCAGGTCATCACAGCAGACAAATAGGTAAACACCAGGGGATCGATAAGCAACAAAAACTGCCTCACCGAGAAACAGATATCCTCTGCTTGAAACTGGCATTACGGAGCGACAAGGAATGCAGCCTCCCTCTAGTCCGCCATCTTGGATCTCTCCCATGGAGCCATTTAGAAGAGTGCATATAATTAAGATTTGGAGAGAAGAGAAAGAACTTCTGGGCTGGGAGAGGGTTGAGGAGAGAATGTGAAGGGAGTGAGGTTAGACTGAGTCAGGGCAAGGATCCAGGATCAATAATGTGGAGGAGCAATACTGGCTCAGTGTTTGGGACTACAGGAGGAAAGACATCACAAACTCTTTGTAAGGAGCTGGCTTGGAGCCACAGCACTTAGGAGTCTCTCTTCTTGGAAGAGACTGATGTAATTAATGCCTGCGGGACTTGGAAAGTTTAATCTGGAAGTGAACTTCAGGGTGCATTGGGGAGACCAGAGGGAGAAAGATGGCTTACAGTCAATTGCACGGGTTTGGGTGGCTGGAGATGAGGAAGCCTGGATGTGGCAGTGAAATGAGAGGGGAAGGATGATTTCTAGGAACATTCTAAGGGGAGAATCATCAGGACTGGTTGATGGATTGGTGATGGGCCACCATGCACAGGGAGGGTCCAACTGGGCACTGTAGAGTGTTGGCAGCCCTTTTTGTATGGAGTGTCACATACATGACAACAGTGGGGTGGGGAATAAATTTGATGAAGAACAGGTTGTGAGTGGGGCATGGTGGTGTGTGCATGTAATCCCAGTAGCTTGGAGGCTGAGGCAGGAGGATTGAGAGCTCAAAGCCAGCCTCAGTAAAAGTGAGGCACTAAGCAACTTAGTGAACCCCTGTCTCTAAATAAAATACAAAATAGGGGTGGGGATGTGGCTCTCACTGGTTGAGTTCAATCCTTAGTTAAAAAAAAAATGCAAGTGCTAAGTGATCCACAATCTAAGTTGAAAGTGCTGAGGTTACAATGGAATTCACAAGTGGAGATGCTGATGGGCAGTTGGGGATGAGTCAGGCCAGATTAGATTTGGGATGGAGTGGGGGAAGATCTAAGAGTGACACAAGGAATGCAGAAATACCAGAAAGACACTGAATAGGAAAGAACAGAGACCAAGCCTGGGAGAAAGGCTTTTCAATGACCCTGGTTAATAAAAAGTTCTTTGACCTTATGTTAAAAGATGGCATTCTTACAAGAGCAGTGTTACCTTGTTGTTGTGACTAACATACCTCTCATTGAATGTACCACATACCTCATTGAAGCCTGTTGGAGTATTTTTATCTATATTTTTTTCCTCAAATGCAGTTTAAATGCTGTTACATTAGATGAGAGCACTTTCTTACAGAACTCTTTAGGACATTTTTGAGCTAGGATCATACATGTAAAATCTATTACTGAATGTCACAGGGTAACTATATATCTATTGTGTGTGTGTCTGTGTGTGTGTGTGTGTGTGTGAAAGAGAGAGAGAAAGAGAGAGAGAAAATATCCAGTTTCTACTGCTGAATAAAAAAAAAAACACCACCACATTGGTGACTTCAAAATCTGTCTATTTATGCTCACCAACTCTGCTTCAGGAGTTCCATTAGGGCACAGTGGTTATGGCTTTTCTCTGACCCACACTGAAGACTTAGTTACAGGAGTCAGTGGCTTGGGTGACTGGCAGTTGGAGACTGGAAACTTCTGGAGACATCTCCATTCACATGTCTGATGAAGGGTACTGACATCTACTGGACCACAGCTGATTCTGTTGACAAAAGCACTGGCCTTGGCTTCCTTATAACATGGCTGCTTCCAGGTAGTTGGATGTACACCTTGGTCCAGGATCCAAAACTGAGCTTCTGAGCATCTGAGCAGGGCAGAGTTGAATGACTCCTGTGATGCAGCCTCAGAAATCACACAGATATGCTCCTGCATTTTCTTGACTGCAAACCTGTTGCTAAGGCTATTTTCAAGGAGAGAGTATATAGACCACCTCTGGAGAAAATTGGGCAATTGGGACATGCTTAATACCACCGTGACCTGTATTCACTCTGTGTAACATGATTTCTTGATCCTTGATGGGTCTTTTACTTTTTGAATTACCTATCTATGGGGCCTTTTATGAAATCTATAATCTGGAGAAGGGAGAGATTTTCATTTTTGTTTTTGCTAGAATGAAATGTACTTACATTACTTTCGTCCTTCCCCTACCTGGAAAAATTTTATGGAATTTTCTGTGCATGACTATCTTACCCTATCTTACCCTTTCTTTCTTGTGATTCAATCCCCATTTGATAAAGGGAATTTTTCCATCAGTCAGAGTTGACACTGAAGTGGTGGTTTTCTGCCTGTCAGACTCTGCCATGAGACTGTGCATGAGAGTATCTGGGGGAAAATTTTGAAAACTTAGAAGGGTAGCCTCTCCACTAAAGATCTAGATTCAATAAAAATACTTAGACCTGGATATTCACATTTAAATATATTTTGTACTGACTCAGATAAGAGTCCTAGGTAAGAGCC
Source organism: Sciurus carolinensis (assembly GCF_902686445.1). Classification (NCBI taxonomy): domain Eukaryota; kingdom Metazoa; phylum Chordata; class Mammalia; order Rodentia; family Sciuridae; genus Sciurus; species Sciurus carolinensis. The sequence continues at coordinate 34,561,294 of NC_062224.1, forward strand.
ACTAAATACATTCAAGTCACATATAAACCCCAGATGTCCAAAGCTGATGAAGTCTCTGGAAGAGTGGAATATTTGTCATGTCCTTCGTTTTTCAAACCTCTCCATCCCAATAATGATAATCTATCTTTCACCTGCTTTTCCCTGCTTCTGTGCTTGGGAATTAAAAAGGAGTGTTTAAGGTTTTATCTTGCATAATAGCAACTTGCATAATAGCAACCTTTTTCTTCCAACCTTTAATCATTCCCTGCCATTCAGAAGATCCTTAGAAATGGGCTTATAGATGCTCTCTTAATAAGTAGAGAATGAGGCTTTAAGTATTTTATGCCTCCTTTTGTCTCCCAGTCATTTTGACAACTAGTGTTGTTGGCATGCAGGGTTTTTCCATAAGAAAAGAAGCAAATTATGAACACTTGTTCAGTGGGAGTTGTGCAGTAGACTGTCTCAAGAGGTCTGTTGAGTTTCTAGAGCCCTGGAATGACCTACTTGGCAGTACTCAACACTGCAAACCCTGAAGTGAGTAAGAATACAGATGGGAATCCTTTCAATAATTCATTTCAGTAGTTCTAGGAAATTAGTTATTAATTTGATTAACAGGGAGTATTGAATGCAAGAGGAAATAACTTAGTGATTGAAGTAAAATTCTTAAATCAGTCCTTGTTAGAATATTTTTGGGCCCAATTTTATGGTAACAAAAGATATGTCACAGTGCAGATTTTAACTGCCAAAATTACCTTCATATACAGTCCTTGGGTACAAACCCACAGCAAATACACTCACCCACACACCAGGTGTGTGGATCAAATGTGGCCTATGCACATATTTAACTTTTGTCTGTGAATTGAGTCAGCCTGAAAATTGAGGAGGCTCATGCAGAATGTGAGTACTAAGATCACTGAAAGAATTGTATCTGTCCTCCTTTGAGCACACACTACTGTCTGGAGGGTGTTACAGAGTGAGGCACTTTGTCTTAGGACTATGAGTTCTCCACTTTCCTGTTGACCTACATAGGCATTTCCTCATGTAAGCACTTTGCATCTAGAAGTGTTTGAGTTCATAATTCCTGTTTTTTTGATAATGTATTTTGATAAGAAATTTAGTGTCTTTAAAATTTAGTGTCTTTAAACTTGATTTTTTATTTGATGAGAATATGTTCAATTTGAAACAACATTTTTTAGAATTTGAAGTTGGTATCTTACATATTTTTCTTTCAAAACATGATTCTGTATTGCAATATGACTATATATAAGCCTCAGTAGAATAATTATGGTTATAGGTAGATAGGTTATGGATATTGTCAACCACATGATACTTTTTTCATCTGCAGTGTCTCTAAAATATCAAGTGATCTAGTGCCTTTAGTACCTGTCTTTATGCTAAAAAGTGTCCATGTAGATAACAGTTAATTTCTATTAATACATCAGTAGTTTTTATATTTCTGACTTATATTTCTCCTCAAATGAAAAGTGACTTGAAGTGGAAATTAAAATTGGATATGTACAATGATTTAAAAACCAGATATGCATGAGTGTCTCTGAGTTATCCTTATAAGTAGGAACATAATTTTGTACTGAGGTTTAGAGCAGTTAATGTGGAAATCCTTCCTCTGATAATAGAAGAAAGTCCATGGATCTTTTACTAATAAGCAACACAATCAATCTGTTTATTGTCCAGACCCAATTCTCAATGTGATCCTTTTGGGGTGGGACTGCCTGACAGTAGATTCTGGATCCTGACAACACAAGTTACAGAGAATCAAGTTAATTTTATCTTAACCTGAATGAAACTTATATTATCATTGAAGAGTTCCTGAAGTGGAACGCCTTGAAACTCTAATGCCTGAAATATTTGTTATTGCCTGAAAAACGTGTTACCCTATAGGCATTGAGCAAAGTTAAAGACATTCCTTTAATATTGGATATAGAATGCAGTTTTGTAATATTGCAGAAACTAGTGATCAAGAAAACTTTCTGTTGGGGGACAGTACTTCTGGAAAAGAAAATATGCTTCAGAATATAGAATGAGAAATGCTACTGTTAAGATGAGCAATTTACCTCATTCAGTCAATAGAAATACTTAAAAAAATTATTACCATGTTTCTGGGTTCATGTCTGTCCACGTCAAGGATATAGCCCCTACCCTCAAGCAGGTCTTGGTTCAAGTGTAGAATAGTCATATTACCTTATAGTACCTTGATAAATGCAAGGTTCTTGGAGTCAGTGAGTATTAGGAGTGAGTTGTGGAGACAGCTGGAGTTCATTTTGGCACTGTAGGCAGGGGAGGGCAATCTCAAAGGGAAGGAGCTGCCCTTGTCAAAGTGCAGTGGTCTAGGAGAAAGAGCTACTATGTGTTTTCTCTCATTATAATTTCATTTGAAAATGGTCATTTATAAAATTTTCAGTTCAGTTGTGAAATACACAACTGGGTGAATCTAAAGTGTTTGTTTTCTTACAGGAGAAACTCACCACTGTTACTACTCTAAGGGAAAACAGCACATGGAAGAATTTTTACTAGACAAGGAGCAATTACACATGCAGTTGATCAGGAAAAGTACAGACTTTTACTTTCCCCCTGCTTCTTTTGACCTTACTGATGGTGTAAAGAGGTAAGAATCCCATAAATCAGACATATTAAATTGATGGAAGGAAGTTGATTATTTTATAATGTTTAGGGCATTGTACAGTTTTTCAAAATAAAATATCAGTTACCAAGTATTAGGGTGGGCAAAACACAGACAGTATAACAGGATTCATATTCATTTATAATGAAGAATAACATTTTGTTATCTATCATCTATGCATTTCTATTAGCTAAAAGAATATATTATTTTGATTAGCTTTGAAAATTTGAACTTTTGTTTGCTTTTTGATTCTATATTAAATTTTCTATTATTTCATCTGACTTTTAAATCTCTGCTTGCTTTAGACATACCTTCAGAATTCTCCATCAAGTGCAATGTAGAGTTAAAACTCATTTTGTCTTTTGGATGCTATTTGGTTTCAATTGCTTTCCTTGAAAAAGGGTGTCTCTATGTGACTGTTGTTTGCCATTATCTGACGGTGTTCACCTTTTTCTTTTTTGGATTCTCAACATATTTTGATGTTCTTTTTAGTTGGAATGGGGGGAGTTAAGGAAAATAGCTTATATTGGTTAATCTTTTGCTTCCTTCAATAAAAGTCATCGTTGTTGACAAAGTAAAATATAGAAATTTGATTCACACAGGACTGGGTTTACTTGTTAGTTTTTACTTGAGAGTCGTGCTACCTTGGGAAAATTGCCTATCAACCAAAATATTTTCTGCTGGGAAAAGGAAAATAGTATATCCCCAAGATGTGGTTGTAAAGTTAAATACCAAGGCACATTTGCTTTAATCCAGTACCTTTTATCAACATCATTAAGTGGGCTACTATTTTTAGACTATCATTACATTAATATTGTAATATTGTATTTTCATATGAATACGAACACTAATCTTATAATTTTAATATTATGATTGCTATTACAGTTTTAATCCTGAAAATGTTTAATTTCTTTGATTTTCACCTATGAATTACAGTATAAAACAGTATCCTAGGCAAATAGTAGATGGTAATTCTTTCAATTCATTCCTATTTCAAATAAATGACTTTGGCATAGTCCATCAAAGAACATTAAATTAGTAAATTCTACACTGTATGACCTGAGTGGGTCAAGACACTTCCTGTATTCTCCTTTTATCTCCTCTTATCTTTTTCGAGGATGCCTGAAGCCCTCTAGAGGTTTGTTTCTGTTAGCATGTGCAAATGGTCAATATTTCAGGGACAGGCAAGATATGAAACTGGTAGTATATATAGATCAGGTGAGCTGTTTGAATAACTTCATTGGGGTTCTTGAGGTGGAGTTATCTCTCTGCTAATTTAGAGTATTCATCATGCTTGCTGGAAGATATGAATGCAAAGACATCACCAGGTTTCTTCTTCAACAAGGCATTGATATCTTTTCTGAAGATTGCTGGGGATTGACTGCATTAGCTTATGGTGTTAAGAGTGGTGATGCCCTGTAACTGTTTACATGAAATGCTAGTTAATATTGAAAGGAGGTTCAAAATAAACAGAAGAATTGCATCTTCTACATCAGGTGAGATTTCTGCTGAGTTCTGGTAGTTTGGGTAATTTGGAAACGCAGCCATGAAACCAAGAATACTAGACAAAGTTTGAGAAGTCAGATGTTGCAAAAGTTGTAGGATTCTTTCAAGAGTTTGTTACATCCAAGAGCTGGGGTTTGACACTAGGGTCTCAGACTTGTTAGATGAGTGTTCCTACTGTGCAAAGCACCCAAGCCCTACCTCAGGACTTTTAAGATCTTATCATTATGAATCCCAACATCATCCATTTCATTTCAAGTAAATCCCAGTCCTTGGGATTCCAAGAATGTCACATGTTTGATGTTTCAAATTAGATATTTGAGACTTCACAAGTTAAATTTAACAGGAAATCTTGTGAATTTCCTGTTAAGAGGAAATTATTTTCCTGTTAAGAGCAGGTACTTTCAACTACACACCCCTAAATTTTTCTAGAAGCTAAGACTGTCCTTTAGTCAAAGAAAACAATCCTCATTCAAAGGTAGGGTAGAAGAAAAGGGCATCATTATCACTATTTTAATACTATTCTTACAATAGTGCTATTGAAATTTTATCTTGCAGTTGGGTAATGATTAGCCTCTACTACCAGGTTGCACTAACCGATCCAGGTCCCTTACTCTTCATGGTAATGCTTGCTGTAGATTTAAAAGTTATACATTTTATGCATTCATATTCTTTTCTGGTCACTCATTTTTCCCAAAGTGGAATCACATACTTTGGCACCTGGATCTTCTAGATTTAGTCACATATTTAGTGAATAAACTGACCCTTCCCACTTACTGTCAAACTTACATGCATCTGACACCATAATAGAGACCTTTATGGTGAGTTGTGCTATGAGGCACTAGTAATTTGGGGTCATTCTAAACTATCAGATAGGTTGAAGGAATGTTGCAGGAAGAAATTGCCCCTATGTTTCTTTTGTGCCCCAAACTCTACACCCAAATGACCTTCCTGTCAGTGTAGATATTTTCCTTAAGTCATGGGAGAATTGATAACTTCTTTCCTTAGGGTGGGTAACATCATTCCATTGGCACTCAAGTGATCATTTTTTTGTGGTTATGAAAATATCCCAGTATACTTGTGTATATCCTTCAAGTTATCCAAATATTTAAAAATTAGCCTCATGAGGAGGACATTGGGCACAATTTTTTGAAATCAAAAAGCACTTGGATTTAGAGAGCTAAACTTTATCATGTTTCAGCACTATTTGTATATGAAGGAGGGTTTTGTGCTCCAAGTCTTTGGAGGTAAAAGTGGAGATTAAGCATCATTCTAACAAAGAGCTCCTGGTTCAGAGACTGAATATAAAGGGAAGAAGTAGGAATAGTCCAAGTCATGTCTTCATGTTTATTATTTTTCTGCCCTTGGTGTGATTGATTGGTTTGATCATAAGTGAAAATTATATCATTTAATTTAACAGAATGATATATTTATAAATGGGTTATTAATCATTACATAACTGACTTCTGTGAATTTCTAGACTCAAAAGAACAGCTGATGACCCATGGTAGGGCTTACTTTCTTGTGAGTACTTCAATATAGTAACCTGAGGAAAAACACAACTTGAATCATATTTGCAATTCCTGTATACTTCAGAATAGGAAACAAGTTCTTTCATTGCTTTCCTGTTTCTCTGAGCATGTTTTTATTATATCCCATTAAATCCCCAGGCTGGTAAGCTAAAGTATATTGTTAAAAAGAAAAATTTTAGTTTTTAGGAAATGACTTATCTCACAACATTAGACTGGTGCTTAGAAACTGGAACAACTTCTAAGTTCAGAGTACTTTCCATGAATTCATGCTGTCTGTGACCTCATGGAGACTGTCAGAATCAAATTTCCTTGAGTGTATTTTCAAGGCAGTAAAATTAGGAATGAGTATACATATTCTATTGCATCCAACTACAACTGACTCCAATGTTATGGTGACTAGATCTTGCTATAATGTACAATGAAAATAGCATCAGTAGGTATCTTAAAAATTAATAACATCTTTTTATTAAAAATTAACATTCTTGTGGGTCTCATGTATCATATATTTATATGAAGGATAAGCAATTTTTCATTGAGAAAAAAAGTAGATTTTTATCTTGAATTTTTTGTAGTAAATGTTTTCCACTTGTAAGTATTGTAAGTTGTTTAACTAAAAATATATAAACTTGTCAGCAGAAGCACTCTTAGAATTGATATAAGAAGAGAAGACAAGACCTGGTTTCCATGAAATTAAAAAGCCACAGGTAAATGTTTCAATGAATATTATACTTTAGTAAATTTTTTTTTCATAATGAAGTCTAGGCCAAATGGAATTACCTTTCAACCTGCCATTTAGAATCAATTGATCAAAGTTTGGTAGTTAATTTTAAAACATTTTAGCTAGTTGTCTAGTTTAAAATATTCTGAAAGCCTACAGTAACTTGTAGCTGAAGTTCATCCTTCAAGAATTAATTTTTCTGTATATTCCATTTGTATAGTGTTTTTACATAATGAAGAGAGAACCTGGAAATTTAAGTCTCAGGTTGCAGAAAATATTCTCCTAATCTTTGCTCCTTAATCATCTGAATGCTTCCTGTCATTTTTCCAAGTGACCTAATGCAGACCTATACTCTGTGACTTTATCAACCAAGATTAGTTTAGAGGTAGTTAGTGAAGAATTGTTACTTGCTCAAGATATTTTGCTGTGTTGATTTAGACAGAAATTATTTTCATTTAAAACAACAATGGATTATATTGAGAAGGAAATAGTGAGAAAGGGATACAAAAACATATTTCAGTTTGAGCATCCCAAGTAATTTGATTCTAAATATTTGTTGTGCTTTCATGGTTACAGATTTTTCATTTTTTTTAAAATATTGAAAACATAGTTCCAACATGACTTAGAATATTTACAAAAAATTGCATATGCTTCCCTACTTTTTAAGAAGTCACCAGTTTCTCATGCTTTTTTTGAATCAGCTGTTTACATGATGTTATAAAAAGTTGGATAAGTGTAGACATGTGTGATTTCATCACATAAGGAGCACACACCCTCACTCCAACATTTGGTACATGATGCCAAAGTAGAAGATGAAGTTTGCACTACCTTGAGATTTTAAGAAACACAAAAACAACCAACCAGTAAGAGATATCAGGTAAAAGAAAAGTAGATGAGCCTTCCTATTTTTCTTGAACACATGAATTACTTTCACTGAATTACACATGTAATGTGTCTGATGTGACAAAATTTATCTTCTTTGATGAAAGTTTTGACCCAGCATGATGAAATTGTATCCTTAGCTTGTGTGTCAAAAATTCTAGCTCACGACATTTAGAATCTTTGAAGGGATCATTTAAACTTTTTTTTGGTTTTATTCCTATTATAAATAGTATATCAGGCTAGAATTAGTAAATATTTCCATATCATCCAGCTGTGAAATTTTCCTGATGGTTACTGATTGAGAAATATGAGAAGCTGAGAAGCAGCTCATTTTCCCTTGTTGCATATTAGCAACTCCACAGTTTCACTCTGCCCCTCATGCTATGCTAACTTTGGCTTTAAACTTCAGTGACCACCACCTCCCTTTTTAAGACCTCAGAATCCAAATGAGAAAAGGGTCAAAGGTGATGAGGATAAGAGTAGCTTAGTGCAGAAATGAAAAGCTACCTTTTGCTCCTGAAGCCTCATAAAGTCTTGTTCTCTAATCTGCTTGGTGAATGTTAGATCAGGTAGTGAAGACAGAAGAGGACAACCTTCATGATGTTCTTTTTTCCTTCTGGCAGTCACATGGTGATAGAAATTAGTAGGTGGCCAGGAGAGGTAAAATTAAATCATAGAATTATTAATGTCCCTCTTCAGATTTTGGAACATGAATTCCTCACTCAAAGAGAAATGAAGCAAAATTTACAAATATTTCACTGGAGGGTAATGACTAAATTAAAGTAAGCACATATATAGCTTTACTTTTCTTTTTTGTTTAATAAATGTAGATTTATTTTAAATCAATTTGTTACATGATACAAACTGGTTTTGCAGTTTAAAATGAACTGAAATAGAAATTTCTAAATACAGCAGTGTCTGCCTATGCAATAAATATCTATAAAGAAAATAAGGTATTTGATAAACTATATCTGCATGAACAAATTAGATGAAAAATCTGAAAAATTTTCTATAATATACCTTCATATAAATATTAATGGCTCAAGATACTAAAAGGAAGTGGGAAAGTCAGAAAAGACTGTGAGGTCTGTTCCTATATCTCATCTGTAGACTCTGTTAACATTTTTTGTTGTTAAAGGAGTGTTCAAAATTATAGAAAAATCAAGTCACATTTTCACAAAGTTTGCTAAATATGTTGACAGTAATGTGTGGAAATGAATTTATAGCCATTATATCCAGGCAAATGATGATTATACCACAGTAGCTAATTTTTGCCACCTTATGAAGAATGAATCCTACAGCACCCACTAAAGTCTAACAGCTATGCTACCATAATATTGTGTGGTACCTAAACTATTACTATTAATGGGAACGTAAAAAACATGAGGTAAATCTACCTTTTTAAAAAAAAAATCTTTGAAGCCAGATGTTAAACAATTAAGGCACTTGGTAACATTAGGTATATGTACAAATGTGCAAGTAAAACAAACTTCAACTGTACCAACAAGTGACAAAAAACAGTAACCCTTCATCTTATGAAATTTTAGTATAAAGGCATTTGTCATTTCCATATAAAATATTGAAAACCAAGTGCTAACCTCAGCTACTATAGGATGAAGAAAACAAAAATACTTGACTGACTTAGAAAAGAAAATGCCCATTTTAAGTCCCTGAACTAATTAAATGTGTAAAAGAAAAGGGAGAAGCTGCCCTCTGAAACTAAGAAAACTAGTGCTTTAAAAGAAACTGTAGAAACAAAAACATGTATGCTTGTTATATTATAAGAACAAAGGAAAAAAGAAAGAAAAGGAGGGGGGAAAGTGGAAGTACAGTCTACTCATCCAGGGAAATTATCATTAAGGAGAATATCATGCTAAGTGAGATAAGCCAATCTCAAAAAACTAAAGGAAGAAAGATCTTGCTGATAAGCGGGTGAGGACATATAATGGGGGGGTGGGAGGGGTTAGCATTAGGTTTAGGGTTAGGTTTAGGGTTAGGGATAAGGAGAGCAGTAAGAATGAAGGAAAGAAGGACTGTATAGAGGGGAAAGAGGGGTGGGAGGTGTGGGGGGGAGGAAAAAAAAATAAACATCATTGCCCTATGTAAACGTATGATTACACAAATGGTATGCCTTGACTCTATGTACAAATAGAGAAACAACATGTATCCCACTTGTATACAATAATAAAAAAAAATTTATAGTAATCCGATAAAAAATTCTTAGATTTTCTGAAATTATACTAGTTACATCTGCCAGCTGAAAAGTTAAAATGATTGTCTTATTTAAAGAGCTAAAAAGTGATTCTAAAACTTTTTTTTTCTATTTTTTTACCTTTTAAAAGAAAAAGGTTTTCTTTTTGCAGACTGCATTTTGATTCTTTGTACAAAATTGGAGTACAACTTTTCCATTTCTATGGTTGTACACTAAAACTTTCTCTTTTACCTCATGAAAGTAGTTATTTTTAGGTATGTTGATATAAATCCTTTCAAGGTTCATAGTGTAAAGATATTTTTTTGCACACAAAGGAAATAGTTTATCATTTTATCTCAATTCCTTTCAACAGCCCAAAGAAAAATGTTGCAAAATTCAATATATGAAGGTTTTCAAAGTTTGTATAATAGTAATTTGCATTAGTTTCTCAGTTCTGAAAGAAAAGTAGGTATGCTTTTAATTTAAATATTAACAGTATGGTATCTAAAAGATTTACTACTGCTTTTTATCAAGTTACAATTGCAAATTGACATTTACCTTCCTTAATATTGAAGAACAAATCCCACAAAATTTAAGTTACAGTCTACCTTTCAGTCTGTCTTTTAAGGACACTGTTCTTTATTTTCTCAATGATAGAAGGTGTGTTTGCAAGTATGAATAATATCCTGTTACACATTAATGGTCTGTATCCTTTCCATTCATTCCTTTGAATCTGGAAGGTAATTCTCCAGTTCCCCATGTAGGATCTTATTTCTAATGTATAAAAATAACCTAATCAAGAACAAAATTTTACCCTATGGATACAGTTTCATGCTACTAAGTTAATAAATTTATTCCACCTTCAAAATGATAGTCAAAAATCCACCTGATTTGATGCTCATTTGGGCACACTTCTTGATTCTGGCCACTAAATTCCATCTTGAGTTAGCATAAAAATAATGCAACTTTCAGGCTTTAAAATAACTGAACTTAAACTGCCAGGAGTCAGGAGGTTGTCTGCACCAGACATTTTCCATCACTTACAGAAAGTTATAATTGGCCTGTCAAGAGAAGAAACAATCCCACAGCAACATACATTGAAAAATAAAAGATGGCAGCCACAGGAATTCATGCAGAATATTTTTTAAATAGTCCTGTTAAGAATGATGATCTAAAACATCCTATATGCATCTTTTGGAAATTTCAGGAACATGGAACAGTGACTTCCATATGGCACTTCTTTTAAGATAGTATTTTGGGTTCAGTGAGTTACACAAATGAACTGCTTGTTCCTGTTAATTTAATGAGTCTGCCTACAAAGTATGGTAATTTTATTCTTTAGATTTGTAGAACTTATAAAGAAAGAAAATTATAGCCTGTACACCCAAGACAAGGACAACTCCTCCCATGAAATTGACTGCAGGGTGCCAGCACTGAAGACTTTATGTCCAGTTCTCCCACTGTTTGCTTGGCCATGTTCTGCATGCTGTCTGCAGAGTTGACCTCAACTGTGACCCCAGCAGGGATTGAACAATCCACTTTAGCAACTACCAAGGGAGCCCCAATGCCAGTGATGTCTGCCTCACTGATCACACCCCAGCACCAGAATCCTGTGAAAGCCACAACAGCTGTGCTTCCTGTTTCAATGCTAGCAATAGTAATACTCCTGCTTTTGGATAGAATGTAAAGAAGATAGGAGATACTGTGTGCGTAACTCAATTATTAATTGTAGTGGGGGTGAACAGCACTGGTTTCTGTCCTGGGCCTCCTGTGACTTCAGTGTCAACTAATTTTACAGGTAAAGTAACAACTCTGCCTTCCTCGTCTACATAGTCCACCCCAGTTATCATGTCAGGTGCAACAAATACCTCTTTGACTCCAACCTCACAACCTATATGAAAGTCTACCTTTGATGCAGCCAGTTTCATCATAGGAATTGTCCTTTTCTTGGTTGTGTAGACTGGAATTTTCTTTTTCTATTTATCTTTTATGTACTGAAATCATGACAGTTCAATGGGTCAGGTTCTAATCTCAAGGAAAACAAAAATGCATCTTTTATTGGAAACTACCAGCTATCTTACTAACAGACTTTCTTGAAAGGTTGAAGAACAATGCATGAAGCATGGAAGTCATGGAATAGAAACATCAGAGCAACGATGTGATGCTGCTGCTGCTGCTGGTTGTGATAAATTAATCCAACAAAGTAGCAGCCAAAAACCTGGGAAAGAGCACTTTTCTCTTGAGAGAAAGAAGAAAATGATCAGTAAGATTCTGCAAATATTTTCCATAGATAACAGTTATTAACATGTAAAATGAATTCTATTTTTTCATTATCATTAAACTTAATGCCTTTATTAGAGTTATTCATCCTCGCATGAGTATCAGAACAAGGTAGCAAAGCAGAGAGGTACCAGTTGTTAACAACTAGTTTAATCACTCTAAAAAGTATGTCATTCTTGTAGTTGCCTAACATGTTGGCAAAAGTGAGGAAAAAGACATTAATGTGCATTGTTGGAACTGTTGGTAAGTGGAATTTGAAAAATCATTTTGAAGGGTGATTTTGGAGCATGTATCAAAATTTCCAGTATATTCTTTTCTTCTAGTAGCTTCACTTTTGGAACTGAATCCTTCAGGGTTAGAAAAACATGATTTCAAGTCAGAACATGCATACAAATTATAAGGATGTTTATTACATGTTACAATGGGTAACTGCATTTGGGGTAAACCATATCTACATGAAAGAAAATAGATATATATTAAATATATATGAAGGACATTTACATAAACGTGGGGGGAGACCTATCAACTGTTCATAAAGTGTACTTTATAGAGTAAATTTGGAATTGGAAAGGTTTTTTTTTTTTGAAAAAACTCATTGCTATTTTAGGCTCTGTGAATTATTGGGTATCATGGATGTGACTACATTCCTCCAAACCTGCATGTATAGGGGCTGGGACTTTTCTCAGCAGCAGAGTACTTGGACAGCACACAAGATGCCCCCAGTTGGATTTACAGCACCAAGAAGTCCTCCCTCTAACAATAATGTTTGTTTTATAGACAGGCAATATGCTGCATTTGACCCACCAAAACTAATTTCTTGACCACTGCCTCTTTTAGTGTGTCATATGATTCCTATTCTTAATTCTCTTTAAGTGTTAAGTTACATTAATTGATTTTCCTTATGCTGAAACATCATTGCTTCTCCAGGAGGAAGTTCAGTCATGGTGTATTATCTTCTTAATGTGATTTTGAGTGCAGTTTGCTGACTTTTTGTTGTAGATTATTAAATCTATGTTGGTGGTGTTTTCTTATCTGAAGTTGTCTTTTCTTGATGTTTCTTTGTTGTGTTTTGATATCAGGGTTATACTGGGTTCAGGGAATATATCTGGAGTGTTCCCTTTCTTTCAATTTTATGGAATAATTTGAGAAAGACTGGTGTTATTACCTCTTTAAAAGTCTGGTGATATTCATTTGAGTATTCAGCTTTTCTTTGTTGTTTACTCTTTAAATGATGTTTCAATCTCATTTCTTCATATTATTCTATTGAGTTCAAAGTGTGCAGGTCATATGTGTCAACAAATTTGTCCATCTTCTGTTCACAATGGGTAGGTCAAATGTGTCAAGAAATTTGTCAATGTCTTCTAGATTTGCCAGTTTATTAGAGTTAATATTTTCATGATAGTCTCTTAATGATCCTCTGAATTTCAAAATGTTTTTAACTATTATATCCTTTCTCATCTCTGACTGTGAAATTGATCTTCTCTCTTCCTTTGGTTATTTTGGCTAAGGGTTTACCAATCCTACTTATCTTTTCACATATACAACTTCCTGTTTTTTGTTGTTTTTTTTTATTTTCTTCTTTGAATTTTTTTCTCAATTTCATTAATTTCTGCTCTGACCATTTTTGTCCCTTGTCTTCTACTGGTTTTGGAACTACTTGGTTTTTTCTTTCCTAAGGCCTTTTGGTGTAGTCTAAGATTATTTTTTTGGGCCAGTTTTTTTTTTTAATTGTAGGTATACAATGGTAAAAATTTTCCACTTTTTTCATATTGTTCCCAAAATTTTGATTGTTTTTATCTTTGTTCTTACTTGAAGAATATCTTTATTTTCTTTGATACATTCTTCATTTGAAAGAGTATTTTTCAAAATTTATGTGTTTATGTGGTTTCAAATATTTTTCTTGCTATTGATTTCTGGTTTAATTTCATTATAGTCTGATCAGATTCATAGGATTATACTGATATTTTTGTATTAGCTAAGACTTACATTGTAAGATACAAAGGAGAGTTTTGTGGAGTGTAGCAATCTTGGCTGTGGATTGTTTTCTTTTAGAGCTTGGAATATCTCATTCCAGGCACACCTCAATTTTGGGGTCTGATTTAAATCAGAAGAGAACTTTGTTGGATTGCCTATCATTATAACCTAGTGTTTTGCTCTTGGAGGATTTAATATTATTACTTATTTTCTACATGAGGCATTTGGATCCTGATGTGTCCTAGAGAACTTCTCATCAGTGGTTTGGGGTTCTATATTCATCCTGTATCTAGAATATCTATTAATATCACATTAGAAATATTCTTAATGCCTTCAGACTACATCTCAATGTTATTTTTTATCCCAGTTACTCTCAGGTTTGTTCTGTTGATGTCACCCTAGCATTCTTGCATATTATGGACATGTGTGAGCAGTTTTTTTTTCCTTATTGGACACTGTGCAATCACGTTCATACTTCCTGGGAGCCATGTCACAGAAAGAGTGAAAACCAGGAGAGTCCTTGGGGTCTATGGAGTTCTGCTAGACCTCAGTAGAAATCTCCATCTTTTCCCAGACATCCAATCTCTTTTCAGTAGGTGACATTTAATGTCACAGGAGTTATCTTGTTAATATTTCTGCTTTCTTTCCTGTTTCCTATTGATAGGGCATGTCAGCTGCTTTCCTTTTGAGGACACTATAGGACTTGCTGGAGCAAACACTTGGTATATAAGTCTTCGTCAGCATATATGGTTACTTTCCTGGTAATATTACAGAGGCAGAATTACTGGGTAAATGCTATGTGCATTTTATAGATTCTTCATATCTTTTGGAAAATGAGTCTCCAGAGTAGTTTTGATATATGTAAGTATTTATGCAAGAGTAGCATGAAAGAGGGCTGGAGTCATGGCATCTGCATCACCTGGAGTTTTATACTGGTTGTGAATCCTTGCAAAGTGGATATGCAGTGGCATTCTTTTGCTTTCAAATCAGATGCAAAATTCTGTACATCATGATTGGTGGGGAACTGACAATCCTAAGGAACCAAAGGCTGAATGTTTTCTCTTTTATGTGGATGCTAACCCAAAATAAGGGGCAGGAGTCTAGGGAAGAATATATATAATTTGGATTAGGCAGAAGGGAGGGAATATGAGGAATAAGGAGGATAGTAGAATGAGTCAGACATTATTACCCTATGTGCATATATGAATATACAACTGGTGTGATTCTCCATCATGTGTGAGAAGTTACACTCCATTTATGTATAATGTATCCGAATGCATTCTACTGTCATGTATATTTGACATGAACAAATTTAAAAAAAACTTAAGTGGTCATAGCTTCCCCCATTTACTCTTCGTCAATTGCAAACCTTACTTTTACCGCATATGAATTTCCAATTTTGTCACCACCATTTGTTGTAGACGCTATCTTTTTTTCCATTGTATGGTTTTGGCACCTTTATCTAGTGTGAAATAACTATACTTATGTTGGTTTGTCTCTGCATCTTCTATTCTGTATCATTGGCCTACCTGTCTATTTTGGTGCCAATATAATGCTGTTTTTGTTACTATTGCTGTAGAGCTTAAGGTCTGGTATTTTGATTCCTCCTGTATTACTCTTCCTGTCCAGGATTCCATTGGCTATTCTGGGTCTTTTTTTTTTCCCAGATGAATTACATGATTTCTTTCTCTGTTTCTATGATGAATATCATTGGGATTTTATTTGAAATTGCATAAAATCTGTAGAGCTCCTTTGGAAGTATGGCCATTTTGACAATATTAATTCTGCCTATCCAAGAACATGAGAGATCTTTCCATCTTCTAAGTTTTCGTTAATTTCTTTATTGGTAGGTAGTTTTCATTGTAGAGGTCTTTCACCTCTTTTGTTAGATTGATTTCCAAGTATTTTTTTTTTTTAGGCTACTGCGAATGGAGAAGTTTTCCTAATTTCTCCTTTCAGAGAATTCATCACTTTTGAATAGAAATGTATTAGATTTATGAGTGCTGATATCCTGCTACATTGCTGAATTCATTTATGAGTTCTAGAATTTTCTGGTGGAGTTTTTTGAATTCTCTAAATGTAGAATCATGCTATTCTCAAATAGCAATAGATGAGTTTTTATTTCCTACTCACATTCATTTAATTTATTTGGTATTTCTAATTGCTCTGGCTAGTGTTTCAAGGGTGATGTTGAATAGAAGTGGTGAAAGAGGGCATCCCTTTCTTGTTCCAGTTTTTAGAGGAAAAGCTTTCACTTTTTCTGCATTTAGAATGATGTTGGCTGTGGGTTTAGCATAGATAGCCTTTACAATGTTGAGGTATGTTCCTACTATCCCTATTTTTCCTAGTGTTTTGAACATGAATGGGCATTGTATTTTATCAAAAGCTTTTTTTGCATCTGTTGACATAATCATGATTCTTGACCTTAAGTCTGTTGATGTGATGAATTACATTTATTGATTTCCGGATGTTTAACCAACCCTGCATCCCTGGGATGAACCCCACTTGATTGTGGAGCACATTATCTTTTTAATGTGCTTTTGTATGAAATTTACCAGAAATTTGTTAAGGATTTTTGTGCCTATATTCGTCAGATTTGTTGATCTAAAGTTTTGTTTCCTTGGTGTCTTTTTCTGGTTTTTGTATTAGGGTGATATTAGTTTCATAAAATTAGTTTGGAAGGGTTCCTTTCTTCTCTATTCCATGGAATACTATGAGGAGTATTGGTATAATATGTTCTTCTTTGAAGGCCTAATATAACTCACCTCAGAGTCCATCTGGTCCTGGACTTTTCTTGGTTGATTGACTTTTGATGATTTTTTTCATTCCATTGCTTGAAATTGATCTGTTTACATTGTGCATATCATTCTGATTCAGTTTGTGAGGATTATATGTCTCTTGAAATTTGTTAATGTCTTCAACATTTTCTATTTTTTTGGAGTGTAGACTTTCAAAATATCCTCTAATTATGAAAATATTTCTATGGTGTCTGTCATTATATTACCTTTTTCATCACAAATTTTAATAATTTGTGTTTTCTCTTTTTAGTGTGGCTAAGGGTTTATCTATTTTGTTTACTTTTTCAAAGAACCAACTTTTTGTGTTGTCAATTTTTTGAATTGTTTATTTTGTTCCACTTTCATTCATTTCAGTTCTGATTTTAATTATTCCCTGTCTTCTACTTTTGGTATTGTTCTACTTTTTCTAGGGCTTTGAGATATAATATTAGGTCATTTAGTAATTGACTTTTTATTCTTTTCTTGCATATGCTCATGCAAGGAATTTTCCTCTTAGTACTGTTTTCATGATGTCCCAGAGATTTTGATATGTTGTATCATCATTCTCATTCACCACTAAGAATTTTTTTTATCTCCCCTGATGTCTTCTGTTATCTATGCTTTTTTTGATAGCATATTATTTATTCTCTGGTCTTGGTCTAGTTTCTGATTTTTATTTTATCATTGATTTCTAATTTCATCCATTATGATCTGATAGAATACAAGGTTGTGTTTCTGTAATTTTTAATTTACTGATGACTGCTTTGTGGCATAATATATGGTCTATTTTAGAGAAGGATCCATGTGCTACTGAGAAGGAAGTGTGGTTTTTGTTTCTTTTAAATCCAATCTGCCAGTGTATGTCATTAGAATTCAGGGTTACTATTGAGATATGATTTTTATTCCTGGTCATTTTGACTTATTTTCAGTTTTTAATTTGGCTTGGTTTCTTCTTTAATTGGTTTTGCCTTTTGGTTAGTTCTCCCTTTGCTATCATACATTGTTTCTTTTTTTCATTTATTCCTCATGGAAAATTTTGATGAAAATGTTCTGTAGCAGAGACTTTCTATTTGTAAATTCTTTTACCTTTTTTTTTATCATAGAAAGATTTTATTTTATCCTCAAATCTGAAGGTTAGTTTTGCTGGGTATAAGATTCTTGGTTGGCAACCTTATGTTGTTTCAGAACTTGAAACATTACCACTTCTAG
This sequence comes from Sciurus carolinensis, assembly GCF_902686445.1. Lineage (NCBI taxonomy): Eukaryota > Metazoa > Chordata > Mammalia > Rodentia > Sciuridae > Sciurus > Sciurus carolinensis. The sequence continues at coordinate 34,578,977 of NC_062224.1, forward strand.
TTTTCCCCCAGGTTTTCTGTTGGTATCAAGGCTGTTGTAGATTTTATTTCCATAGCTGCAACCTCCTGTTGATTGAAATTGTGACTGACAATCAAATACATGTTTCTTAAAGATAAATTGTTGAACTACCACAGGTAAATTTTAATATTCTCACTCTTGAATAATAACAGTAATTTCTGACAGAAGAGTTACCCATGTCCCACAAACTGATTCTTCAGAGTTTGAGATGAGAGATCAATTAATTGTTGCAGGGACATATAGATTCCCAATGCAGGCAAATGAGTATAGATAGTCCATTCTTTTTTTCTGTTATTGCATCTCAGAAGTATGAGTCCCCTTATATAATCAGAATGGTTCTCACAAATAAATCTGGACAATTCCTCTACTGTGGATTATTTCAGTACCACAGGCAAAAATTATTATCAATTGCCCACCTGGAAGTCTGAACATTCTGAAAGAGTTGTCTTTACAGGAAATATTTTCACAGTGGTTGCTAGGGTTTCTGGGCTGCACTTTATGGACCTCTTCTTATAGTTGGATAATTTTAGTTATCAATGGAAAGTCAGAGTGCAATAATATTCAGAGAATACAAGGAAAAAGAACAAACCTGGAGTCTCTTGCAAAATGTTACTGTTGACAATTGTTTTTGGTGGGCCACAAAAGAAAAATGTATTTTTATTCTAAATGCAGAGCAGGAAAAGAAAGTTGAGAGAAAATTGAAATCACTTTCTAATTCAGGGTTCAGTGTTTTGAGAATTAACAAGCTGTTCACTCAGGTGATCTCCTGAGAATATTTTTATAAGGATACTCATCTAAGGAGGACACAAGGAAGTAATAGTCCCTGTCCAGAATGAATCTTAAGATTTTATTTACCTTCACAATGTGTATAGGTGTCAAGACCATAGTGAGGAGTTAGTGTTAGTTTACCTAATATTCATAATAGAACCTCAGATTTATGCATAGTTTGATTCCTGTGTTTAAGAGCACAACATAGTATACCACATTGCATTAAGTACAAATAATTAAATATAATGAAGAAGGGCTGAGGAATGTGGCTCCATGGTAGAGCTCTTGTCTGGCAGGTGTGAGGCAACCTGAGTTGGATCCTCAGCACTGTCAGAGAAAGAGGGAAGCAGGGGTAGAGAAAGAGGAAGGGAGGGAGGAGGAAAAGGAATGAAGGAAGGGAAAGCATCTTATTAGGAGAGCAAAGAAATACAGAATCATCACACAAAAAACTATAAAATATGTTTGGAAGATCATTCAGAAAGCTAAATAGTCAAGAATTGGCACTAACTTTCTAGTTACCAGAGTTGATTTGACAGAATTTAATAAAATCATTAGATTGGTGATGTGTTTATTAAATCTAAAATTTGGGGCAGATTTTGACATGAGGACCAACAAAATACAAAATTTTATCCCTCTTTATAGAGTCCATTCCACTCCTCCTCACTTCAGACAGTGGGGACAGAATGTGCACAGTCATGGATATAGAAGTCTTGGAACTAGTTCAGAACTTTTTGCCTTGCAACATAAAAGGAAAGAGGTGGTAGGAAACACAAAAAATTGAGGTGAGGGTCTCGAGTCTTAAAAATTCTGCTTTTGTATGTTGAAATTATCAACTACTGTGGGATTTAGAAAACCTAGAAAAAATATAAATAAATTTTAATTTCCTCTTTAAATTTTGAAAGTACCAGTGAAGGTAAGAGTACACTGGCCTTGCATAGACAAATCCTATCACTCCCAACTGTTTCAATTTGAAAGCACTTGTTTAATTGTTTCCAAATCATTTTAGTTCATATTTTAAAACAATCTTTGATTTGTATAGATCTTTACAAAAAGACTATTTTCCTTGCTTACATGGTGAGAAAGTCAGAGACTTAGAATATACTATTAGATGTACAAAGGAAATAATATAAGATATATGAGAGTAGTAAGTTTCAGAAGAATGTGAAGTTAATGGGAATATTATTTTCTCTTAATTGCTTTAACATAAAATGAAAAACATACAAAATAGATAATTGAGAAATTCAGATTTCTCAAAAATACCCCATGTGTTTTTTTAAAATTATTTATTTTTGATTCATTGTAAACAAATGGGGTACAACTTGTTTCTCTGGTTGTACATGAAGTACAGTTGTACCATTTGTGCAATCATACATTTACATATGGAAATGATGTTTATCTCACTCTGTTATGTTTCCTTCCCTGCACCCCTCCCATCCCTCTTTTTCCTCTGTGCAATCCATCCTTCTTCCATTCTTGCCTGCCTCCCACCCCATTACGTATCATCATCTGCTTATCAGAGAGATCAGTCAGCATTTGGTTATTGGGATTGACTTATCTCATTTAGCATGATTTTCTCCAACTGTATCCATTTACATGCAAATACCATAATTTTATTCCTCTTTATGATTGAGTACTATTCCATTGTGTATATATACCACTGTTTCTTTATCCATTCATCAATTGAAAGGCATTTAGGTTAGTTTGACAATCTAGCTATTATGAATTGAGCAGTTATGAACAGTGATGATGTTGCATCACTGTAGTTTGCTGATTTTAAGTCCTTTGGGTATAGTCCAAGGAGTGGGATAGCTGGGTCAAATGGTGGCTCCATTTCAAGTTTTCTAAGGAATCTCCACACTGCTTTCTAGAGTGGTTGCACTAATTTGGAACACCATAAGCAATGTATGAGTGTACCTCTTTCCCCACATCCTCACCAACACCTATTGTTACTTGTATTCTTGATAATTGCCATTCTAATTGGGATAGTTTTGATTTGTATTTCTTATATTAACAAGATGTTGAACATTTTTTATATATCTGTTGATTGTAGATATTCTTCTGTAAAGTCTCTACTCATTTCCTTGGTCCATTTGTTGATTGGTGTAAAGTTTATTGAGTTCTTTATAGATTCTGGAGATTAGTGCTCTACCTGAAGTATGGGTGGCAAAGATTTTCTCCCACTCTGTAGGCTCTCTCTTCACATTGCTGATAGTTTCCTTTGCTGAGAGAAAGCTTTTTAGTTTGAATCTGTCCCAATTATTGATTCCTGTTTTTATTTCTTCTGCTTTGGGAGTCATGTTAATGAAGTCTGGTGCTAAACCAACACGACAAAGATTTGGACCTACTTTTACTTCTATAAGGTGCAGGGTCTCTGGTCTGATTCCAAGGTCTTTGATCCATTTTGATTTGAATTTTGTGCAGAGTGAGAGATATGGGTGAAGTTTCATTCTGCTGCATATGGATTTCCAGTTTTCCCAGCACCATTTGTTGAAGAGGCTATCTTTTCTCCATTGTGTGTTTTTAGCACCTTTGTCTAGTATGAGAAAACTATTTATATGTGTTTGTCTTTGTGTCCTCTATTCTGTACCATTGATCTATCTGTGTATTTTGGTGCTAATACCATGCCACTTTTGTTACTATTGCTCTGTAGTATGGTTGAAGTACTGGTATTGTGATACCCTCTGCTTCACTCTTCTTGCTAAGGATTGCGTTAGCTGTTCTGGGTCTCTTATTCTTCCAAATGAATTTCAAGATTGCTTGCTCTCTTTCTATGAGGTATATCATTTGGATTTTAATTGGAATTGCATAGAATTTGTATAGCACTTTTTGTAGTAAGGCCATTTTGACGATATCAATTCTGCCTATCCAAAAACATGGGAGATCTTTCCATCTTCTAAGGTTTTCTTTAATTTCTTTCTTTAGTGTTCTGTAGTTCTCATTGTAGAGGTCTTTTACCTCTTTTGTGAGATTGATTCCCAAGTATTTTATTTTTTTCGATGCTATTGTGAATGGAGTAGTTTTCCTAATTTCTCTTTCTGAAGATTCATCACTTATGTATAAAAATGCATTGGATTTATGAGCATTGATCTTGTAACCTGCTACTTTACTGAATTCACTTATGAGTTCTAAAAGTTTTCTGGTGGAATTTCCTGGTTCCTCTAAATATATAATCATGTCATCAGCAAATAGGGTTAGTTTGAGTTCTTCTTTTCCTATTCATATCCCTTTAATTTCTTTGGTCTGTAGAATTGCTCTGGCTAGAGTTTCAAGGACAATGTTGAATAGAAGTGGTGAAAGAGGGCATCCTTTCTTGTTCCAGTTTTTAGGGGGAATGCTTTCAGTATTTCACCATTTAGAATGATGTTGGCCATGGGCTTAGCATAGATAGCCTTTACAATGTTAAGGAATGTTCCCACTATCACTATTTTTTCTAGTGTTTTGATATGAAGGCGTGCTGTACTTTATCAAATGCTCTTTCTACATCTATTGAAATAATCATGTGATTTTTGACTTTAAGTCTGTTGATATGGTGAATTACAATTATAGTATTCCGGATGTAGAACCAACCTTGCATCTCTGGGATAAAACGCACTTGATCATGATGCACTCTTTTTAGTATGTTTTTGTATGCAATTTGCTAAAATTTTTTAAAGAATTTTTGCATCTAAGTTCATTAGGGATATTGTTCTGAAATTTTCTTTCCTCGATGTGTCTCTGTCTGGTTTTGATATCAGGGTGATGTTAACTTCACTGAATGATTTTGGAAGGGTTCCCTCTTCTTCTATTTCATGGAATACTTTTGAGGAGTATTGGAATGAGCTCTTCTTTGAAGGTCTTGTAGAATTCAGCTGAGAATCCATCTGGTCCCGGACTTTTCTTTGTTGATAGGCTTTTGATGACTTCTTCTATTTCATTGCTTGAAATTGATCTATTTAAATTGTTTATGTCCTCCTGATTCAGTTTGGGTGGATCATATGTGTCTAGAAACCTGCTGATATCTTCAAGATTTTCTATTTTGTTGGAGTATAGATTTTCAAAACAGTTTCTAATTATGTTTTGTATTTCAATATTGTCTGTTGTGGTATTTCCTTTTTTCATCCCGAATTTTAGTTATTTGAATTTTCTCTCTCATTCTCTCTGTTATTGTGGCTAAGGGTTTATCAATTTTGTTTATTTTTTCAAAGAACCAACTTTTTATTTTGTCAATTTTTTTGATTATTTCTTTTATTTCAATTTCATTGATTTCACCTCTGATTTTAACTATTTTTCGTCTTCTACTTTTGGTGTTGATCTGTTCTTCTTTTTCTAGGACTTTGAGCAATAATTTCAGGTCATTTATTTTTTGACTTTTTCTTCTTTTATTGAATGCACTCCATGCAATGAATTTTCCTCTTAGTACTGCTTTTATAGTGTCCCAGAGATTTTGATACGTTTTATCTTTGTTCTCATTTACCTCTAAGATTTTTTTTTATTTCCCCCCTGATGTTTTGTTATCTGTGTATCATTCAATAGTGTATTTTTTAATCTCCAAATGTTGGAGTAGTTTCTGTTTATTTTGTCATTGATTTCTAATTTTATTCCATTATGATCTGATAGAATACAAGATAGTATCTATATCTTTTTGTATTAGCTAAGAGTAGTTTTGTGGTATAACATACGGTCTATTTTAGAGAAGGATTCATGTGTTGCTGAGAAGAAAGTGTATTTGCTCATTGATGGAATATTCTATATATGTATGTTAAGTCTAAATTATTGATAGTGTTATTGAGATCTATGGTTTCTTTGTTGAGTTTTTGTTTGGAATATCTGTCCAGTGGTGAGAGAGGTGTGTTAAATTCACCTGTATTATTGTGTTGTAGTCTATTTGGTTCCAGGAATTGAGAAGGATTTGTTAGATGTACATGGATAAGCCACTGTTTGAGGCATAAATATTTATGATTGTTATGTCTTGCTGATTTATGCTTCCCTTAAGCAATATGAAATGTCCTTCTTTATCCCTTGCAACTAAATTTGGCTTGATGTCCACCTTATCTGATATTAGGATGGTTACCCCCACTTTTTTACTAAGTCTGTATGTATGTTTTTTCCCATCCTTTCACCTTTACTCTGTGGGTATCTATTTCTATGAAAGGAGTCTCTTGAAGGCAGAATATTTTGGGTCTTTCTTTTTAATCCAATCTGCCAGTTTATGTCTTTTGAGTTCAGGCCGTTAACATTCAGGGTTATTATTGAGATATGATTTGTATTCCCAGTCATTTTGGTTTATTTTTGGTTTTTATCCTGACTTGGTTTCTCCTTTATTTGGCCATTCCTTTAGGGTAATTCCTTTCTTTTGTGAATTAAATCATTGTTTTTCATTTCTTCCACATAGAATATTTTGCTGATAATTTTCTATTGTGTTGGCTTTCTGTTTGTAAATCCTTTTAGCTTTTGTTTATTGTGGAAGGATTTTATTCCATCATCAAATCTGAAGGTAAGTTTTGTTGGGTATAAGATTCTTGGTTGGCATCCATTTTCTCTCAGATCTTGAAAATTGCTGTTCCAGGCCCTTCTAGCTTTTAGAGTCAGGGTTGAAAAATCTGTTGATATTTGTATTGTTTTCCCCCAAATGTAATTTTATTTTTTTCTCTCACAGCCTTTAAAATTCTGTCTTTATTTTAATGTTAGATATTTTCATTATAATGTGCCTTGGTGTGGGTCAGTTGTAATTTTGTACATTTGGTGTCCTATAAGCCTCTTGTATTTGATTTTCCATTTCATTCTTCAGATTTGGGAAATTTTCTGATTTTTTTATTGAGTAGATTGTTTGTTTCTCTGTGTCTTCCTCAATCCCAATAATTGTTAAATTTGGTCTTTTCATGTTATTCCATAGTTCTTGGGGATTCTGTTCATGATTTCTTATCATCTTCTCTGTTCATTCAACTTTGTTTTCAAAATTAAATATTTTGTCTTCAATGTCTGAGGTTCTGTCTTCCAGGTGTTCTATCCTATTGGTTATGCTTTCTATGGAGTTTTTAATTTGTTTCCTTCATTTCAAGAATTTCTGTTTATTTGTTGTTTTTTAGAATCTCTATCACTTTATTGAAATGATCCTTTGCTTCCTGCATTGGCTCTTTTAACTTTTGATTGGTGCGATCAGTCAATTCCTGCATTTGCTGTCTTATCTCATCATTTGCTTCTCTGATCATTTTAATTATGTACATTCTGAACTCCCTTTCAGACATTTCTTCTGCCATGCTGTCCATGGATTTTATTGATGTAGCATCTATGTTGTGGGCACTTTCTTCCCTTGTTTTCTCATATTGCTCACGTAGCTTCCTTTCTAGGAGTGCAAATCCGAGGTATTGCAGTTTCCCCCCCTATAGACTTAAGTGTCCCTGCAGGTTTTCAATACCTCACCTTGAAGTGGGAGATCAATATTGGCAGCACACCCTAGAAACAATATGCATCCTTAACTCAATTATTTCATTTTTTAAGATATTAACCATATTGTCTTAATAAATATAGATTATGAGTTTGATTATCTACAGCTAAGCTGTAGATATGTTTGGAATAAGAACCATGATTTCTAAAGGAGAACAAGGAGGATGGGGAAGGGTGTAGAATACAACGTTAATGAGATAAGAAGCTTGTCTATAGAGGTACTTTGTCATAGGAGCAGTGAAAGTGAAATTAAAAGAAATTGGTTGTTAGCATGTGAAATGGGAGAGAGATTCTCCAAGGAGACAGATAGATAAGAGGAAAATAGGATGACAAAAATATTAATAAAAGAAAAATAGGAATAATAGTAGGTATAATAGGAATAATTGTAATATTACTACTAATAAAAAAATCTACATTAAAACTATACAGTACTGTTCAAACCTCCTCATCTTCAGTAGTCTGATGTCATGGAGGAACTTGATAATTCAGTGACCCAAAAAGATGCTGCCTCTCTCTGCTAGGTATGGTAGCCTCCAGGTGGGGTATAGTCTGTGCTAGTGGGCAGAGGTGCCTCCACGTGTTAACAGGTAATCAACAGCAGCCTGGACACTAGACTGCAGGGTGGGGCCCGGCTGTGCTGGGCCTGAGTCTCTGGGCTGCTTCCCCGGTGTGGAAGTCTCACCTGGTGGCACTGGGCTGGGCCTCCCCTATGTGTTTTATTGATAATGTCTCATCTATTTATGGTATTTTCAGACCCTATGTTTTCTACTGACTGCTTGATTCATCTTATGTATGATTAATGTGGACAATAATTAGGATACTGAAGTCTTTTGGATATTAATTTTCTGGAATATCAATTTGGAAATGGCAAAGCTCAACATGGACTTTATATCTGTGATAAGTGGTAATTTTCATTGTTTAATAAATTTGGATTTTGATTTTGGAGTTCAGGCTTTTGATTTTGCAACTTGTAGTTTATAAAGTTCCCCAAAACTGTATGTTATAGAGAATAATTTTATATGGAAATGGTCCACAAACTGTTCCCCAACTTATGTACATCAGCATAAAGTGATTGATTTTTTAAATATTAGACCATAATGTTCCTAAAGGCAAATGAAATTTCTTTGAAATTAATTTAAAAATCTAAATTAAAAATAGATAGCCAAGATTTGAAAGTTCTCAGTACTATATCCATAAAAAAGTCAGTTTTCATCCTATGAATTTTATTACTAAAAATGAGGCTCCAATACAGTTGGAGTTTTTTAAAAAAATATCTAGAACTATGTTTCTATTAGTTCATCCTCATGGCCCTACATCATAGCATCTCCACATATAGAACACCAGGAAATATCTGGCATACATAGGCTTAAAAAAAAGATAGATGTATACTTCAGGAAAGAATAATCTGTTGGCAATAGAGGGTGCTCTTGGGTTCAGTTATTACCAGTACATCTATAACTCTGCCACAGTGTTATTTTAGGATTGAGAGTAGGGCATATATCCCTGATTTGTGTGAGAAAACAATCTCTCCCTGTTGGCTGGCCATAAGAGTTGAGAACTCCTGACAGTATCTGGAAGTGTGTTACTATTCACAATGGCTGACTTCCTTTAAGTGCTAAGATCACACTGTTCTTCCAACTGAGATTTCCCTGGATGTGTGTTTTCTTTAATAGAGCATACAGTCTGTCCATTTTAAGGACTGCACTCTTTTGAGAACCTTTGGTAATGCATCATAAATTCAAATTTAGTTGTGAAATAAAATTCTTGGGTTTTTTTTATGTGACAAACATCAACTGTTCAAGTGTATATACCTTGGCAAAAGCACAATTAACTTCCCAAGAGAATGCAGGATAGTGAAGATTGCTCACACTACCTGCATGGGATCATTTTGCAGTCAGTAAGGCTGCTGTTAATATTTACCTCTTTTGTTTGATTAAAGAATACCTGTTTGTTGTAGAATATTTAGAAAACATAGGAAAACCCTAAATTAATAATTAAAAATTATCTACCATCAACAGAATTCAGAAAACACTTCTACTAACACATAATATATTTTTTATACACACCTCCATAAATCTTTATATACATACAATACAAAACATTATCATATATGACTCAGTCTCCTTTACTCACTTATTTAATAATGTGATTATTTAACCATTTTAGTAACCTTCTAAGATGTATTTTAATGGCTACATAATATTGCAACCTGTAATTGTGCCAATTTAACCATTTATCATTTTTAACTTTTTATTATAAACATATTTTAGTGAATATTGTTATACATAAATATCTAGTCACATCCCTGATTCATTCCTTAACAAAAGTTATAAGAAGTCATTTTAATGGATCAAAGGAAAGTATTTTGGAGATTCTTATTACACTCACTTGTGTAATCTTGCTTTAATTGAGAGATATTATAATAATTACCACATCCATCATCAGTTTGTGCGTGTGCCTCTCAACTGTTCTTTGCTAGCAAGAAGTAATGTTCATGTAAACATTTTTGCAGTTTGAATTTTAAAACATATTTACCTGGCATTTAATGTTAATGTCTTTTAGTATTGACATAATTGAACAGCCTTTGAAATTGTATTAATTATCTGTACATCATCTTCCTTTGTGAATCGTTCAGTCATAACTCTTCAGAGTTTGTCATTTCATTGCATTGTTTTTACTGTAAGGCACTCTGTACTGAAGATATCAATCCTTGGCCTATCAAAGTTGTGGCAATTACTTTATTCTCATTTAGGATTCCCTTATACTTTTTCTTTGTGGGGGGGTACCAGCGATTGAACTCAAAGGCACTTGACCACTGACCCACATCCCCAGCCCTGTTGTGCATTTTATGTAGAGACAGGGTCTCACTGAGTTGCTTAGCATCTCACCTTGGCTGAGGCTGGCTTTGAATTCCCAATCCTCCTGCCTCAGCCTCCCAAACCACTGGGATTTCAGGCATGTGCCACTGTAACCAGCTTGCCTTGTACCAATGTACATAATTTTATATTTTGTTATCAGTTTTAATTAAAAGTCTCCAAAGCTTGTATTGACTATTCCTCTACTTTATTGACTTACGATGCCACTTTTATCACATACTTTAATTTAGACTTGACATTTCTTTCTGGGCAAAGTATCAGGTTGTGTCTACCCATCAACCTTCACCTTCATCTAATTAACAAATGTCACTATAGTATGCTGGTTTTAAATCCTTTGGGTGTATACCAAGGAGTGGGATAACTGGGTCAAATGTGGTTCTATTCCAGATTTTTTCAGGACTCTCCATACTGCTTTCTAGAATGGTTGTACTAATTTGTAGTCTGCCAGCAATAAATTAGTGAACCTTTTCCCCCACATCCCTGCCAGTATTTACTGTTACTTGTATTCTTGATAATTGCCATTCTGACTGTAGTGAGATGGAATCTCAGCATAGTTCAGTTGCTGTCATTTCAACTCCTGGAACTGCTGGCTTTTCCAGCTTCCACCCAAGTGTGGCTAACCTTGGATGGTTTCCATTATGCATACTGAGGGAGGAGCCTTGGCATCCAGTGCCCAGACTCAGAAAGACGGTGGCCTCTGTCTCCACTTCTGGACTTGAATGCTATGCCTTTCTTGGCCAACAAGAGGAGTTGGTAACACCCCTGAACACCAGGGAGTGAGAGTCCTATGGAGTTAATTTGACCAACAGGGGTCAGTGAATGCGCAGCAGTGGACTATTAGTTGCTGCTCCTTTCCTCTCAATGTTCAGCCATCCCATGAGGGAGGTAGTTTTCCCACCTGTCTAGAAGTCCTTCCTTATGACTGAGCTCCTCCTGCCTGCCCTGGTGTCATCCCTACCTCACTTCCCTTGGACCCTCAAGGTGGAAACTGAGGTCTTCACACAAGTGATTTACTGCAGGCCTGAATTTTTAGAAAATTGGGGCTAGAATTCAAGCACATGTGGAGTTAGGTTTTCCAACCAAAAAGAAAGCATGAGCCAGGCACAGTGATGCATACCTGTAATCCCAGCAACTTGGGAGGTTGAGGAAGGAGGATCACAATTTAAAAGCCAGCCTCAGCAACTTATCAAGGCTTCATACAACTTAGTGAGACCCTGTCTCAAAATAAAAAGAAGTTTAAAAAGGGCTGGGTTTGTGGCTAGGTGGCTAAGTGCCCCTCTTGGGTTCAGTTCTTTGTAGTGTGTGCTCGCATGCACACACACACACAAATGAGTAAAGTATTGAGAGAGGCAGGTGGCATGATGAGGGCCAGCATCAGTGGTCAACTTGAGATCTCCCAGGCTGACCCCTGCAGCCTACTCCTGGCAAGGATAAGGATTTTCCACACCTGACCTGAACATCTCTCTGAGGGATACATTCACCCTCTGCCCACGTTCGCCACTTGCATATAAAATCAGAAAACAAAAGTTATAAAAAAAAAAAGATATCCTGCACTTCCTCAAGTTCCATCTCAAGAATTACCAAGTTCTGGAGATCAAAGCAGACTCTTCTGAGTCTGTACCACTGTGAGTGTTTGTTTTTCTTTTAAGTCATAGCACTTACCACATTTTGTATCACGAATGATACTTTTAGCCTTCTCATCACATTTAATAAACTAAAAATTCCCTCTAGGATGGACATACAGTGTAGGTAATCCACAAATGTCATCAGATTACATGTAGAAATCTATCTGTAAGGTTAGGTTAGGCTCAGTTTCCTTAAGAAAGTATAATATACATATTCATTAAATTATCCTTATGTTTTTAAATATGGATATTATTGCTTTGAGTATTATTATGAAACCCACCAATGTGTCAGGAATGTTCCCACATTTTTGTGCAAAGGGACACATAGGCAACTTGACTTTGAATCTCCAGGCACCTGATAGCAGGGAGTGATATTCACTGGGGTTCTGGAGGTTAGTGGCAGTAGAATTCAGTCATACCACATGGTAAAAATATTCAAGGATGATATTTTCTAGACTCTGTTAAGCACTGTGATGATCAAACAAATACTTTTTTGGGGAGTACTGGAAGTGAACTCAGGGGCACTCAACCACTGAGCCACATTCCGAGCCCTACTTTGTATTTTATTTAGAGATGGTCTCACTTAGTTGCTTAGCACCTTACTTTTGCTGAGACTGGCCTTGAACTCTTGATCCTCCTGCCACAGCTTCCCAAACTGCTGGGATCATAGGTGTGTGCCACTGTGTCCAGCCAACATATACTTTTAAAAGTATGAAGTTTACAGGGACGACAGCTATACTGTGCAGAGGAAGATTTACAGGTTGTTAATTTCTTCTCCCAGTTTCTCACTTGGAAAGTTTATTTCCTTGTTTTTAACTTTAATGCTGCCCAGCTAATGTTGTTAAATTTTGTATTTTGTTCTAATCATACATTATTATCCTCTACACATGTATGATTACACTACTGTCAGTTAATTTTAAGAAGTTTTTGGAGACATTACAGCAGGTGAGTAATGGTTCAAATCAGAAAAGGACGTGAAAATTATTTTCAGAAATATACCTAATCACAAGTTCAGTTGAATATGTGAACTCCATAAGAACATGTCCGGCAGTGCTCATAAAAATGATGTCTTGATTTTCTTCAATCTTTGGGAAGACTTTAAGCCACACATTATGTAATAAGACTAGACAGCCTTCCTTTTTCTTCTTCTTTTATCCCATCATCATCTTCAAGGAAAAATGCTGCACAATATGATTTTTAAGGAGAATTTGCCTTTTTCCTTAGCAGGGTTCCTTACTACAAATTAGCTTCCTATGTCTTCCCTTCCCCGAGCTAGAGAGGTTCTGCCATAAAACCGTGCATGAGAGTGTGAGGGGGAAAGTTTTGAAACCTTACAAATGTAGCCTTTCTGCTGAAGATCTAGATTCAGTAAATGTAATAAGGCCTGAATATTCACATTTAAATACGTTTCATACTGATTCAAATAAATGTCCTAGATAAGAGTCACTAAATACATTCAAGTCACATATAAATCCCAGATGTACAAAGCTGATGAAATTTCTGGAAGTGTGGGATACTGATCAGGTCCTTTTTCTAAACCTCTCTATCCTAGTAATGGTAATCTAACTTTCACCTGCCTTTCTCCACTTCCATGCATGGGAATTTAAACTTGCAGAAAAGCACCCTTTTCCTTCCAACCTTTAATTATTCCCTGACATTCAGAAGATACTTAGAAATGGGCTTATAGATGCTCTCTTAATATGTAGAGGATGAGACTTTAAGTATTTTATGCCTCCTTTTTGTCTTCCAGGTTGTTTTGACAACCAATGTTTTTGCATGAAGAGTTTTTCCATGAGAATAGTAGCAAATTATGAACCCTTGTTCAGTGAGAGTTGTGCAGTAAGCTGTCCCAGGAGGTCTGTTGAGTTCCTAGAACCCTGGCATGACCAGCCTGGCAGTGTTCAACACTGCAATCCCTGAAGTGAGTGAGAATACACATGGGGATCCTTTTAATATTTCATTTTCAGTAGTTCTAGCAAACTAATTACTAATTTGATTAACAGGGATTATTGAATGCAAGTGGAGTATAAATTAGTGACTAAAGTAAAATTCTTAAACCAGTCCTTTTTAGAATATTTTTGGGCCTGATTTTTATGGTAACAAAAGATATGACACAGAGCAGATTTTAACTGCCACAATGTACCTTCATACACAGTCATTAGGTAAAAACCCACTGCAAATATACTTATCCACACACCAGGCCTATGGATCAAATGTGGCCTATGCGTATATTTAGCTTCTCTCTGTGAATTGAGTCAGCCTGAAATTGAGGAGTCTCATGCAGAATGTGACTAATAAGCCCACTGAGGAATTGTATCTGACCTCCTTTGAGCACACACTACCGTCTGGTGGGTGTTACAAAGTGAGATCCTTTGTCTTATGACTATGAGTTCTCTAGTTTTCTGTTGATCTACATAGGCATTTCCTCATGTAAGCACTATGCCTCTAGAAGTGTTTAAGTTTACAACTCCTATTTGATAATGTATTTTGATAAGGAATTTAGTGACTTTAAAATTATTTGAGTAGAATATGATCCATAGAAATTAGTTTGAAACTGAATTACTGTTTCACAATTTGAATTTGGTATTTTACATAGTTTCTTCTTCCAAAGCATAATTTTTATATTATAATGTGCTATATATAAGCCTAAATAGAATAATTATGGTTATAGGTAGATAGGTTATTGATATTGTCAACTACATGGTATTTTTTTCATCAGCAGTGTCTCAAAAATATCAAGTGCTCTAGTGCCTTTAGTGCCTGTCATTATGCTAAAATGTGTCCATGTAGATCACAGTTAATTTCTAATGATAAACCAGTAGTTTTTATATTTTTGATTTGTATTTCTGCTCAAATGAAAAGTGACTTGAAGTGGATGTTAAAATGGAATGTGTACAATTATTTCAAAATCAGATATGCACATAAGTGTATCTGAGTTAACCTTATAAGTAGGAGCATAATTTTTGTACTAAGGTTTAGAGCAGTTAATGTGGAAATTCTTCCTTTGATAATAGGAGAAAGTCCATGAATCTTTTACTCATAAGCAACCAAAACCATCTGCTTATTGTCCTGACCCAATTCTCAATGTGATCCTTTTGGAGTAGGACTGCCTGACAGTAGATTCTGGATCCTGAAAACACAAGTAACCAAGAATCATTTAATTTCTTCTTAACCTGAATAAAACCCATATTATCATTGAGGAACTCCCTGAAATTAGAGCTCTTTGAAACTCTAATGCCTGAAATATTTGTAATTGGCTCCAAAAAGTGTTACCCCATAGATATTAAGCAAAGTTAAAGACATTAATATTGCATATAGAATGCACAGTTTTGTAATGCTGCAGAAATCAGTAATCAAGAAATCTTTCTGTTGGGGGACAGTACTTCTGGAAAAGAAAATATGCTTCAGATTATAGAATGAGAAACCCTGCTGTGAAGATGAGCAATTTAGCTCAATCAGTCAATAGAAATACTTAAAAAATTTATTACCATGTTTCTGGGTTCATGTCTATTCACATCAAGGATATAGCCCCTACCCTCAAGCAGGTCTTGTTTCAGGTGTGGAGTAATCATATTACCTTATAGTACCATGATAAATGCAAGGTTCTTGGAGTAGGTAAGTATTTGTAGTGAGTTGTGGAGATGGTGGGAGTTCATTTTGGCACTGTAGGCATGGAAGGACAATCTCAAAGGGAAGGAGCAGCACTTGTCAAAGTGCAGTCATCTAAGGAGTAAGAGCTACTATATATTTTCTCTCATAATTTTACTTTAAAATGATCCTTTATACAATTTTAAGTTCAGTTGTGAAATATACAATGGGATGAATCTAAAGTGTCTCTGTTTTGTTGTAGGAGAGACTCCCACCACTGTTACTGCTTTAAGGGAAAAGAACATATAGCAGAATTTTTAATAGACAAGGGAGCAGTTACACATGCAGTTGATCAGAGAATGTACAGACCTTTACTTTTCCCCTGGTCCTTTTGACCTTACTAATGGCGTAAAGAGGTAAGAAACTCATAAGTCAGACATATTCAATTGGTGGGATGAAGTTGATTATCTTATAATTTTGAGGGCATAGTATAGATTTTCAAAATAAAACATCAGTTACCAAATATTAAAGATGGGCAAAGCAAAGACAGTATATAACAGGATTCATATTCCTTTACAATGAAGAGCAATGTTTTATTATCTATCATCCATGCATTTCTATTAGCTAAACAAATATATTATTCTGATTTGCTTTGAAAATATGAACATTTGTTTGATTTTTGATTCTTTATTAAATTTTCTATTATTTCATCTCACTTTTAACTCGCTTTTATCCATGCCTTCAGAATTCTGCATCAGGTGTAATGTAGAGTTCAAACTCATTTTGTTATTTGAATGCTTTTTGGTTTTAATTGCTTTTCTTGAAAAAGGGTGTCTCTATGTGACTGTTGTTTGCTATTATCCGATGGTGTTCACCGTTTTCTTTTTTGGATACCTAACATATTTTGATGTTCTCCTTTTTCATGTGAATGGGGAGAGTTAAGGAAAGTAGCCTAAACTTGTTAATCTTTTGCTTCCCTGAATAAAAGTCATAGTTTTTTGACAAAGGAAAATATATAGAAATTTGATTCACATAGGACGACTGGGTTTACTTGTTAGTTTTTACTTGAGAGTTGTGCTACTTTGGGAAAATTGCCTATCAACCAAGGTATTTCCTGATGGGAAAAGGAAAATGGTATATCCACAAGATTTAGTTTTAAGGTTTAAACCAAAGAATATTCATTATAATTTAGTACCTTTTATCAACATCATTAAGGGAACTCCTATGCCTAGTATTATAGTCTATCATTACATTACTACTGTAATATTGTATTTTCATAGGAATACTAACACTAATCTTTTATTATTATTTTAATACTATAATTTTTATTACACTTTAATCCTGAAAATCAATTTAATTTCTTTGATTTTCAACTATGAATTACAGTATAACACAGTATCCTAGGCAAATAGTAGACAATTATATTCTTCAATTCATCCCTATTTCAAATAAATGACTTCAGCATAGTTCACCAAAAGATGTTAAATTAGTAAATTCTACACTGTATGACCTGAGGGGGTCAAGATACTTCCTGTATTCTCCTTTTATCCCTGGAGTTCTTATACAGAGATGAACCCTGATGCTCTCCAGAGGTTTGTTTCTGTTAACATGTGCAAATGGTCAATGTTACAGGGACAGGCAAGATATGAAACAGGGAGTATAAATCAGGTGAGCTGTTTGAATAACTTCATTAGGGTTCCTGAAGTGAAGTTACCTCTCTGTTATTTTAGAATATCCCTCATGCTTGCTGCAGGACATGAAAGCAAAGGAACGGTGAGGCTGCTTCTACAACAAGGAGTTGACATGTTTTCAGAAGACTGCTGGGTACAGACTTCATTATCTCATGCTGTTGATAGTGGTTATATCCTGTAACTGTTTACATAAAATGCTAGTTAATTTTGAAAAGAGGTTCAAAATCATCACAAAAATTGCATCTTCTACATTAGGTGAGAGTTCAGCTGAGTTCTGGTAATTCTGGTAATTTGGAAAAGCAGCCATGAAACCCAAGAATACTATACAATTAAGGCACTTGGTAAATAAGGTATATGTACAAATGTGCAAGTCAAACAAACTTTAGCTGTAACAATAAGTGACAAAAAAGAGTAACCCTTCATTTTAAGACCCTTTAATATAATGACCTAAATACAAGTTGTGGTTTATGAAATGAACAAAAGCATTTGTCATTTCCCTATAAAATATTGAAAACCAAGTGATAACCTCAGCTACTACAGGATGAAGAACTTAAAAACAAAAATACTTGAATGACTTAGAAAAGCAAAAGCCCATTTTAAGCTGATTAAAGCCTCTGAACCTAATCCAACATGTCAAAGGAAAGGGAGAAACAGCCCCTTTAAACTAAGAAAACTAGTGCTTTAAAAGAAACTGTAGAAACAAAACCATATATGCTCATAATATTATAGGAACAAAGGAAGAAGAAAGAAAAGGAGGGGGGAGTGGAAGTACAGTCTACTCATCCAGGGCAATTATCATTAAAAATCTGTAGTAATCTGACAAAAAAAAAATCCTTAGATTTTCTGAAATTATACTGGTCACATCTGCCAGCTGAAAACTTAAAATGATTGTCTTATTTAAAGAGATAATAGTTTATTCTAAAACTTTCTTTTTTCCATTTTTTTAAAGAAAAGATTTGTTTTATTTTTACAGACTGCATTTTGATTCATTCTACACAAATGGGGTAAATCTTTTCATTTTTGTGGTTGTGCACTAAAATTTATTTATCTCATGAAAGTAGTTACTTTTCAGGTAAGCTTGGTATAAATTCTTTCAAGGTTCAAAGTGTTAGGATTTTTTTGTGTGTGCCCAAAGGAAATGGTTTATCAATTTTATCTCAATTCTTTTCAATAGCCCAAAGAAAAATGTTGCAAAATTCAATACATGAAGACTTTCAAAGTTTGTATGGTAGTAATTTGCTTTTGTTTCTCAGCTCTGAAAAAAAGGTAGGTGTGCTTTTGATTTAAATATTAACAGTATGATATCTAAAAGCAGATTTACAACTGCTTATATCAACAGTTACAATCTCAAACTGACTTTTACCTTCCTTACTATCAAAGAACAAATCACAAATTTTAAGTTACAGTCTACCTTTCAGTCTGTCTTTTAAGGTACTTTTCTTTGTTTTCTCAATGATTCAAGGTGTGTTTGCAAGTATGAATAGTATCCTGTTACACATTAATGGTCTGTATCCTTTCCATTCATTCCTTTGAATCTGGAATGTAATTCTCCAATTCCCCCATGTAGCATCTTATTTCTAATGTAGAAAAAAAATAACTTATCAAGAACAAAATCTTACCCTATGGGTACAGTTTAGTGCTAATAAATTAATAAATTTATTCAACCTGTAAAATGATAGCCAAAAATCCACCTGATTTGATGCTCATTTGGACACACTTCTTGTTTCTGGCCACTAAATTACATCTTGAGTCAGCCTAAAAATAATGGAGATTTCAGAGTTTAAGATAACTAAACTTAAACCACAAAGAGGAGTTTGTCTGCACCAGAAAACATTTTCCATCACTTACAGAAAGTTACATTTGACATGTCAAGAAAAGAGACAATTCTGCAGCAGCAGCCATTGAAAATAAAAGATGACAGCCACAAGGATTTATCCAAAATAATTTAAAATATTCCTGTTAAGGATGATGTTCTGAAATATCCTGTATGCATCCTTCGGAAGTTTAAAGATCCTGGAATAGTGACTTCCATGTGGGACTTATTTTAAGAGAGTATTTTAGGTTTAGTGAGTTATACAAATGAACCCCTTGTCCCTGTTAATTTAATGGGTCTGCCTATAAAGTATGGTAATTTCATTCTTTAGATTTACAGAATTTATAAAGAAAGAAAATTACAGTCTTTACACCCAAGATAAGGAAAATTCCTCCCATGAAACTGACTACAGGACGCCAGCACTAAAGACATTATGGCCGGTTCTCCCACTGTCTACTTTGGGCAGCCACCTGCTTGACTGTGGTCTGCATGCTGTCTGTGGAGTTGAACTCAACTGTGACCCCAGCAGGGATTGAACAATCCACTTTAGCAACCACCAAGGGAGCCCCAATGCCAGTGATGTATGCTCACTGATCATCACCCCAGCACCAGAATGCTGTGGAAGCCACAACAGCTGTGCTTCCTGTTACAGTGCTAGCATTAGTAATACTGCCTACTTTTGGATAGAATGTAAAGAAGATAGGAGCTACTGTGTGCATAACTCAATAATTATTAATTATAGTGGGGGTGAACAGCACTGATTTCTGTCCTGGATCTATTGCAGCTCCAGTGCCAACAAATTTTACAGCTAAAGTCACAATTCTGCCTTCCTATTCTACATAGTCCACCACAGTTAACATGTCAGGTGCAACAAATAACTTTGGCTCCAAACTCACAACCTGCATTGAAGCCAGTTTCATTGAAGAAATTGTCCTTGTCCTGGGTGTGCAGTGTGTAATATTCATTCTCTATTTACCTTTTATTTACTGAATTCATGACAATTTAATGAGTCAGGTTTTAATCTCAATGAACAAAAAAAAATGTGCCTTTTATTGAAAAGTACCAGATATCTTAATATCAAACTTTCTTGAAAGGTTGAAGAACAATGCATGAAGCATGGAAATCATGGAATGGAAGCATCAGAAGAGCTATGTGATGGTGCTGCTGTTGCTGCTGCTGGTTGTGATAATTAATGCCAAAAACCTGGCAAACAGCAGTTTGCTCTTGAGGAGAAAGAAAACATGATCAGTAAGATTCTGCACATATTTCCCATAGATAACAATTATTAACATGTAAAGCAAACTCTATATTAGGCTATATTCATGATTATCAAATTTAATGTGTTCATTAGAGCTATTCATCCTTGCATGAGTGTCAGAACAAGGTAGCAAAACAGAGAGGTACAAGTAGTTTAATCACATTAAAAAGTATGACATTATGTTGATGGTGTTTTTTATCTGTAGTTTTCTTTCCTTGATTTTTCTTCGTTGTGTGTTGGTATCAGGGTTATACTGGGTTTAGGGAATGTATCTGGAGTGTTCCCTTCCTCTCAATGTTATGGAATAATTTGAGAAAGACTGGTGTTATTGTTCCTTTAAAGTGTGGTAATATTCATTTGAGAATCCATCTGGTCCTGGCTTTTCTTTGTTATTAGGCCTTTAAATGGTGTTTCAATCTCTTTTGTTCATATTAGTCTATTTAGTTCAAAGTGGGCAGGTCATGTGTATGAAGAAATTTGTGCATGTTTTCTGGTTCACAATGGGCAGGTCATATGTGTCAAGAAATTTATCAGTGTCTTCTAGACTTGCCAGTTTATTGGAGTCAATATAGTCATAATAATCTCTAATGATCCTCTGGCTTTCAGATGTCTGAACTATTATAATCTTTCTTATTTATGACTATATGGAATTGTTTTCCCTTCTTCCTTGTATTAATTTAACTAAAGGTTTTCCAGTCCTACTTATCTTTTCACATATTCAAATCCCTGGTTTCTTTTTCTTTGTTCTTTTTGCTTCTTTGTATTTTTTTCTCAATTTCACAAATTTCTGCTCTGACCAATTTTGTCCCCTGTCTTCTAATGGTTTTGGAGCTAGTTGACTTTTTCTTTCCTGAGGCCTTTTGGTGTAGACTCTAAGCTTATTCATTTGGGCCAATTTTTTTTTTAACTGTAGGTACACAATGGTAAAAAATTTCCACTTATTTTTTCATACTGTCTTCAAAATTTTGATTGTTTATTCTTTGTTATTATTTGTTTGAAGAATATCTTTATTTTATTTGATTCATTCTTCATTTGAAAGAGTATTTTTCAAAATTCATGTGTTTATGTGGTTTCAAATATTTTTCTTGCTATTGATTTCTGGTTTGATTTTATTATGGTCTGATCAGATTCATGGGGTTATACAAACATTTTTGTATTAGTTAAGACTTACATTGTGAGATACAAAGGAGAGTTTCATGGGGTGTAGCAATTTTGGTTGTGATTGTTTTCTTTTAGAGCTTGAAGTATCTCATTCTAGGCCCTCCTCAATTTTAGGGTCTGAGTTAAGTCTTATACTGGTTGTTAATCCTTGATAAGTGGATATGTAAGAGGTATTCTTTTGTTTCAAATCAGATGCAAAATCCTGTGCATTGTGATTGGTGGGTAACTATCATAGTGACATCATCCTCTGGGTTTAGTGAATTGTTTAGGCAGTGTCCCCACAACATTGACCTGGGGCTGAAAATAGATGTGAAGATCACTGAACCTGTACTTGTGTTGACTCTTGCATGCTGTTCTTGTTTGAATATCTATGAAACCATCCCTCTGGAGCAACATTTCACAATAGATACTAAGAAATTTAAGTGATCATGGCATCCCTCTACTCCAGTCAGAATGGCAATTATCAAGAATACAAGTAACATAGTCACCATAAGGTGAGCGGATGACTCCAAATATTTGGGATTGTGGCTCAGTGACAGAATGCTTGCTTAGCATGTGTGAGGCACTGGATTTGATTCTCAGCAGCACATGTAAATAAATGAAAAAAATTAAAGTCTATCAATATCTAAAAAAAAGTTTGTTTTTTTTTTTAAAGAATATAAGCAACAATAAATGTTGCCAAAGATATGGGGAAAAAGGTACACCCATCCATTGCCAGTAGAACTGCAGAATGGTGTAGCCATTATGGAAAGCAGTATGGAGATTCCTCAGAAAACTTGAATGGAACCACCATTTGACCCAATTATCCCACTCCTCAGTTTATGCCCAAAGGACTTAAAACCAGCATAGTACACTGACACAGCCACATCAATGTTTATAGCAGCTCAACTCACAATAAATTAAGGAACCAACCTGGGTGTCCTTCAAAATGAATGGATAAAGAAAATGTGAGATATATATACACACAATGGAATACTACTCAGCCTTATAGGAGAATGAAATGATGGCATTTGCCAGTAAATGGATGGAGCTGGAGAATATCATGCTAAGCAAAATAAGACAAACCTAAAAAACGAAAGGCTGAATGTTTTCTCTTGTATGTGGATGCTAATGCACAATAAGGTGTGAGATGGTCAAGGGAAGAATACATGTGGTTTGGATTATGCAGAAGGGAGTGAAGAGAGGGAGGGAACCTGGGAGTAGGAAGGATAGTAGAACAAATTGGACATTATTAACCTGTGTGTATATTTAAATACAACAGAACTGGTATGATTCTCCATTATGTACAACCAGAAGAATGAGAAGTTACACTCCATTTGTGTATGATGTATCAAAATTCATTCTACTGTCATCTGTAAGTAAGTAGATCAAATTAAAAAAGAAAAGAAAAGAAACTTAAGTGGCCATAGCTCCCCACCCCCAATTTTTCTTTGCCAAATGTGGACATTGTTTTGTCTCTGACATTGGCTCCTCCTGCCTAAGAGGTTCATAGCTGGGGCTTGATTTCAACTAGATTTTTGCCAACACATCTAATGAATGTCATCCTCTGGCCTGTGATTTTTCAGCTCTTCCCACAATGATAAACTTTTGATTAGAATTTATCTGATGGACAGACTCTCATACAATGTGACCTCTCTTAGGAATGGACTGGGAGTGGGAGGGAAAGTTAAAGGAGAGAGGTGCTGCTGGCATCTTTTGTCTTCTGATAGCATAATCCTTTTCTCCCTCAAAGAACTGTTATTCAGCTTTCCATTACTGTGTTAATTAGGCATAGATAACCAATTTGCAAGGAGTACAGGTTGATTCTGGATAATGGTTTCATATGTTTTAATCCATATTTGCTTAGCCTTATGGCTTTGGGCTAGTGGTGGCTCAGTCATTGTGGCAGTAAAATTTTGGAGTCATCTGCTCACCTTATAGTGGCTACATAGAAAAAGGAGAAACAGGAAAGGACTAGGATCCCATATCACTATCAGGGGATGCCCCAATATCTTCACTTCATTCCACTAGGCATCACCTCCTAAACGTTCCATCTCCCAATAGCACCCCTGACTGAGGATGCCTTGAGCACCAGGGCTTTCATGGGGCATTTCAGATCCAGACTACAGCAAGTACCCCAGCGGCCACCCCAGATTACAGAACCTCCCATCTCCCAACTAGGGGGAATTCCTTCTAGATCCTTCCAGCAAGGAAAAGAACACCTTCTCACTTGTGCTTACACTAAGTTCTCTCGGGGAAGCATGTGGAATGTGTTTCATCCCATATGAGCTGGGAAGTATTGATGGCAGAGCAGTAAGGAGTAAAAGAACCTGATTGGGTTCAAGCCATTTATTATCCTTACAGGATAGCAAAATCATGATAAACATGATGTCAGCTCCCTGCACCCCTAATATCTTTGGACAACATCCTTAATCCCAGAGGTCAGATAACAGGTTTTATGAATGGTAAGTGACTCCTCATTGCGGAACTAACTTTGAATTTCAGCAAGTTGGAGTGGGTTCAAAGGGAAATGAGAAGGAAGTATAACCTAATTAGTCTCAATGAAACTAGGCAAATAGTTGAGAAACACACTTGGACAGTCTGATAAGATAGATGACTTGTTCCTGGAGATGTAGCAGGGCATTTTGCTAAAACTTGGGCCAGTGCACACTGAGGTCTTGCCAGAGTGGCTATGTTAAGTTATTCAAGTTACCATGGACCATGGCAGAGTTGATATACTAAAAAAAAAGCAATTTGGGGGATGGGGTTGGTACTGGGAATCTAACCCTGTGGCAGTTTACCACTGAGTTGCATCCCTAGCTGTTTATTTTTTATTTTGATAGGGGTTTTATCAAGTTGCTTAGGGCTTCAGTAAGTTGCTGAGGTTATTCTTGACCTCCTAAGCCATAATAAAAGAGAAATTTGAAAGCCCATTTAAATCATATAGTCACTGAGCTAGTCTGAAATATTTGTTCTCTTTTCTAAGCAACTTTAATTTTAAGAGAAGTCTCAGGTCCACATCATTTTTTTCTTTCATCTTTTTTTTTAAGGGAAGAGATGTGATGTGATGTGATGCTGAACTTTAAATTTTCCATATAACCTAGAGAAACTGCATCAATTCTGGAATTAAATTCTACCCAAAATATAAAAGTGACTGCAAGTAACTGTTTATAATATGTTATAGAAGTATGTAAATGAGCCCTAAAATTTTAGAATTAAAGTGCAAACATTTACATGAATTTATAGACATTTATATGAATTAAATTAGCACAGAAGGGTTTGTTGTTTTTGTTTGTTTTTTGTTTTGGTTTTGAGATGGGGTTTTGCTGTTTTTCAGGCTGACCTCAAATCCCTGTTCTCTAGTAGACCTCCTAAATCATAGCCTCTTGAGTTGCTGTTACCACAGGCATACACCATTGTACCTGACTCTTTTTCTCGCCTTCCTTCATTTCTTCCTTCCTCCCTCCTCTGCCCCCACCCCACACACACTCACTCTCCCTCTTTCTTCCTTTTTTTGGCAGAATCTTTCCTGAAGCAGTACAGGCAGAACTAGTTGAGAAGCTTTACATAGAAATGTATATGTATGTGCATTATGTATCCAGTCATAGAAATATGTATATATGTGTATATCCAGTGAGAAAATAAAAATACTCCACTTCATTAGTTCAAAATTATTAATTATGCATCTTTTTTGTGTGTCGGGCACTGAATCCCAGATGTTTCCAATGAAACTCCACCTGGCCATCTGTGACTGGTTTATGAACAGAAGAATTTGCCTAATGGTGTTACCCCAGCCTCTGCCTTGGACAACAGTTAAGGTTGGTATAGGGCACCCAGAGCTTCTGCAGGCTCAAGTTCAAGTTTGTACAGAGGCATCTATGTTTTCTGTTTGACAGAAGGGATCTGAATGTACGTGGAAAGCAGACAGCAGACCAACAGGAGATTCAAATCTCATGTAGTGGTCAGCAGAGACAGTGGGAAAGAAAAGGGAAAATGTGGAGAAGTCCAAGACACACTTGTTACTCTGGACATAGGCTACCAAATTGGAACAGTTCCTGCTCATTGTAGGCACTCAAGAAGTATTTGAAAGAATGAATGTGGAATATAAGATGAAAGGGAAACAAGGAGGAGAGTCAAAAGGGGCTTCAAAGATAAAGTTCCATTTCTTAAACTGGTGGTGAGTTCATAAATGCACATTATATTTTCTAATTTTACATAGATGAAATATATTCAGATTGGTTTATAATCCATTTTTTCCATAGCTTTATTGAGATATAATTGAAGTACGATAAAGTACACACGTTTGGTCAGTTTTGACATGTATGTAACTAATGCAATCAATATAAATTCTAAAATTTATATTGTTTCCTGCATGATTTTTTACGTTAGAAATCAATCACCTTAAGATACATGGAATCCCACCCCAAGTTTTGAACTATACTTCTGATGAATTTTTACATCAACAGTGATTATATTGCTCCACAGTAGGCTTATGTGATTTCCAAAGACTTTAAAGATCTCAAACTAAAAATAAAATGAACAAATTAAATTTTTTTGTTATTCATTCTTTTAAAAATTTATTTATTTTACAGACTATATTTTGATTGATTGTACACAAATGGGGTACAAATTTTCATTTCTCTGGTTGTACACAATGTAGATTCATACCATTAGTGTAATCATACATGTACATAGGGTAATAAGATCTATCTCCATCTAATAATATGTATTTCATTTCCCCACCCCCTACCACCCCATTTCCCTCCACACAAGCCAAAGTTTCCCCATTCATCTCTTAACATCCCCCACCAAAACCCATGGATTTTGTTTCATCATCCAGTTATCAGAGAAAACATTCAGGCTTTGGTGTTTTGGGATTGGCTTATGTCACTTAGCACAATATTCTACAACTCCATTCATTTACCTGCAAATGCCATAATTGTATTGTTCTTTATGGCTGAGTAGTATTCCATTGTGTATATATACCACAGTTTCTTTATCCATTTATCGATTGAGGGCATCTAGGTTGGTTCCATAATCTGTGAATTGAGCAGATATAATTCATGTGACTGTATTACTGTAGTATGCTGTCATTAAGTCCTTTGGGTATAAACCACGGAGTGGGATAGCTGGGTCAAATGGTGGATTCATTTCAAGTTTTCTAAGGAATCTCCATACTGCTTTCCAGAGTGACTGCACCAATTTGCAAATCCACAAGCAATATATGAGTGTACCTTTTTTCTCACATCCATACCAACTTTTATTATTGCTTAAATTGTTGATAATAGCTATTCTAATTGGAGTTAGATAAAATCTTAGGGTGGTTTTCATTTGCATTTCTCTAATTACTAGAGATGATAAGCACTTGTGCCTATATTTGTTGATTGCCTGTATATCTTATTCTGTGCAGTGTCTGCCCAGTTTCTTAGCCCACTTATTGATTGGGTTCTTTGTAGTTTTGGTGTAAAGTGTATTTTGGAGATTAGCACTCTATTGGAAGTGCGTATGGAAAAGATTTTCTCCAATTCTAGGCTCTCTCTTCCATTATTGATTGTTTCCTTTGCTGTGAAAAAGCTTTTTGGTTTGAATTCATCCCATTTACTGATTCTTGCTTTTATTTCTTGTGCTCTGGGAGTCTTGTTAAGGAAATCTGGTCCTATTCCAACACGATGAAGATTCAGGCCTACTTTTTCTTCTATTTGGTGAAGGGTCTCAGATCTAATTTCTAGATTCTTGATCCATTTTGAATTGAGTTTTGTACAGAATGAGATGAGAGATAGAGGTTTAATTTCATTTTACTGCATATAGAATTCCAGTTTTGCCAGCACTATTTGCTGAAGAGTCTATCTTTCCTCCCTTGTTTATTTTTGGCACCTTTGCCTAGTATGAGATGACTGTACTTAGGTGGCTTTGTCTCTGTGTCTTCTATTCTACACTTTTGGTCTATCTGTCTACTTTGGTGCCAATACAATGCCATTTTTGTTACTATTGTTCTAGAGTTTAAGTTCTGGTATTGTGATGCCTCCTGCATCACTCTTCATGTCCAGGATTGCATTGGCAATTCTGGGTCTTTTATTCTTCCAGATGAATGTCATGATTTCTTTCTCTATTTCTATGAGGAATGTCATTGGGATTTTAATTGGAATTGCATAAAATCTCTATATGTCCTTTGAGAAGTATGGCCATTTTTGACAGTATTAATTCCACCTATCCAAAAATATGCAAGATCTTTCCGTCTTCTAAGGTTTTCTTTAATTTATTTTAATGTTCTGTAGTTTTCATTATAAAGGTCTTTTCACCTCTTTTGTTAGATTGATTCCCAAGTATTTTATTTTTGAGACTATTATGAATGGAGAAGTTTTCCTAATTTCTCTTTCGGAGGATTCATCACTTATGAATATAATTGCATTCGATTTATGAGTGTTGATTTTATATCCTGCTACTCTGCTGAATTCATTTATGAGTTCAAGAAGTTTTCTGGTGGAGGTTTTTGGATCTAAATATAGAATCATGTGAATGGCAAAAAGTGATAGGTGAGTTCTTATTTCCAATTCATATCTCTTTAATTTCTTTGGTCTGTCTTAATTACTCTGGCTAGAGTTTCAAGGACAATAATGAATAGAAGTGATGAAAGAGGGCATCCATTTCTTTTTGCAGTTTTTAAAGGGAATGTTTCAGTTTTTCTCCATTTATAATGATGTTGGCCATGGGCTTAACATAGAGAGCCTTTTACAATGTTGAGGTATGTTTCTCCTATCCCTATTTTTTCTAGTGTTTTGAGCATGAATGGGTGTTGTATTTTCTCAAATTCTTTTTTTGCATCTGTTGAAATAATCATGATTCTTGAACTTAAGTATACTGATGTGATGAATTTCATTGAGTTTATTTATTTATTTTATATTGTAAACAAATGGGAAACATGTTGTTTCTCTGTACATGGAGTAAGGCATACCATTTTTGTAATCATAGATTTACATAGGGTAATGTTTGATTCATTCTGCTATTTTTTCCCTTCCCCCACCCCTCCCACCCCTCTTTTCCCTCTATACAGTCCTTCCTTCCTCCTTTCTTGACCCCATCCCTAACCCTAACACTAATCCCTCCCACCCCCCATTATGTGTCATCATCCACTTATCAGCAAGATCATTTGTCCTTTGGTTTTTTGAGATTGGCTTATCTCACTTAGCACAATATTCTCCAATTTCATCCATTTGCCTGCATATGCCATAATTTTATCATTCTTTATGACTGAGTAATACTCCTTTGTGTATATAAACCACAGTTTCTTTATTCATTCATCAATTGAGGGGCATCTAGGTTGGTTCCACAATCTGGCTATTGTGAATTGAGCAGCAATGAACATTGGCTGTATCTCTGTAGTATGCTGATTTTAAGTCCTTTGGGTATAGGCCAAGGAGTGGGATAGCTGAGTCAAATGGTGGTTCCCTTCCAAGTTTTCTGAGGAATCTCCACAATGCTTTCCAGAGTGGCTGCACTAATTTGCAGCCCCACCAGCAATGTATGAGTGTACATTTTTCCCCACATCCTTGCCAACACCTATTGTTGCTTGTATTCTTGATAATCGCCATTCTAATTGGGGTGAGATGGAATCTTAGGGTCGTTTTGATTTGCATTTCTCTTATTACCAGAGACGTGAAACATTTTATCGTATGTTTGTTGATTGCTTGTAGATCTTCTTCTTGAAGTATCTGTTCATTTCCTTAGCCCATTTGTCGATTGGGATATTTGTATTCTTGGTGTTGAGTTTTTTGAGTTCTTTATAGATTCTGGAGATTAGTGTTCTATCTGAAGTATGGGTGGCAAAGATTTTCTCCCACTCTGTAGGCTCTTTCTTCGCATTGCTGATAGTTTCCTTTGCTGAGAGAAAGCTTTTTAGTTTGAATCTATCCCAGTTACTGATTCTTGCTTTTATTTCTAGTGCTATGGGAGTCCTGTTGAAGAAGTCTGGTCCTAAGCTGACATGTTGAAGATCTGGACCTACTTTTTCTCCTATAATCTGCAGGGTCTCTGGTCTGATTCTGAGGTCTTTAATCCATTTTGAGTTTAGTTTCATGCACGATGAGAGATATGGGTTTAGTTTCATTCTGTTGCATATGGATTTCCAATTTTCCAAGCACCATTTGTTGAAGAGGATATCTTTTCTCCATTGCATATTTTTGGCCCCTTTGTCTAGTATGAGAAAATTGTATTTATTTGGGTTCGTGTCCGTATCCCCTATTCTGTAGCATTGATCTACCTGTCTATTTTGGTACCAATACCATGCCATTTTTGTTACTGTTGCTTTGTAGTGTAGTTGAAGTTCTGATATTGCGATAACCCCAGCTTCATTTTTCCTGTGAAGGATTGCTTTAGCTTTTCTAGGTTTCTTTTTCTTCCAGATGATTTCATAATTGCTTGCTCTATTTCTGTAAGGTACGTCATTGGAATTTTAATTGGAATTGCATTGAATCTGTGTAGCACTTTTGGTAGTATGGCCATTTTGACAATATTAATTCTGCCTATCCAAGAACATGGGAGATATTTCCATCTTCTAAGGTTTTCTTTAATTTCTTTCTTTAGTGTTCTGTAGTTCTAATTGTAGAGGTCTTTCACCTCTTTTGTTAGATTGATTCCCAAGTATTTTATTATTTTTTGAAGCTATTGTGAATGGGGTAGTTTTCCTAACTTCTCTTTCTGTAGATTCATCACTTATGTATAGAAATGCATTAGATTTATGAGTATTGATCTTATATCCTGCTACTTTACTGAATTCACTTATGAGTTCTAAAAGTTTTCTGGTGGTTCCTCTAAGTATATAATTTCCTGGTTCCTCTAAGTATATAATCATATCATCAGCAAATAGGGTTAGTTAGAGTTCTTCTTTTCCTATTCGTATCCCTTTAATTTCTTTGGTCTGTCTAATTGCTCTGGCTAGAGTTTGAAGGACGATATTGAAAAGAAGTGGTGAAAGGGGGCATCCCTGCCTTGTTCCAGGTTTTAGGGGGAATGGTTTCAATTTTTCACCATTTAGAATGATATTGGCCATTGGCTTAGCATGGATGGCCTTTACAATGTTAAGGAATGTTCCTACTATCCTCATTTTTTCTAGTGTTTTGAGCATGAAGGGGTGCTGAATTTTAACAAATGCTTTTTCTGCATCTATTGAAATAATCATGTGATTCTTGACTTTAAGTCTATTGATATGGTGAATTACATTTATTGATCCTGATGTTGAACCAACATTGCATCCCTGGGATAAAACCCAGTTGATCATGGTGCACTATCTTTTTAATTTTTTTGTATGCGATTTGCTAAAATTTTGTTCAGAATTTTTGCGTCATTGTTCATTAAGGATATTGGTCTGAAATTTTCTTTCCTTGATGTATCTCTGTCTGGTTTAGGTATCAGCGTAATATTGGCTTCATAGAATGAGTTTGGGAAGGTTCCCTCCTCTTATATTTCATGGAATACTTTGAAAAGAATTGGAATGACCTCTTAAAGGTTTTGTAGAACTCGGCGGAGAACCCATCTGGTCCTGGACTTTTCTTTGTTGGTAGGCTTTTGATGACTTCTTCTATTTCATTACTTGAAATTGGTCTATTTAAATTGTGTGTGTCCTCCTTGTTCAGTTTAGGCAATTCATATGTCTCTAGAAACCTGTTGATGTCTTCGAAATTTTCTGTTTTGTAGAATAGATTTTCAAAATAGCTTCTAATTATGTTTTGTATTTCCATCTTGTCTGTTGTGATATTTCCTTGTTCATTTCTAATTTTAGTAATTTGGGTTTTCTCTAGTCTTCTCTTTGTTAGCGTGGCTAAAGGTTTATCAATTTTGTTTATTTTTTTGAAGAACCAACTATTTATTTTGTCAATTTTTTGGATTGTTTCTTTGTTTCAATTTCATTGATTTCAGCTCTGAGTTTAACTCTTTCCTGTCTTCTCCTACTTTTGGTGTTGGTCTGTTCTTCTTTTTCTAGGGCTTTGAGCTGTAGTGTTAGGTCATTTATTTGTTGAAATTTACTTCTTTTATTGAATGCACTCCATGAAATAAATTTTCCTCTAAGTACTGCTTTCATAGTGTCCCAGATATTTTGATATTATGTTTTTTGCTCTCATTTATCTCTAAGAATTTATTAATTTCCTTCCTAATATCTTCTGTTATCCATTTATCATATAATAGCATATTGTTTAATCTCCAGGTGTTGGAGTAGTTTGTTTTTTACTCTTTCATTTATTTCTAATTTCAATCCATTATGATCTGATAGAATACAAGGTAGTGCCTCTATCTTCTTGTATTTGCTAACATTAGCTTTGTGGCATAATACATGGTCTCTTTTAGAGAAGGATCCATGTGTTGCTGAGAAGAAAGTTTATTTGCTATTTGTTAGATGGCATATTGTATAAATGTCTATTATGTCTAAATTATTGATTGTGTTATTGAGATCTATGTTTTCTTTGTTCAATTTTTGTTTGGAAGATCTATCCAGTGGTGAGAGAGGCATGTTAAAATCACCTAGTATTATTGTTTTATGGTCTATTTGGTTTCTGAGATTGAGAAGGATTTGTTTTACATACATGGATGTGTCACAGTTTGGGGCATAGATATTTATGATTGTTATGTCTTGCTGATTTATGCTTCCCTTAAGCAGTATGAAATGTCCTTCTTTATCCCTTCTTACTAACTTTGGCTTGAAGTTCACATTATCTGAAATGCGGATGGATACCCCAGCTTTTTTGCTGAGTCCATGTGCATGGTATGTTCTTCCCCATCCTTTCACCTTTAGTCTATGGGTATCTCTTTCTATGAGGTGAGTCTCTTGCAGGCAACATATTGTTGGATCTTTCTTTCTAATCCAATCTGCCAGTCTATGTCTTTTTGATTGATGAGATCAGGCCATTAATATTCAGGGTTATTATTGAGATATGATTTGTATTCCTGGTCATTTGGCTCATTTTATTTATTTATTTACTTATTTATTTATTTATTTATTTATTCATGTATTTATTTTTTGACATGACTTTGGTGCTCCTTTATTTTACAATTTTTTTTAGGATAGTTCCTCCCTTTGCTGATTTGCTTCTTTGCTTTTCATCTCTTCCTCATGAAATATTTTGCTGAGAATGTTCAGTAATGTTGGCTTCCTTTTTATAAATTCTTTTAGTTTTGTTTATCATGGAAGGATTTTACTTCATAATCAAATTTGAAGGTAGGTTTTGCTGGGTATAAGATTCTTGGTTGGCATTTGTTTTCTTTCAGGGCTTGAAAAATGTTGTTCCATGCCCTTCTAGCTTTTAGGGTCTGGATTGAAAAATCTGCTGATATTCATATTGGTTTCTCCCTGAATGTAATTTGATTCTTTTCTCTCACAGCCTTTAAAATTCTGTCTTTATTTTGTTTGTTAGGTATTTTCATTATAATGTGCCTTGGTGTGGGTCTGTTGTTATTTTGTGTATTTGGAGTCCTATAGGCCTCTTGAACTTGATTTTCCATTTCATTCTTCAGATTTGGGAAATTTTCTGATATTATTTCATTGAATAGATTATTCATTCCTTTCGTTTGTTTCTCTAAGCCATCCTCAATCCCAATAATTCTTAAATTTGGCCTTTTCATGATGTCCCATAGTTCTTGGAGATTCTGTTCATGATTTCTTACCATCTTCTCTTTTTGGTCAACTTTGTTTTCAAGATTAAATATTTTGTCTTCGATGTCTGAGGTTCTGTCTTCCAGCTGTTCTATCCTGTTGGTTATGCTTTCTATGGAGTTCTTAAGTTGGTTTATTGTTTCCTCCATTTCAAGGACTTCTGTTTGTTTTTTTTTCAATATGTCTATCTCTTTATTGAAATGATCTTTTGCTTCCTGTATTTGGTTTTTTAACTGTCGATTGGTGCGATCATTCAATGCCTGCATTTGTTCTTTCATCTCATCGTTTGCTTCCCTGATCATTTTAATTATGTACATTCTGAACTCCCTTTCTTTCATTTCTTCTGCCATGCTGTCATTGCATTTTATTGATGTAATATATAGATTTTTGGGGGGCATTTTCTTCCCTCGTTTTCTCATATTGTTCAGGTATCAGTGGACCGTTGAGATATTGCCTATTTCCTCTATTGACTTATAATGTTCCTGAAGATTTCTAGTATATCCCCTCTTAGCCTTCAGTAGCCTGAAGTCTTGGAGGAAGTTGATAATGCAGTGCTCCACAAGTAAGCTGCCTCACTAGGGGCGGTGGCCTTCAGGTGGGGTATATTCCCTGCTAGTGGGCAGAGGTGCCTCCACTTGTTGACCAATGGTTTTCCAAAGGGGAACTATGCTGTGGGCTGAGGCAAGGCCTGTTTTGGCCTGTGTCTGGTTTTACCATCCTTGTGGGAAAACATCACCCAGCGGGGAAGACTCACCCAGTGGGGAGGTCTCGCTGGTCAGTTCCCCTCCTAGAGGTTCCCCTCAGTCCACAACTACTGCCAGGGCTGAGCAGCCTTCCTCTGCAATGTTCCCAGGGGCCCAGACCTACTTCCTGGCCCTGGGAGCCTCGCCCTTTACAGACGAGTCTCCTTAGGCTGCCCCTCCTCAGAGAAGCTACCCACAGTCCTGGAACCTTCATTCTGCCCCTCGGCTTGTCTCTGTGCAGGCTCTTCCACCAAGAAGCCATCTAGGTTCTGGGACCCTGTTCTACACCTAATCACCTGGCTATGCGGCCCGTCCTCTGAGCAGTCACCTGGAGCCCCATACAGACGCTCTAAGCCCCAGCAACCCACCGCATGCCTCTTCCTCCAGGCAGCCACCTGGAGTTCTGGTGCGGTCACTACGAGTCCAAGCAACTAATTGCACACCTCCTCCTCCCGACAGCCACCATAGCCTCGGTGCAGTCACTCCGAGTCCAAGTGACCCACCACGCTTCTCCTCCAGGCAGCCCCCTGGTGTTCAGGAGTGGTCACTCTGAGTCCAAACAGCTCACCGCGCACCTCCTCCTCTGGGCAGCTGCCCGGAGCCCCGGTAGGTTGCTCCGAGTCCAAGCGCTGTGCTGAGCAGCCTCCTCTCCAATGCTCCCAGTTGTCCGAGTTCACTGCTCCAGTGGGGGAAGGGGCGTCTCGCCGGGCAACTCTACTTCACAAAGTTCCCTACATTCCGGGACTACCGCCCCATCCAAGATGCCTCCCCAATGGGAGAGACTCACCCGGCAGCTTTGAGTTGGTCCCAAGTCTCTCAATATCTCCTCTTTTGAATCCTGAGTCCTGGAGCAACATGAAATGCAGCCACCCTCTAGTCTGCCATCTTGAGAACCCCTCGAATTACATTTATTGATTTCCAGATGTTTAACAAACCTTGCATTCCTGGGATGAACCCCACTTGATCATGGTACACTCTATCTTTTTAATATGTTTTTGTGCAACTTGCCAGAAATTTAAGAATTTTTGTGTCTATTTTCATCAGAATTATTGGTCTAAATTTTTCTTTCCTTGATGTGTCTTTGGTTTTGGTATAAGGTTGATACTAACTTCATAAAAATAGTTTGGATTGAACTGCTATAAATATTGATGTGACTGCATCACTGTAGTATGCTGATTTTTAAATCGTTTGGGTATAGGCCAAGGAATGGGATGGCTGGGTCAAATGGTTGCTCCAGTCTGTTTTTAAGGAATCTCCATACTGCTGTCCAGAGTGACTGCACCAATTTGAAACCCCACCAGCAATTCATGAGTGTACCTTTTTCTCCACATCCTTGCCAACATGTATTGTTGCTTGTATTCCTCATAATAGACATTCTAATTGGGGTGAGATGAAATCTTAGGATAGTTTTGTTTTGCACTTCTCTTATTACTGGAGATGTTGAAGATTTTTCATATATCTGTTGATTGCTTGTAGATCCTCTTCTGTGAAGTGTCTGCTCATTCCCTTAACCCATTTGTTGATTGGGTTATTTGTATTCTTGGTGCAAAGTTTTTTGAGATTTTTATAGATTCTGGAGATTAGTGCAATCACAATAGCTAGATCATGGAACTAACCTAGATGCCCTTCAATAGATGAATGGATAAAGGAACTGTGGTATATATACACAATGGAATATTATTCAGTCATAAAGAAGAATAACACTATGACATTTGCAGTTAAGTGGATGAAGTTGGAGAATATCATGCTAAGTGAAATAAGCCAGTTCCAAAAAACCAAAGGTCGAACAATTTCTCTTATATGTGGTTGATGATACATATCAGGGGCAGGGGGAGGTAAGGAAAGAATGGAAGAAGGTTGTTGTGTAGACAGAAGTGAGGGGAGGGGAGGGTGCTGGGGAAAGAAAGATAATAGAATGAGACAAACCTCATTACTCTATGTATATGTATTAAGATGCAAATGGTATGACTATACTTTGTGTGCAACCAGAGAAATGATAGTTATACTCCATTTGTGTAAAATGAATAAAAAAATTTTAAAGAGTTAAACACACACAAAAAAATTAATTTGGATGGTCTCCCTCCTTCTCTGTTTCATGGAATACCTCAAGGAGTATTGGTATAAGTTCTTCTTTGAAGGTCTTGCAGAACTCAGCTGAGAATCCATCAGGTTCTGGACTTCTTGATTGATAGGCTTTTGATGACTTCTTATATTTCACTGCTTATAATAGATCTGTTTAAATTGTGTATGTTGTCCTGATTCAGTTTGGAAGGATCATATGCTCTATAAATTTGTCAATATCTTCAAGATTTTCTATTTTGTTGGGGTATATATTTTCGAAGTAGCTTCTAATTATGTTACATATTTCAGTAGTATCTGTCATGATAATTCCCTTTTTCATCAAGAATTTTAGTAAGTTGTATTTTCTCTCCTTTTCTTCATTAGTGTGTCTAAGGGTTTATCTATTTTGTTTACTTTTTCAAAGAACCAACTTTTTGTTTTGTCAATTTTTTGAATTATTTCTTTTGTTTCAGTTTCATTGATTTCAGTTTTGATTTTAGTTACTCCCTGTCTTCTACTTTTGGTGTTGTTTTGTTATTCTTTTTCTAGGGGTTTGAGATGTAATATCAGGCCATTTTGTTGTTGACTTTTTATTCTTTTCTTTTTTTTACCTTAAAAAATTATTTCACACATAACAAGGAGAAACATACTAAGAAAGTTACATAACCACTGTCCAGATACAAAGAAACAACATGGCATGGAGACAATGAAACTATTTATTTTAAAACCAAACCACTAGGAAAATATATCACATCCTTGACAGAGCAAACAGATGGGCTATATTATTATTTCAAGTAATAAGTTGGTAAAAAGACAACATGCTTCTTATTCACAAGATAAGGTGCCATGCTGGGGCAAGAACATTGCATGTCGCAAAGTCCCCAGGCAAAAATGGTATTTGGTAAAGTGTTCTATGTGGGGTGCCCCACCTTTACTTTCAAAGAGGGGTGTGTGTGTGTGTGTGTTTGTGTGTGTGTGTGTGTGTGTGTGAAAGAGAGAGAGAGAGAGAGAGAGAGAGAGAGAGAGAGAGAGAGAGACAGCTTGTACTAGTCAAAGTTGTTTACTTTTTGACTTTCCTGTGGTCAGGGGAATATCTCAGTAAGGCTCTGTTAATTCAGGGAACTGAGTGAGCAATGCTGTATTTAGGCTTCTGTTCCATGAAAACCATTCTTTTTCCCTTCCAAGTACAGTACTTCATAATTCTCTTAGCTAGGAAACAGTCACTATATTACTGTTTATTTCCAGATACTGGTATATGTATCACAATCAAAATTCTTTTTCAATGGGGAAAGATTATCTTGTCACTTTGCTGCAGAAAGCCTCAGGGCACATATTCTGGTAGTGGATGCTCTGCTTTCCATACAAAATGTGACATTGCCTCTAATGTTTTTGCAGTGGTCTCCCAGCTGAGAGATGCAATTAGAATTTCGAGAAATCCATATCTTGATGGCCATAAAGGGTGTACACAAGGAACCTTTCCAAGTTCTTATCCAATTTACTCTTCCTCTCAAATTCACATCTTAAATCCACTTAATGTCTTGTGGATAAAAAAAACAAAATAAAGTCCTGGAAACTTTTTCCCCTTTTAGATTACTGATCTCCTGGATTTTGTTTTATGGCTTATGGAAAATGGTATAATACTTCTGGTAAATAGGAGGTTGGCAAAAACAGAAACACCTCTCTTCAAACCCCACCAGGTCACTGGCAGTCCAGAAGAACCTGTCATCCTGTGGAAACCTGTGTTGTAAGAATCTGCTTGCTACCTGGGAGGGCTCTGGCTTGGTACAAGGGGGCTCTGTACTCTCAGGACAACCACTTGCCATGTAAAATTTAGGCTCTAAAAGTCTCTCCTTTCACTCAAATTTTAGCACCTTTTTTTTGCCATTTCACTTTCTTGGATCAAAACATAAAGGAATCAGTGTCTAGAGTCAAGTTTTATATGCCTTAAACTTGTTGCCATCCTTAGTTTCTTCATTCATAAACATTGCTTAAAAGACTAAAATTCCCATTCCTCTCTTTAAATAGATTCCTGCTCTCAGCCCCAATGGCTACTGGCAAGAACTTTTATTTCCCAGTGGATGAGAGAGATTCTTTCATCTTCTTATAGTTGGTCATCCACACACTGGGATACACAACTGTCCAACTGCTGCTTTACCTGAGCTCTTTACTCCCAACATCTATTGAATCTTTGGCTGTGTCAGTGCAATGCATGGTACACCAGGCCAGATGGTCCTGGAACTTCTCCAACTCACTGGTCACCAAGGCCTGGGCTTGAGCCAGAGGCGCATGGCAGCACCCAATGAACTGATGTACCTGCTGCATGGAATCTTGGCTGTCCTCACAGCATCTGGTGCTGCACCGGAACACGAGGCCCTGCATCTTCCAGATGTTCTCCCTCTCCACACTTTTCACCATGGAGTCCACCACCTCCTGCACTCAGATCTTCTGTACCTTCTCCATGGTGACCACATACTCTTATTTTCTTGAATGTGTTCCATGCATTAAATTCTCATCTTAGTACTGCTTTCAGAGTATCCTTGAGATTTTGATGTGTAGTATCATTGTTCTCATTTACCTCTAAGAAAATTTTTATCTCCTCCCTGAGTCTTCTGTTATCCATGCTTCATTTAATAGCATATTATTTAGTCTCCAGGTGTTGGAGTAGTTTCTGTTTTCTATTTTATCATTGATTTCTAATTTTATTCCATTATGATCTTATAGAATACAAGGTAGTATCTCTTTGTTTTCTTTTTTGGATTTACTGAGGGTAATGTGCCATAATGTATGGTCTATTTTAGAGGAGTCATGTGCTGCTGAGAATAAAGCATGGCTCTTCTTTTTCAATCCAATCTGCCAGTATATGTCTTTTTGTTTTTGGCCATTAGAACTCAGGATTACTATTGAAATATGATTTTTATTCCTGGTCATTTGGCTTATTTTCAGTTTTTAACTTGGCTTGATTTCTCCTTTGATTGGCTTTACCTTTTGTTTAGTTCCTCCCTCTGCTGACTTACATTTTTTTTCATTTCCTCCTTAGGGAATATTATGCTGAGAATGTTCTGTAGTACAGGCTTTTTACTTGTAAATTCTTCTAACTTTTGTTTATCATGGAAAGATTTTATTTCATCCTCAAATTTGAAGGTTAGTTTTGTTGGGTATAAGATTATTGGTTGGCAACCTTTTGTTCTTTCAGAGCTGGTGAAATATGTTGTTCCAGGCCCTTCTAGCTTTTAGGATCTGGGCTGAGAAATCTGATATCATATTGGTTTCCTACATATGTAATCTTACTGTTTTCTCTCACAGCCTTTAAGATACTATCTTTATTGTGTATGTTAAGCATTTTCATTATAATGTGCCTTGTTATGAATCTGTTCTAATTTTGTGTATTTGGTGTTCTGTAAGGCTCTTGTATTTGATTTTTCATTTCATTCTTCAGGTTTGGGGAATTTTCTGATATTATTTCATTGAATAGATTAGTCCATCCTTTGGTTTGTATCTCTGTGCCTTAATCCTGATAATTCTTAATTTTAATTTTTTTCATGATATTCCATAATTCTTGAAGTTTCTGTTCATGATTTCTTAACATCTTTTCTGGTCAACTTTATTTTCAAGATTAAATATTTTTTCTTCATTGTCTGAGATTCTGTCTTCCAAGTGATCTAGTCTGTTGGTGATGATTTCTACTGAGTTTTTTATTTGGTTTATTGTTTCCTTCATTTCAAGGATTTCTGTTTGCTTCTTTTTCCAGAATCTCTCTTTATTGAAATGATCTCTTGCTTCCTGCCTTTGCTCTTTTAACTGTTTATTGGAGTCATAGTTTATTGCCTGCATTTTCTCTCTCCTCTCATCCCTTGCTTTGTGGTTAATTTTAATTATGTACATTCTGAATGCCTTTTCTGACATTTCTTCCACCATGCTGTCATTGGATTCTATTAATATAGAATCTTGGCTTGTTTGGAACACTTTCTTCCCTTGTATCTTTTTCATGTTGTTC
This sequence comes from Sciurus carolinensis, assembly GCF_902686445.1. Classification (NCBI taxonomy): domain Eukaryota; kingdom Metazoa; phylum Chordata; class Mammalia; order Rodentia; family Sciuridae; genus Sciurus; species Sciurus carolinensis. Next base: position 34,618,616 of record NC_062224.1, read on the forward strand.
ATGTATTTTCCCCTTTAGCACTGCAGATCTGGAGCATTGCAATATCCCCCTATAGGCTTATGGTGACCCTGCAGGTTTCCAATACCTCTCCTTTAAGATTAATATTAGCAGCACCCAATATAAACACTATGCAGCCCTAAATCAGATTGCCCATTAAATTACACTATAACACTCACATACCGTTCAAACCTCCCAGTCTTCAGTAGGCTGATGCATGAGAGGAGAGGTACCTCACAATGAGCTTCTAGTCTCCAGCAGGCATCTCAGGATGGGGATTGCCCCACCTAAAAATGCCAGCTTCCACCTCCACAGTAATCCAACATGATTGCACTAGCTTCCAAATATGTTGGCAAATAAGGAGGCATAGTCAGGCAGGCCAATGGTCCTGAAGGCTATAATCCATTTTTAATAAAACATTTTTAGAAAGTACTCCACGGTCTATCCATATTGACTCACTCCCTAAGGGTTCCAAACAGCTGAGTTTTCACTGTGTTTTGTGTGTGTGTGTGTGTGTGTGTGTGTGTTTGTGTATCATGGATGGAGGGCATCAGTGTTTTCTTCTTGCTCCTTGAAACAAGAAAGACACCACAGCTTGGCATCTAAATGGAGGACAACAATTCAGAAAAAAAAATGTGCTTTGAAAAAAGATCTTAAAAGAACATTCCAGACTTACTGAATAAAACAGCACAGTGTAACTTTCCACTTCTGCTTCCTTCAAATGACTGTAATGTCAAAATATCTCAACTGAGGTTAAAAAATGACAGTCCACACTGAAATGGAAGCTAACAGAAAGATCTCACTACTCTGGAAACTGCCATTTGCCCTTGGACCACCCCCACCCTGCATTCCTGTCATCCAGGACACACACACACACTGCTCAGAATGTTTCTCTAAAATTTGCTTTGTGTTCTCTTGGAAATTAATTTCACCACAAAAATTTTTAATAAGAAAAAGAATAGGTCATATAAAACAATCAAAATGTTTTAAATGCAAAATCATGTTTAAAAGTTGAGTGACCTTCTCCTTCTCTGGTTGCATTGTTCTACCTCCTAACTCAGCAACTTTCTTCATCCTGAACTTGTTTTCTCCCAGTCACCTTTCTCCATGAATGCTGTTTAAACAAGAATTGGAAATGAGTTCTGATATGATCCAGGAATGTGTTTCCAGTGTTCTAGAAATGTGGTAAAAAGACTGTAAGAAATAAATAAAGAGACTCACAATTTTATTTGGAATATCTGTAGACTTGAAACGACTTTGGCTTTGCTCCCTGGAAAACTGGGTCAAGTTTAGCAGGTGTGCAGTCTTTTACCTTTGCCATAATTAGGAGGAAGTTGGGATTTTGCATCCTGTGGGCAAAACCCCATCCCTTTCTCATTTGTGTTGAACAGTGCCCAGAGAGAACGGAAGTGGCTGTGGGAGATATGAGGGGCCAAAAGTATTCACCATGCACAGCCCATGTTTCTAGAAATCTAGAGGAGAGGTATCTGTCAAGAAGGAATCCTGAGTGAGGTCTACACCCTGCAGAAGCCTCCCTGTGTTCCCTGTAAACAACTCTTGAAAGGGTGAACCAGGAGCAAGAGAAACTCTCTTGAGTGTCCTTTCCTCCAGGCCAGTGCAGCAAAGATGGCAACAAAGGGGTCTGTGGGACTCCAGGGACCCTTACTGTGCCCTGACCACCCCCACCATCTCAACACATGGACTCTAGGGAGTTGCTAGTAGTAGTAGCAGCCAGAGGGGAGGTGCCCTGTAAGGGGAGTAGCCCAGCATACTGAGGCAACAACCATCAGAGAGCAGCAGCCTCCCTGCCTTTGTCACCATATCCTGCAGGCATAGGGAGTCCATGCATGGTTGAAGTGGAGAATGCTCGGAGAGAAGCGCTCAAATGTGGTGTGAGAGGCTTGCCTTCCTGCCTCACCTGGGAGCTCTCAACAGCAACCCTGTGGTCACTCCCAAACTTGCCCCAGTGCCCTATTATTACAGCATAGACTGCACCTTGCCACCTATTGATGAGAAGGCCTCTGGCAGAGTGAGCAGGCCCTCCCTTAGCCACTCTCTGTCTCTGAGAGGGAGGGGCCATCCACAGAGAGAGACCCTTCACATTGGAACCAACTTGGCTTCTCATAGAGCAGATCTCTGTGTGACCATAACTTTAAATTACTGTTTTATTGATATGTCAGAAATAGAAAACTTGGGGAAAGGGAACAAGTAGAATAAGTAAACAGGTAGAAAAAATAAATAAGAATAAAGAAAGTCCTTTAGACTTTGAGGCAGGTACCAGCATTTGCTGTCTGTTTCAGTGTGTGATTGACATGTGTCTGATCGTGTAAGCACACGCACCGTGTCAAGTCACCTAATTATTCTACACTTCTGTACAGTCTTCTGCAACAACCACAAGGTCTAGGGAAGAGCCACTACTCTATCAGCTCTTTTTTGCACATTATAGACATGCAGGTAAAAACACTATTTTTATCATCATGAAAGTAGATACACACAAAAGGCTTTTTAAGTAATTTATGTCTCATCAGATTTTTCAGAGTCTGCATGTAGCCAAATTTCAGTATAAGTTGAAATAATTTATGACTTTTTAATAATACAGATTTATATATTTTACTTTTATAAGCTTAAATTTAGCTATCATAATCTGCCCACCAATTAATATAAATTAAACATTTTCTCCCTTCATCCCCACAAACACTAGTGAACTCAAAAGAAATGATCAACCACAGTACTTGTGGCATGAATTCTTGCCCCATCATGTATTTGTTTCTCAGAAAAACCATTCACATTACTCCCTGATGAACATTCTGGAAATTTTATCAATTTTGTTAAAATAATTGACAATGGTAAACACTGGACATTACAGGACATTAAAATCAGGTCCTTGGAAAGAGGCATGGATTCTACTCACTACACAATTTGTTTTTATTTTCTCTGATCACCAGAGTTTATAAAGGCCTCTTGCAGATTTCATTTAGAGGAGTCAGTATCTGAGGGCATATTTTAAATTAATCTAACCTGTTTCTAAGTGACAAACTAAATTAGTTCTTTAAAAGGAAGTTGTGAAATGCAAACTGATGCATTCATCATCATGTTTAGCCTCAAGAAAGAGCCTTATATAACCCCAAAGTGGATTTAAATGATGACTAAAACTCAGCTTCAGGCTAGAGGCTGATATAAAAGCTCTTAATGTGCATCATAATTTCCTATAGTCACAGGTTGCATTCAGTGTTTTCACATTTTTTCTGCATTTATATCACTTAAATTATGACAGTGCAATTCAGTCAGGTCAGTCAATATATAGGGAATACTTATGTAGTGTGGATATAGAAAAGTTGTGTAGATAAGGTCTGTCTACCCAGAGAGAAAAGTCTACAGAATGTGTAAGCAGTTATAGAAAAATAAAAAACATGGAAAGGATTAAAATTGCACAGTTTTCTACATTTGTGTTGTGCCACTGTGTTCTGTCAGTTTTTGTTTGCCTCTGTTCCCTGGTTTGATCAAAGCCTGAAACATAGTTCTTTTCAATCTAACTGGTGCCTGTAGAAACTTTAGATGTAGGACTGGGAAAGTAACTCCCTGGTAGAGTGTGCTTTTGTGTGAGGTCCTGGATTTGATATCCAGCACTGCAGAGAGAGAGAGAGAGAGAGAGAGAGAGAGAGAGAGAGAGAGAGAGAGAGAGCGAGAGCGAGAGCGAGCGCAGGGGGAGAAAGGGAGAAGGGGTTTGGGATCACTTCAGTTGATAGCATAGTCTCCTCTGATCCATTCATTTCTTAAACAGTAGAAATCTGAGGAATTCTAGACTGTAGCTTCCTTGAAATAAGATTTTTTTATATTGATTGTCCCCGTGTCCGCCAAAGTGTTTAGCATATACTAGACATTTATTATTCCCTGCATGCTTGATGTTTAAAAAATATGAGTAAATAAGTGAAAGTGTCTTCTTTGTTACTTTAAAAATACAGGGTTAATTATCACAGTGCAACTTTGGACAAAGCACCCAAAAGCAAAGTTTTCATTTAAAACAATCTATATATTAATGCCAATATTTGCCTTTGATAGTTGTTTATACCATACATGAACAAATTAAATACAAGAAACAGTAATGGAAGACTGCTGTATGCTTTTGGCTTCACATGTGTAAATATGAGTATTAAAGTTATTTTTTGTTACTGTTTTTGCAAATGTAGTAAAGAAGATTATTCCAATTGGGATTAAAATATTCTATTGATTTAAGCAAAGAAATATTACCACTTATGACTTTCCCTCAAGTTTTTTGGTTGATATCAATACTGTTGTAGATTTTATTTTCAGAGGTGCAACCTCTTGTTGATTTAAATTGTGTTAATAAAATATATATTTTTGAAAAACAAACCATTGAAATACCACTGATAAATTTTAATATTCTTACTCTTGAATAATAACAGTAATTTCTGATAGAAGAGTTACCCATCTCCCACAAAATGTTTATTCAGAGTTTGAAATGATGATAGATTCTCATTTATCAAGTGAAATGAAGAGATTAATGGTTGCAGAGACATAGATTCCCAATACAGTCAAGTGAGTGTAGATAATCCCTCCTTGATCATACAATACATCAAAAGTTAATTTTCTGTTGCATCTCAGCAGCAAGTGTGGCTCCCCTTACATAATCAGAATGTTTTTCACAAATAAATCTAGCCAATTCTGTGGATGATCCAGTACTACAGGCAAAAGTTATTATCAATTTGTCCCCTGGAAACCTGGACATTCTGGAAGAGTGTCATTACAGGAATCATTTTCACAGAGGTTGCTAGGGTTTCTGGGATGCACTTTATGAACCTCTCCCTATAGTTGGATAATTTTAGTTAACAATGGCAAGTCACAGTGTAATAATTTTCAGAGTACAGAAGAAAAAAGAACAAGCCTGGAGTCTTGCAAAATGTCAAGGTTGACAATTTTTTTTGGCGGACTACAAAAGAAAAATGTATTTTTATTCTAAACGAAGACCATAAAAGGAAAGTTGAGAGAAAATTGAAATCACTCTCTAATTCGGGGTCCAGTGTTTTGAGAATTAACAAGCTGTTCACTCAGGTGACCTCCCTAGAATATTTTTATAAAGATACTCATCTAAAGAGGACACAAGGAAGAAATTGTCCCTGCCCAGAATGAATCTTAAGATTTTTATTTACCTTCGCAAGTTGTATAGGTGTCAAGACCATAGTAAGGAATTAATATTAGTTTACCTAATATTCATGATAAAACCTCAGGTTTCTGCAAAGTTTGATTCCTGAGTTTAAGAGCCAAACATAATATTCCACATTGCATTAAGTGCAAATAATTAAATATAATAAAGGAGGGTTGAAGAATGTGACTGAATGGTAGAGCTCTTTTCTGACAGGTGTGAGGTGCCCTGAGTTGGATCCCCAGAACTGTCAGAGAGGGAGGGGTAGGGGAGAAAGGGAAGGAAAGAAGGAAGCAAAAGAATAGTATTAGGAGAGCAAAGAAATACAGAATCATACACAAAACCATAAAAGATGTTTGGAAGATTATTCAAAAAGCTGAATATTCAAGAATTGGCACTAACTTTCTAGTCTAGTTGATTTGGCAGAATTTAAGAAAATCACTCATTAGATTGCTGATGTGTTTAATAAATCTAAAATTTGGGGCAGATTTTGGCATGAGGACCAGCAAAATGCAAACTTTATCCCTCTTTATCATAGGGTCCATTCCACTACTCCAAACTTCATACAGTGGGAACAGCATATACAGAGTCATGGATACAGAGGTCTTGGAACTAGTTCAGGGCTTTGCTTGCAACATAAAAGGGAACAGGAGATGGGAAACACAAAATAATTGGAGGCAAGGGTCTCAAGCCTTGAGAAGGTCTGCTTTGGGATATTGAAATTATCAATCATTGTGAGATTTAGAAAAATAGAAAAAATTTAATTTCCTTTTTAAATTTTGTAAGTACTAATGAAGGCCAGAGTTCAGAGTCTATGCCTTACATAGAAAAATCCTATCACTCCCAACTGTTTCAACTTGAAAGCACTTGTTAAATCAGTTCTGAATGATTTTAGTTCACATTTGAAAACAAAGTTGGATTGGTATAGCTCTCCACAAAAGGACTATTTTCCTTGCTTACATGGAAAAAAAGAACCTTAGAATATACTATTAGATATATAAAAGAGGATGTATATAAAAGAGTAGTAAGTTTCAGAAGAATGTGAATTTTATGGGAATATTATTTTCCCCAAATTTCTTTTAACTTAAAATGAAAAATATATATACAAAATAGATAATTGAGAAATTCAGATTTCTCAAAAATACCGTTTTATTGATAATGTCTCATCTATTTCTGTTATTATCAGACCTTATTTTATCTTCTGACTGCTTGATCCATCTTATGTATGATTAACGTGGGCAATAATTATGATACTGAAGTTTCTTTGATATTAATTTCCTGAAATATCAATTTGGAAATGACAAAGTTCAACATGGATTTTATATCTGTTCTAAATGGTAATTTTCATTGTTTAATAAATTTGGATTATGATATTGGGGTTCAGGCTTTTTATTTAGTAACATGTAGTTTATAAAGTTTCCCCATAACTGCATGTTATAGAGAATGGTCCACAAACTGTTTCCCAACTTATATATTGGCATAATGTGATTAATTTTTTTAAATGGTAGACTATAAAATTCTCAAAGGAAAATGAAATTCTTTGAAATTAATTAGAAAAATTAAGAGTTGATAGGTAACATTAAGTACTCAGTACTATGTGCATAAAAATGTCAGTTTTTATCATGAATTTTATTACTAAAAATGAGGCTCCATTACACTTGTTGGAGTTTTAAAATATCTAGAGCTGTGTTTCCATTACTTCATCTCCATGGCCCTGCATCATAGCATCTCCACATATAAAACACCAGGAGATATCTGGCATATGTAGGCTTAATAAAAGATAGATGTATACTTCAAGAACGAATTACCTGTTGGCAATAGAGGGTACTTTTGGGTTCAGTTATTATCATTACATCAATAACCCTGCAGCACCGTTATTTTAGGTTTGAGAGTAGGGCATATATCCCTGACTTGTGTGAGAAAACAATTTCTCCCTGTTGAATTATCATACAAGTTGAGAACTCCTGACAGCATCTGGAAGTGAGTTACTATTCACAATGTCTGACTTCCTTTAAGTGCTAAGGTCACACAGGTCTTCTGAGATTTCCCTGGAGTGTGTGTGTTCTTTAATACAGCACGCAGCCTGTCCACTTTTAGGACTGTGCTCTTCTGAGAACCTTTGAGGAAAGCACATGGTATGTACCATATATTTAAATTTAGTTGTGAAATAAAAATTTTAGGGCTTTTTTCTGTGACAAACATCAACTGTTCCAGTGTATGCACCTTGGAAAAACCAAAATTAACTTCCCAAGAGACTGCAGGATAGTGAATATTGCTCACACTTCTGCATGGAATCATTTTGCAGACATTAAGGCTGTTGTTACTATTATCTACCTCTTTTGTCTGATTAAAGAATACCTGGTTGTTATAGAATATTTAGAAAACAGAGAAAAATGCTGAATTCATAATTAAAAATTATCTACCATCAACAACACTCAGAAAACACTGCTACTAACACATCGTGGATTTTCTTTTTAAGACACACATCCATAGATCCATACATACACACAAATAACAAAGTATTACTATTACATATGACTCAATGTATCCTTTACTCATTTAATAATGTGATCATTTAGCCATTTTATTAAATAACTTTCTAAGATGTATTTTAATGGCTATATAATATCACAATATGTAATTGTGCATGTAATTTAATGCAACTTGTAATTTAATCATTTATCATTTTTAACTTTTTATTATAAACATTTTAGTGAATTTTGATATAAATATCTAGTCACATTGTTAATTCTTTCCTTAACAAATATTATAAGAAGTCATTTTAATGGATCAAGAGAAAATATTTTGGTGATTCTTATTACACTCACTTGTGAAATCTTGCTTTAATTGAGAGATATTATAATATTTGCTACTTCCATCATTAACCTCTCAACCATTCTTTGCTAGCAAGTAATAGTATCATGTAAACATTTTTAGTTTGAATTTTAAAACATCATGTTTAACAGGTATTTAATGTGAATGTCTTGTAGTATTGACATAGTTTAACAGTTGTTGAAATTTTATTAATCCTTTGTGAATTATTCAGTCATAAGTGTTCACATTTTTTTCATTTGATTGCATTGTTTTTACTGTAAGTCAATCTGTAGTGAAGATATCCATCCTTGGCCTATCAGAGCTGTGGCAATTATTTTGTTCTCATTTAGAACTTGCCTTATACTTTTTATTTGTTGGGGGTACTGGTAATTGAACTCAAGGGCACTTGATCACTGATCCACATCCCCAGCCCTGTTGTGCATTTTATGTAGAGACAGGGTCTCACTGAGTTGCTTAGTATCTCACTTTTGCTGAGGCTGACTTTGAATTCCCAATCCTTCTGCCTCAACCTCCCAAGCCACTGGGATTTCAGGCATGTGCCAGTGTAACCAGCTTGCCTTGTACGTTTTAAGAAAACCAATGTACATAATTTTATATTTTGTCATTAATTTTAATAAATTTGCTCTTGTGACTCATCTTTTTGTCTTATATATTATTTCATTCCATATATATCTTTTAGATACATCTGTATTTTTGAAGCATAAAATTAAGAGTATGTAATCTACTTTTTTGACAACAGTTTACTTAAAGTCTCCAAAGCTTGTTTTGACTATTTCTTTACTTTAATTGACTTATGATGCCACTTTTATCATATACTTTAATTTAGACTTTGACATTTCTTTCTGGGTGAGGTATCAGGTTGTGTCTACCCATCTCCCTTCACCTTCATCCATTTAACATGATTCTGAGGATCTACTACGTACCAGGCACCACTTTAAGGCAGTGGGGACAAAGCAAACTTGACACACATAAAGCTTATGCACTTACATTTTGAAGCTTATGTTCTGGTGCAGGACTGGTAAGAGAATAGCAATACAGAATGAGTAAGGATAATGTACATTATAATAAGATAGTAATGAGTGTGGTAAAGGGAGAAAGAAAACAAGGAAGAAGATAGGAAGATTGAATATAATGTTAAAAAGAGAAATAGTGGCTCAAGGAAAGAATAGATTAGTTCTGCAATAAGGGAGTATAATAGGCTCAGAACAGGACATTAGGTTGTCTCTTAAATCAGTTTCACTAGATACCTGAAAGGGTGAAGCCATAGATTGCTGAGATCACTCTTTTTAGAACCTGACAAAATTAAATGGAAACCTATAAATCTTAGTGGATTTGCCCTGAGAAACATTATGGTCACATGACATACTGATGGTCTGAGCTAATAATGAGAATGGGATTCTAGTAATGTGCTCTTACCTTTTAAGTCTTAGTTTTTATGATACATCTACTACACTTTAATGATATCTAACCCTGGCATTGTTGGTAAGATTATGCTAATATTGATAATAAAATATACAGGCAATTTGAGTTTAAAGTCTTCTATTCCTACTCCACACTGACTTCTCCAGGTGTGTTATGATTTAGATATTAGATGTCTTCCAAAAGCTCATGAGTGAGATAATGCAAGAACATTTAGAGGTCAAATAATTGGATTATGACAGCCTTAACCCAATCAGTGAATCAATCCTCTGATAGGGATTGTTTTAGTCAGATTTTTTACTGCTATGACTAAAAGACCCAATAAGGACAATTTTAGAGGAGAAAAAGTTTATTTGGAGGCTCACAGTTTCAGGGACCTCAATCTGTAGTTGTCCTGGCTCCATTCTGCAGGGTTTGAAGTAAGGCTGAACATCATGGCGGATGAGTGGAGTAGAGGAAAGTGACACTCAGGGCATTGCAATCAGGAAGCAGAGAGGGACTTCACTTGCCAGACACAAAATATATATGTATATCAAAGGCATGCCCCCAACATCCACATCTTCCAGTCACAGCCTACATGCCTCCCACTACAGCTCAGTTAATTCCAGATATGGATTAGATGTGAAGTGACCCCAAAGCTAATGTGTGGCAGTGCAAGAAGGCCTCTAGAGGTGAAGTGATTGGGTTATGAGAGCCTTAGCACAATCAGTGAATTGATCTCCTGCTAGGGATTAACTGGTAACTGTAGGCTAGAGTGGTATGACTGGAAGAGTTGGGCTTTGGTGTCTGTCTTTGGCATATATATTTGGTGACCTAAGCTTATACACTCTCTGCTTCCTGATGTCCTGAGCTACTTTCCTCCACCACACTCTCCCCCATCATGATGTTCAGCCTCATCTTGAGCCCTGAGGAAAAGCTGACCTATGGACTGCCATCTCTGAAACCATAGCCCCCAAATAAACTTTTCCTTTTCTTAATTTTTTTTGGAGGGAGTCAGGTCTTTTGGCACAGCAGCAAAAATGAACTAAAACAGAATCATGTTCCCATTGGTGCTATTGTGTTATATGTCATATAAACACTATATCAAATGTAGATACTCATGCAAGTATGATTATTTTGCTTTAAGACACTTTAGCCAAAGACCAGGAGATACCTTGTTATATAATAATTTGGTGTTTATTCTGAGAGCTTGGGAAGTGAATTGGAATTTACTGAGTTATAGGGATATGTCTGCTATCCATGAGCTTTTCAGATCATCAAGTTTATATAAATTGATGACTCCAAAGGGGTTGACTATGCCAGAAAAGCCAACTATGTAATTGGAGGATTGGGGATTTGATCCTTATGGTATCAACTCAACCTTTTAGGAAAGGAAGGGCTAGGGATTAAATTGAATCATTTGGCCATATCAATCAATCAATCATAAGTACATACTGAAACCACAATAAAAACCATGGACAATGAGACTGAGGCAAAATTCCTGTTTAGTAACCTAGTTCCACAGGGAGATAGCAGAGAAGCTCTGTGTTTGGGATCCTCCCAGTCCTTGACTATCGCGTCCCCTGCCCGCAGAGAAACACGAAACCGGATCGGGGCAAGTTCTTTATTTTCTGCAGTCTGCTTCTTCTGGCTGGCCGGCGGCGGCCGCTCTTGCAAGCACCTTACATTACATACAACAACCAATCAGCTTATAGATCATGAGGGGAAAGCATGGACAGTAATGGAGCATAATAGCGTGCATATAGCAATCATGCAGTGTCCACGAGGACCCATGACCAATCACATTAACTTCCTCAAATAACGCCACTTGTTGGCAGAGAGAATTAGTCTGCTGGAGGTACCTGGTTTTGTTCTCAGCACTTCCTTGGCACCTTGCCAGGCGCCATCTTGGCCACGCCGAAGGGCTGGGGGTACCCCGACAGCTCCCCCTCTTTTATTTATTAAAAGAATGCTGGCTCGGGATCGTGCCTGTCTTAGGCGGAGTGGTCAACCGTCGTCCTTACCCGTCATCGGATAACTGCAGAGCATGCTACAGCTCCTGTCTTAGGTCGGTACGAGGTTACCTTCTTCCTTACCCGTCATTGACTACCGATCCAGCATGCTCAGCCAGACTTGAGGAGAGCTGCCAGCCTCTAAGGCCATCATGGCTTGATGGAAAATGATGCGATCTCTGGCATGAACTTGGCGTATACGCATGATAAAGCGTGTGAGGAAGATAATTGCAATAATCATTAGCACACACAATGCTCCCATTCCTGCCCATTGCTTTACAAAACTGAAGGAAGAGGATAACCAATTTTGCATTTCAGATATAGGGGCTACATTAACTCTAGTAGAATTAAGGCTAACAATTTGTGATCTAAGAATGACAGTAAGATTATCAAATTTATAAGACCAATTGGCACGTAGCTGAGTAGATATGATTTTAGACAAATTTGCTGCATAACTAAGATTATGATAAGCTATAGGTGTGACGCACAGTCCCGGCAGATGATAAATACACCCCACGTTTAACAGTTCTTGTAAAAGGTCCATCTGTTCTTGAAGTAAGTCCACACGCTGGTTCACCAAAAGTAGTCCTGCTTTTAGGTGTTGATCCACTGTTTGTTGAGTAGACAGAGCAGTAGCTGTCTGCTGGACCACTTCATTAAGCTTAGTTGCTGACTGTACTGATGTCGTCAAGGCTACAGCTGCTGCGGTGGCTGCTGCTGCTGATGCAACTATGGTGGTAATGACTGCTACGGTGATTCCAAAATCCCTCTTATTTCTGGAAAGCAATACTGGCAATTCATCATCTGTAACAGAAACTGGCATAGGCAGGAAAGTAGGGATTCGCATGATGACCGCTCGGGAGAAATTGGTAGCATTCCAACATTGAGAAAGGTAGCATCTAGATTGAGAGCAATTGAGGTTTGTGCTGTTAGCGTTAGTTAGTAAAAACATAAAAGGAGGGAACACACAGACTGGGGTGGACAAGAATGAAAGATTTTGAGTACAATTAGTAGTAGTCCTGGCTCCACTCTTGTCAATTCCAGTCCACTTCCTAGAAGTCCATTCGCATTGTCTGAAAGATCCTCCTTTAAGAGCAAAAAAAGGTTGTAAGTTAGTATATCCTGAAGCCGAGGTAAATAGCAACCAATTATCAAAAGGATTAGTGCGCCTTCCATCATAATCATCAAAGTCATCAGTGGTACGCTGAGAAGTAAAATTTGGTGTGAAGAAAAATCCATGTTGAACTGGAGCTGCTTGTTCAGCATTTTGACAACCTGTCCAGGTAGGAAGTGTGGAAAATTTTGGATTACATGGAGGAAAAAGTCTGGGAGTTTTAAATCCATTAGTGGGCAATGGTAATCTGTGAGGTATAAGTCCTGTAATCAAAGTGGCTGCCCCTTCCCATCCTTCCACTGATACGGTTATGTATGTACCATTAACAATGTGACCACCAAGCATACCGTAGCGTTCGGGTAGAGCATCAGGAGAATCCCTGGATGTAAAGAAACCCTGTACCTGCTTTTGGAGAACAATACAAGGGTTAAAGTCATTACTACTAATAGCATTATCCTCAGGTATATCAAAGCACAAGGTTCCAGGGAGGGAGAAAGTGGAAAAATTATATAGATGAGTATCTGGATCAAAAGACGTGGTGGGTAATCCTGTAGGCATCTTGGTGGTGAACAACGGAGGAAGTAAAGAGGAAGTATTAGTTAACGGTAAAGGATATGGCCAGGCTTTAACTATCGCCCATAATTCTCGTGTCTTCACCAGTGTCAACATCATCATTAGCAGGGCGCTTATCAGCACGATGTTCTTCATCGTTACTTTGATGCACCAGTCTGGTCAACCTTTCAGGTATCCAAATTGGTGTTTGCTGATCCTGTGGGAAGACACAAACAGACCCTCGGACCCACCGAAGAACTGGATCTGGACCTTTCCATGTACCTGTGAGAATATCTTTCCACTTTACCCACATTTGAGTACTTGCGGGATTAGCATGTCTCTCTGCAGCCGTGCTTCCATTTTTGTCCACATTTAAAAAATTTAAAATAAAAAGTACTAAATTTAGTTTATCTTTAGGTGCTCTAAAGTCAGCACCTATTCCCCCTTTTTGTTTTATTAAACAATTTTTTAATGTTAAATGAGTGCGTTCCACTATTCCTTGTCCTTGAGGATTATAAGGAATTCCTGTGATGAGCTGTATACCAAAATTTTTTGTGAATAGAAGAAAACTTTTAGATGTGTAAGCTGGCCCATTATCAGTTTTGATGATTTTTGGAACACCCCAGGCTGCAAATGCTTGTAAACAATGTTGTATAACATCTTTAACCTTTTCACCAGTGTGAGCTGAGGCCATAATTACTCCTGAAGCGGTGTCTACTGAAACATGTACATACTTTACAGTACCGAATTCAGGAATATGAGTTACATCCATTTGCCAAATATGATTAGGTAACAGTCCTCTGGGATTTACTCCAACAGACTGTACTGGCAATAGGGTGGCACAATGTTGACATGTTTTAACAATTTGTCTAGCAACATCTTTAGAAATATTAAACTTTCTTCTAAGAGTAGTAGAATTAACATGAAATTGTGAATGAAACATCTTAGCTTGTTCAAATAGTGTAAAAGCAAAGATGGTTTTTGTGGCTTTTTCAGCCTTAGCATTTGCTTTGGCAAGTGATCCTGGTAGGCCAGAATGAGCTCTAATATGTCCTACATAAAAAGGGTATTTGCGGTCTAAAATTAGGGCACGCAAGGTTCGAAAGTAAGGAGCAACTGTGGATCCATCGGGAATATAAGGCACAGTTTCTAAACAAGGTATTGATTGTACTATATAATAACTGTCAGATAACAGATTAAAAGGTTGATCCTTCATGATATTAAAAGCTAAGACTACTGCAGCAAGCTCCACTACTTGGGCAGATGAGGAAGGGAGAATGATGGTTTCAGTTTTATCTCCAACTATTACTGCTCCCACTCCATTTTTAGATCCATCAGTAAATATTGTTTGACAATGATGCAAAGGTTGCGTCCTTGTAATTTTTGGAAATATAATTGGAGTATTTTTACAAAACTGTATCCATGGATGTTTAGGATAATGATTATCAAATGTTGCTGTGGTTGAGCAATATAAAATAGCCCAATCATCATCATGCTGAATCAACCACTGCACTTGTAGTTTAGTATAGGGAATAATAATGACCTTAGGGTGACTTCCAAATATGGTAATACAGGCCTCTAACCCTTTATATATCAACTGAGCTATTGCCTTAGGAAATGTTTGTAACTGTTTTGTGGGCGATGCTGGGAGATTGATACTCTGTAAAGGTCCTCCTTGCCATAGAATTCCATACGGGCTATGTTGTTCTGGGATAATAATCAACATTAGAGGTTGAGATGGATCACATCTTTCTGTATAATCTGATTGCAATCTCTGTTCTACCAACGTGAGAACCTTTTGTGCTTCCGAAGTAAGGACTCTCGGAGAATGGAGATTAGGGTCTCCTTTAAGTATATTAAATAGAGGTTTCAGCTCTCCTGTGGTAATCTTTAAATATGGCCTAATCCAATTTATATCTCCAAGGAGTTTTTGAAAATCATTTAGAGTTTTAAGCTTATCGGTTCTAATGGTTAATTTTAAAGGCTTTACCATAGTAGCTGTAAGCTTAGTACCTAGATATTCTTGAGTTTCTCCCATTTGTAGCTTTTCTGGAGAAATGTTTAAGCCATATTGTTGTAGAGTGGAAATTAAAAATTGTAAAGCCTTTTCCAAGAATTGTCTGTTTTTGTGGCAGATAAGGATATCATCCATATAATGATAAATCAACAAATCTGGAAAATTGTCTCTTGTAGGTTTTAAGGCTTTATCTACATATATTTGGCATAATGTGGGACTATTAGTCATGCCTTGAGGCAACACGGTCCACTCAAATCTTTGGTCAGGCTGTGCATGATTGAGAGAAGGTAAGGTAAAAGCAAACCGCCAACAATCCCTTCTATGTAATGGGATTGAGAAAAAACAATCTTTTAAATCTAAAATGACAGTGGGCCAATTTTTAGGTAAAGCTGTAACTAAAGGCAATCCCCGTTGTATAGGACCCATAGGGAACATCTGTGCATTGATGGCCCTTAAATCATGTAATAGTCTCCACTTTCCAGACTTTTTCTTAATGACAAAGATAGGAGTATTCCAGGGAGAAGTAGAAGGTTGTAAATGTCCTGTCTGTACTTGTTCTTGTACTAATTTATGAGCCGCTTCTAACTTTACTGTAGTAAGGGGCCACTGTTGAATCCATTGTGGCTCATCATTTTTCCAAACTATTGGAATTGGTGTAATAACAGTGGCCCCTACATAAAACCCAGCCCTCTGAAATCATTTTTTGGAGGAGGTAAGGGCAAGGGTTGTAGTGATCCCTGTTGTTCTCGACCTAACCCTTGATTTTCTGTATATTGCATCTTTTTCATCATATGTGTCACAGGTTTAGAATTAATATTTGTTGTTAATTTAGCATTCATTTGAGTTAAGACATCTCTCCCCCATAAGGAAATAGGTATTTTACAGATATATGGTTGAAAAATCCCTGAATGGCCCTCATTATCCCTCCAGGACAGCGAAGCAGCACTCTGGTTAGGTGATTGAGCCACACCCAAACCTTGTAAATTTTGATTAGCTGTAACTACAGGCCAACCTTTGGGCCAAACTGCTTCACTTATTATACTTTTATCAGCTCCTGTGTCCAGTAATCCTATAAAAGGTTTATGTCCCACTATTAACTGCATT
This sequence comes from Sciurus carolinensis, assembly GCF_902686445.1. Classification (NCBI taxonomy): domain Eukaryota; kingdom Metazoa; phylum Chordata; class Mammalia; order Rodentia; family Sciuridae; genus Sciurus; species Sciurus carolinensis. The sequence continues at coordinate 34,634,806 of NC_062224.1, forward strand.
ATGGGCCTATCTTGGAGGTCCATAGTAAAATTAGCCCAGGGTCCTCCTGTAGACCCAAATCCGTTATTTCCCCTTATTGTCTTCTTACTAGGCCACAAGGAATGCTGACTAGGTAAAATTAACATTTGTGCTATCCTATCTCCTGGAGAAATGACTGTGATTCCTTTGGGTGAAGAAACCATAGCCCTAACTTGTCCTTGAAAATCAGGATCAATTACTCCTGGGTGGACTATAAGACCTCTTAAGGTAGAAGAACTTCTGCCTAGAAGCAATCCTACTGAATTTGCCGGAATATTTCCTTCCCAATCTGTGTCTACCATTTGTACACCCATATCAGGGGTTAATACGAGTCTGGAGGTGGCACAGATGTCCAATCCTGCACTTCCTGAGGTGGCTCTTCTTTCCTGAGCTTCATTCCCTTCTCGGTTGGAGGATACCACTGTCGTGGCACTTGTTGAATCACCCCGTATATTTGTTGTGGGCCCCGGGGTGGGCCCCTCACCCCGTTTTTTTGTAACTTGGGGTTAGTTGGTAAAAGATTCCCTTCTTTGTCCCTAACAGAATAACATTCACTAAGCCAATGATTTCCTCTTTTACACCGAGGACATAACTTGGGCCCCTTTTCTTGGCCATTGTTCCTGGAAGGGCAACATGCTCTCAAGTGTCCCATTTGTCCACATGTGAAGCAGGAACCAAGAAGTCCTCCTTTTTACTCCCTCCTCTTTGTGCTAATGCTGTGGCAAGAACAGAGGTTTGTCTATCGAGTGCAGCAATAAATGCAGCACTATTTCCAGAGGCCTCATTAATGTCTTTGCAGACTCTTAAATAAGTAGTCAAGTCTTTATTTCTCCATGGCCTGATGGCATCTTTGCACCATTTATTGGCTTGTTCATAGGCTAACTGTTTTATTAATGGCATTGCTTGATCAGCATCTCCAAAAATTCTGGAAGCTGTTTGAATTAATCTATCAACAAAGTCTGCATAGGGCTCATTACTTCCCTGGGTAACTTTTGACAACTGTCCTTGTAAATCTCCTGACCCTTGTAGGGTTTTCCATGCTTTAATAGCAGCCACAGCAATTTGAGCATACACTGCAGGATGATAATTAATCTGTGCCTGGACTCCCTCATAAGGCCCTGTTCCCATCAACATGTCTCTGTCTACCTGCGGATTCCCTGAAGTTGCATTGCGCCTTGCAGTGTCCATTGAAATTTCCTGCCAAGCTGTTTTCCACATAAGATACTGTCCCCCTGACAAGGTTGCTCTAGCTAAATTAGTCCAATCCAAAGGTAGCATATTTAAGGACATCATGGTCTCTACCAGTGAGACTGTAAAAGCCGATTGAGGCCCATAAGTGCTCACTGCTTCTTTTAGCTGTTTAACCATTTTAAAATCTAACAGCTGATGAAACCTTTGATTCTGGGCATCCTCAAATACCGGATATGTAGCATTCTGTAAGGAGGCCCACCCTCTATGTCTGCTGTGGTTTTCCTTTTCCTTAAACTCCATAGGCGGTGCACTGGGGGCAATAGGTGTATTAAGCCGTCTAGACGCTAGATGGCGCTCAGGTTGCATGCTTAACTTTCCCATAGCTTCTTCAAGCTCCTCCCCAGTAAGTTCTTCTTCAGAACTTTCTCTTTCCGTATAATTTTCTCTTTCTGAATTCTGAGAACATGATCGTTCCTCTTTAATTTCTTCTAAGATCTGACTTCCTTCTTCTAAAGGCCCCTTTAAATCCCTAAAAGGGTTTTTTGATTTACCTTGCTGCATCAAACAAGATTTAACAAGCGACCATATTGCCAGTGTTCCCATTGGCAAAGGCTCGCGTCTCTCCGCGTCGCGCAAATCCTCTCCTAGCTGTTCCCACTGAGGAAGATTTAATAATCCCTCGTCTAAAAACCACGGAGAGACTTTCTCTACAGTATCAAGAAACTTTAAGGCCGTGTTTGCCTTCAATGGAGTTCCGTGATTTTTTAAGAGTTCTCTAAGAGGCCGCTGCATTCTAATCTTAGACAGATCCGTTCCCATGATTAAATTTTACAGTACTACGAGGTAGTTTACTAGTTTAAACACACAAACAAAAGACAAGCACGCGCACACACACACTCTCTCACGCACGCACACACATACACTGTTTGGTACCACTGTATAAATCTGTATCTGGCCACTTCACTCGTCCCTCCTATGGGGATCCTTTTGTGATGAATTGTCCCTCCCACGGGGATCCTTTTGTTATGACTCGTCCCTCCTACGGGGATCCTTTTGTGATAAATTGTCCCTCCCACGGGGATCCTTTTGTTATGACTCGTCCCTCCTACGGGGATCCTTTTGTGATAAATTGTCGCGGCTCCGCGAACCTCGAGACGTCTCACCTTTTGTACTCTCGGACTAATTTTTGTCTTGATTTGAGAACTTATGTGAACTTACCCTTATATTTTTTCTCGTTCCCGGTCTTGATTCGGCACCATTTATCGCGTCCCCTGCCCGCAGAGAAACACGAAACCGGATCGGGGCAAGTTCTTTATTTTCTGCAGTCTGCTTCTTCTGGCTGGCCGGCGGCGGCCGCTCTTGCAAGCGCCTTACATTACATACAACAACCAATCAGCTTATAGATCACGAGGGGAAAGCATGGACAGTAATGGAGCATAATAGCGTGCATATAGCAATCATGCAGTGTCCACGAGGACCCATGACCAATCACATTAACTTCCTCAAATAACGCCACTTGTTGGCAGAGAGAATTAGTCTGCTGGAGGTACCTGGTTTTGTTCTCAGCACTTCCTTGGCACCTTGCCAGGCGCCATCTTGGCCACGCCGAAGGGCTGGGGGTACCCCGACACTTGACCTACATGTCTCTTCATTTAGCTGGTCCCAGGTTGTGTCTTTCATAATATGGCTGTAATTTTAAGTATGTGCATTTTTTAAATTTGTGAGATGTTTTAGCAAATTGGACCTCATAGGAACATGGGGGATCTCTGAATTTATAGTCAAAAGTTTGAGTAGTCTGAAGTCTGCCAAACTTGTAGAATTATTCTGTTAAACCTGTGAAATGTACACTAACTTTGGAGAGTTAGCATCAAAATTACATTGTGCTTATTGTAAGACTTAGACTAAGCATGCCATGCAGAAGTAGTGGTGCTGAGGCCCTAAAGCAGGAACATGCCTGGAGTATGCAAAGAAACAAGGAGGCTACTCTAGCTAGATCTGAGTATGTCTTATGCCTGAGTTTTCTTGTATTCCCATCCAGATCCTCATTATGCCTTTAGGGAGACACCCTCATATTGTCCCCCAATGCCAGAATCCCTACTTTCACATTTTCTTTGTCATTCCAAGCATGACAACTGTCCCTATTTCATCACATCAAAATAGCCTTTCCTTGTGGTGGGCCACGCCAGGGGTCATGCCACAAAGACCAAGCTAAGACCAAGCTAAGATGATGGCTGGCACAGCGCCAGTGGGCGTGTGGTTTGTCTCTCGCTGTAAACAAGAAGATGAGCACACTGACTATCCCTGTCAGACCATGCCTAAGCTACCAATAGTAATATTCCAAGACTTACTTCCCCTTGGCAACAAGTTTCTGATTGGTTTGTTAGCTGTATATAAGTGAGTGTTCTTCCTGTAATAAAGGTCCTTTCCATCCAAGCAAGTAGAGTGTGGTGCATGTTTCACTTTGTGTCCCACTGGTCGGCGACATTTCCTCTAGAAGAAGGCATTAGGAAGTTCATCTCAGCAAGCTCTAAAGGAAGCCCTCAGAATTTCAGATCTGTAGCTATGAGGTTTTGTTGCTGTACACTGGTGATATTGTGTAATGTAATGCAGAGCCGCCCACAGCATCATTTACATCCATATGGCCTCTAATAGAAACCATTCCTGGCTTTCTAATTTGTATGTTCAGTTAATGATCTGATCTCTGCTGCTTGTAGCCACCATATCCAGCTATCTGCTCTGCTCTGTTTTGATATTTAAAAACAAACAAAAGAAAACCTGTTTGTAAGGGGTTCATAGCTGCCTTTTTTTTTTTAATCAGAAGGAAACATCTTCTATGAACTTTTTAATTGGGTAGGAGAAAATAAATGTTAGCTTTATCCTAGAAGAGAACACAAATAAATGTTTGTGCTTTCTGCATGCTTTTCTCTACTTGGGAGCAATAATGGAAGAAATATTGGAAAAGTAATAGTAATGTCTTTCAACTGAGATTTGTAAAGACCTCAGGGAGGTGGAGGACTAGAGTTACCAAATTTTCCAGTAAGAGCACTTGAGTTGTGAGGCCCCAAAGAACAGTTTCTCCCACCACTACCAATTCTTCAATGGGGGAAGTGGCTAGAGGTCATCAAGTTGTCTTTGGCCCATCTAATCATGCCCCTGCCTGTGGAAAACAAAATGTTTTCATTGTGGTTTGACTAAGGGAAATAAAATACTGGCAGTTCACATAAAATGTTTATAGCCATGATACTTGCAATAAACATATGAATTATATAATAATTAAAAATTGTTAAAATTTGCCTAATTGCTTTCCTCATAATTTTTAAGATCATAAAATATAATACTCATTGCAAGTACTCACATAAGCTACAATGTTTTATGTCTCATTACCTTGATATACAATAATAAAGTTGCATGCTATTTAAAATGCTTTTTTTATCAAATTTTTTTTATTATTGTAAACAAATGGGATACATGTTGTTTCTCTATTTGTACATGGAGTCAAGGCATACAATTTGTGCAATCATAAATTTACATAGGGCAATGATGTTTGATTGATTCTGTTATTTTTTTCCTTCCCCCCCACCCCTCCCACCCCTCTCCTCCCTCCACACAATCCTTCCTTCTTCCACTCTTACCACCCTCCTTATTCCTAACCCTAAACCTAATTGATTTGTGAGTTCACTTTGGTTTTCATATTTAAGACGTGGATCTTCATCAAGAACATGTTAAGTATAAGGAATTATAAGCATTATCAACTATGATAAGTAAAAAATATTTTGATAACATATGACATTATTTTCTACAAATGAAAAAATGGTCAGTATGGTGTCCATGGGATATTCTTGGAGGTGTATAAGTTGTGTTGATACCACATTAAGACAGTTCCTATAGAAATAATATCAAATCATTAAACTAATAGCAATATGGATTCCTTCTCCTTGAAGCATTCACTTCCCTGCCTTTAATCATAAGTGTCTTCTGTCTTCCAATAAACTTTTTTTTTTCCAATAAACTTTTATCTTCCATGAAACCATGCAGATACAAAGAAATGGTCTTCAGTTAGGTTTCTGAGACTCTACAATAGGAAACAGACTCTTGAATATGTAGTTCTGGTAAAACTGACTATTCACATGCAAAAGAAGGAGATTGAAGTCTTATCTTCATTCCATATTAAAATCAACTCAAAATGCATTAAAGACTTTGATGGAAGACCTGAAACCATAATAATCCTAGGAGAAAATATAGAGGAAACACTTCTGTACATTGGCTTTGAAGAGATTTCTTGGCTATGACACCAACATATCAGCAACAAAAGCAAAAGTTGTTAAGTGGGATTAAAAAGCCTCTACATAGCAAAGGAAGCAGTCAACAACAAAAAATGAAAATGTATAGAATGGAATAAAATATTTGCAAACCATATACCTGATAAAGGGTTAACATACAAAATATGCAAGCAACTCCTAAAACTCAATAGCAACAAAACACAATTAGAAAACCAACAAAGGACTTGAATAGACATTTCTCCAAAGAAGACATACAAATGGCTAACAGGTATGTGAACAGGTGCTGAACATCATGAATAATCAGGAAAACATAAGTCAAAACTGTTTCACACACGTTAGAATGACCATCATCAAAAAGATGAAAGCTAAGTGTTAATGAGAATGAAGAGAAAAGGGGACTCTTGCACACAATGCAAATTGGTGCAGCCACTATGGAAAATATATGAATTTCCTCAAAAAAAGTTAAAAAGAACATTTGGTCTAGCAGTCCTAATTCTGGGTTTATTTCCAAAGGAACTGACCTCAGGATCTATTAGAGAGATCTTCACTCCCATGTCCATTAGCATTATTCACAACAGCCATCACATGGAAGCAACCTAATGTCCATCAATGGTGAAAAGATTTTTAAAATGTAATGTAGCATACAATGGAATATTTTTTCAGCCTTCAAAGGAAGGAAATACTGTCATTTGTCAATATAGATAAACCTGGAAGGCATTTTGCTAAGTGAAATGAGGCAGACACCAAGGACAGATACTCCATGAAACTACTAATATGAACCTAAATAGTCAAACTCAGAGAGTCTAGAATGGTCCTTGGCATGGGATAGAGGAAGGAAGAAATAGGGAAAAATTAACAAACGTGTACAAAGGTTTTGGTTATTCAAGTTGAATAAATTCTAAAGGTTTACAGTACAATGCCTGCAGTTCACAATGCTGCATTGTATACCTAAAAATTGCTAAGAAGGCAGGTTTTAAGTTGTGTTCATATCAACTAATAAAAGTAAAAAGTAAATAATAGGGATGGACAAATAAGATGCAGTGGTACACACCTGTAATTCCAGTGACTCTGGAGGCTGAGGAAAGAGGATCACAAGTTTGAGGCCAACCTTCACAATTTTGAGACCCTTTCCCTCAAAAAAAAATTTAATGTAGAATGCTCCAAGGTATAATGCCACTGGGTTAAATCTCCAGTAACATATGCACCTATACATAAACACACAAAAGAGAAATAGAATGTTTGGAGGAGATAGATTTATTTATGGTATAAATTGTGATGATTTCACAAGTGTGTTTTTATCCCCAAACTCATCAAGTTATATACATTAAGTATGTACAGTTTTTTACCTCTCAATCCTACCCCAGTAAAGTGTTTTCAAAAGGTAAAACTAGAAACCAGATACAACTAAAAATACTAACAAAAATATAGGGTAGATTATTTTTAATCACATGAAATAAAATTTAAGGCATAAATATTATAATAGACTTGAGAAATTACATGATGGCAAAAGTTCAATTCCCCAGGTAAGCTAACATTTCTAGACATATGCACCCTTATTTAGCATAGATTCAACTCACGTAAAGCAAAAAAGCAAAATGAGGAACCCTTTTGATAGGAGATTCCTGATATGTCTCTCTTAGTAACTGATAGATTAGTAACTATATAGTGTAACTATATAGTGTATATATAGAGTGAATATATAGAGTATATAAACACAAAATTCATAAACTTAAAAATATATATAGAACCAGGCATACAACATGTGAAGTACCCACCTGTTAAAATTGCTCATGTATTAGTCCATGAAACAAGTTTCAATAAATTTAAAGAATTCCTACTATAGAGTGAGCATTCTATACACACAATGAAATTAACAGAATTCATTAGCAAAATATAAGTATAGGAAATCCACACATCCTGGCATTTTAAAACCCATATATTTGCAAACAATTATTTTAAAAAGAAAGGCTGTGTATATAGCTTAATGGTATAGAGTGCTTACATAGTATACTCAAGACCCTGGGTTTCATACCCAGCACTTCAAGAAAAAAGAAATTATACATACAGAGAAACATTTTAAGATTATAAAAGTAACAAGTTGTTAACATTTTATTTAGAGGGAAAAGTGTAACCGCAAAGTGCACATGTAGAAAAGAATAGTCAAAAATTACATAGCTACAAAAAAATTTTAAAAGTTGGATAAAGAAAAGCAGAATAAACTCAAGAAAAGTAAAACAAATGAGAGATAAAGAGCATAAATTAATAATTAGAGAAGATAAAGATAAACAAGGAAGTCAAATAATTATTTGAAAAGTTAAATGAAACTAACAAAACTGTTTAAAAAGCCACCACCAAAAACAACAATGAAACATACTGGCACTAATAATCTGCATTATGAATGAAAAATGGATGTAAATGTAGATGCATCAGATTTGAATAAGAGTATATTGTGAACACAGTCAGCAATCCAGAGTCACAGGTTCCCACATACAGATTCAACCAACCACAAATGGATAAATTTGGGGGGAAAATTGCATTTCTACTGAATATGTTCAGACTTTTCTTTGTCATTATTCCTTAATAAAATATAACAATGTTTACACATTTGCATTGTAGGGAATCATGTAATCTAGAGAAGGGTTAAAGTACTCTGGAGGACAACATAGATTATGTGCTTATTCTATTTCATTTTATATGAGTCTTGAGCATAGACAGATTTTGGTGTCCACACTGGGGAAAGGATTTGGGGGAGGTGGTCTGTAACCAATTCCTTTTGGATACCAAGGAACTTCATTTCAAACTTAACCTAAAAAATTTAAACAAATTTACCTAAAATATAAATAAATATTTAACAAAGATACATTTCTTTTTCCATTAGGAAAATAACATTCAGATGATTTCATAGGTGAGATCTACCACATATTTACAGGCACAAATCCAAACTTAAGCAAAATTTTCATAGAACAGCAACAACAAAGCGAATGCTCTGTAACTCATTTTATGAATCTAGACTTACATCCAGTTATATGCTAGAGAGTTCATTTCATCTTGCATGAGACCTTATTACACATGCCTCCCTAACTTCCTATGAAGTAAACTCATCTTGGGAGCTTGTAATGACTGTGGTGGAAATATTTACATCAGAGAAATCAACAAACACTACCAATTTAGTTGAATCATTTCCCCTTTGATTCATTCATTCCTTCTTTTGCTTTTCTGGTTTATCTAGATGACTGCTTGTTAAATCTGTATCTGCACACCACTGATGACATTAATAACACAACTAAAAAGGAAAGACTAAAATACTTGGAAATGAAACTGACCAAATTATATTGCTATATTTTCTGCATGTATGAATGTATAATAATGAATCCAACTATTATGTGTAATTATAATGCAACAATTATTTTTTTAAAAAGAACAAATTAAGAAAGAAAAGTATACACCACTTTCAGTTATAAATTTGCTCTAAATTCTGAGGAAAACACTAGGAAGTTTAGCAGTTGAGTCTGGAGTTCGATTGAGTAATAGAAATCTTGACAAATTTTATTACTTGTTCAAATAAGTCTTGAGTAAAGTAATAGCTAACAACTTAAGAATCTAAATATTCTTGTATACACAAATTGAAATATCTCATCATGGCTTAAGTATATACAATGATTATGTGTAAATCAAAATTTTCTTAAAAGTTTGAGATGAAAATTTAATAACTCTGGTTTGATCACTATACACTGTATGCATGCATTAATATATTGCACTGTTCTTCATAAAATTGTACAAATAAAATAATAGTTCATACAAAAACAAAATAAAAATGGTCAGGGCAATGGTCTCCTGTTTTCTTAACTTTTCTCTCATGGTGAAAACAGATTGTCTCAGCTCTTGCCATGATGTCTTAGTTCTAGGAAGGAAGAATGAAAGAGAAAAATGAAAAGTAAAGTGTATCTGGGTCAGGAAAATAAAGGCTTCTCCAGAAATAGCCAGACTTCTATTTATATCTCATTGTCTAAGATCTGAAACAGGGCCACTCTAGTAGAAAGGGAGATGGATTATTTTATTTGAAGCCAGTTTGAGAGAGGGCAGAAAGGAAGATTACATGTTAGTGAGTTGGTATACACTATGGACCACAGAATGTATTAAAAATTATACATCATGACCAAGTTGTATTTAATTCAAGAATACAAGACTGACTTGGCATTAGAAAAATATTTCAATATGTTTTATTTACCAAACTACCAGATTAATACAAACAATAATAATCCTCTCAATAAATGGCAGAAAATACTTTAAAAATTTAGCATCCATTTTTTATTTAAAAAAATTTTCAAACCAGAAATAGAAGAAAAGTGAAAACAAAAACCACAACAACTCTTATGTTTAATGATATGACAATAAAGCATTCTTTAAAATCAGGGGAAAAATGCTTCTTCTTGTCACCTCATCTGTTCAACAATGTACTTATTGCCCTAGACAGGGAGTAAGAAAAATAAAGAAAAGGTATACAACATAACAAGAAACAAAATGATCATTACTGGATTGCATGGAAGAAATATGATTACATAGAAAACTACAAAAATTTCTACATGATTTTATAGAATAAACAAGAATTTAGGTTACGTGTCAGAAATTATATCTGGTAAATTATATCTATAATATTTAAGCCTATTGAGGCAAAAAATAGAAACATTTACCAAAAGTCATTAAATGAGACCAAAATAAACAGAAAGACAAGTAGTGCTTACCAAAAATCAAGATGTGTTTTTTCTTCCCAATTAACTTATAGATTTGATGCAAACTTTAGCAAATTTTTTATGAAAACTGAGAAGCGAATCATAACTTTATATCCAAAGCAAGAGTTAAGATATTCATAAGGAATATATGGGGTGTCTTACCCTGCCACATAAGAAGACTTATCCCTAGTAAATCATGATGTGCAGCAATGTTTGAATAGACAAATCAACCCATGGGCAGATCATAAAACCCACAACTACAAGTAGACATATATACACACAATATATAACAAAGGTGGGATTTATTAATGGAGAAAAAAAAAACTACTCAACATTTGCTGGGATAATTTAAAACAAGAATTATGCAGGTATATACTCATGTACATAAAATTTGGAGATGCAGAATAATTTCCTGAAATGAGATAGAAACAATAAAACAAGAGTGGTACAAAACTTTGAATATAAACAAAGCATGATTATATGCACCAGCATGTGCAAAATTCAGAAAAACAAAGCAACAAAATATATTGGATAGTTTGATTCAACATATTCAAAATGAAACAATAAATATGTCAAGATTTCTGGACATGTGAAAAATTATGGAAATTCAAAGGATCATGAACTCAAAATTCCAGAAGATTTCTGGAGACAGGAGAATAAAACATGGGAAGGATCCATAGTATTTCAAATGTATTGGTAATGTTCTAGTTCTTCAATTGAATTGAGGCTATTTGACTGGTCATCTGTTTTTAATCTTTGCCTGGAGAAATTCACGAAAGTCCATGTCAGTATAGCTCATCAGATTAAACCTGTTTAATTTTTCATCAGAAAAAAAGATCAGGTTAATTATGAAATATTAAATCCTATCAAGCAGTTTACCTTGGCTGTTTGTATCACTCTGGAATTAAGCTTCAATCCAATATTCTCCAGTCTTGAACTACCACAAAGATGCCTCTGAGAAGTGAAAGGGGGTGTTATGATAAATAAAATCATCTATTATTTTTTAAAAATTTGACCATAAATGATTTATCATATTAAAAACTATGAAATTCCATTTTAAAACTATTTTTAATAAAATTCTAACAATACTTTGTTAGGAAATGAAATACCCAGGACAGGTAGGTGATAGAGCCAGGCTGGCATCATGAACTGGTTCAGCAGTCACCCCAGACCTTGGACTTGGGCAGTGGATGTAAGGAAGAGATGACCGGTGTCCCCTTTCCTGCTTAGAGGAACACCACCAGGGACTGCTGTATCAACCAGAATCTTTGGTCAAATACAGGCCAGTTCCAGTACTATGCCTTACTTATGTCTGCCCATGCTGCAGTTTGTTTTAGCAGCTAGGATACAGGTTATCAGCACCAGATTTGGAGCCGGGCCCAGCGCCATCATTTCCTCTCTGGGACCTTGGGAAATTCATCACTCATCTTCATCTCAGAATTCCACATCCCTTGCATGGAAAGCAAGCATGGGCACAGGGCTCTCCCATCACTCCTGCAAGGTGAGGATTCCATGGACTAATACCTGTCAAGTCTAGAACAATGCTTAGTACCTAGGGCTGCCTATAGTTTTATTTCAATCAGTACCTCATGGGTACCAATCAGAGGCGACCTGCCAGCTGGATACAGTTTGAGGATTTGTAGTGCTTCCCAGTACACTGATACAAAGTTGAACTGGAGGTCAAGGACACAACTTTGGAGGATTCCTATAAAAGTCAAATTACCTGGCTTTTCTAGAAAAATCAGCTTCAGGACAGGAGATAACTGCTTTGCGAGCCTTTGGCTGGTGGATCCAACCACCCCTTCGGGTGCCAGTTGCTGTCAGTTGCCCACCTAGCAACTTCAGGGACTAGTTCCAGCTGCCTGACCACCTCTGAGCCCACCAACTGGCATACAGCCACAAGCCCAAGAGACCCAGAGCTCACATGTCAGGAATGCAGGTGTACTTCTTTGTCCCCAGAGGTCCATCTCCAGCAGACCTATAAAAGTTTGCTGGAGTCTAGGAGTTCCCTGTTTCACCTGGTTCCTCCAGAGTAGCAACAGGATGACAAGGGAGCTTGAAGAAATGCAGAACCTCAGCCCCACCCCAGACCCTGGACTAGTTTGGCGAACGGAGTTCTGCCAGCCGGTCTTGCTGAGCTGGTAGCTGTTGGCCAAGAACTTGTAGATGTGACTGAGCGTGAGCTTGCGCTTGGGCGCATGCTGGATGGCCATGGCGGTGAGTGCCCAGTAGCAGATGGGCGGCCTCACCATCTTCATCAGATCCTCGCGTCTGGCCATGGACGAGGCCCCGCGGCCCGGCGGGCGTGGGCTGTGTGAAGGGCAACTGCGCGCACACGAACTAGCAGGCGGAGAACGGCGGCTACTGGAAGAGCAGGGCGGCGGCGGCTGAGGGGCGCCCAGGTAGGCTGCGGCCAAGGCGGCAGCGGAGGGAGGGCGGATCACTCCCGGCGCTGGAGCCACAGGTAGGGTTTGGCGGTTAGCGGTGCAGTGCAGTCGGTCAGCGCTTAAGACGCCCTAGCAGCTGAGGGTGCACCTGGGGCATTGTGGAGTCAGGGGCGGCGGTGGCGGAGGAGGCAAGTTGGGCTGCGAGCACACGCTGAAGTTGTCGCCTCAGCAGAGGGCCCTGTGGGCGGCGGAGAGCCCTGTGGGCGGCGGAGAGCGGCTGCGGGGAGCAGGGAGTGCCGCTGCTCTCCCTGCTTGGGGAGAGCGTCCCTATGCCCGGCCACTCCTTTCTGGGCAGGAGCTGGGCGCCTCCTCTCAGGCCGGGTCTGGCAGGTCAGGATTTTTTAATATTGGCCGATTATAGTAAATATTGGGGAGAAGTACAGTTTTGTAACTCATTGGTCACCCAATTGGTGAGAAAAAGAAAGAAGCTGCTTCCCTCATCCCTCAGCCACTCAACCAGAACAGAAGTTACAGGAGTCAGGAGAAGCCCTCGCCACTGTACCTGCAAGGCGGGAGTCCTTTTGGACTGAACGTGGAACATGAATTCATATCGTTTCTGATTATGTTGATGCGTAATACAGTAAATATTTGATTTAAGGATAAAAGTCCCTCTACTTATCCTCATTATTACAGATAAAAAATTTTTTTCTGAAATTCATCTCGGAAAAAAATTTTAACTGAGTATATAATGTAGTCAGTATGGCACTGGTTGAAGGTGCAATTTTGAATCAATAAAGTAAGTGCGGTTCAAATGATCAAATTGTATTATATTATACATGAAATCATGATTAAAAAGGTAACTTTGTTTTGTCTTTGCATAAAGAATTAGAATTTTGGAATGTTTAGATGGCTGTTATTTATCATCTACTAATTACTAAAACCAAGAACTGTATATAATTAAATATGTTTCCATAGAGCCCAACCTAGAAGTAGGGATATGAGCACTTCTAAACATAAAAGAGAAACAGTTTAGTAAGTCACCTAACATTCTACAAATTTTCAATTTTATTTGGTACCAATAATACCACAGTCATTGGGGTAATAGTTTCTATGTAACTATTTTAATGAACCAATAACTTTGTTCACTTATAAATAATCATAGTATAAAATTGGGGAAAGGAAATGACTAAAACATCTAATTATTATGCACGTTTATAATTTTAACTTTGGACTTACCAACTCATCCTTTTATATATGTGCAGAATTTTGAAATCTAGAGAATGAGTTTTATTGGCAAATTAATGAGATAAAACATTCAGAGTAGGATCAGACATTCCAAGACCTACCACGAGTGTATTCATTCCCTATTCTTAAACTGATCTAGAATAAGAATTGACAGATTTAAATTTACTTATTTGTTTATTACATTTATTCTTTAATGGGTACATAAAAACATAAAAATGTGCATATTAATGGAGTACCATGTAATGTTTCAATATACATATACATTGTGTAATGTTTAAATTGGGTTAAAGAGATCTATCTCCTCAAACATGTATCATTTCTTTATGGTAAAAACATTCAAAATGCTTTCTTCTAGCTTTCTGATATATATGGTACATTGTGGTTATCTGGAGTCACCCTTGGTCCCCATGCCACACACAACAGGCAAGAGGAAAATGGCTAAAATGTGAGGCTTCACACTTGTGGCTGAAGTCAAACTGCTTTGTGGAAACTGGTCATTTCATATGTCATATATATATTTTTTTGCCATCATCAGAAATACTAAATTAAATTTTGGAGTTTTGGTGGTTTTTGTTTTGTTCTGTTTTTTTTTTTTTTTTTTTTTTTTTTTTTGGGTACTGGGGACTTGAACCCAAGGGGTGACTTTACCACTGAGCTACATTCTGAACTATTTTTTAAGTTTTATTTTGAAACAGGATCTCACTAAGTTGCTTAGCACCTACCTAATTTACTGAGACTGGCCTTCAACTTGTGATCTTTCTGCCTCAGTCTCCCAAGTTGTTGGGATTATAGGTGTGCACCACTGCATGTGGCTTAAATGAAATTTTTATTTTGTGGACTTTTGTGTACTTGCATATTCTGAAGCCAAAGAGACAAATAGTATTTTAGGCTAACTTCAATTTAATTTGGGCAAATTATGATTTAGAATGATGAGTATATTTTTCAATTATTAATTTATACATGATTATATCCTGTGCTCTTATTAATTCTGCCAAAGAGACATGAAGTAGTACACACACTAGAATTCTTTAAATTGTCTACAGTCTTTCTCATAGACCTGCCACTTCTAAGAAAATTTAAGAAGTATTAAGAAATACATTTTTATGTAATTGGCAATACTTTCTAGCCATTCTAAATGAAACTGATACTATCCATATTAAGTGATTAGCTCTGCTAAAGCACTTAACTCAGCAAAGATGAACAAATATTAGCCATACATTATGACTTTTGAGATAACTGTATTTCTAGCTGTCTTAAATCTTTTTAAATCCAATATGTAGGGAGAGAAGAATATGCAGAAAGTTGGCAAAATTTAATCTTCCCCATGGTGTGTTAACAAGAAGCTGTAAATGTCTGGTTAGAAAATTTCTTCCCCCTAAGGTATGTTGGTACAAAAGTGGCACCATTTAAGAATCATTTGACATTGTTGTTGACTGTCAATTCTGAGCTATTTTCCTGTCTCTTGTTCATATCACAAGTGAGGATAGAATTTTGTTCCTCATCATTGTTAATGTTTTCTTCAAAATGTATTTCATAGGAAGAATATTTCCCAAGAATTTTATAGGCACCTCCAAATTTTTCCAAATTTCACAAGTTTTATAATCAGTCTTCAACTAAATATGCAGACCTGCCAATTCTACCTTCGGAGGCTCAGTAGCACTTCTCAGGATGTACACCTAAGAGTTTGGAATATATGTATACTTTTCTCTAAAAAAAAATCTATAAAAGTTAGTATAGAGAATTAGTAGTAGTAGTACTAGTATCAGCAGTAGAATTCATTTTACACCTCCACTGAGGGCTTCCCATGGGAAGAGTTATTGAAAATACTTCCTGTATTGACTCCTTTAATGGTCAGCAGCAACCCTGGGAAGTGTGTCCTGAATGTATCACCATTCCATTGAGGCACAAAATTCTTAAGCAACTTATAGAAGGTCACATGTTAGCAGGTAGGAGAGAATAATGTTGTCTCTCACCATTATCAATTTGGACTACTGTTTGTCTCTAGGGTTGTGAAGTTTTTTTAAAAAATATTTCATTCATTATTATTTCTACTCAACTTATCATTAACCACAGCATTCTTCATCTCTTCTGTACTTATTGAATTACTGTACTCTGTTTTCTGTGATATATGTAAATAATTTCTGGTGCTCAAATTTCTTGAAATGACCCATTCTATACTTTTCTGCACAAGGACAATGGTATTATGGGTGATTCTTATTTCTCAAATTCACTCGACACCATTGCAGGATTTACAATGTAATAAATAAATTGTGCTAATTTACATGCCATTATTGGAGAGGTAGGGACAAAGGAAAGCATGTTAATAGGAAGAGGACTCCAACAATTAAAGTATCTTGAGGTTAGCAGCTACTCCTACATAGATGTCTGACTATGGACATTTACATATAGGAAAACCTTAGAAAAACCAGACCGGATGCCAGGCAGCAATCTGGGCCTAGAAACATGGACCCCATGTAGCTAAGCTCATTCTTATAGCTCCCTTGATTGTCAGCCTAAGTGGGAAAAGAACAAAACAGTGTAAGGATCTAAATTGAAATTTTGAACTCTGCTGTCTGATGCCAATCCTATCATCCTTTAATTTAAAAGCTGCACATATCCCTGAAGCAATGGGGTCCCTTTGAGTTTGGATCAGTTTTCAGCTCTGAGCCTCAAGACTGATTAGAAAGCACTCCACAATAAGTGATAGAGAAGGAATTAACTTCAAGACTGATTGTTTGATTCTAGTTCAATTTCATTAAGAAACATTTGACATCGAGGAGAATATGAAAAATAAAAGAACAAAACAATAAATATTTAAAATCTCCCATATTTTAGCATTTAGCTCATCAGTGTTATCCTATGGAGAAAGAAAATTCTATCACATAGATCATTAACATGAACTTAATTAGTTGAGTCCTTATTATTACCTTTAAAACTATTTGGAGTGAAGATTAACCATTATCAGTAAATATTCTCTATTTGCATACATAAATGTAGCTACTTTATCTCTATGATCAAGGCTAAGATAAGCTATACTTAAGTAGATCAGTGTATTTTTCAGATTTTACATATTTGTTATTTTCCTCCTTCTCACTCCAATTATCTGATCTGATTTTATATTAGTTCACACTAGTCAAGCAGACCTTGAAGAACTTATTTTTGTTCTCCTATTTAAGATAATGCAATGGAGAAAAAAAAAAAAGATTTGATGACTTGCTGAGGTCAGGTGGACAGTTACTGAAGGATATGAGTCTGCAACTGAGTCCCTAAAATCAAGACCATTGTCCTTTTCCACTTATCAGTCTGTTTAATTTTTTGAAATTTATTTATTTTGATTCATTGTACACAAATGGGGTACAACTGCTGTTTCTCTGGTTGTACATGAAGTAGAGTCATAATTTGTGTATCATACATGTACATAGGGTAATGATGTTTGTCTCATTCTGTTATTTTTCCTTCCCCCACTCCCTCCCCACCTCTCTTTTTCCTCTATACAATCCATTCTTCCTACATTCTTGCCTCCCTCCCACCCCCCCCCATTATGTATCATCATCTGCTTATCAGAGAGATCATTCAGCCTTTGGTGGGGTTTCAAATTACTACAGCCACTCTGGAAAGCAGTGTGGAGGTTCCTTAGAGAACTTGGAATGGAACCACCATTTGACCCAGCCTATACCCAAAGGACTTAAAGTCAGCATATTACAGTGATACCTACACATCCATACCCAATGGTTCATTGAACCCTCAGTGTTCTGAATTCTTGAATTACCACAGTTTATTCTGAAGTTTAGGTAGGAGTAAACCATCCTGCTCTAGGTTTGATCTTCCTGGGCCCCATTCATGTTCATTGAAAATAGGACTGTAGGTAGGTTGAAAGCTCAAATTTTCTCATACAAATTTCAGTAACTCTCATCCTCTTATTTTGCCTCATATTTGCAATCTACACAGGTATTTATGATAAAGAATCCTCAAAGTCATTACTTTGAGCCTTCAACAAGATCTTATTTTTTCTCAATATCAGTGATTAATGATCCGCATGAGCATGGCTTTGACTCCTTTTGTTTTTCAACTCCTTATATTTTATAATACACATGGCCTTAAGTAATAAAGCCTTATCAAAAAAATATTGGCTATTCATCTCCTGGTCATCTGTAAATCATTTTCATCCTTCTAGTTGCTTCTTTAATTTATCTCCATGTGTGCTTTTTCCTTTCTTTCTTTCTTTCTTTCTTTCTTTTTTTATTGTAAACAAATGGGGTACAACTTGTTTCTCTGTTGCTTTATTCTTTTTCTAATGAATGTTCCTCACCCCATCAGTTTCTGATTTTCCTAAATAAATATGAGCCTAGAAACAGTTGCTCATCTTGGTTTCCTTGGGGATGTCTCAGGACCTGACAGAGCACCACTATTTGCAGCATACAGCAAAGTCTTTGCATAGATATAGAATTTCTTTGCAATAGTTCCTGATGGAACTGCTTAATAGTTTAAATGCTTGGGTAATATTCAAGGAGTGATTTGATTTAGCAGTTCTAGCTTCTGCCCCCAAATCTTGGATCTCTCCAATGAACCAAACTCATGACTTTATTTCAGGTCTACTTCATTGTACCAAAAGATATTTCAATTCCATAATGAGAAATATGAATATAATACAAAAAATAACAACTACATGGCAAAATTATAGGCTCCTGAGTTATTCTATAGTAAAAGTTCTTTGCAACTTCCTAACTTACTGCAGATCTCCTGAAAGCAGTGTTATTAATATTAATATACTTTCTACTAAATAGAACTGAGCCCTCAAAAGTTAGGACATCTACCTCTTCTGTAGTTGTATTGGTTTAGTACTTTGTAATAGTCTATGTGTGAGGATGACCCTATCAGGTAACATCAGAGTTGGAAAATAAGACTTCAGAAACTTTAAAGCAATTGATGGTGTGCAGGAAACACCACCCCAAAATATGGAATCTTTGCATACTGAGTATTGTAAGCAGAAGGAAATTGAAAGACAGTTTTTTTTGACCTTCTGTCTTGAAGACCCCCCACATTATACCTGCTCTACTCCCTAAAGAAAAAGACTGTCACACAGAAAAGCCCAGAAGATCTGAACCTTATTAAGTTCCCTTCAGTTTGTTACCATGAGGTTATATTCTCTTATTATCTAATCATACTTTTCTATATGGCTGCCTATCACTCATCAAACCATTCCCCAGCCAAGCCAGAGTGAGCCATCAAATTCTTGAAAACCAGGACAGTCTTCATTCACATTTTAGGACGTCAGAAAAAAATAAATCCCAAACTTCTCCTTTCCTTTCTGGCTTGATTTGAGAGCAGACATCAGACTCGGATGGAAAGAGGCACCAAAGGGAAGAGGCCAGTTCATGCCAGTATGGCTGTCTTGTGCAATCCAACCTATCCTTTCCTTAGGACCTAAAAAAGTTCTTTGTTTTAGTCACACACCAGGTACTTTCTCCAAATAAGGGTTGCAGTTTGATGTATGGTTTTGGGATTATTTGGATAATGACAAGAGGAAACACAAGAAATTGCTTTGTAAAACAAGTCAATGTGTCACATAAAAGATCTGTTTCAAGTTCTGATATCTTCATGATCCCTTGGATTTCACACTATTCTAGTTTAAAGGTATGTGAGTTAATGTCTCACCAGATGACTTGGATTTTAAGCCTCAAGCACACTAGGTAGACAAGCAATAAATGGGGGGGAAGAGGAAGTGACTTTTGCTTCTGAGAGGGATATTGTGATGACTCACTATTTAAATGAATCCATGGAACCTTGCAAAGTCTTAAAAAGGACTATTTAATTATATTATACTGTGTCCTTAACTTTATAATGTCTGGGAGAAATACTCTCTGTGAAATAGTGGGAGTTAAATGCTGTCACACATGATATTGAAAGGAATACAAAAGTTCAAGATGTGAGGAGGAAATTGATGTATTGAATTCTTAAATAAATTGCAGTCACCAAGAGTTCTTTGCTCTGCTTGGGAATGATGTGTCAAGCAATAAGGCACTGAAAGTACAATTGTGAGAATGTGGGTGGATTCTTTTCATTCTGAGGAAAATACCTAGACCAAAAAATATTCAGAATGCAAAATCAATAGTAATATATCATCCTAAGCCTCTTTTTTCATTTTAGATTTTTCCCTACAGCTTTCTGTGTTCTTTGATGAACCACTTCAGCTTAATTCAATATGGGGTGAGCTGGTGATTGTGTTTTTAAACCAGGGTAATTTTTTTCCCACCACAATTTCCAGGGGACATCTGGAAATGTCTGGAGACATTTTTCAATTGTCATAATTGAGAAGACAATGTGAGCATTCAGTGGGTAAAGGTCAAGATACTGCTAAGCAACCTACAAAACATGTGACTATGCCCCATTCTCACCCCAACAAGGAATTACACAACCCCATATGTCAATTAGGAAGTCAGAAATCTAGGTGAGGGTTAGGGATGTACCTCAGGGATAGAGTGTTTGCTTAGCCAGCACTGAGACCCTGGGTTCAATACCAGCACCTGCTTCCCACACAAAAAAGTCCAGAAAAAAGTGACTGAGCTTAGTAAGATTCTAAATATCTTACTCTCTTAGTACACAGAAGAGAGATGAAAGCTATCCATGGATTATCCTGACTCACCTAAAATCATATTGGTAGAGTTTCATGAAATAATCCACTCTTCTGGGGAGAACAGAAGTAAAAAATAGAAAACCGCTTTCTTCCATGAATATATTAACTTTATGAAATGAAGACATCAGTAATCTCAAAAAATTTAATCTCTTATGTAAATGATACAAATGTCCTTAAAATCAAGGAGAAAGTCAATGTAATAAAAAATGTAAATACAGAATTCCAGGCTATCATTATAGAATAGCAGCAGAGATTTCTCCCAATTTCCCATGAAAAGCATTATGTAGGCAACTAACTAACCACAAAACACAATCATGATGTTTTAAAGCAAAAATAGTAACAGATTTGGAGACATTACCATTAAATGCGTGTTTTGGGGAATAAAGAAAAAGTACATTCCTCAACATCATTCCCTCTGCCTTCAGAGCAGAACATGGCCAAAATCAGTAAATAAGATAGGAAGTCTTATCTTCTTGTTAGCCCCAACACAAGGAGAGAAACATGAACAGTTGACATAGGAATCCTCAACTGCATAGGTACTGTGTTCTAACCAGGTGTTTTCTGAATTGCACCTTCTTCCTTTGTTCTATTGCAGGAACACCTTTTGTTAACTTTGAAGTAGAGAGCATGGTAGGTTCTAAAATAAATGGAAGCCCACCAAAAAGCATTGAAACCAAGAGCGGAGACGGAAGGAGCCCTGACAATTTAGACAATTGTGGGGAAAAACTTTCAGGGTCCATGCCAAAAATAAGAAAAAAAAAGTACTTTTTTTTTATTCTGGCATAATCCTAAAATACAACAGGCAAAGCATATCTCCTCAATGAAGTTTATTAATGTATTCATGTTTAATAATCACTAAAATTTCTGCATCAGATCTCCCTATAAAAAGAGGAAAAGTCAATATACATATGTACACAGAGAGTACTTTGACCCTCCCCTGCTGATCTGCTCTCCTACTGCAAATCCTCAGTCAATACATATCACCTTACCACAAACAGAGCCTTTGTACACACAAAGAAGAAACGTGAAGAATATGCTGAGAAACAATTCCTCTATGCTAGTTCTACATAAAATTTAAAGAATCATATTTTGTTCTCCTCAAAAAGTTGTAAGAGGCAGGGAGTGATTGTGCATAACTGTGATTCCAGCTACTCAGGAGGCTGAGGAAGGAGGATTACAAGTTTGAGGCCAGCCTGGGCAACATAGCAAGACCCTCAAAATAAAAAGGGTTGGAGGTTTCCCAAAATAAAAAAATAAAATGGAAACAGATTGTAGTTCAGTGGTAGAGAGACCCTGGGTTCAAACCCCAACACAACCCAAAACAATTTATATTAAGAAGAGGAAAAAGGAACCAGAAACTGGAAAACAAACTCACTGAGACTAAACAGATAAAAAGAGAGTAATCTGATATTTAAAAGACATACAGCAACTACACCTGCCTTCAGGACCCCTAGCCTGACCACTGTACCTGACTTCAGGACCCCTGGCCTGAAAACACCCCATGCAGACTTGGCACCCATGCCCATGCTATAGCTCCCCATTTGCCAACACTTTTGGAAACCAGTGAATCCATCTTGAATTATCCCAGAAGTGGAAGCCATCATTTTTAGGTGGGGCAACTCCCATCTTGAGACACCTACCAGAGACTGGAAGCTCATTGTCAGGTACCTCTCATGCATCAGGCTACTGAAGACTGGGAGGTTCAAATACTATATGACTGTTACAATGTAGATTTTTTTCTCTTTTTGAATTTTTAAGTTTATTTCTTTATTTTTCCATCTCTCTATATTTTCTTTTTGCTTACCTATTTCCTCAGAGTCTCTTTCTCCCTTTTCTCATGCTAACAACCAACTTCTCTGGATTCTACTATTATTCTTCCTAACATCTCGTACATCTATATACTCTCTTCTTATCCCATTAATAGTTACAATCTATAACCCTCCCCATCCTCTTTGTTCATCATTAGAAACTGCAGATCTTATCACAAATCTACTTATTTTACTAAAGATAATAATTGAACTCATCCTCTCTGTTTGTGATGACAATATTTTTAATGTCTTCATAAGGGCTATTTGATACAGGACTGCATATTTTCTGTGCTGGGTGCTGCTAATATTGATCTCTTCCTTGAAGACAAGGTTTTGGAAATATGTAGGATCACTATAAGCCTACAGGAGGGAAACTCAATACCCCAGATCTGCACTGCTAGAGGGGAAGATATGTGAACAACATGAGAAAACAAGGGAAGAAAATGTCCAAACAAACCTAGATTCTATATTAACAGATCTGGTGACAGCATGGTAGAAGAAGTGTCAGAAAAGGTTCAGAAGGTACATAATTAAAATTATTAACAAGGCAAAGGATGAGATAAGAGAGCAAATGCAGGCAATGAATGATCACTCCAATAAGCAGAGCAACTGCAGGAAGCAAAAGGTCATTTCAACAAAGAGATAGAGATTCTCAGAAAAAAAAAAAAAAACAGAAATCCTTGAAATGAAGGAAACAGTAAACCAAATAAAAATCTCAATAGAAAACATCACCAACAGACCAGATCACTTGGAAGACAGAAAATCAGACAAGACAAAATATTTAATCTTGAAAATAAAGTTGACAAAACAGAGAAGATGGCAATAAATCATGAACAAAACCCCCAAGAATTATGGGACATCATAAAAAGACTAAATTTAAGAATTATCAGGATTGAGGAAGGCACAGAGATACAAACCAAAGGAAGGAACATCCTATTCAATAAAATGAAATCAGAGAATTTTCCAAACCTGAAGAATGAAATGGAAAATCAATAGAAGAGAACACCAAAATACACAAAATTATATACTTATAGAACACAAAATACCAAAAATTATATACTTATAGAACACCAAATACAAAATATTACAACAGATCCACATGAAGACATATTATAATGAAAATGCCTAACATACAAAATAAAGATAGGATTTTGAAGGCTGTGAAAGAAAAGTATCAGATTACATGTAGGGGGATACCAATATGGATAAAAGCAGATATCTCAGCCCGGACCCTAAAAACTAGAAGGTCCTGGAACAACATATTTCAAGCTCTGAATGAACATGGTTGCCAACAAAGAATCCTATGCCCCAAACAATGGTGCATCCATGTACATCAAACAAATCCTTCACAATTCCAGGAATCAAGTAGACCCCCCCACAGTAATTCTGTAATTCTGGGTGATTTTAACACAATGCTGTCACTACTGGATAGATCTTCCAACCAAAAACTAAACAAAGAAACCATATAACTTAGACTTAACAGACATATATAGAATATCCCATTCATCAACAAGCAAATACACTTTCTGCTTAGCAGCACATGGATCCTTCTCTAAAATAGACATATGTTATGCCACAAAGCAGCCCTTAGTAAACACAAAAAAATAGAGAAACTACCTTGTGTTCTATCAGATCATAATGGAATGAAATTAGAAATCAATGACAAAATAAAACACAGAAACTACTCCAACACCTGGAGACTCAATAATATGCTATTAAATGAAGCATGGATAACAGAAAACATCAGGGAGGAGATAAAAAACTCTTAGAGGTAAATGAGAATGATGATACAACATATTGAAATCTCTAGGACACTATTAAAACAGCACTAAGAGGAAAATTCAATGCATGGAGTGAATTCAAGAAAAGATAAAAAGTCAAAAACTAAATGACCTAAAATTGCATCTAAAACCCTGAGAAAAAGAACAGAATAACACCAAAAGTAGAAGACATGAAAAAAGTAAAATAAGAGCTGAAATTAATAAAATTGAAACAAAAGAAAGAATTTAAAAATTGACAAAACAAAAAGTTGGTTCTTTGAAAAAGTAAACACAATTGATTAGCCCATAACCACACTGATGAAGGAGAGGGAAAAATTAAATTACAAAAATTCATGATGAAAAAGGAAATATCACAACAGACAACACTGAAATATGTATAAAAACTAGAAGCTACTTTGAACATCTCTACTCCAACAAAATAGAAAATCTTGAAGACATTGATATATTTCTAGAGACATATGATATTCCTGAACTGAATCAGGACATACACAATTTAAACGGATCAATTTAAAGCTATAAAATAGAAAATATCAAAAGGCTACCAACCAAGAAAAGCCTAGGATCTGACCAATTCTCATCTGAGTTCTACAAGACCTTCAATAAGAAGTATTCCATGAAATAGAAAAGCAGGGAACCCCTCCAAACTCATTCTACGAAATTTGTGTCACCCTAATACCAAAACCAGACAAAGACACATCAAGGAGAGAAAACTTCAGACCAATAACCCTGATGAACACAGATGCAAATATCCTTACAAAATTCTCACAAATTTCATACAGAAATATATTACAAAGAGAGTACAACACGATCAAGTTGGGTTCATCCTGGGAATGCAAGGTTGGCTGAACATCTGGAAATCAGTAAATTAATTCATAATATCAATAGATTTAAGGTTAACAATCATATGATTATTTCAATTGGTGCAGAAAATGTATTTGATAAAATCCAACACCGCTTTATGCTCAAAACACTAGAAAAAATAGGGATAGTAGGAATATACCTTGACATTATAAAGCTATCTATGCTAAGCCCATGGCCAACATCATTCTTAATGGAGAAAAACTAAAAGCATTCCCTCTAAAAACTGGAACAAGACAGGGATGCCCTCTTTCATCACTTCTACTCAATATTATCCTTGAAACACTAGCCAGAGCAATTGGACAAATCAAAAAAATTAAAGGGATATGAATAGAAAAAGAAGAACTCAAGCTATCACTATTTTCCCATGACATGATTCTATATTTAGAGGATCCAAAAAACTCCACCAGAAAACTTCTGGAACTTAAAAATGAATTCGGAGAAGTAGCAGGATATAAAATCAAAATGCATACATCTAATGCATTTCTATTCATAAGTGATGAATACGCTGAATGAGAAATTAGGAAAACTACTCCATTCACAATAGCTTCAAAAAATAAAATACTTGGAGATCAATCTAACAAAAGAAGTGAAAGACCTCTACAATGAAAAATACAGGAAGAAATAAAAGAAAACCTTAGAAGATGAAGAGATCTCCCTTGTTCTTGGATAGGCAGAATTAATATTGTCAAAATGGCCATATTTCCAAAGGTTCTATACAGTTTTTTGCACTTCCAATTAAAATCCCAATGACATTCCTCAAAGAAATAAAGAAATTATGAAATTCATCTGGAGAAATAAAAGACCCAGAATAGCCACAGCAATCCTTAGGAGGAAGAGTGACACAGGAGGTATCACAATACCAGAACTTAAACTCTACTGTGGAGCAATAATAACAAAAACAGCATAGCATTGGCACCAAAATAGACAGGTATACCAATGGTACAGAATAGAAGACACAGAGACAAACTGACATAAGTACAATTATCTTATACCAGACAAAGGTGCCAAAAACATACAAGGGAGAAAAGAAAGACTTCCAACAAATAGTGCTGGCAAAACTGGAAATCCATACACAGTAAAATGAAATTAAACCCCTATCTCTCATCCTGCACAAAAAAACTCAAAATGGATCAAGGACCTAGGAATTAAGATCAGAGATCCTGCACCAAATAGAAGAAAAAGTAGACCTGAATTTTCATCATATTGGCTTAGAACCAGACTTCCTTAACAAGACACCCAGAGCACAAGAAATAAAAACAAGAATCAATAAATGGGATGGATTCAAAGTAAAAAGCTTTTACACAGCAAAGGACACAATCAATAATGTGAAAAGAGAACCTACAGAGTGGGGGAAAATCGTTTCCACATGCACTTCAGATAGAGCACTAAACTCCAAAATTTATAAAGAACTTAAAACAGTTTACACCAAAAAAAAAAAAAAAATGCAAAGAACCCATCAATAAATGAGCTAAGGAACTGGGCAGACACTTCACTGAAGATATACAAGCAATCAACAAATATATGAAAAATTGCTTATCATCTCTAGTAATTAAAGAAATTCAAATCAAAACCACCCTAAATTTCATATAACTCCAATTAGAATGACTATTATCAAGAACACAAGCAACAAAAGGTGTTGGCATGGATGTGGGAAAAAAAGCACACTCTTACATTGCTGGTGGAGTTGCAAATTGGTGCAGTGACTCTAGAAAGCAGAATGGAGGTTCCTCAGAAACTTGGAATGGACCCACCATTCCACATTTTAAGTACCACCCAAGGTACTTAAAGAATATTATGCTAAGTGAAACAAGCCAATTCCAAAAAAACCCAAAGATCGAATGTTTCCTCTGATAAGTGGATGTTGATTTATAAGGTGTGAGATGGTGGCTGGGTAAGAGAAGAATGGAGGAACTTTGGATCATGTAGAGGGAAATGGGGTGGGAGGGGTTGGGGAAGGAAAGATAGTGGACTGAGACAGATGTCATATACAATTATGATTACACAAATGGTGTGAATCTACATTGTGTACAACCATAGAAATGAAGAGTGGTACCCCTTTTGTGTAAAATGAATCAAAATGCAGTCTGTAAAAATAAAAAAATAAATATTGTATTCTGTTCTATTATAAGAAGCAGAAGAGGGGCTGGGGAAATAGCTCAGTTGGTAGAGTGTTTGCCTTGCATGCACAAGGCCCTGGGTTCAATCCCCAGCACCAAAAAAAAAAAAAAAAAAAAAAAAAAGGAAGAAGAAATAAATAAAAAAAATATATATAAGAAAATTAAAAGCATTAGGCTAACATCAAATTCATAATGTAATCAAGAGAAGAATTTCACACTTAAGTTTTAGAACAATACTTAAACAGAAATTAAAGCAATAATATGATGTTCAGACTTTAAAAGTGTGTTCATAATGCACATGAAGAGAACAAAGGTAAAAATGAAGGTAAAGAACAAAATAGCTATATAATGCAGAGATTAGATTCAACCTAGTAATATTTTTCTCTGCATAAATATTTCAGAATTGAGGAAAAACATCAACCAGAGTTTCAGAAGTAATCACTATAACAAAATAGCTGACCGCCAAACAGAGGGAAAATCAAAAAGGGATCATAAAGACATCAACTGCAAAATAACACAATGGTTTGCCTGAAGGCAGCTTAGTCCAGATAGCCCTGGATGACAGGTATCCACCAGTTAAAATATATCCTTGAAGTGCTGACCAAGCAAAATAAACATAAAACACAAAAGTATTAATCCAGAATTATATTCTCCATAAAAAACTTTGAAAACCAAGGTTGAAGTGAAAATGTTTTGAGATAAATAAAATCATATATTCTAAACCACATATTTATAAAGAACATATTTCAAGAATTTAAATGGGTGTATTTCAAGAAGAAAGCTGAAAAGGTTTATCTGTGGATAAATATAAACAAACACTGGAATGACAAAACAACAATGATAATCCAATTGGTGAAGGTAAAATAACTAAAACAAGAAAGCGGTACAATATGCATTAACCACTGAATACCAATGGGCTAGGCATGATTCAAATTAAGGTATCCTAAGACTCCTGTGTGGGATGAGAACAGATTCTAAAGAAATTCAGTCTCTGGTAAATATGAAGGTTGAAACTCCAAGAATATTCACTCAAAGAAGGCTGCTCTTCTAAAACCAGTGCAATGGGAGAAGAATTGTAATGAGAAAAATAATGGAGTAAATAAACAAGGGAAACAGAGATATTTTATTGAAAGATCATAAAGAAGATCTAAATAAAGAAGAGTTAGGTGATGCTTATGAATTATCTCCCTAAAATAGAGAATTTGTTCTTTTCACTGTGTTTAGCATACACAGTTCTTGGTTCAGAGAAGGAACTCACTAATTTTTCAGGGTGCAGAAAAGCATGAATAAATGAATGGATCAACTAATGAATTTGAGGAAAAGTATCATAAAGATATCAGTTTGAAGAAAATTATTTCTCAAATAGTCAAAGATATTCTACTTAAAACAAGTAAAAATAAATGGTGACTGTGGTATAAATGTTTGTAGAGGAATGCAGAATCTCAGCTTTTGCATTCCTAATGGCATTTAGGTGATTTCTAACTTAAGTTTTACAGATTGTGCTGCATTTTTTATTCTTGTATATAGGGTAATGCATACTGTAGGGTAGGTGATAATTATAATGTGAGCTCATAATTTTGAGAATTTCATATCTATAGATAATATTTTCTCAGTTGTATTAACAACTCTACCAATTGTGAAAAACAATCTTTAATTTTATAGTTCTTTGACAGAATGGTATTGTTAAACATTTTAAAATTCATCCCACTTATCAAAAGAAAATTATTTTTTCACTATTAATTTATTTGTGACTTTAATATTGTAAGGTATAAAATTGTTGCAGAGATAAACTAAATGAAATAAATATTTCTAGAAACACACAACCAACAAAACCAAATCATAAAGAAATAGAAAATCCAAAAGAACATGACTAGCAAAAAGATTGAATCAACAATCAAAAATATCTTAACAAGGAAAAATCCAGGACCATTTGGCTTTATCATTAATCCTATGAAAAATTTCAAGACTCAACACTGATCATCTTCAAGCTTTTCCAAATAATATATGAATTGTTGGAGATATAGTCCAGAGGTCAAGTGTTTACCTAGCATATTCTAAGCCCTGGGTGAGATCCCCAGCACTAAAAACAAAAAATTATTTGAGGTTGGCTTCGTCAATTTCAAAATCAGATAAATGCACTACAAGATAACAATAGACCAAAATCCCTTGTAAATATTGACAGAAAAATCCTCAACAAAATATTGACTTCAATAGTATACTAAAAAAATTATACACCATGTTCTAGTGGGGATCATTTCTGAAATGCAAGTGTGGTTTAATATACAAAAAAGCAAACTGTAATATTATGCATTACAAAATGAAGGATAAAAATTAATCATCTCAATAGATGTGGAAAAATTATTTGACAAAACTCTACATTCTTTCATGATAAAAATACTCAAAAAAGTTAGCATAGACATAAAAATATCTCAATATAATTAAGGACCAAGTATAATAGCACATATCTAAAATCATACACAATTTGGAATGACTAAAAACTCTTAAGTTTAGGAAGAAAACAAGAAAGTCCACTTTGCTACTTCTATTTAATATAGTTTTTTTGAAATTCTTATCAGAGAAACTAGGTAAGAAAGTGAAATAAAGGCTTCCAAATTGGAAAGGAAGAAGTAAAATTATCTGTTCATGGATGACATGATCTCATATTGTAAAAAACCCAAAAGATTCCACCAAAAAAGAAAAAAAAAAAAGTAAAAACCTCTTAGAGGTAAAAAAGTACAGTGCACAAAACCAACATGGAAAATTCAGTTGCACTTCTCTATACTAATAAATGCAAAAAAAAAAAAAAAAAAAAAAAAGAATTAGGAAAACAATTCCACTTACAACAAATGGTATTGGCGAAACTGGATATCCATATGCAAAAGAATGAAATCAAAGACCTGCATGGTGGTACACACCTGTAATCCCAGTGGTTTGGGAGGATTAGACAGGAGGATCAGGAATTCAAAGTCAGTCTCTGCAAAAGTGAGGTGCTAATCAATTTAGCGAGACCCTGTCTCTAAATAAAATACAAAATAGGACTGGGGATGTAGCTCAGGGGTGGGGTTTCCCTGAGTTCAATCCCTGGTATCCCCCACCCCCACCGCCAAAGAAAGAATGAAGTTGCACACTTAATCTTAATCCACATACATAAAAACTAAAAATGGGTAACAGGTCTTATTAAGAGTTAAAATTGTACAACTCTTCGAAGAAAATATAGGACAAATGCTTTATGATATTGGATTTGGCTATGGGTTTGGGGTGGTATATGATATTAAAAGCACAGGCAACCAAATTAAAATAGATAAATTGGCCCACATCAGAATTGAAAATTTATTTCTATCAAAGGACACAATCAGAGTAAAAGAGAATCTATGGAACAGGGAGAAATATTTGAAAATCATGTCTAGTAAGTGGTTAATAAGCAGAATATATCAAGAACTCCTACAATTCAATAATAAAAAAAGTTAGTTAACAAATGGGGAAGCCAGCATCCGGGCCAGCGGAGCGCCATTGGCGGAGTTGGCCAGGGCTAAGGGGCGCTAGAGCCTGGGTGGCTATGGGCTGGGGGTGGAGGCCTGGTAGCGGGTGACCGGCATGCCTGGGGCTCGCCCCCGCGCGGTCGTCAGAGCGGGCCGCGCTCCCGCGCCCGCGCAGTTCGAGGGTCAAGCTACCCCGGACCGCGAAGCGGGGCGAGCGGCATCGCGAGTGCCGCAGGGGGCGGGCGGCGGAGGCTGCGGAGGCGCTGTCCACCGGAGGGAGGCGCTGCCAGGGGTCTGTCCGCTCCCGCTGCAACTGCTAGAGGGCTCCCTGTGCCCTGCCAGCTGGGCCTTGGCCACTCTGGTCTTGGCCGCCTCCCTGGCTGCGGCTGGTGACCACTCGCCGCGCCGCTGGAGCCCTCACCCGCGCCCTCCCCCAGGACGTGCCCGCGGATCTTGGGCCTCTTCAGCAGGGACACAGAGGCCGCGCTGCGCGGGGCTGCGGCGAGGCCAGAAGATGGCCTGGGTGCTCAAGATGGACGAGGTGATTGAGTCTGGGTTGGTGCACGACTTCGACCCCAGCCTATCCAGCATCGGGCAGGAGCTGGGCGCCTGCGCCAACAGCATGAGTGATGTGTTGGCATTGCCCATTTTCAAGCAGGAAGATCCCAGCCTTCCATGGGATGGTGAAACGAAATACCCACCCTTTCAATGTGATGTGTGCTGCCACATCACCAGCAGTAAAACTGGATGATGAAACACTCACTTACCTGAAACAAGGTCAGTCTTATGAAATTCGGTTGATGTTGGATGATCCGAAAATAGTAGATATGCCTGAGATGAGTGGAAAACTGGTAAAGAATGGCATGTCATGGCCTAGGTGCTGCTGCGCCCTCAGTATGGAGAGACATTCCATTGGAAACACCCTCCCCTCTGTGGTTATGTCGTTTTAGAGGAGCATCATAACGGTTGTATTCCATGAGAGATGGTTACAATATACAGAGCATCAGCAACTTGAAGATTGGAAATGGAATCGCCCAGGAGACAGACTTCTTGATGTAGATATTCCAATGCCTGTGGGAATTATCGACACAAGGACAAATTCAAGTCAGTTAAACACAGTTGAATTTCTCTGGGACCCTGCAAAATGCACATCAGATTTATTCAGGTACACTGCATCGGGCACAGAATTTACTCCACGGAAACATGGTGGTGAAAAGGGAATGCCTATCAGGATCCAGATTGACACCTTTCAGTAGAATGAAAATGGAGAATACACGGATTGTCTTCACTCGGTTAGTTGCCAAATTAAAGTTTTTAAGACTAAAGGTGTGGACAGAAAACAAAAAACTGACCGAGAAAAGATGGAAAAGAGAACAGCTCATGAAAAAGAAAAGTATCTGCCATCCTGTGATACCACAATCCTCACAAAACAATATTTCCCCAAATGGGGGATGGAGTTTTACAGGCATCTAGTGAACAAATTCAACCTTCAGCTACAACACAGGAGAAACAGCAGTGGCTGCTCAAAAACAGATTCTCTTCCTATACAAGACTGTTTTCTAATTTTTCAGGTGCCGACTTATTAAAACTGACAAAGGAAGACTTAGTTCAAATTTGTGGTGCAGCTGATGGAATTCGGCTCTATAATTCACTGAAGTCAAGGTCAGTTAGTTCCACTTAGGCATCTTTGTCTGCCAGAAACAGCCAGGTAGCACCGCAGTACAAGCGCAGCAGTAAGCTGCAGGCAGTGGAGGCGAGAATGGCAGTGGGAAGCCTTACGTTTACCTTGCAATCTACTTGGAAGAAATGGTTGCCTCAGAAATTGCTTGAAAACTTGCATTGGTGTTTAATAGTCCTCTCCATCCACATTCTTGTTAATGATCAGATGGTTCAGAACTTTCAAGATAGGAGTTGTTTTTCATTCTCTACAGTAAAAGCTGAAAATGATGGTATCCACATAATTTTGAAGTGATGTCTTATGCAGACATCACTTACCAAATAAAGTCACGCTAAAAGTGTGAAGGCTGAATCCAAAAAGTCTTGGGGATTGGATTTTACCATATGAAATGTTTCATATTGAAAACACAGATGACCTTTCTAATGAACTGTATGAGAGGCAAATCTCACTGTCACTGCCATAGCCGAGCATCTTCGTGACAGCAAGCACATCAGGACCGTGTGCATCCTGCTCTGGAGGCCATGGTGTAGTCATGGCTACCTGCTTCTCTGGCAGAGTTCAGTAGATACAGTTCCCAGAAGCAGCCTTTGCTGGCTTTTTACACTGTATGTGGTTTGGAAATGAATGTAAAGCTTAACCATGGGCATTTACCTTTCTGTGCCAGTCTGGTTTTTATTGCCTGAACCTTATGCTGACCTGGGGAGGAGATGGGGGACAGTGCTATTGAGGAGCCAGAAAGGAATCCATCAGCAGAGAGATGGACTGTGCTGATGTGGTGGTGGTGTTCAGCTAAGAGGCTCTGCAACTCAGAAGAAATCATATCTAAGGGTTTAGGTCTGAAACGATCATGCCAGACTGGAGAGGATCCAAGCCAGGAAGATGGGTGTGAAGAAAACTGCATTATCAGGAGTACCTTGTTGAAAGGATCAGTGTAAATTCTAATAGGTACAAAGATTTGTGTTTTTGCTTTGTCACAGATTTATTGAAAAACTTTTTGCCTCTGCTTCCAATTTTAGCATGTTAGTTGCTGGTTTTCATTTTTTGAAGCTTCCTTGCCTTTAAACTTGCTTTTCTTTCTCATTTCCTTCTTTCTCCACCCCCATGCCCTCCTGTCCTTAAGCATTTTTAAAGGCTTACCCCAGACATTGGAAATAGGTGATGTAGGTAGGGGGCACTAAGTTTTATTGTTAGTAGCTTCTGACTTGGTGTTAAGGGATCTTTGTTA
Organism: Sciurus carolinensis; assembly: GCF_902686445.1. NCBI lineage: Eukaryota > Metazoa > Chordata > Mammalia > Rodentia > Sciuridae > Sciurus > Sciurus carolinensis. Next base: position 34,668,240 of record NC_062224.1, read on the forward strand.
TGAACAAGATGAAATTGTTCATGGAAACACTAGGTATCATAAATCTGACACTAAAATGTACCAAAAAATCCCTTTGTCTCTTCTCAGATATACAATCATGAATAAACATTCTGGTGATTGAGAAGTTTTTTTTAAAAATGAGCAGAAAATTTGTTAATATTTTACCAAGGAAGATAAACAAATCACTAGAAAGCACATGAAAAAAATGTTCAATAACTTTAACTATTAGGGAAATGCAAATGAAAATCATGAAACACTACCTCACACCTAATAGAATGGGTCTACTATCAAAATACAGATAATGAAAAATGTTGGTAATGATGTGAATAATTTGGAACTTTTGTGTATAGTTTATGGGAAAATAAAATGAAGCAGCCATTTTGGAAAATAGTATGCAGTTCTTCAAGATTTAAATATAAAATTACCATATGATCCAGCAAATTCATTTGTGGATATATACAAAAACATTGTAAACAGGGCATAAGACATATTGTAAATGTTGATAACAACATTATTCACAATAGTCAAAAGACTGAAATCAACCCAAGTATCTGGGTATAGATGAATGGATTAAAAATATGTGGTGTATACAGGTAATGGAATATTATTTAGATTTACAAAGGAGGAAATTCTTTCTTTAAGTCTTTCATTTTGCTAAAGTGAATATTTATAAGTGATTACCAAGCATAGGAGCCCACTGTGGGACATTAAGACCTGCAACAAAGCTTAAGATAGTTAGGCAAATATTTGACTTCTAATTTTTTAGAATTATTTGTTCTTTTAGTTATATATGACAGAAGAATATATTTTGACATGTCACACAGACATGGAGTATAACCTCCCATTTTTGAGGTTGTACATGGTGTGAAGTTATGCTGGTCATGTATTCAAATATGAACACAGGAAATTTATGCCCAATTCATTCTACTATCTTTCCTATTACTCCCTGTACAATCCAGTGAACCTCCACTCCCATGCCACCCCCTCTGGAGTATTGTAAGTCAGCATCCATGCATTAGAACATTCAGCCTTTGGTTTTTTGGGATTTGCCTATTCCACTTAGCATGATAGTCTCCAGTTCCATCCAGTTACCAGCAAATGTCATAATTTCCTTATGGATCATTAATATTCCATTTTGTGTATGTAACACATTTTCTTTATCCATTTCTCTATTGAAGGGCACCAAGGTTGGTTCCATAATTTAGCTATTGTGAATTGAACTGCTATAAACATTCATGTGGCCATATCATTATCGTATGCTAAAGTTTTCTGGATATATGCCATAACTGGGTCAAATGGTTCCATTCCCAGATTAATGAGGAATCTCAATACTGTTTTCCAGAGTAGTTTCACCAGTTTGCAGTTCTTTTACCCCACATCTTCGCCAACACTTATTGTTGCTTCTATTATTAATAATTGCCATTCTCATTGGAATGTGGTGCAATCTGTGTATTTTTAATTTGCACTTCTATGATTCCTAGTGATGTTGAACATTTTTTCTTGTTCTGTTGACCATTCTTATTTCTTCTTCTGTGTGAAGTATCTGTTCAGTTCCTTCCCCTACTTATTGATTTGGTTATTTGTGGGGCTTTGGTGTTAAGTTCTTTGAGTACTTTATATAAAAGGAAAGAAATTCTGATACATGCTACAATATGGGGACATTATGCTAAGTGAAATAAGAAAGTAATAAGCAAGTTAGTTATTTGCTTATTTCATTTTGTCAGGACCAAATGAAAAGAAAGAGAAAGTAGAAAGTGGTTGCCTGGACCTCGGGGAGAGGAAAAAAATGGAGAATTGTTATTTAACGGACATCATGTTCACTTTCAAAAAGGAAAATAGTTCTAGAAATTGTACAATGAGACTGTCTTAACATTATTAAATGAGACACTGAAGAGTAAATTTTATGTCGTGGGTATTTTAGCACTATTTAAAAATATTTTAAATTGTGAAAAAAGAAAAAAGGGCTTTAAAATTTTGCACAATTTATTTACTATGTGTTTATTTATTGTGAGCTTCTTGCAATCATTTGACCATTTTCCATTTGATTTGTTGGTCTTACTGTTTAATAAGGCATGTTTGATTATTAACCAAAAATTAAAAGCCATTATAAAAAATTTCTCCAAATTTGTCATATATTTTACTTTATGAACTACTTTAATAATAGTAAAGTTTAGAATATTTATCTCAAGATATTTGTATCTTTTCCTCCACATCATCTGGATTTTTTTCCCATGTTTAGAAACACCTTCTTTTTAAAGATTCTAAAATAACCCACCTATATTTTCTTCTATTACTTTTGTGGTGTACATTTTTAAGCTTTAGATTTTGATCCACATGGATTTATATGAGGTATTGTAGTCAGATTGATACTCTTCCAAATGTCTAAGAAATTCTTGCTACTATCATTTGTTAAGAACATCTGTTGACAGCCTATCTTTGCCGAATAATTAAGAAAAGCATCTTCATCCTCTTATAAATTCACAGGTATGTTTCAGTGGATTTCTTGATCTATGATTCTGTTCTATTGAATTGCTTATATATTTTTACTATACTAGAGATAAACCCTTGATGTCTCTGAGTATAGGTATTATTTTTAAAATGATCCTATTCAGCATATACTAAGTGTTTTCAACCTTAAAATGTATTTGTTTTTCAGATCTGAGAATCTTTTTTTTTTACCTATATGCTTAATTATTTTCTCCCATCAAGTTTTACTGAAATTTAATAAAGCTTCTAAGATATATAAAAATATCAATAAGAAAAATCAGTAGAATCTAGATGAAAGTAACTCATTGGCAAATGTATTTTGTTAAAAGAAAAAATTCTTAATAGCAACACTCTGTAATGTGCTTAGGAACAAACCTAACAAGAAACAAGCAGAATTTCATGAAGAAAACAATTATTTTTGAAAGAGTATTTAAAAAAAAAATACTCAACTCAAAGGAATTTCATACAATATGCCTAAATAGGAAGATTCATTCTGAAAAATGATTGTATTATTAATTTAATCAATAAATTCAGTAACCCCTTAAGTATTTTTTCCCCTTTTTCATTTCACAAGTTGTCTGGAATTATATTTGCAGAAAGATAACCACATATTATAAAAAGGCTATCTGATGGAACAGTCAGATTCTATTTTTAAATCCAGTGCCAATAGGTACTCCATTAACATAGAAATCAGAAAAATATCTATAACCTAAAAGAGAAATTAAAGTATTGTCATAAGCTTCTGAGATTTTGCTGATTGCTCTTACCAGAGCATAACCTGGTCTATCACAATATAAACATGTACTGTTAACTAATACAGCCCTTTGATGCAAGGATGGCCAGTTCTTATTTTACATATCTTTATTTAATTTCTTGATCACTTTACATTGCCCTTGTTTTTCTTTTATCATTCAATATGGTCTAACATTTCCAATTGTATCTTATTTTATGTGTCCTTATAAGCCACTTTTGAGAGTAGATGAGAATTCTGATAAAGTAGTATATTTGCATGAACCCTGGGGAAACATATCAGTATGACTTGGCTGTGGAGAATAAATGGAGATTTTAAAACAGCTGCTTTTTCTAAGGAAAGCTAACCTAAGCAGAGCACTAGCAACTGCATTTCCAGAGGACTGTGCTAGAGGGCGCGTGGAGCTTAGCCTACAGTAATGATAACAATTGGCCACTGTGGATGTACTGAAAAGAGATATTGTTAAAGAATTTAGGTGAAAGTTTCTCTTTTATTTTTTTCAGTTCTTATTTTTCTTTTATTGTTAATTTTAGAAACCCTAATGGAAATACAATCGTGATAGCTAATGAGTGCTGAGGTCTGCATCAGAATCTTTCCATGCATTACCTCATTTAGTCCTTGCAACTTTCAAAGAAAGTAACTATTCCTATTGTACAGATGAGGAGGTAAAGGAATCAACCCAAATTATAAGGCCACATCACCCCTGAGCCTGAAGGCAGGAAGCTGTGTGTAACGTCTGCAGCCTTAGAATCCCTGCCTGTCACCTTTGAGGGTGTGGGACTTGAACCTGCATTCAACCTTCTGTGTGTCCTGATGCCTGCACTTCAGCTCAGACTGAGTGAACTGAGGTGTTGGAGATTGGCCGTGTTTTTCCAGCTTCTTAAGCAGACTCTTCTATATCCACCTGATGGTTCTCCTCCTTGAGGGAGCATTGTGGAAGCACCGTGGCACTTGGAAGTGGAGAGTTCATCAGATGAGCAGTTGGGCTGGCTCCCCTGCGCATGGAACTCCATATCCTGCATGGTAGAGTGCTCTCCCAATGTCTATGGCCCACCTCAGCCCCAGCAGTTCACACGCTTTCTACCTTAGTGCCCCACATTACATATTCCCTTCTTGTCTGACAACTCCATCACATCAGGTGGTAACAGTGGCCTTGCATCTCCTCTACCACAGTGAGAACATTGAGGACAGGGATGTCATTGTTCATTTTAGTATCTTTGACACATACTGTAATTTAGGCCAGTACAGAACCTCATCCCCCCATTTTGTTCTTGTCCTCCTAAGTCTTCGGGAACAGTTTTCATGAAAAAATATACTGCTTACTCTGTAGGTGGAAGTTTATATTTGCCTGCTTTCCCATATTTGAAATTTTATAAAAATCATATTGATTGACTTTTCTTTTATGTAAAGTTGATTGTAAGAAAACTGGCTTTAAATTTTTTATTTTTGTGTATCTGTAACATTGTATCATAAAATTTCAGAATTGAAGGATATTTTAATTGAGGTACATGAAGTCTCTGTTCACACAACATATTTTTAAATTATTTATTTTATTATTATTTTTAAAGGTTTTGGGAATAAAACCCAGGGCCTGAAACATACTTGGAAAATTTATGCAACTGAGCTTTGTCCCTATGCCCTAGAATTTTCTTTCAATGCTGAATATTACTAAAATTGCTCAATGCTTTTCAATATTTATGACCTCTTCCATAAAAACTAATAATTTCTGATTCCAATTTCTGGGATGGGCCTTCTACATGACCAGGTGGTTGATCTGGTGACCTAATGTGAGATAAAGTGTTCATGGCTGACATTATTTTAGTTATATCCCATGCCTACTAGTCCAGATATAATTGTGTTTTTAACTTATTTGTAACTTCAACATTAAAAGAGACAAGGGGGATAAGTGAGGGAGATTTAGGGTGAAAGAGATTCGAGGTAATAGGTCCAAAAGCAGTTTCCTTTATAAAACTGAGAGCACACATGGCAATTAACACATCACCCAAAACATGGAGACAATGGTCTCTATAGAATTACTTTTCATACAATAAGTAAAAAAATTAAATATTTAGCGAAGAATTTTGTTAATTATGTTTTCAGTTTGGAAATAATGCTTCTGGAATTTTGACATATTATAAGCTCTTTTTGGGTTGTTAAATCTTTGAGAATGAGAACAGGAATTGGCTACAGGATTGAAATGCATTCGATAATCTCCAAATATTCTTTCAGTCACTGGGTTTAATCTTGTCCTTTTTGTGAAAATATATAGGATAAATGGAAGAACAGACTTTAGAGTCAAAAAATCTGAATTTTTTTAAAATTTTAAACAAATGGAGTACAACTTGTTTCTCTGATTGTACATGAAGTAGAGGCGTACCATTTGTGTAATCATACATTTATATAGGGTAATGGTGTTTGATTCATTGTTATTTTTTCCTTCCCCCCACCTCTCCCACCCCTCTTTTCCCTCTATACAGTCCCTCCTTCCTCCATTCTTGCCTCCCTCCCAACCCCCATTACGTATCATCATCCAAATAAAAAAATCTTAATTTTTATCCAACCTGTCATATTTATATTCTTTAACTGAAATATGGGAATAAAGATACAAACCATTAAAAGTCTTATTAAAGACTTATTCAGAGTACTTGGAAGGTCTCAATACAACATTAAATTAATCTTTTCCATCACATCTTTGGTGTCTAATGTAAGAATGATGAGCAAGATTCATTTATTTCAATTACATTTCTGATAAAAGATTTGAAAGGTCATTTCTAATTAATATTGTTAAAAAAACTGATGGAGAGTATTAATAACGAAAGGAAACAAAATCTGGGTTTGGTATTACAACCTAGAGGAGAATCAAATTATATAGTGTATCTCCACCATATATGGTCCTGGCATCCCAGCTTCACAGAGGGAACGGGGTCGGTAAAGAGCACTTTGACTGATAGTCTCCAACCTCTCATAAGACTTCATTCCTTCATTCCTATCTCAACTCTTCTTTTTGATCCACATGATTCCAAATGAAAAAGTAAATACAAATTTAGACTACAATAGACAATAAAGTAAAATCCTCCCATTCCTAAGATATAATCTGAGGTTCATTTTTTAAATTAGTCTTTTCAATAGAATAATAAACTACTCTGAAAAATATTTAGTTTTAGAGATCATCCAGGTCATATGGATTTTAAGCAGTATCTGCCAAAATAACTGTATAGCTGATTAAAGATTGTGGACTTCCATTTTCATAGTTACTAGTTAAGTTCAAAATGTTATTTTAAATCAATTAAAATATGTAGCAAGCACCAATAAAAAAAAGATTTGTATGTGTGTATATGAAAAAAATGTTTGTTTTTTGTCTACTATAGGACATAAGAAAGGCATTATTCCAGAAAATGATTACTGAAATTTTAGCAACTTTAGTAACTGTTTGAACCACTCTTATTTGCATGCAAAGAAAAGTGTAAAATTTTATGAATTTCTGATTTTATATACCTAATTTTTATTGATACTTGGCTTCATCCTTGACACTCCTTGCTACAGATCTTTCATATCTTCAACAGGAGAATGGGTGACTTATTCTCTCTTTAGCTTCTGTCCTGAATCTAAAAATCAGTATGAGAAGAGAAGAATCTTTTTCATCACCCTCTTTTAGACTATCTGTAGTCAAAGGACTAATTTCCATGATGATATAATTATGGCTCCTGTTTGGAGCAGGGATAGTGTTTAAAACTCATTAAAACACAATGATCAAATATACTCTTTTGGATTTTACTGTAACATATAATTTGGTGCATTTCAAATCTAGTTTGTTAAGTTTATATAGCTAAATTTTGAGTCTTTTGGGTTCACATGTATTTTCTTTAATGGGGATTGAACTCAGTGGCATTCAACTACTGAGCCACATCTCCAGCCCTATTTTGTATTTTATTTAGAGACAGGGTCTCACTGAGTTGCTTAGTACCTCACTTTTCTGAGGCTGGCTTTGAACTTTCAATCCTCCTACCTCAGGCTCCTGAGCCACTGGGATTATAGGCATTTGCCACTGTGTCTGGTCATATGTATCATTTTGAGTCATGTAGATATTAAGTAAGATTAAACAAAGTTATTTCAGGGAGTGCAGATCTACTTCATTTTTCTAGTTTATTATACTTTGAATTTCACTGAGGAACTAAAAAGCTGGCTTACTCTATTCTAATAACAAACTTCTTGAACCTCAAGCTCACCCTTCCTGCACTCTTTCTCTCTCACCATTCCTCTCCCATCTCTCTTCTGGATATCTTGTTCCTTTGTCCTTTTAACATTGAGAAATTAACAGAAATTGCATGAAAACCTTCATTATTTTAACAAGGGAAATAGATAAGCTGTGAAATACTAGAAATGAGTAGGAAAACCTTGGAGGAAAGGGAACACAGTTCTGGTGGAAGCAGAAACTGTTGGAGGCTAAATCTTGGCAAGAAGAGCATGAAGGCAGAAGGGCCAGCTCAGCAACTGAAAAGGGAAACCAAAGATAAAATCAAACTTCAATTAGGGATGGAGGGAGGCTGTCCCATCACAAGGCATGAAGTTGAGAAAAGGACCCCGTGACAAATTTAAGATTTTGAATGAACCAGAGGAAGGAGCAGCTGCACATATCTATGTTCTTGGTCATTGATTGGTTTTATTTTTATGAAAGACAAGAATAAAACCAGGGATATGGATAAGACTGATTCTGAAATACATGGGATCATTCAGGACTTGCAGGGACATATCTCATTCCTTTATAGATTTATCCAAAAACTTGCTTGGATATATTTTAGGAGGTGATATTATTCATTATTTAGAATAATGAATTTACTACTGTGTGTTTAAGCCATTTCATAAAGCAAAGAGTTTAGAAGTCATGTGTGATTGCTATGAACCAAGGGATGGACGGAGGGATGAGCTTTGGTCCATGATGGAAATCTAGTACACAGAGACAAAAATGACAATGTTGAGGTGAGAGAGAGAGAAAGGAGAAATCTCCACCAATGGTATGTATATTATTTTTCAGTTAAGAAGGAATCAAGGTCATTTTCTGAGAATAACAGGCAAGGGGCAAGGGGGTTTCAGAGGACTAATGATAGTTCATAGTTATTAATATGACAGATCAATGAAAATTCAAAGTATGTTTTAAACTAAAAAAAAATTTTTGACCCTTCAATTTATACTGGCCCTATGGATCACAAAGAGAGTTGAAGGAAAAAATGCTATATCTCCCAATTTATATGGGTTAGAAAACTCTTGAGACTCTAGAGACAGTATGGGTTCAGAAGAGATGAGAATGGGGGAAACGCTGGCACATTTTTAGGAAAGACAAATGCGATTAAAATCAGGACTGGATGATGTAGTTGTGTTTGGGGGGTTTTGTTTTGTTTGTTTCACTCCTGCATAATATAAACCTACAAACTTTTATGTGGTTGGAAACCCAGTAGAACTTTATAGATTTACCAATCATACCAAAATGTAATGAAACATGATTGTTAAATAATGAGGTATACTTCTGGAAAATCTATATTTTCTGCCTTTTATTTTCCACAAGCAATGACAGCATTGAATGAGGGAATTTGAATATATATAGTTTCAATCAACTCCTATTCTGTTTTCATTTTTTATTGCTGAGTTACAAAAAAATGATATTTATCTGGTGCGTATTGTCTTAGGAATACAGGAGAAAAAACTTGCCACCATCATCCTACCCCAAATAGTCAAAACGTCCTTTTTGTTTTCTGTCATCCATTTGCCTTCATTTCCCTTCATATAAAGAACCCTGGGCTGATGATTCAAGGCCCCAATAAAGCCAAATCTAGACATGTGATCTTGACCCAGCCACCAAACCTTCTGCCTGCTTACTCTCCTGGTTAATAAGTATGGGAGATGGTGCCCACTCTGATCTCCTGGTATACTGAGAAGACATCCCTAAGCTTCTGTCTAATCTACACTTTCTTCTAAATCACTGGAGAGGTGAGAGGTAAAAGTTGATATGTATGGCTAAGAAGCACCCTTGAATTCCTGGATATTCCAGGGAAGGGACTTGGGGCTACATACTGATAGATGGGGCTTGCTGTTTTAGGAGGACTTTGGAAGTTCAGAGCCATGTAATGGGGATACTAAAGTGAATGTGGGGCTAAGGATACAGCTTAGTGTCCCAGTGCTTAGATAGCATGCCCAAGATCCTGGGTTCAATCTCCAGCATTGGGAAAAATATACAGAGAATGTGATTTTATTTTGTAGTCACAAATGTGGGATATCTGGGCCACATATGCAGTATCTCACTTAATCTTTATCACTGACCAGTAGAAGAGGAATCATCATCCTCAAATTATAAATAAGGAAGCTGGTATGTGTCCTGTCTAAATTGTCTCTAATTCAAGATCATTTAGTGGGAAGCACTGAGCTATAATTCTCACCAGCAATTTCTGAAAATATTCTGGATTTATCGGATGCTTCCATTAAGACATTTTCCCCAAGAATATTAAGGAAGCATATTATTAAAATATAAAATTCACACTTGATATTACTCTGCCTCACTGTTAACCCTTAGGGTACAGCTCTATGTCACTTTTGATTGTAATTATTTGTATTTGTTTGTTGCCCTAAACCATAAACTCTTGAAGGACAAGGACTGTGTCATATTCATTCTTAGTTCTCTGACAATGCAGATAATTTTTTCAATTAAATGTTTGCTTGATGGATTTATAAGTGAGGAAATAAATGAATGAATGTGTGCATCTTTTATCCCTTACTAGCATGTACAAGTGTAGAGAATAATTACTTTTGATTGAATCCAATGTTGAGACCAGTACACAATGCTTAATGACAGAAAGTTCTTCAGTGCTCCTGGCATAATCTTTGGATTTACTAATTCACTTACTTTTGAGTTGTTTTTTTAGAAGTACACATGCAACCATACTAGTTTTTGGCAATACACTACCAACCGAGAACAATATTAAGAAGATTCTAGAAGAGAAGGCAGAACTTACAAGAATAACAAATGTCAAATGAAATATTGATATTAAGATTATCTGGTTCTATCCATAGGAGTTTATACTTCTTTTATCTTTAAATAGAAAAATAATCTGTTCACTTTCCTGCGCAGGTTTTATTGTAGTGGATTGCTACAACTTATTTTTTTTAATAAGGTATATTTCATAAAGTCTTTATTTTTTGTTTAAATTTTGGAAGAAAATAACCTTATTTTAATTAATCCACAGTGGGCATCATAACAACTCATTTAAGGTCCCACAAATATTTGCCTGGCCCCAAATTCCTCACCTTCTCAGTTGCCTCCTCCATGAACAGCAACTTTCCCACACCGTGATTCTGAGGTGAAGAAGCTACTAATGATGGAAGGGAAGTTCAACTGGTGGATTTATTCCTTATTGTTTCACTATCAATGACAATTTAATGCTAAATTAACTGGATCAGGAGATCTGTTTTTTTTTTTTTTTTTTTCATTTCTTTAAACTTCTTCATTAGGGATTCTCCATTTGCAAACCTGCCCTACTTCAGCACCCCACCAAGATCTTCACAAATCTCAAGGTCATTCTGGGTCTGAGTACACTCAAAAAGCTTCATTTAAAGTGGGAAAGACAAACTGCTGTTGGTATATGGGCAGGACTACTTGAGGCTCCCACTGAGGAAGTCAGGTCTTGAAAGCTCAGTATTTGCTTCCTCCATTGAGGTCCCCAGGGATGGAATGACCAACACTTGTTCAACTGCAGAGCCCACAGCTGGGGAACAGCACAGAAGAGCCAGCATCAGGCTAAGATGCTGCCGGCCATGGGAGCTCTCATCCTAGGATGAAATGCTGTGGCTTCTATGGGCATTTCAACTCCTCAGCATCTCAACTTTTATAAGAACAAAAAACCTGTCCCTTTATTTTTCAAGTTCCATCTTGTTCATTCATTTTTCAAAGACCTTTTTTGACATAACTACTCATTATCTTCACTGATGCAACCCATATCAGAAAGGCAAGAGTGGAGGCCTTTCTTATACAGTTTGTTATAATAGAAATCACTAAATATTTCCTATCTAGCTTTTATGTGAAATATTATTGTTGTCCCTTTAAACATGTTTCAAAACATGGTTTAGTACATGATCATTAAGGAGCAGCCATGGTCACCTAACCCATCCTACCTAAACTTTCAGTTTCATTAAACAATAATTTCCCTTCATGATAAGATAGGAATGGGTTTCTTAACACTCTTAGCCTCGTGCCTAAAGAAGACTGGGGTTCTTTAATACAAAATCTTTATTTCAGACTTCTCCTGAACTGTCAACTTCAACATCCCTTTGCTCTTCTTTTCCATAAAAAAAGGTCTCCATGTTCCTGATTCTTTCTCTACTTTGACCCCAGACAACTTGAAACTTTCTCTTTCATTTGTTCCTATAAATTGGGCCATGTCTTTTCTATGTTAAAACAAAGTTTCCTTCTCCTTTTTAACCCTTCTGTTTAATGACCTTTCTCCTTTCTGAAGCTGCTGAATTACTTGAAAAATTATTATGAACACAAGTAAGCTACTATTACAATCTGTTTGGGCTGACATTGTACAATACCATAGACTGGGAAGCTTATAAACAACAGATATTCAGGCTGGGGAGTCCAAGATCAAGGTTTAGGCAAAACAGCGTCAGATGAGGGTTCATGTCCTAGTTCATAGATGATTATCCTCTCTTCTCACATAGAAGGCTTGAGGGAATTTTCTGGAGTCTTCTTTATAAGAGTCCTAATTCCACTCATGATGGCTTTGCCCTTATTATGTAATCACTGAAAATTTTGCCTCAAATAACCTTGAAGTTTAGATTTCAGAATAAATTTTGGGGAGAGAGGACAATAATTCAGTCTATAGCAGCTACTCTTTTTTTTTTTTTTGTGGTGCTGGGGATTGAATTTAGGGTCTTGTGCTTGACAGACAAGCACTCTACAACTGAGCTATATCCCCAGTCCTAGTAGCTACTAGTTTTGCCTCCTAAATACTCACTCCCTTTAAAAAATTAACTGTTTTGTCTCATATATATTGTTGTGTAATCTATACACATAAAACTGCACAAATCATAAGTATACAGATCAATAGTGCAGATAGCCATGTAGCAGCAGCTGCCCAGATTCAGAAAGAGAACATCAGCACCTGGAAGTTTCCTTTACACCTTTTCCCAGGAACTCCCCACTCCAGAGGGAACCACAATTCTGTATTCCATTACTATCCATTAGTTTTGCCTATTTTTGAAATTTATATGATGGGATCATAAATGTTTCTTAACCTTTTGTGTTTGACTTTTCTGCTCAATATTATGCTTGAGAGCTTCATCCATGTTCACACATGTACCCAAATGGGCTCTCTTCTTTGCTTCCAGAGATAACACTAGTTTCAAAGTCCCTGAAGAGGAAGAAAGAGTGGGATGTTTGCAGAAGTATACTGAATTTTAAAAGTACTACTTGATGTTTCTGATTTATGTAGACAAAATCTGGGGAATGTGTGTGAGAATGTATAAAAGGGTTTGGGATAATGGTGAGATCAGGTTGAATTTATGGAAATGGGTCCACTAAACAGAAATTCTACATTCAATGTCACAGTTCAAAGTTTTAGAAAAGGTCTGTGTTGGTCAACTTTCCATTGCTGTGACAATGAATGATCCAAAAGGTGACCTCAGCACAGAAAGAAATTTTTAATCAAATAGGTAGGATGACTTCTTCTGTGAGTACCAATTTACTTCTTTCCCCAGCCATTCCTGTCACCACTCAGTTGATGCATTAATAATGTGCCCATCATGCTGGAAAGGGTGGAGGGTATGCCTGAGCTCAGCAACTTGAATCTCCACTCATCAAGGCTGATCTGGCTAAGTGTTCAGTTGGCCTTCAGCAGAGACCAACACTGAGTCCCTGGTATAACACCATTCCTCAGGGTATGCAATCAGCTAGTTGGTGACAAGTTGATTATAATGGACAACTTCCGTCATAGTATGAGCAGTGTTTTGTTCTTATTGGAATGGATACTCCAAATACAAATTTACTTTTTTGTATGCAATACCTCTATCAAAGTCACCATCAGTGTGGATTTATAGAGTGCCTTATTTACCCTCATGTATCCCACACAGCCCTGCTTCTGAAGAAAGAATTCACTTCACAGCAAAAGAAGTGAAGCAATGGACACATGCTCATGGAATCAACTGTTTCCCAGTGAATTTTCCCCACCATTCCAAAGCAGCTGGTTTTCTAGAACAGTGCAATGGTTTTGTGAAGACTCAGTTACAATGCCAGGTGGTAGCAATAGTTTGAAGGGCTAGAAGACATCTGCATCAGTGTCCAAAGTGTGGTGCTATTTCTCTTAGCCAAATTCAAATCTAAGCATGGGAATGAAAGTGTCAGCACTCACAATTACTCCCATTCACTCACTAGAAAAACTATTTGTTTCCTATCCTCACCACCTTATGTTCTGTTGACCTGAAGGTGTTAGATCCAGAGCATGGTGAATACTTCCACCAGGAGGCATGGCAACGATTCCTTGGAAATAGAAGTCAAAGGTGACACCTGCTACTTCAGGATCCCATGTCCCTAGATTAGCAGGTAGAAAAGGGAGTTGCTATGCTAATTGAGGCGATTGATCCTCACTACCCAGGGTAAGTGAGTTGTTGCTGCATAATGGAAGTAAGGAAGTGTGTCTGGAATACAGGAGATTTCATAAGGTGCCTCTTGATATTACCATGCCTTGTTATTAGTCAGCTTGCCACTCATATTTCAGATAGAGCACTAATTTCCAGAATATATAAAGAACTCAAAAAACTCTACACCAAGAATACAAATAATCCAATCAACAAATGGACTAAGGAAATGAACAGACACTTCACAGAAGAAGATGTACAAGCAATCAACAGATATATGAAAAAATGTTCAACATCTCTAGTAATAAGAGAAATGCAAGTCAAAACTGCCCTAAGATTCCATCTCACCCCAATTAGAATGGCGATTATCAAGAACACAAGCAACAATAGTTGTTGGCGAGGATGTGGGGAAAAAGGTACACTCATACATTGCTGGTGGTGTTGCAAATTAGTGCAGCCACTCTGGAAAGCAGTATGGAGATTCCTCAGAAAGCTTGGAATGGAAACACCATTTGACCCAGCTATCCCACTTCTTGGCCTCTACCCAAAGGACTTAAAATCAGCATACTACAGAGATACAGCCACATCAATGTTCGTAGCTGCTCAATTCACAATAGCCAGATTGTGGACCAACCTAGATGTCCTTCAATTGACGAATGGATAAAGAAACTGTGGTATATATATACAATGGAATATTACTCAGTCATAAAGAATGGTAAAATTATGGCATTTGCAGACAAATGGATGAAATTGGAGAATATCATACTGAGATAAGCTGATCTCAAAAAACTAAAGGACGAATGATCTCGCTGATAAGCGGATTATGACACATAATGGGGTGTGGGAGGGGGCAAGAATGGAGGAAGGAAGGACTGTATAGAGGGAAAAGAGGGTTGGGAGGGGTGGGGGGAAGGGAATAATAGCAAAATGAATCAAACAACATTGCCTTATGTAAATTTATGATTACACAAATGGTATGCCTTTAGTCCATGTACAAACAAACAACATGTATCCCATTTGTTCACAATAAAAAATAATAAGTAGAATACAGTTCCTTACAAGGAAAATTCACTAAGGAAAAAAATAGGAGAAAGAAGTAGAAAAATACAATTTTTAGATAAATGATGCATTTAAAAGCATAAGCACTTGATATTCCACATATTAAATAAGACATTAATATATAAATCATTTATTTTCTTCATAAAGTGGGATTATTTCATAACTAGTTCACAAGTAATTTGGAGGTGAATTACTATAACATAGTTTTAAATGTTTGCAATGTTCAAAAACATTGAATTGGAGTTGAATTACTATAACATATTTTTTAATTTATTTATTTTATTTTTTTATTTAGCTTTTAGTTTTTTACAGACTTCATTTTGATTCATTGTACACAAATGGGGTACATAATTTTGTTTCTATGGTTGTACATGAAGTAGATTATACCATTCATGTAATCATACATGTACACAGGGTAATGATGTCTGTTTCATTCCACCATTTTTCTGTTTTTAAATGTTTGCAATGTTCAAAAACATTGAATTGGAGCTGAATTACTATAACATATTTCTAAATGTTTACAATGTTCAAAAACATTTTGCCTCACTTCATGTTACTCGTGTAGTCATTCAAAATGCTTATTATGTATCCTCCATTCCCTCAACATTCATATGGTCATTCATACAGTCATTCAAAATAATTCTTATAGTTTACTGCTAGGTTCAGGTGATGCTAAGATTGATGACACTTTGTCAACCCTGTTCTTATGGAATTTAGAACTTGAGGAGTAAATTATATAAATAATAACTACAACTCCATGTGAGAAATGGATAATGAAAGAATGTTCAAGATGTTGAATCACTCTATTGTCACAATAGCCCTATGAAGTAAGTAGGGTTATTATCTATTTCTTTGTATTAAAGATAGTGTTAGTATCCAGGTCACAGAAGTACTTCTTTAAGGCCTCTGAGCTAATTAAAAACCAAGTGATGATGAGAATCTCTTTTCTAATCACTCACCTTAGCAATAGTACATGGCACCTCTTCCAATTAGTCAAGATCATATTCTAGAGGTTTCAATTTATAAATACTCTGCTACTACTTTAGGTGAGCAGAGTAATATATATTCCTGTTCACAATATCCTCTACTGAGAAATTTTTCCTAAGGTTGATTATTTCAGTAATATTTAAATCTCTAATGATTTTGTAAACATGATACATTTTGTGATTAACTTCTCCAATGTTTTTATTATTCTGAGGTTCAGGATCTATGCCACTTGAGGAAATTACCATTGGGTTTCCTTTTCAGTGTCCATGACCTTAGTGCTACTTGTCCACATTAATCTTATTCAACTAAATCTCAGAAAATTGCAGGCCAAAATTACTGGTTAATTTGCAGATTGCTGTCTACATAACCTAAAAAATCAAAGTCTGGGAACAGGCTAGGCAAGGAAATGCATGAGAACATAAAAGTAGCCTAGAGAAAATCTGACTCCCCAGTGGTCTGGAACCTGATCCAAAGAAAATAACAGAATGAATCAAACAACATTACCCTATGCAAATGTATAATTACACAAATGGTATGCCTTTATTCCATGTACAAACAGAGTAATAACATGTATCCCATTTGTTTACAATGAAAATAAATTTTAAAAAAGTGGAAAACACAAAATCTTAACACTTATGCATACATCCATGAGTTTTCATTCACCTGAATATTCTATCTCCTAAAGATTAAATTATAAATTTAACCACTATTATTAGTTGTTTCAAAAGTTAGTATGTACAACCTAAAGCACTATGTTTTAGATCTTACCTGTGAATAACTTCCTTAATCTGCCACCCATTCCATGTTTACTTCGCCCCTAGCCACAATCTCAGTTAATATGGTCCTTGCTTGGTGGAAGTGAGCCAAATCTTCCTGAAGTTCTGAGATTTTAGTGGGCCTGTCTCCTTCGGTTGTCTCTGTTCCATTATTTTCTCCATTAAACATTAAAGAACCTTGTTGGTTGCAATCATAATTTGACTTCATTTTGAGGCATCAACACAACTTCTCCTTGGTTGTCAGGATCAATCATTCCAGAAAACTCTTATTTTTCCATTGGTTCATTTAAATGAAAAGTCCAAAATGGATAGATAGCAGATTCAACTTCCATTTCAATGAAACAATTATACCTGCTAATTAAAACATTATTTACCATAGAAATAAGTCCTTTCAGCCAGCAGAATACAAAGTTGTGGGAATGGGGGGAAATAGTTGTTCACTTCCCCACTTAGTTTATGGATTGAGGGTAAAACAATATGATTTCTAATGTTTAATAAAATCTGTTGCTACAAGTTGTATGGAAATATCCCCACATTTGCACATTTTTGTGTCTCAGCAATATACATGAATATGCATGCAGGTGAATGTGTGAACCACTTGGTTTCACAGAGCACCTTTCATCTAAAACAGCAAGAATTAATTGGGCACTCTTTCTAATTCTTCTTTTTTATTAAAATCTTTTCTATTTAAAAATAAATAATAAAGTCAATGGAAAAGAACCCAGTCCAAGTGGAACTACAAGTGGCCAAGAACGTTTAGGAATGAAGGGTTACTATACCATTTAAAAAAGCTATGCCTTGTCAGGTGCAATGATACACCCCTGTAATCCCAGTTACATGGGAGACTAAGGCAGAGGGATCAGAAGTTCACTCTAGCATCATCAACGTAGCAAGACCCTGTCTCAAAATAAAACATGCACACACACACACACACACACACACACACACAAACACAGGCACATAGGACTGGAATGTAGCTCAGTGATAAAGCACATCTGGATTCAATCCCTACTACACAAAAAGAAAGCTATGCCAACTGAGGTACTGCTGAGGGCAAAAGACATATTAAATGTGCAGTAGAAGAAAGTGGAGCTATAAACCAGCTACAAACACATAATGAGTTATATAAATGAGCATTGCAATTGTCATGAGTATTTCTTATTTTACTATGAGTATGTTTCTATATGTGTGCACCCTGTACCTATTAAGCAAATGTCTGCTTTCTTCCTTTTCTTATCCATTTGACATATAAATGACTGTATTAAATATATATCATAGTATTTAGATAGTCAACTTTACTTTGTACTATTTATGTTATCAAGGAGATAGCAAAGGTATCAAGGAAAACAGCAAATATCACCAAAGGATTTTACCTTCTTTTCTGGAAAAAGGGTTAGTGTATTCTCTGCTGCACAGTTTTGTGCCATTTTAGGTAGGAATGTGACCTTGTTATGACTTTATCTGGAAAGTAGGCATGGTTTAAGGAGATGTGTATGAGTGCCATAGGTGACAGGGGGTGAACTTGTAATGGCTTATTTTATGTGCTAACATGGCTAGACCAAATATTTGGTCAAATTATATTCTATTCATTTCTGTGAAGGTATTTTTTTTTACAAATGAAAGAAACAGTTAAATCAGTAGACTTTGTGTGAATCTGATTGCTCTCCATAATGTGGTGGGACTCATCCAATCAGTTGAAGGCATTAATAGGAAAAAAGATTGTCCTCACCATTGAGAAAAAATTCTGCCAGCAGACTGTCTTTGGACTCTGTTTGAAACTCTTCCCTACCTGCCTATTCAGCATACTTTGGATGTGCCAAACCTTCACAAACTGAATCATCTCCTCATGAACTGTTGGTCTTGTTTCTCAGGAGTATGCTGATGACTACAGGAAGTTAGCTATATTTATGTGTAATGAGAACTTTTAGGTTTATGCTACCAAAACTATCCTTCTCTGAATCATTTAATACCTTTTCTCTTTTATCTGATATGTCAGACACAACTACTTTATTAGCTTTGCAAAATATTGCATATCTTTAAGTGAATAAGTATACTAATCTTTAATTTGTTCCCTATTTCATCAAATTTTTCTTTTAAACATTTTATCTCTGGGGTTGATGTGTAGTATTCTCAACCCTATTAATTTGTCCAGTCACTTGTAATTTTCATTTTGTTTTCCTCTTGTGCCCAAGAATTGTTCTTTTGTAATTAATAGCATTACATTTTAGTCAATTACTGGTCTGTGGGGATCTAAATTTTTAAGGATATATTGCAGTTTTAAATGTGGCCTAACTTAGTCTGATTTTCAATGTTCTATGCATGTTTGAAAAGAATACTTCTTCCATATAGGTTTTAAATTCCATTGAGATCTGAAAGAGCAATCATGTTATTCTGTCATTTTGTGAAATGAATTATGTTTTCAACTATAATTGTAGATGGGTCAATTTTTATTTTACTTATTATTTACTTATTTTTATCTTACTTATCATTTTTAAATTTTTAAATTTGTTTTGATTAGCTATACATGACAGTAGAATGCACTTTGTTACATCATATGTAATGGAGTATAATTACTCATTCTTCTGGTTATACATGACATAGAATCTCACTGGTCATATAGTTAAATATGTACATAGGTTAATAATGTCTGATTCATTCTACTATCCTTCCTATCCCCATACCCCCTCATCTCCCTTCAATCCCCTCTACCTAATATAACTCTACTCTTCCCTAGCACCACCCCCCATTGTGAATTAGCATCTGCATATCATCAAAAATATTTGGCTTTTGGTGTTTGGGATTGGCTCATTTTGCTTAGTATGATATTTTCCTGCTCCATCCATTTACTGGCAAATGCACATCTTGATGTGTGGTTAGTTATATATTTATAGTAGCTATATGCGTGACTGGTGCCCCACCCACTTAAAAATCAATTTGTGTCCCATAAGAAAACACTTTACATTGCATTCTCTGTCATATGCTGTTATTACTGCTACCCTGGCATTCCTTTTGTTAATGCTTATATATATAGTTTATTCACCCTTTTATTTTATACCTTTTTTCAGTCATTTTTCAGGTGTGTCTTTTGGAAACAACCAATAACTGGACTCTAATTACATATCACAACTGTCTCTACTTTATTAGGCAAATAAATAATTAATACTATTGTTACTTTCTTAGGGTTATTAATGTCATTTTTTAATGTTCTCTGATTCCACACTTCCTAGTTGTCTCTTTGTGATTCCAGTTCTGTCATTTGATAGATTAACGATCATTATTTATTCTATTTTTTCTCCTCTTCTTGGGAAGTTGTTCATCCTAAGTCTGTACACTTCTAACATTTGTATTTTTCTAACATAGATCCTATTTTCTAAATTTAGAGTATTTTTGTCATCCCCACAAGCAGGGCAAGAACACTTGCACACTTCTACCTCTGTCCAGGGGTAGCTCCTTTTCTGAAAATGAAGGCTTCCAGTCACTCCCACATGTGGCATCTTTCTGAGGCCCTGCCTCTACCATGAGCTCAGACCCCACCCTGAAGCATTAAATTGTGTGAAAATGACTCTGCTGATTGTGGTTTAGGAGGGTAAAAGTCCCATCAGTCTTGATGGTAAAGATGTAATTGCCCTGAAGCCTACTCCAACACTCCTTCCATTTCCTAGGATTTCATGCCTCTGGGACCACAGCTTCTCTGTGCCTGTCCTACCTGCATGACATGGCTGAAGACCTGAGGTTTACATAGGCTTGATTCTGACCAATTTTATATCAAAGATTCTTCACAATTTTTGCCACTTATTAGTCTTCTTTGTTTTTCCATAATGTTATGGTTTTTATTTTCATTTTTGACATGATGTTTTCCTTAGGTGACTCTTGTGACAGGGGAAAAGGAGCAAGAGACAGAGCCAGAGAGAGAGACAGAGCACTCCACTCAACAAGGACAAAATATAGACCCAGGGACCCACCTTCTCCAGTCACAACCTGCCTGCCTACATTACCATTCAGTTAATCCCCATTGGGGGATTAATGAGATGTTTAGGTTAAGGCTCTCATAACCCAATCATTTCACCTCTAAATCTCTTGTATTGTATCATACATGAGCTTTTGGGGAACACCTCCCATCTAGATAATAATATGTCTTAATTTCCTACAGTGATTATTTGTTTTAATAATATAAAATTGAAATCATAATAGTAATTAATATAAAATGATATGGGGAGAAACAAGAAACAGAAGTTGATAAAGGAGGAGGTCTGAGGATACAAAACACTGCTGGATATTAAGAAGTCATAATGGTAAAAAAGTCCTTAGGGATAGACTGAAAACCCAGAAATTTTCCCAAAGAAGAGATCCTCAACTGATTCTGCCACCCATTATTTACTGGTTCTTTTTAGTTATACATCGCTTTAGGGTTCATTTTGACATAATCATAAAAGCATGGTATATAATTTGTATTAATTCAGTCCCCAGTACTTTCCCTTTCCTTTCCCTCCTCCCTCCCCTCCTCCTTCCCTTCCTCCCTCCTCTTATTACCTCCCTCTATTCTGCTGATCTATTTGCCCTATAGTTTTTTTTTTAATTTAATGTCTTGTGGATATACATGATTGTGAGAGTCACAGTGCTATATTCATTTATGTACATAGAAAATTTAGGTCAGATTTATTCCACTGTTTTCTCTTACACATTCCCCCTCCCTTCCCTTATTTTCCCTTTGCCTACTCTCTGGATCTTACTTGTATTTTATTATCCCCTTCCCCTTATTTTGGATTAGTTTCCAAATATTAGAGAAAACATTGAACCTTTGACTTTGGGGAACTGCTTTATTTTACTTAGCATGATAGTCTTCAGTTCCATTCATTTGCCAGCAAATGCCATAATGCCATTCTTCTTTATGGCTGAGTAATACTTCATTTTATATATATATATATATATATATATATATATATATATATCACATTTTTATTTTATTTATATATATATATATATCACATTTTCTTAATTCATTCACCAACTAAGGGGCACCTAGGTTGGCTCCATATCTTGTTTATTGTGAATTGAGCTGCTGTAAACATTGATGTGCTGTGTCACTGTAACATGCTGATTTAAAACTTTTGGATACATACTGAGGAGTTGGATAGCTAGGTCATATGGTACATCCATTTGTATGTTTTTGAGGAATCTTCATACTGCTTTCCAGAGTCATTGCACCAGTTTTCAGTGCCACAAAAAAAAAAGTTTGAGTAAACCGTTCTCCACACATCCTCACTAATATTTATCATTATTTTTCTTGATAATTACTGTTCTGACTGGAGTGTTCCCACGTAGTTTTCCTCATCTCCTTACCTCTTTGAGCTGGTGCCTCCTTTCTCTTTCAGTATACACCCACCATGCACATGAGCTTCCTTCACTTCAGTGACTTTGTCACTTATAATGCATTGCCAGCAAATGCATATCTCTCTTCCAGACTGCCATGGCAGCTGTCACTCCACAGGTCTTTTCTTAACTAGTCACTGACTCAAATGACTGCTGAAGGACACAGCTGTCTTCAGATTCACTGAGTGGCATGCAGTGACAGTAGACAGAGAAAGTCAGTAGTGGCCATTTCTTGTTGTGGAAGCCCTGGTGACAGTCCCACAGGAGTGTTGGGACTAACCTGTGGAGTGATTCTTATTGGTCATCCCCTGGCTACGTTTACTAGCTGTGTGCTCTGAGCTTTGCTCATAGGACCTCAGCTCTTCACTGGAAACACAGGAAGATTACAATCATACACCCTCTTGGAGAGGTTATCTTAGGGACTAAATGGATAAAATCATGCACAACAGCCTCTGGTAAATGCACACCAGATCTTGCTAGGATTATAACTGTGTGATTCACAGTGGATTTTTCACTGTTTATGTACACATGCTTAATTGTGCCTTCTAGGTTGATCTGAAATGTCCACCTGATAGCTTCTCCTAGTGCCATCCTCAAGTTTTATGCCATGAGTTTATTACCACCATTACTGTCACATCATTTGTATTATATTTCCAGATTTTTTTTATTTTTAAAATGCAAGCATCCACTAGAATCACAGTAGTTCCTAAACTTCTCAAAAATCCAGAAAATTTTATAGGATAGAGCATATGAAAGAATTACATAAATATTTCAACAAAAACCAAATTTTTATTTTAAGGATACTTTAAAACATTCAAGAAAAACAAAGTGAATTAGCATCTGCATATCAGAGAAAACATTCAGTCTTTGGTTTTTTGGGTTTGGCTGTTTCACTTAGCATGACATTCTCTAACTCCATCCATTTGTCAACAAATGCCAGAATTTATATATCACATTTTCTTTATCCATTCATCTACAACTAATTAGAAAAAAATAAATTAAAAAAAAACAATGTGTAGGAGGAAGTCATTGACTTTGAAAATACAAACTAGAAAGGATAAAATTTGGTTATTTGGTGGAAGTGTCTAGCTCATGCAGAATATAAGAATAAAGATAAATACATAATATGTAGTGTATAGAATATTCTTATAATAAATTCCTGAGCTTAACTGTCTTGTCTATTATGGCATTCACTAGCCAAATGTTGCTAGTTGTTGTTAAGAGTTGAGCACTTAAATCCAAACTGAGATCTGCTTTAAATATCAAATAGGTGGTAGACTTAGAAGTCATAGGGAAAATAAGGATTATAAAATATCCCAATAAGACTTTATATTGATTATTTTGGCAAAATATTTTAAATATATTGAGTTAATACTATATTATTAAAATTAATTTCTTATCTTTCTTTCCTTTGTATGGAAAATAGAAAGTATGCATTTAAATATGTATTTTGTATTTTATTACTGTTGGGAAGAGTTGCTTTAGGCAATGATTCACAAAAAAATAGGGCATTCAATTAATTGCTGGTATATAATTGATTATAAACATAAATTTGACATGAAAATAATTAAGATATACACCCTCATGCATTCTTTAAAGTTTATATTATTTGAAGCATCAATTGTTCTTTTGTTTAGTTATTGGTTTTGACTATATTTCTCTTAAATTATAAACATTTAATATTTCTTTATCTTATTTTCCAAAATTTTCATGCTTCTTAGTCATCAAGAGACTTTATTTGAAATCTTTTGTAGAATCCCTAATAAATGTCAAATAGACCCAGTAGTCAGAGATTACAAAAACCAATTCATTATTGAAGAGCAAGGTTAATTTTAACCCACACATTAAACATGGGTATTAAAAACATTTGTGTTTAAGAAAAAATATTTGACCACTTATTAAATAATTATAAATTTGTCTAAAATTCATGGTGATAGCAAAATTTCAGTTTTTCTTTTTATGTCCCAGATAAGATTTTTTTTCCTGATTGATGAAATTATCAGCTATGTACTAATCTTATAATTAAAAAGAAAAGTATAATCTATCAGGTCTACTAAACCTCCAAATCATATAAATCATGTTAGGATGTGATACAAAAATTATATAATTGATTGTGTCATGAGAATTAAAATATTGACTCTTCAAGGAGTTACAAAAGGCCAAGAAACTTATGATAATTAATCTTCAATTTGAAATTTGAGTTATTTTGGTCTTTCTGCTGGATTAGAGGCATCAGAGTCCATTCATAAATCAAGCATATCTGATACGTACATTGATCAATTGACTATTCATTAACAATAAGGAAGAGCTAGGAAAATCTTCCTCCCTATGAGCACATCTCTTTGGGTCTCTTCCATATGTAGGATATGAGGCCATGAAGTGGTCAAGGACACAAATCTTGGTGCTGCCTAAGGTTCAAAATTGCTCTGAAGATACAAGCCCCATTTGTGGTCCTGTATTTAGAAAAATGATTTCCAAAATATAGTCACAAAAGTACTAGACTTCCTGTCTCACAACTGTGGGGTGGAACACTACAGGAGAGCCTTATTTAGCTGAATATTGAGAATCCCCAAAGCAGGATGTGTTTGGGTCTATTTTTGTCTTCATGGGATAAGAAAATGTGCCAGCATGTCAGCAGTCAAGGAATTTGGTGGGAAAGCCTACATAGAGCATCTCCTAAGGAGTCTACTGTGACACTTTACCCTCAGGTATGTGGGTGCCATTGCAAGACATGGGGCAAGTCTTTCTTGGAAACATCTTCAGGCTACTTTTCTGAAACCACCCAAACCACTGGATCGGGGAGGAGACAAAGCAGGAGCAGATGTCTTGCAGCATTCATCTTTTTTCAATGGATGTTCTATAGTCCTGAATATATTTAAAAAAACAAATGCTTAAATTGAATTATTTGTGAATTTATTTTTAGGATATTTTAACCATTGAATTAGTATGTAGGAAGACAACATGATTTGAAAACAAGAACTTTTTGTTAACAATATAGTGTTCATTTTATAAAATGCACACTGGACTCAAAAGAACAAAAATTACTTGTGAGTTAAAATGTGCCATATATGTGTGTGTTTAAATGCCCATATATAATTTCATTTATCTCAAGGGTCATATGTCTTATTACCTTTCTTATTCTGCATTGAAACAGAAATCCGTTCAGTGTACAACTTCAAATTGAATTTAAATAAACAAAAACTGATTAAAATAGGCACTAAAGAAAATAGGTTAAGAAAATTGAATTTATAACTCTACAGTAAAGAAACTATATGCTGTGCCTGGGTCTTAGGGATATACCATGAAACTGGGGTTTCCAAAAATACTAGAATTGTTTAATCAACTTTAAGAGACAAATGCTGAACTTAATTATTTAGGGGCAATATTTGCTAAAATTGGCATATTAATTAAAAATAAATTGCAGTGAATTTCCTTTGGAAGTACAAATGATATTAACACTTAATAACCTATTATTTTACCATGATTAAAACTATTTTCCTTTTCTATCTTCGCAACAGAGTATTAATGGCTAATTCACATATTCACATTTACACACTTCCTCTATTCCTCAGAACAATTACTGTTGAGTGTAAGGAGGACAGGAGATATTTTGTTTTTTTACATTGAAGTTTAGAAACTTTCACCTCAAAATATTGCACCCTGGTGTGCTATTTATATTAAATCTAAGAATATAAAGAGCAGCAGCTTTTAGAAGGATTTCTCTCAGGTATTTTCTTGTCTGCTTAAAGTCTGGGCCCAACAATGAATAAAATTTTACTTCTAGCTCTTTTGCTGAGTGTTCATGAGCTAAACTCCTGTCCCAGGAAGAAAGATTACGATCTGTCTACAAACCCGCACAGACTTCTGTCACCATCTTAGCCTTCCATTTTGGTCCCACTCAGTGTTCCAAAGAGAATCATTTACAATCATTGCCTACTCTGTGGGCCCAATGGGCTTCATTCCAGGCTACCATGTGTTTCTCAAGCCCTTTAAAAGTTCTACAATTCATTTACATATTTCCCTAGTGCATCCTCCACTCTCACCCCTCCAAGGTGGAGAACAGGAGCATCAGCTCTCAACTGCACTGGGCTGTTGGGTAGTTACACTGTATGACTGCCCACCTTCATGTGATGAAATATGGTCTTTATACCCTGCTTCCTCTATTGTCAGAGTATTCCAGTGAAACTTCTGAAGGCAAAGGAGAAATCTTATTTCACTCCAAAAACATTAAATAAAAATTGGCATAAGCTTTTTGTACAAATTACATTAAAATACAACCTTTTCTTCTTCTCCCAACTGCTCCTCAGAACTCAGCTATAAAGCAGCAGGAGAACACTATAACTAGCAACAGTAGCAAGTCCAGTCCCATAAGGAACTTTTTGTTTTCATTTCCTGCTTTTTAAAATAATTTTGTGCTTCCACTCCATACCATCAGCAAGGTCTTACATTTTATTTTTTTCTAGTTGTAAATGTATACATACATGCTCTCTGCCAGCTGTGCCCTCACAGTGTGATTTCATCCTTCAAACACCTTCTGTCTTGGTCACTGCCTGCACATTCAGAGTTTAAAACCATATGCAGAGTGAATGAATAATGAATGAACATGGAGAATACATATGTATGCATAATTCAAGTGTTTTCCCAGAAAAGAATAATTTATTTGTACATTAAGAGGTAAAGGATGACAAGTTTATTTTGACAAATTAGGTCATCATTTTGAATTTACTCATTCACTTGAAACTGTTACTGAGTGATTATCAGAATGTGTGTTTCACTAAGTAGTCCATTCTGTTCATTACCCAATTCCTATGTGGTTCAAGAGACTGACCCCCAAATTATCTCACTGACCAAAACAGGAAGCAAACTTCAAAACTCCACATGTATATGTATATTTAGCCAAATGTTCAGGAAGGTAGTCAACACAGTGTGGTGAGGGATATCAAGTTGAGCTGCCTCTGATTTTTTTAAAATAGTTTCTGATTTTGCCAAACTGATTAGGGTTCTCTGTCTTAGTTTTCAACCATTCATAACTCACAGATTTGTTTGTAACCCAGTTCTTTCTTCTCTCTAGAATATACACAGATACATTTCTAATGTAATTTTATCATTAAACATATTCAGAAAATAGCCCAAAAAGAATGAAATAAAGGCAAAAACAACTTAGTTCAAAAATATTTGAAATATGGTTCAAGTTTTCTTAAATCAAACATGGGCCTATAAACTCCCACTTTGACACTGGCAAATTAAAATTAATCATTACCTAATTGGGGATCTCTTTTGACACACTCTAGTTTGTTTAATATCTGCATGTGTGCATGTTTGTTTATAATTATGAACAATAGGTACATATGCCTACATACCTTTTATGGGAAACAACGTGAATATACTGCTCTGAGAATTAATATCTTCATTTTATAGTAGAATAGCATGAGTATATTTCACTGTCAGTACATGCACATTAACCGTATTCACCAAAATGACAGTTTCTCTTTCCTCAGAATATCTGTGGGGAAATAACATAAACTGCTATAACCACCAAATGTTAATAGCTTAAAGAAATAAAACCTTATTTATTGTCAGATAAAATCCAATATCTTGTAAATGATCTATTCAAGATTTGATTTAGACACCTGGAATCTCTCTGCATTGTGACTTTTCAGTCTTAGAGTGGTCCACAAGGTCTTTTCCATGAGACCAACGGACAAGTCATAGGGAGAATGAAACACAGGAAATGCCATGAGCCAAGTCTGATATACATCCCTACTTCAACTCTCCTTCAACTGGCTAAAACTTGGCTATATGGCACCCTAATCAATCACGGAAATAGATATATAGGCAAAAGATTAAAAGAAAGACAAAGCAGCATTCATTATTATCTACCAGTCAATGCCATATGAACTATGGTTATGCCATTTTTTATTTAATAATCTCTCTACTGCATGTTCTTTTGATTTTTTTCAACATGACTAAAATGGCTACAACAAATACACCCAAATGCCTCTTAACATACATTCCATTTTAAACTGATTTGATAAATAGTTTATAGATATTAATGTAAGTCTTCAGTGTGCACTTTAAGATTAATTTTCAAAAATGGCATGCCAGTTTCTATTTACATCAGCCAGGCATGACAGTTAAGATTTATCCCATATATGCCTATGTTATACAGTCCATACCATTGAATTATGTCAGTCTGAAAGTTAGTGGGAAGGCTTGTATACTTCTCTAGTATTTTCATGGAGACAAACTTCACAGGTACCCATGCATTTGTCTTATTAGTCCTCTGCATTCATGTCCATCACAGAGACAAATGTTTTATATGAGACTATATTGTAGCCTAAGACCAAGCACAAACCTAGATTTGGACTTTCATAGAGACTCTGGCTTCAGGTGCATTATCCATTGTTTTCTCCAGATGGAGATATTACCTGCCTTTTATAGATCAAAGATTAAATCTGATAGAATGAAGTATGTATATTAATTTTAATGTCCAATCAAACTTGTCTTGTTAAAACATGAATCACAATAGGTAACTAAGCAGATGAAATGTTAGATGACAAACCTTATGAAGAATTAAGGTCATCTCACAGATGTCCTGTCCAGAAGACAGGTTTTCCATCTTTAATTATATTTATGGACTTTATAAAGATTTTGAACATTAGCATAATATTTACCAGAGCATATATTATAGTAACAAAAATTTACAAAATCATAAAGATAAGAAGGAAAAACTCTTGCCATTACTATTTCATAATATTCTTCTACATACAAATATTTAAAGATAAAATTTTATATCATTTTCCATAAACTGAATAATTCAGAAAAAATGCATTTAGTACTTCGAATCACATATCTACTGGTCTGAATTTGACTTTTTCACTTAAACTTATAACAGGTGCATATTTTTCTGAATTAAATGTTCTTTGCCTATATGCGTTTAATTCATAGTTAGCAATATGCCCTATGAAACTAATTAATATGCGTTTAGTGGTGATTTAGTCCTTGTTTTGTAGCATGTAAATACTAATGAGATGAACATCTTTAGTAATATCACACATTCAGCATTAATTATTTGTATGGGATAAGTTCTTATCATAAATGATGCTTCTGTTGATTCTTCTGAGGCCAAGTATGTGCAAACAGCTTACTTCCCTTTTGTCTTCCCCAAACTCCTTTCTATTTCAGTCTTTTTAGAAATTTTAGTACCTAATATGTACTGAGAACTACTAGGTATTATGCATTAAATAGAAAAACACAGAGTTCTTCCTCAACTGTGAATTTTGCATTGTATTTGTGGAAGTAAATAAATGGGCAGATCTCAAAGGTGAGCCCATGTTTTAAGATTGTTTGCTATCAATTTAACAATGGAAGAAAAAGGACTGATGCAATTTTAAGAATAGGAAAAAGTCACTTCATCTTACCTGGTGGCTCCCTCTCACTGATCCAAATCTGATAAAGGAAATTTTACTTCTGTGGTGGGGAGGGTTGAAGTGGTCCCAGATAAAAGTTGGCACCAGAGTGAGGCAGAGCCTGTTGCAGTAATCTAGGCAAGAAGGAATTAGCCCTCTGCATCAACTGCCTGGCAGTGAGAATGGTGTCAAGAAAAATTTTTGAATTTATCTCCTGAAGATCCAAGGAATGAGTTTTTCAGAAGATTTCTTAGGCAGAGAGTGAGGAAAAGGAAGAAGCCATGCACACTGGCTTGATAGTGTTGCATTATGGATCTATTAGTAAAGATAATAGGAATTGAGGTGTGGGTTTAGGAAAGAAAATCAATAACTTCCACTTGCACATAATAGAGGTGAGGTATCTTTGACATAATCAACTGGAGATGTGGAGGCAGATTTAAGAGCCTAGAGCTCACTGAAGTGGTTGATGGTAGAGATAAAACTGGGAGTTGTTAGCAAGTGGATGGTGTCTAGTTCATGGGGATGATGACATCATTTAAAGATTGAAGGCAGAGGAACAAAAAGTCTGCTTCCAGGGGAAACTTGATAATGTGAGCAAGGACAGTAAGAAGGAACTAGCACGAGAAGGATGCCAGTAATGGTGAGAATGGAGAGAACCAGGAGAGATCATTCCATGGAGGTCAAGAGCAGAGAGTTGCAGACAGCATCAGGAGAACCAGAGAGCTGAATGAAAGGAATTAGGGAAGCCCATGGGAATTTTGAAATAAAGACATCACCAGTAACTCTATTACTGCTTCCCCAGTGTATATGACAATAACTCCATTAAATAGCTTTCCAAAATTGAAAGAAAAAAAAAAAAAACAGGCAAGGCAAGACTTCCATAGTCAAAGTTAGATTCTATACTAGTAATGGAATATTGGGATCAGACCCAGATTTGTGTGCACATATTAACATTTCTCATATATTCCTGAGGCTATAACATTTGGAAACTAGAATAGTTTTGTGACATAAAAGAATACCATCAAAATAGTAAAAATCATATTGATTTATGGATCAATGAATCAATTAAGTCCCATGAATTCATGTATAATGTGTACACAAAAGATTGAAAATATTTGAGGCAATTTTGGATGGAGATTAAACTCCAGGAAATTAGGAGTTGATGAATGAAATATGGATGTCTAGATATTCTAATATGGGGATCAGGCCGTTATTTAAAAATAGCTACTAGTTAATCATTCAAACTTGCAAATTTATCCAGTTGTCTTTATGAACACCCAGACCTATTCTGACAGACTGTTGTAATGGATGTGATTATGTAAATTGTAAAGAAATATTTGCCTACATTCTTTGTATTATTTGTCAGACATAGACTATGACAAAGAAAGAAAGTAATGTAAGGTCAAGCATGCAGCTCAACTTTAAGGATTCCTTTGTAATTCTAAGGGAAAGTTCTTAGGCACTTCTTGCCTGGTCAATTTGGAAACTTGCATGAAAACAATCTATAATATACACATGATTCAATCTATAATATGTGCTAGGACTTGACATCAGAAATCCCCATCTCATTTCAATGCCAAATTTGTTCTCCACTTGGCACCCTGGATGAACAAGACATAAAATAGTGAAAAGTACACAACCACTTCAGACATTGAACTTGTCCTCCATAAAGGAAAAAGTAAACCTCCTTTTGCTGTTGGAGTATCTAGGTTAAAATTTTGTTTTCCATATTTTCTCCACGTATCACTTATCATTGAACATATACCACCAAAATGGTATATACCACTGAAATGATTCCTAGGGCAAGGTGGTCATTTCATCTTACTCCCCCAGAAACTATGACCAGGGCTCCATGCTCAGTAAGACACCCATTTTTGCAAGTGTTACCTGATGACTGAGACCTAGGGAAAGGAATCAGACTCCTGCATTCTTTCTTGAAAAGTCAGAGGCAAGTCAGATCTTTGGTTTGTGCTAAAAGTCACCTGCTTGTGAAAGCAGACTACATATATAGGCATAGACATAGATATAGATATAGATATAGATATAGATATAGATAGATGATAGATAGATATAGTTCATTATAGAGTGGAACATATTTTTTAAAAAACAACTATACAACTGCTCTGAACCATTCCCAAGCAAATCATACATTTTGTAGTAAAGCAAAAATAATTTTGAGATCAGGAGTGACTGAAATAAGCATCACCACAGCAACAGACTTTAGATCGAGCAGATATGACCTTGAGAGGATCTGGAATCAGAGCTAGATTAATAGCTCTGAAGACCTTGAGACTTTTGGTGATGAAACTCAGGAAAGGCAAAGTTTCAGGAGCTGAAGAACTCTAGTCAATTGTTCTCACTACTTTCACTAGCAATGTTTTTTTTTCTCTTTTGTTTTTGCATGATCTACTGAATTTTTCTTTTTCCTGTTTAAAATTTAAAATATTAGCAGGTATTGTTCATACATATGAACGAGGTTTGTTTTTCTATTACAATACATGCCCATAGCATGTGCTGATCAAATCCAACTACTGGACCACCTTCTACCCTTAACTTTCCTGAACTTTTGGGCAGAAGTCGATGCTATACTTTTTAGAACCTTCTTTTCTCTTCCATTGTGTTCTAGTTCAATACGTAATGTGGATTTTTTTCTATCAATAAAAGAGGAGTTTCAAAAATACTCAGCTTTCATACTTCCCATAGCAACTCCTGTTGATTGTATGTCCTACGTCCAGAATACATATGCTTTTCTCTGTCCCTACTGTCACTGCCTAGCAGATCTCTGCATTCAGCTTTCCTCTCATCATTCTGCTGGTCACTCTGCTGCCAAGGTAGCCTTTGTCAAAATCCAATCTAATCATCTTAGCACTTGCTTGTAACACTCTGATGACTTCATGTTTTCTTTGGAAAGAAAATGCAAAGTTCTCTCCCTCCCCTTCACATGTGGATCATCTGTACCTCCAGTTTCCTTCACTGCAGGATTATCTCACTGTGAACAACCTGCCAAAATCCTCACCACTTCTCCTTTGTAGTCTCCCTAGCACTTACTCTCTAGAAGTTCTGTGAGTCTCCGAAGTTCTATCTCATGTCAAGTCTTTTGATCTGTTTATATTTTTCATTTTTGGTATGTATGTCCCTGCCTGAAACACTTTTCTTCTCTGTTTTCAAATATTCAGATATCAAATAATAAACAATATTTAGTTCCTGAGGGAGTACCTTTGAGGCTGCTCAGAAAAGGTAAAATCTTCAGTTCTCTGTGCTTGACCCAATCACAGCTGTCGTTTTACTTGACTTCTCTCTTCCCCTGATGACCAGCAGTCTTGTCTAACTGACACAAATACCTAATGTCTACAGTGAAGCACACCACAGAATTGTGAACAGAGTAGACAAATTGCAGTTTAGAAAGACACGTTTGCAAAATATATAACAGAAAACCGATTATCTACAATACACCTAGAACACCAAAAATAAATATGGACACTGACTCAAGATGGAAAGATCCAGTCTGATGAAAATAGGAGTGAGTCAAGAGTTATGATTTGTGGGTGACTGTGAATTGGTAAAATAATTTTGGAACTCAACTAAACCTCTCTAACAGAATAAAAATGCTTGTGCTTTTTGATTAGACAATTCTGATTTTAGAAATTCTCTGTGAACATTAATTTGTGCACCAAGAGCTATGTACAAAGATGCTCATTTTGTCCTAATCATAAAAGCTCTCCCACCAAAGTAATAAAAAGAAAAGTTCATTAGCAAGTGAACAGTAGAATGAATCATAAAAAAAACACAATGTAAAATACTTTATAGCTCATCAGAAAAAGGCAAAGACCTTATAGGTTTTAAAATGGAAATATCTTCAAGATAGATGATCAATTGATAAAAATCAAATTTCTTAGCAACATATTAAGATATTCACCTTGGAAGATGTGCACATATACATGTATTACAGATTAAAAGTTAAACATATTTTAAATTTTGTTTCTGTGTACAAATAGACAATTTGCTACATTAGCATTATCTTCTTTAAAATTCCTTTTATATTACTGTGGTAATATGGCTATAAATTTACAGAGATAATCATTCACATAACAGGAGAGCAAATACAGAAGCAATACATGCAGATTTGGAGAGTCGATACATGAACACTTTTAGGGTAACAAAGAAATGTTCAGTGGTCATGTGACATTTGATTATCCACATGGAAAAATGTCATGCTACATTCCTAGTACATATTACACACAGGTGTCAATTCCATGTTGTTTTATGGCATAAGTATATATATATATATATATATATATGTACATATATATAAACCATAAGCACAAAAGTATAAGACATAACATTAAGATATAAATAAAAAATGTATGTGTTCTGGACATAGGACATATAAAAATTTATGTTTTCTGGACAAAGGATATAAAAAATGTAAATTCCAGTACATCAAGAATCTCTGCCCTCTAAAAGGATATAAGAAGCATGGTAGGACAAATAATACCTGGGATAATTGTGTAATACAGTGCCCCAGGATGTTTTGTATCCAGGAACTTCAAAGACTCTAGTAGGAACCAAAACCCAGGGCTGGAGTTGTGGCTCAGTGGTAGAGTGTTTGCATAGCATGTGTGAGGTGCTGGGTTCAAACTCAGCACCACATAAAGTAAATAAATATAAAAATACAATAAAAATTTTATTTAACATATAGTTATTTTTAAAAAGAGTCAAAAATACCATTAGAGAAAAAATCTAAACCTCAGTGAGGTAGTATTATACACACAACAATTTTATAATACATAGAAGTCCTTTACACTGTATGTTGACACTGATGCCAAGCAAGGGATGTGCTCATTCATTGGAGTCATATAATCTAAACAGCACTTCAGAAAACAGTTCTGATTCTAGTAAAGTGGAGTATACATACAATTGTGCAAGTAATTCCATTCCTCAGAATTTACATTTTGTAAATTCTTGTACCTGTGTTCCAACACCATATTACCAAAATTGCAGTATAATTTATAATAGAAAAATTCCTGTAAACAAAACAAAGGTTTGTCAAAGTATACTTTGACAGAATGTATACTGTTATTAAAATTATACCAGAGATTTTATATAGCAGTTATAATGAGTGAAATATATATGTCTTATTTATGCCTAAATCATACTAAAATCCAATAAAATTCCATTTTGATAAATAATGCAAGCATGCAATCCATAACAATATATTACTTAAGGATGCAGTATAAGAGGCCATAAGGAGAATAAGGGGAATAATTAAGACAAAATATAGAAAGCTGGTTCCCTGTAGAGAGAGTGGGGAAGGAGAGGCAAATGAGCAAGCCAGACAGGGTATTTTCAGGCAGTTGCTGGAGAGAGTCATCTTATTAGAGTTCTTAAAAAGTGTATATTTAACCTTTCTTGTTCTTTTTTTTCCTTTCTGGCTCTGCAAATTTGTTTATGTAGGTAAATCTCATTTCTCAAATACATAGATTAATAGTGTTGACATAAAACTCACTGGATTTTGAAATTCCCTTCTGGAATGTAAAGTAATTACCATGAAATATTCACAGTTTAAAGTTAAACTCTTGGTGGAAGATTATGAGTTAAGATTTTCAATGTACAGACTCAGAGTTTATAACATTCATTGTTTTATTCATGAAATATTGGTTGATTACTTACTACAGATTGGCCACCAAGAGGAAATAAAGCAGAGAAGATAGTGGCATAGACCACTGTTGGACTTCTGTACAATGCTGGACTAACATTAGGTGTTGGCTGAAATAAATTCTTCAAATTTCCAAAATAGTATGCCAAAAAGATATATTCCAAAAAGAATATATCTAAGCCACTTTATGTACTTTATTCCAGTAATTCCAGCAACTTGGGAGCCTGAGGCCAAAGGATCACATGTTTGAGTCCAACCTGGGCAACTTAGAAGAGAATCTTCCTCAAAATAAAAAAATAAATAACAAGATGAGCTGAGTACTGTGAGAGAAGTGGGTAGGGGGTATGAGAATGAATATATCTCAAGTGAAATATGTGTATTTCCTCAACAAGCTTGTCTTTTTCAAATAATCTGTTTCTGCATTACAATATTGGAGTGGCTTATCATTGGAGTGGCACATCTTGATCAATCAATAAATATTGAAATATCTTCAAATATGCTTAAGAACACACAGTATTATATAATGGTTGACTGCTCTAGTACTATGCAAAGCACATCTTTGAACAATGATTTTACTGAAATTTTGAGTTAGTATGGTCTGATTTTCCTCTTTCCCAGACGTGCATGTGATGCATGTATCTGAGTGTGAAGTTAGCAACTGTATTCATTCTGGTTTTCATTTTTCAACTCCTCAGAAGTGGTAAAATCCCATTTCTGACCTTATAAATCCTCCTCAAGCTACCAATTATGATACAGAGAAACAATTAGTGAAGTAGAAGTGAGAACAAATGATTTTTCTGAGTCAATTTTTTACTATTCTAGCAAATGTTTCTGGTAATAAAGAGTAGAAAGATAATAAAAATGAAAAACAGTATTTGCAATGTTTCATCAGAATGATTTCCAATTACATAGGAAGTCTTCTTCCAAATTTCTTTAAATTTTGAACTGTATCACAGTTGGAGTGAAAGTCAAGATGCATAAGAATGAGGACAGTTAAGTTGAACCCAAAGTGTACTTGTCTCATTGAAACTTAGCACTGGGTATGAACTAAAAACAAGTTATTGTCCTTAAGAAGTTAGGTTTAGCTGATTAAACATTATAAATTTAATTTTGGAGTGTTAAGAACTTTGGGAATTTGCCATTTGAAGATTCATACCTATAAATACACATTGAAAACATACAAGTTATAAAGGTGCTTTCTACTGAGCATCAAACTCTGTTGCCACAATCTCTGGGTGGCAATGGCCAGTCTTTGGTTTAGGCATCGGAGGTGTGTGAATTTAAAACATGTCCAATTGTGCATAAAATTAGCAAGGCAGGAATAATAAAAACAGAAGCTCAGCTTCACTTGTTTATGGATTTCTAAACTTAAGGGTGATTTATTTAGTTTTGCTTTGTTTTGTTTGTGGGACTGGAAATTGAACCCAGGTCCTCATACACGAAAGGCAAGTGCTCTGTCACTGAGCAATATCCCCAACCCCCAAAGGTGAAGTTTTGAAGGAATTTATTTTCATTATCTTTTATTAATAGCTCTGTACATCCATGGGGCCCAATTAAGGGATACCAGACAGACCTGGGTGAAAAATGACAGCTTGATTCAATATATATTATAAGCCAAATTGTTTGTAAACTGTAGATAACATTTTCAGAGGAGTTTCCAAATTTCCCAAATGAGTGGTGCCTAAGAATATTGGCATTATTGTTTCTTCAATTACAAATGAGTCTTTCTTCAGATTGAATTGACATGCTTTTTTAAAAATACATTTTGTGTTTGTTAGAGATCATGACAAATGTGACAAAAATTTCAGGCAAAAATGTTGGCTAGTTCTTTTGGAGGAAATAACTGATTGACCATTTTGTTAACCAACGTCTATCACATTTTCAGTGGAACTCCAAAAACCATTCCTAAAAGAAGTAAGAAACAGGGCCACTCTGCACCCTCATTCTTCATTGGAAGAAACAGACACTGGCAGAAAACGGGGTGCTGAGAATTATAGTAAAGGATCTGTGAATGTTGACAAGCATATTGATCACATTTATGATCAGAAATTCATATGATGCCATTCTAGAGAAGGGGGTACAGTGTAATGGACTGTCCTTATTTGGCTTTCCCTCATATTTAGTGTCTGAGAGTCTTCTCCCTCAAGGAAAATAGAACTGTCCTGTCCTGGTTGCCAAGGATGAGAAGCCTTGTGGCCCACCCATCACATGGCTCCCTTTGTTATTTTGTCCTCAGTCTCTTCTATGTTCCCACTTTCTGGAGGGGAGTGACATGGGTAGAGAGGGAAGTTCTCCCTGTCCACTTTGGTCCCTGTCTGAACTAAGGATAAACACAAACCACAGCAGAGTTTAGGTCTGCTGTCTGATCTTATGAAAGTTTTATGGTGTTGGATTTTGCATTCAAGTCATTAACAAATTTTGAGTTGGTTTGGGTATATGGTGAGAGATAGGGGTGTCATCTCATTCTTCTGCACCTAAACACCCAATTTTCCTACCACCATTTGATGGATGAGAAAGCAACCTTGCCCATATGTGTGTCCTTGGCACCTTCCTCAAGAACCATTGCACTGTTAGTGTGTGAGTTTGCTCCCAGCTCTTTCTCATGAAGTAATGCTAAATGTTTGAGAAGATGGATCACCTCAGTGTCCTGAGTTGATCATTACACATTGCATAGTTGTATAAAAATACCATGCTGTACCTCATAAAGACATACAATTATTATGTGTCAATAAAAAATAAATTTTAAAGATTTATGATATTTTCCTACAACCTTGAAGAAAACACAATAGAATTATATTTATAAACAAGTTAAATTTCAAACTAGTTAAAAATTTGGTCTTGACACCCTCAGGACTTAGTTACATGCTAGATTCTGAAATGACTGAATGGTTCTCCTTTCATGTGGAGGCAGCATCACCATCAGCCTAAATCCTTGTGCAGCATGGGGAGAACTTCACTCTTCCTCATGATAGGAGTGGGGGATAATTCTACCTCAGCCACTCTCTGGATTAACTTCACAGTGCTTTGCAGAGATCCTGCCTGCCCTGAGCATGGACCCTGCTAGGAAATCCATCAGAATGAAATGAGGCTTATAGAGTTCAAGCTCATTTAGAATCTATTAGACTTTACTAACTTGGTCCAACCATTTTTTTGTAAATTTACATTCATTATAGGACAAGATGCTTTTCCTGGTTTTGATTTGTAAAGTTGAGAAAAATTGTTAAAAACAATAAAATAACAATTAGTTCAAATAGATATTCAAAAGCAACTTTTGCATTTTCAAAATAATAGATTTTTTAGCCTCTAGTCATTATTTTTCAACAATTTTGAAGTCAAATTTCAATCAGTCTTCAAATTTCAAGTTAATAAGTTTTAGTCTGAAGAATCATTTTTATAAGCAACGTTTCAGGAGATCTCATATCTGCACAATATCAAGTACATTAACACATGAGGGAAGGGAAGCTCAGAGTCTACACACTGTGCTCAAAGTCAAAGAGTGGGGCACTGAGGTTCAATATCGGTCACTGTCACTCCAGAGTACACTGACTTAAAAATTCCTCATTAAACATAACCTCCCCTTAGTACATCATCTGTGTGCAGCAAAAATTCTAGTGTTCCATGGTCAAATGGAAGCATGGGTTTTTCAGGTCTCCAAATAAGTCAATTTAATCCATTCAAATTTAATTTGACCCTCATTTATCAATCTCCCATTCATTCCAGGTACTAAGTGATACCTCTATAAAAATGACCCAAGAATAGAAGTTTGGAAGGAGGGATATTTCCTGCATGTGACAGTTTTCCTGTAACCTGTTGTAGCACTTTGAAAATGCAATAAAGCAGAAGTGACATCCCTGTAACTTGTGAATTCCACTGAGATTGTACTGGTATTACACACTTGTCTCTACTGTCTGTGTATAAATTAGGAATTCCAGGAGGCGGCTCAGCACAGCGCTTGGACTCGAGCAGCCGCTGGGGCTCCGGGCGGCTGCCTGGGGAGGAGCTGCGTGGCGAGCTGTTTGGACCCAGAAAAACCGCTTCTGAACACCGGGGGGTTGCCCGAAGGAAGAGGAGGAGCGAGGCGGGACGCTTGGTCTGGGAGTGACTGCATCAGAACCACAGGCGGTTGCCAGAGGAGGAGCTGCGTGGTGAACTGTTTGAACTCAGAGCGAGCGCTCCTGAGTGCCGGGAGGTTGCCCGGAGGAGGAGGAGGAGCGCGGCGTGTTGCTTGACCTGGGAGTGACTGCATCAGAGCCGCGGGCGGTTGCCGGAGGAGGAGCTGCGTGATGAGCTGTTTGAACTCGGAGCAGCTGCTCCAGAACACTGGTGGCCTGCCTGGAGGAGGAGAGCGGTGGGACGCTTAGTCTGGGAGTGACTGCATCAGAACCACAGGCGGTTGCCAGAGGAGGAGGCGAGTGGTGAGTTGATTGGACTAAAAGCGACCGCTCCTGAACACCGGTGGCCTGCCTGGAGGAGGAGCGTGGTGAGTCACCTGGTCTCGGAGCCACCGCTCCTGAACACCCGGGGGGCTACCCCAAGGAGGAGGAGGAGGAACAGGGCGGGTCACTTGGACTTGGAGTGACTGCCTAGGGCTACCGGTGGTTGGTGGGAGGAGGAGACCCGAAGTGAGTTGTTTGGACTCCTAATGACTGCATCGGAAACCGGGCGACTGTCCGGAGGAGGAGGTGTGTGGAGGGTCTCTGGGTCTCAGAGCTATTGTACAGGGCTCCAGGTGGTGGCTCAGGGGAGGGGCTGCATAGCCAGGCGATTGGTGCAGAGCAGGGTCCCAGGAGCTAGGTGGCTTCTTGCTGGAAGAGCCGCACAGAGACACGCCTAGGGGCGGAGCGAAGTTTCCAGGGCAGTGGGCAGATTCTCTGGGAGAGGCAGCCTAAGGAGACTCGCCTGTGAAGGGTGAGGCTCCCAGGCCCAGGACGTAGGTCCGGGCCCCTGGGATCATTGCAGAGGAAGACAGCCCAGCCCAGGTGGTAGTTGTAGATTGAGGGGAATCTCTAGGAG
The DNA here is from genome assembly GCF_902686445.1 of Sciurus carolinensis. Lineage (NCBI taxonomy): Eukaryota > Metazoa > Chordata > Mammalia > Rodentia > Sciuridae > Sciurus > Sciurus carolinensis. The sequence goes on from NC_062224.1 coordinate 34,708,368, forward strand.
GGCAACTGACCAGCGAGACTTCCCCGCCGAGTGACTCTTCCTGGCTGGGGGAGGTTTTCCCACAGGGACAGTAAAGCCAGAGACATAGGCACAAACAGGCCTTGCCTCAGCCCACAGTCTAGTTACCCATTGGATGACCATTGGTCAACAAGTGGAGGCACCTCTGCCCACTAGCAGGGAATATATGCCACCTGAGGGTTACCACACCTAGAGAGGCAGCTTCTTCGTGGAGCTCTGCATTATCAACCTCCTCCAAGACTTCAGGCTACTGAAGGATAAGAGGGGATATACTAGCAATCTTCAGGGACATTATAAGTTGATAGAGGAAATCTGCAATATCTTAATGACCCACTGATTCCTGAACAATATGAGAAAACAAGGGAAGAAAGTGCCCCAAACAAATCTAGATGTTACATCAATAAAATCCAACGACAGCATGGCAGAAGAAATGATGGAAAGGGAGTTCAGAATGTACATAATTAAAATGATTAGGGAAGCAAACGATGAGATGAAAGAGCAAATGCAGGCATTGAATGATCGCACCAATCGACAGTTAACAGAGCAAATTCAGGAAGCAAAAGATCATTTCAATAAAGAGTTAGAGATATTGAAAATAAAACAAACAGAAATCCTTGAAATGAAGGAAACAATAAACCAAATTAAGAACTCCATAGAAAGCATAACTAATAGGATAGAACAGCTGGAAGACAGAACTTCAGATATTGAAGACAAAATATTTAACCTCGAAAACAAAGTTGAACAAACAGAGAAGATGGTGAGAAATCATGAACAGAATCTCCAAGAACTATGGGATATCATGAAAAGGCCAAATTTGAGAACTATTGGGATTGAGGAAGGCTTAGAGAAACAAACCAAAGGAATGAACAATCTATTTGAAGAAATAATATCAGAAAATTTCCCAAATCTGAAGAATGAAATGGAAAATCAAGTCCAAGAGGCTTATAGGACTCCAAATACACATAATTACAACAGACCAACACCAAGGCACATTATAATGAAAATACCTAACATACAAAATAAAGACAGAATTTTAAAGGCTGTGAGAGAAAAGAACCAAATTACATTCAGGGGGAAGCCAATACGGATATCAGCAGATTTTTCAATCCAGACCCTAAAAGCTAGAAGGGCCTGGAACAACATTTTTCAAGCTCTGAAAGAAAATGGATGCCAACCAAGAATCTTATACCCAGCAAAACTTACCTTCAAATTTGACGATGAAATAAGATCATTCCATGATAAACAAAAGCTAAAAGAATTTACAAAAAGAAAGCCAGCATTACAGAACATTCTCAGCAAAATATTTCATGAGGAAGAGATAAAAACAAAGAAGCAAATCAGCAAAGGGAGGAATTATCCTAAAGGAACTGTCAAATAAAGGAGGAACCAAGATGTGTCAAAAATTTTAAATATGAACCAAATGACTGGGAATACAAATCATATCTCAATAATAACCCTGAATGTTAATGGCCTGAATTCATCAATCAAAAGACATAGACTGGCAGATTGGATTAAAAAGAAAGATCCAACAATATGTTGCCTGCAAGAGACTCACCTCATAGAAAGAGATACCCATAGACTAAAGGAGAAAGGATGGGGAAAAACATACCATGCACATGGGCTCAGCAAAAAAGCTGGAGTATCCATCCTCATTTCAGATAATGTGGACTTCAAGCCAATGTTAGTCAGAAGGGATAAAGAAGGACATTTCATACTGCTTAAGGGAAGCATAAATCAGCAAGATATAACAATGATAAACATCTATGCCCCAAACAGTGCTTCATCCATGTATGTTAAACAAATCCTTCTCAATTTTAGAAACCAAATAGACCATAACACAATAATACTAGGTGATTTTAACACACTTCTCTCACCACTGGACAGATCTTCCAAACAAAAATTGAACAAAGAAACCATAGATCTCAATAACACAATCAATAATTTAGACTTAACACACATTTATAGAATATACCATCCAACCAAGAGCGAATACACTTTCTTCTCAGCAGCATGGATCCTTCTCTAAAATAGACCATATATTATGCCACAAAGCTAATGTCAGCAAATACAAGAAGATAGAGACACTACCTTGTATTCTATCAGATCATAATGGATTGAAGTTAGAAATAAATGAAAGAGTAAAAAACAGAAACTACTCCAACACCTGGAGATTAAACAATATGCTACTATATGATGAATGGATAACAGAAGATATTAGGAAGGAAATTAAAAAATTCTTAGAGGTAAATGAGAACAAAGAAACATCATATCAAAATCTCTGGGACACTATAAAAGCAGTACTTAGAGGAAAATTTATTCATGGAGCGCATTTAATAAAAGAAGTAAAACTCAACAAATAAACAACCTAACACTATAGCTCAAAGCCGTAGAAAAAGAAGAACAGACCAACACCAAAAGTAGTAGAAGAAAGAAAATAGTTAACTCAGAGCTGAAATCAACGAAATTGAAACAAAAGAAACAATACAAAAAATTGACAATATAAATAGTTGGTTCTTCGAAAAAATAAACAAAATTGATAAACCTTTAGCCACACTAACAAAGAGAAGACGAGAGAAAACCCAAATCACTAAAATTCAGAATGAACAAGGAAATATCACAACAGACACGACTGAAATACAAAATATAATTAGAAGTTATTTGAAAATCTATACTCCAACAAAATAGAAAATTTTGAAGACATCAACAGGTTTCTAGAGACATATGAATTGCCTAAACTGAACGAGGAGGACATACACAATTTAAATAGACCAATTTCAAGTAATGAAATAGAAGAAGTCATCAAAAGCCTACCAACAAAGAAAAGTCCAGGACCTGATGGGTTCTCAGCTGAGTTCTACAAAACCTTTAAAGAAGAGCTCATTCCAATACTTCTCAAAGTATTCCATAAAATAGAAGAGGAGGGAACCCTCCCAAACTCATTCTATGAAGCCAATATCACCCTGATACCTAAACCAGACAGAGACACATCGAGGAAAGAAAATTTCTGACCAATATCCTTAATGAACATCGACACAAAAATTCTCAACAAAATTTTAGCAAATCGCATACAAAAACATATTAAAAAGATAGTGCACCATGATCAAGTGGGTTTCATCCCAGGGATGCAAGGTTGGTTCAACATCAGGAAATCAATAAATGTAATTCACCAAATCAATGGACTTAAAGTCAAGAATCACATGATTATTTCAATAGATGCAGAAAAAGCATTTGATAAAATACAGCACCCCTTCATGATCAAAACACTAGAAAAAATAGGGATAGTGGGAACATTCCTTAACATTGTAAAGGCCATCTATGCTAAGCCCATGGCTAATATCATTCTAAATGGTGAAAAACTGAAAGCATTCCCCCTAAAAACTGGTACAAGGCAGGGATGCCCTCTTTCACCACTTCTTTTCAATATCATCCTTGAAACTGTAGCGAGAGCAATTAGACAGACCAAAGAAATTAAACGGATACGAATAGAAAAAGAAGAACTCAAACTATCCCTATTTGCTGATGATATGATTGTATACTTAGAGTAACCAGGAAATTCCACCAGAAAACTTTTAGATCTCATTAGTGAACTCAGTAAAGTAGTGGGATATAAGATTAATACACAAAAATCTAAGGCATTTTTATACATAAGCGATGAATCTTCAGAAAGAGAAATTAGGAAAACTACCCCATTCATAATAGCTTTGAAAAAAATAAAATACTTGGGAATCAATCCCACAAAAGAGGTGAAAGACCTCTACAATGAGAACTACAGAACACTAAAGAAAGAAATTAAAGAAAACCTTAGAAGATGGAAAGATCTCCCATGTTCTTGGATAGGAAGAATTAATATTGTCAAAATGGCCATACTACCTAAAGTGCTATACAGATTCAATGCAACTCCAATGAAAATCCCAATGATGTACCTTACAGAAATAGAGCAAGAAATTATGAAATTCATCTGGAAGAATAAAAAACCCAGAATAGCTAAAGCAATCCTTGGCAGAAAGAGTGAAGTAGGGGGTATCACAATACCAGATCTTCAACTCTACTACAAAGAAATAGTATCAAAAACGGCATGGTATCGGTACCAAAATAGAAAGTTGGATCAATGGTACAGAATAGAGGACAGGATACAAACCCAAATTAATACAATTTTCTCATACTAGACAAAGGGGCCACAAATATGCAATGGGGAAAAGATAACCTCTTCAACAAATGGTGCTGGGAGAATTGGAAATCCATATGCAACAGAATGAAACTAAACCCATATCTCTCACCATGCACGAAACTAAACTCAAAATGGATTAAGGATCTCGGAATCAGACCAGAGACCTTGCATCTTATAGAATAAAAAGTAGGTCCAGAGCTTCAACATGTCGGCTTAGGACCAGACTTCCTCAACAGGACTCCCATAGCACAAGAAATAAAAGCAAGAATATATATCTGGGGTAGATTCAAACTAAAAAGCTTTCTCTCAGCAAAGGAAACTATCAGCAATGTGAAGAAAGAGCCTACAGAGTGGGAGAAAATCTTTGCCAATCATACTTCAGATACAGCACTAATCTCCAGAATCTATAAAGAACTCAAAAAACTCTACACCAAGAATGCAAATAATCCAATCGACAAATGGGCTAAGGAAATGAATAGACACTTCACAGAAGAAGATCTACAAGCAATCAACGAACATATGGAAAAATGTTCAACATCTCTAGGAATAAGAGAAATGCAAATCAAAACCACCCTAAGATTCCATCTCACCCCAATTAGAATGGCGATTATCAAGAATACAAGCAACAACAGGTGTTGGCGAGGATGTGGAGAGAAAGGTACACTCATACCTTGCTGGTAGGGCTGCAAATTAGTGCAGCCACTCTGGAAAGCAGTGTGGAGACTCCTTAGAAAACTTGGAATGGAACCACCATTTGACCCAGCTATCCCACTCCTTGGCCTATATCCAAAGGACTTAAAATCAGCATATTACAGAGATACAGCCACATCAATATTCATAGCTGCTCAGTTCACAATAGCCAGATTGTGGAACCAACCTAGATGTCCTTCAATTGATGAATGGATAAAGAAAATGTGGTGTATACATACAATGGATTATTACTCAGCCATAAAGAATGATAAAATTATGGCATTTGCAGGCAAATGGATGAAACTGGAGAATATCATGCTATGTGAGATAAGCCAATCCCAGAAAATCAAAGGATGAATGATATCGCTATTAAGTGGATGATGACACATAATGTGGGGTGGGAGGGGTTAGTGTTAGGGTTAGAGTTAGGGTTAGGGAGGGGGCAAGAATGGAGGAAGGATGGACTGTATAGAGGGAAAAGAGGGATGGGGGGTAAGGGGAAAAAATAACAGAATGAATCAAACAACTTTACCCTATGTAAATTTATGATTACACAAATGGTATGCCTTTATGCCATGTGCAAACAGAGAAAAAACATGTATCCCATTTGTTTTCAATAATAAAAAAAAAGAAAAAATAGATGGACATTAGAGAAATAACTAGAAGAATAATTCTGTTCTTGTTGAATTATGTATATATTACATGCATATTGAAATATACATATATATGTATATATATTTATATATATGCACCATTATTCTGATTACAATTCTTCTGGTATTGTTATTTTGTAATACTTTTATTCTGTAGTATACTGAAAGAATTAATGCTCTTTTAAAGAATTTCATTTGTAATTAGAAATTAAATTACTTTATTTCTTTTAATTTCCTTTACCCCAATTGACCATATATAAATTTCTTATAATACATACAGAAATAAAATTCTAAATAATATATGCCTTCAGCTTTTGTAGTTTTGTTACAAAACTATCTAAGCTTGGGCTGATAATGTGGCTCAGTGATTAGTGCCCCCTGGGTTTAATCCCTGTACCAAGAACACAAAAAACAAAAATCAAAAAACTATCAAAGTTGAATGTTATTTAGCTAGATGTTTTTAAAGCAGGCTTCAGAAGCAGTCTTAAGATAGGCTTTCTAAAGTCATCTTTCATTTTCATAAATTTGATTCAGAGTTTCTCATAACTTTAAATATAAATCAAATTTATCTATAATTTTCTTTTAAACTACTCTTGGTATAAAAGGGAAAAAAGGTCTATGATTTGAATTGTGCAGTTTTTATTCTGTGATAAGAATCAAGGCAATCTCCAATTTATATGCTGAACCACAAAAGATGATTATTTGAAGTACAAATGTACTTTTCAGCACACACAGTCCTGTCCACCTACCAGTGTTGCCATGGCAAGTCATCCCTGTCACTGCTTTGGCTGCCAGCCTCAAACTTCCTCTCTCCTTTCTCCTCCCAATGCACTTGGGCTAGGGGCTGGGCATCCTTTTCTGCCAATTTTCAGACTGTGGGGTAGGATCTACTTCCATTCTAAACCGTTAAATGAACGGTGGTGTTGTCTGAGAGTTACTCCAGGTGGGTGAAATGAACACAGGTGAGATGAGAAGAGAATCAGAACTAGCAGAGTGAGGGTGGGGGTTTTAATGAGACAAGTGGGGATGGGAGGAGGCAGAAGTAAGGCTCAGTATTAAGAGTTTTAGTGGCAGAGGTTTGCATGGTTTATTAGTCTCCTGGACATAGATCTCAATCCTACCATTTCTCCACCTGCTTTTTATTCATTTGGGGCCTTGAGTGCAAGGTTGCTGATCTGAATTTCGTGACTTTGGGCTGGTGCATAGAACAATATGGCAGGCAGCCTTCTCCCACTTGGCTGACCCATGAAGAAAGATCACATAGGTTAGGGTTCTCATTGCTGCTACTCAAGATCCAAATAATCTTAAAACTTTGACATTCTCTAAGGATCTGTTCCTCTTTAATTTTTAGATAACCATGATAAAAATAACCACTAGAATATAAGCATAACTTTTCATAGCGAAAATAATAGATCAGTGGGGGACAAATACTTCATTCTATTTTTGACTAGATCTGCTTAGAGTCTACCATGAGAATGAATTTGAGGCCTTGTGGGTATAATATGTAAGTTTGACTGTGGGTGTTTTCTACCTCTTCCTGCTTTTATATACTTCATCTTATCACAAAGTTTCCATTCTGAACCTCCAGGCCAGAAGCAGATGTTGCAGATAAAGGCTGGAAGCAGATCAGGACAGCCTTAAGTAGAGAGAAGGGTTAAGTCCCTACTGGTGACATCATGAAAAGAAAGGGAGTCTCTAGAGTCATCAAGTCACCTGTCTTAGGTATTTTTCTGGACTCATTTACATGTTTAAGTTATTAGTTGGTTTTAAATTGCTTATACAGGGAAATCACATTTTTACAAATCTTAAGGTTGTGCTAAACCTTATGGAGTACTCAGAGGTACTCCAGGAATTAGAGGAGTCTCTCTCATCCAAGAGTCAGATTCTTCCACTGCCTTTGGACAATTATCTAACTTTGTTCTACTGATGAAATTTCCCTAAAATGAAAATAAACAGTAAGACTACTGCATATTCTAGATTCTAAAGATATCATTTATCTTAAGTGCAAAGTACAATTACTCAAAAATGTGACCTCTCTTGGCAGGAATGTTCATCTCTTCCCCCTGTGAGAATTAAGTACATTTGTTAGCTTTCATGACTCTCTTTAATTATGATTCTACCTCAACCCTAAACCTCAATGCTGCCAAGTCCTGAAATGAGGGTACTGCTGTGGGAAGTATTTGGAGGACACAAATACATTATTTTGTATGACTATATAAAAATATAAATTAATTTTTATGTAATTATGTAAAAAATAAAGTGAAGTGTACTTTACATTTGAAAGAATTGTATTTGAGTATTTGCAAATAGACAAGAAGGGAAGTCCTGGTCAAGTTCGCTTGTTCATAAATTGCTTTGCTGTTTTAAAGGATTCATCTCTTTGGTACTGTGCTTTTTTCTGGTGGGCTCTAGATACTTAGGAGACAGTTTTCACCCTTGCTGCTTAGTTCTATGCCCAGTATTGATTGCATCCTCTGACTTTGAAATGACTTGTTCACTAGCATCGGCTTTGTATCAGAACAAGGAAAAGAAAAAAAGAAAGGAAAAGAAAAAAATACTGTGAATCACTTTTTATCTGAGGATTCCTCAGATATGGCACAGGCTTTGGTACCATACAACCTGGACAGTTTCCATACAGCTACCTGATGCAAAATCTGTATACATCCTGACACTGATGTTTCCTTCACTCCATAGTTGATGGCTAATGTCTACAGCATAGTCTGCAATGCCAGGTAGATAGGGGAGGATGATGGCAAGTGGACTGAGCTCAGAGGCAGGATACCCACTTCTAGTTTGCATTTTCACTTACCTGTTATGCCCAAATTTCCATATTCATAACATTATTTGCATTTTAATTTGCATTTTTCTAATGATCTGCAAGGTTCTTTTGGAAAGCTCAAAAAAATTATGAACTTTTCTGCCTTTATTTCTTCTACCAATTAAAAATGAAATAAAAATTTTAAAAAGGTCAACCATGTAAGAGGTCATGGTGGGGTATATACTAAAACTCTTGCCCTTGATATTATCTACTAACTTTTCTAAAAAGGCTGAGTTTCTTCATTTTTATGATGGGGAAGGGGAGCAGCAATCACATCTCCAGAAATTGTAATGTGTGTTGACTTAATCATTTACCAAAAACCAGGAGATCACAGTTATGGCTGCCCAGATCTTAAAGAAAAAAAAATGCATCTGAGAATCAGTAAGGTAGGCTTTGTTTTTGAAGCTGTAGATAAAACAAGTGCAAATCAAATGGAGTGACAGCTCAAAGTCGATATTATTAAATCTCTTTTCCAAGAATGTACAGACAAGGGCTGGGGAGATAGCTCAGTTGGTAGAGTGCTTGCCTTGCACGCACAAGGCCCTGGGTTCCATCCCCAGCACTGCAAAAAAAAATGCATAGACATGACTTGCAATTAGCAGATTATTATCATGCAAATACATTTATAACATGCTTGAGAATAGGTCTCACATAATTTAAATACTCTCTGAATATCTTGTTTTTACTAAAGGTCAATTTATCAAACCCCTAATAGTGCTCCGTTATACTTTCGTTAAATTCCTGATAACCTTTTCTTGATGGGATTCATTATATAGTTTTCATCTTTTTGTATCTTTTTTCTTTATTACATTAGTGATACCAGTTTATTGCAGATAAATTAGAAAATACAGAGAAGTAAAAAATCATTAGTCATATCACATTATAATTTTGTTACATATTTTTCTAGGAATACAGTATTAGAGCCACATTGTATAATATTTTGCAATCTGAAATTTTTGGTAACTAATACATTGCAAACATCTTTGAACAACAATAGGTTCTTTTCTATAATATTTTAATTGCTATATGGTATTGATAGGTATTTAAATAGTCCTCTATTGGACCTGTAGAGCAATGCTATGCATCTGATATTATTTCTTCTTTTTTTCACTAAGTTTGTATATGGAATTTCTAGGCAAACCATTTTATATCCTTTTAGGAATTTCTTATATATTTATGCAAGAAAGGGTTGTGTATTAGATGCATACATTGGATGATATCTAACTTTGAAAACTTGTCATCTTGGTAGGTAGAAAATTTTGCTATTGTTTTTATGTGCATATTTTTAAACAATGGAGGTAAAATTTTTTTTCTTCTGTGGTGATATTCATCTTTATCTTAGTATTTATCAACATTCTTAGTATATGCAACATTTTCTAAATTTATTTTTTAACTAGTACTTAAAAACTGTTCATATTAGTGGGGTGCCATGTAAAGTTTTGACATATGTATACATTGCATAATGCTTAAGTCATGTTAAACATTTATCTTCTCAAGCATTTATCAGTTATTTAATTTTCAAAATTCTTTCTTCTAGGTTTTTGAAATGTACAGTATGTTATTGTTACCTACATTCACCCTACTGTGTAATAGCACACCTGAACTACTTCTGTCTAACTGTAACTAAGTACTTACCTTTGATCAACCTTTCCTCTCTTTCCCCTAATCCTACCCTCCATGACCTCTGATATGAGGTCAACCTCTTCAGATACCAAAGATGAGAGAGATCGTGTGGTATTGTCTTCCTGCACCTGTTTTTTTTTTTTTTTTTACTTAACGTATGATCTCCCTTTCCATCCATGAAGTTGCAAATGACTGAATTCCTTTCTTTCTATGTCTGAGTAGAATTCCATCATGTATATGTGCCCCATTTTCTTTATCCATTTATCAACTGTTGGACACAAAAGTTGTTTCCATTTCTTGGCTAATGTGAACCAGGCTGCAGTGAACATGAGAGCACAGATGTCTCTTTAATGTACTGATTTCAGTTCCTCTGGCTATATACCCAATAGTGGGATTGCTGAATCATATGATAGCTCTAATTTTAATTGTCTTTAGAAACCTTCATATTCTTCTTTATAAATTCTACACTAATGTACATTCTCACCAACAGTGTTCAAGGGTTCCCTTTTCTCTATGTCTTCATCAGCACATGTAATCTTTAGCCTTTATTTCTGGGATGGGATGATACCTCATAGTGGTTTAAATTTGTATTTCCTTGATGATTAGTAATGTTGAGTACTTTTTCATCTCATTTTCCATGATCACTTTTTATACTGTTTTATACATTTATTTTTAACTTACTGTTTTAAAATGAAAAATTGAAAAAATCTTTAGTCTTTTTCATTGTACAGTAAGCTAGAGTTTTATGTGGCAAGATCCATTAAACTTTTCATATTTGATTTTGTCTTTGGTATGAGAAGGTCTGCATTACAAATTTTGATACTTTCAGTGACTATGAGATACAACTGTTTTATAACAGATAGCATTTATTGTTAGAAGGATGCTACTTTTGTGCCAGATTCTAAAACTTTTAAGTTGTCTTGGAAAAGAACTTTATTTCTATACATGCTTCACATCGATTGAGTGAAGCCTAAAAAGAGTAGTGATGGAAAGACATTGTAAATGAATTTAACATTCCTGGGCTCTAGTAATGAAAGGGATCATGAGGCAGACAAAGTCATTTTGCTCATAGAATTTTCATGCTTGTCAAGAAGATAGTAGTTAAACAACCAAATAAATTCATAGATTCTTCCAGGAGCTATAAGGGAAATAAACAGAACACAATAGTGGAACCCATTATTCCCTAGGCATCTAAGCCTCCTAAAGTTAAGAAGGCAGCAGATGAAGATGCCCTCCCTGAACAGAGGCACCCAATGACTTTTTCCTGGGCCTCAGTCTAGCTGCAGCCTCTGATTACCAGTCCATCATGAACTAAATGCAGAAATTGAGAGTTTGCATTTAAAACTTTTCAGTTAGTTGATAGTAAAATTTTTATTTGTTAAACCAAATAATATTTTTAAATGGTACTTGTATTCTATCTGTGGGGTTTTGTCCTTTTAGTAATATATTATTATTTTACTTTGCTCCATTGTCAATTCAAAAAGAATTGGGGTAGGGAGAGAAAACTGATCCTTATCTGGGATAGTTTGGGAAGTACAGGTTGAATACACTTCTCTGAAAATGCTTGAGACCAGAAGTGTTTTAGATTTCAGATTTTTTTGAAATATGTGCATGTGCATAATGAGATATCATGGGGATGGCACCCAAGTCTAAACATGAAGTTTGTTGTTTTATACACCTATATACAGACCGAGAGTAATTTTATACAATATTTTTAGCATACCTGTGCTTTGATTGTGACCCATCATATAAGGAAAGATCAGGAATTTTCCATTTGTGTCATGTTGGCACTCAAAAAGGTATAGATTTTGGACCTGTTTGGATTTCAGACTTTCAGATTAGTAATACTCAACCTGTATTGTACTTGAGAGTTACTTTTCTTTTATCAACTTCATCTCCCAGATTAAAGGTTTATGCAGCAAAGACACTTCATAAAAGAACTGACCAACTGTCAGAATATAGCACAATGCTACAGTGGAATGGAAATGAAGGAGGGGAAAAAGGAACTTAATTCAGAAGGGAAAAAATATGTTTTGAAAAGAAATAAGGACATGTGTAGTAAATGAGGCATTGCTTTTATACTTATAGGTTTTGTTGCATCTGGACATGTTTGATAGTGCATTAAAATATTTTACATTTTTTTAAATATGCATCCTCTATTTGAATGACATTTTGAACTCATTTTTCATGACTGAAGTATATTTTAGATGGATGCTTCTAAGATGGTTTATTCATTCAACTTGGGATTATCAGATATAATGACTTCTGTATATCAAACCAGATGATAATATGCTACTCAGCTTGAAACTTATGTTGCCTATATGACAATAGATAATCATATACAATATGTTTTAAAATGCTTTTGGCCAAATTTGGGTGTGTAATAAAATTCTAATTAATATATATACTCTTAAATGCATTGTGAAAAATAATTTTCCATTATTCAATGATTTTTGTGTGCCTAGCTGTGGGAGTCTGTTGGCCTTGGAGCCTCTTTTCTATACACATTTTTTCAACACAGCAATTCCTATAAGGTGTAAAATTATTTTAAAATGTCTTGTAATTCTGGTAAGCCTAAATGAATAACTGATTTGTGCATACATCTTGAAACCTGAATGACAACAATATATTTTAGTGTTCTGGGGTAGTTTTGCCTAACCTTTTCTCCAGGAAGTTCTTTAAAATATAAGATGTGATGATTAGATCCTTAGATATTTAGTTTCTAGGATTTAATAGTAATAGAATTTTATAATAAAAGGAGAAATATTGTCTCAAGCAAACTGCACTGTGACATATGTGCCTCCCTGTGTGCTGTGCTGATTGATTTAAAGCATGTGATGATGACCTTTAGGTGCTGTCAGACTTAGAAGAACTGATCTGAAGTTATGGAAGGCTTGTGCCCTGGTAACTGTAGAGTTCTGCAACTTGACTGCAGGTCAGTGGTTCAGCCTTTGCCTTCTTTTGGGTTGCCAGCATGAGACCTGACTTCTTTACCTCTCCATTTCTCATCTCACATACAGAGATGATACTGCCACTGTAGTGTTTGGTTGAATTGAGGTTTATCTTTGTAAATCACTCCGACCAATATATAGTACTTAGTAAGAACTCAAATAGTTGTTTTCATCCCTATTGCTCTCATTGTGGTGATGATGTGGTTACTATTACTATTATTATTTTTAGTTACTGTAGCCCAATTTTCTGGGTTACTTTCATATTAGGAAGCACTACCTCCTTCCTATTTCCCAAGCAGTGGTGCGGGGAGAGAGAGAGGGAGGGAGAAAGGGAGGGAGAAGAAAAAGAGGGTGTGTTCATATACATGTATATGAAATATTATATTTCTAATATGTGTAGTAAAAATAATAAATATATTTTAAAAACTTTTTACCAACAAAGAGAACTTGAAGAACCTCATAACCAAATAAGCACAGGAAAAAAAAGAAAGCAAAACAAAGAAAAGAGAGCCAGATCTAACTAAAATAAATTCTCTGTCATGGAAAGAAAATTGCTGTCAACAAAAGTCAGGTTTTTGTACATGACTAAAAAATAAAGCAAAAGAAAAAGATGATAGAAATAAAAGGAAGCAGCCAATGGCATAAGGTAGAATATCAAAAGAGAGAAGTCTGCACTGGCAAGAGTGGTGATGGGGTGTAGATGGGGGGAACAGTGGGGAGCACAGAGGAACCATTGACAGAGAAGTAACTTGGTTCTGAAGTGTGGGAAAGAAAGAACATCAGTGGTGTCCCCATGTCACAGTCATGCCACAGTCATGTCTACAGCCACATTTCTACTTTGAGTGCAAGGAATAAATTGATAAAAAGAAGGGACAATAGCAGCTTAAATATCAAATTGTTTAGCTTAGACTAGGGAGGAAGATGGGAGGGAATGTGAAGCTCTGCTCTCTAGAGGGGGAGAAATCTATTCACAAACAGCAAAATAACAGCACACTTTTATTGAGTACTTTTTATAAGCTGGGGATTATTTTAATTATTGCACAAATATTTCATCTTTACAACTCTGAACAATGACTTTATAGAATATGAACCTGAAAATTCTGAAGAATGCAGAGAAGTAGCAATTCATTGAGTTGTATCACATTTGTGATTCCACAGGATGGTCACTCAAAATCAAGCTGGGGAATGGTTTGGCTTGACCAAATCTGCCATGTTTTACCATACACCCAAGCACAGTAGGCTCTTATGGTAAATAACAAAATACAAAAGCAGTTGCATATGGCATTTATATGTTCTGAAGGGCAGACTTTGCTCAGTAAAACTGAGACACTGCATTATGCACTATCTATAAAACTAAGAAAAAACCAGCTAATGGAGATCTAGAAATAGTTTTTAGAGAACTCATTTCTTATCACTGTCTATGCTTTGACACGTTCACTGCCCTTAAATATCAGATTTAATTGACTGTGGTCATTTTGGCACTGTGGAGCTTTAAGATCTGGGCCATCCTTATTTGTTGCCCTCATTTTGTCCAGATGAGTCTTCTGAACACTTCTTCTCCAACATTCAATACTTCTGTTATGGCAGACAGATTTCTGTGAAACTGGAACATGCCACTTTAAACCAAACAAATATCAGATTTTCACTTTGCATTTACTAACCCCAAAATTCCATGAAATAAAACCCCAGTGATTCGGAAATCTGATTATTTTCAACTATGCTGCAAGATCGCTGTAAAATTCTATTTCTGCTTTTATTATTTTGTACATCCAGGGAAAAATTAGAAATTGAATTTCAACTGAGAAAAATAAAAATGTTCCTGTTCAAATGCAACTATAGGGTTTACCTTGAAGAAGTGAAATTCTTTTTGACTTCTTCTTATTCCCCAGTATTCACCTTGATATTTCTGGGAGAAGATCTATAATGTTCTGAGCAGTTTTTTTTCCACATAGCCTTAGAGGACCTTTTGTAGATGAGCTACATGAAGGGATAGGAGTGGAGGGACAGGATATTTATAGACCCTGAGCCAATAGTGCAGAAAACACAGTGTGTTAGTCAGCTTTTTGTTGCTGTGACAAGAATTCCAGACTAGAACAACTTAGATGTGGAAAGATTTATTTTGGCTTATGGTTTCAGAGGATTCAGTCCACATACGGTTGACTCCATGGCAGAAAAAAGGCAGAGGGCATGGCAGAGGAAAGTTCTCAGCTCATGGCAGCCAGGAAGCAGAGAGACAGAGAGAGAGACTGAAGTGGGGGCTAGGAACAAGATATAGTACCCAAAGGCATGTTCCCCATGACCTACTTTCTTGAACTATACCCTAACTCCCAGTAATTCATCCAACTGTCAATGGATTAAACCAACAAATAGATTATTCCACTGATATGTTAGGAGCCTGTTTGATCCAATCATTGCCTAAAAACCCCACCTCTGAACCTTGATACATTGGGAACCATGCTTCCAATATATGAGCCTTGGGGAACATTCCAGATAGAAATCACAACACACAGTGGTTTTAATGCTGTTCACTACTCAAAGGGCACTGACAGCAGGATCAAAGCAAGTTTTATGTGTGAATGTGCATGGGTGCTGTACGCTTGCATGCCTATACATACATACACAAGGGAAGAAAAACCACTTAGGAGGAACTGCTTTAGCCTTTGATTTACTGACCAATTTCAAAGACTGTCTGCTCAGTGCCTCATAAACAGTCTTTATTCTGTTTTTATGTAAAAGAGACAACTGACTTGAAATCAAGCTTTTAGTTCCAATTACCTTTTCAGAAACACAAATTTATTTAGAAGAGCAAATACCCATTCAGGGAAGAATGCAGGCTATCTCACAAGGGAAGTGTCTTTTGGGAACACATTAAGGGGAGAATGTGGGTCATCTTGAGAGTGAGATGCCTTTGGGGGTAAAGTAAAGGATGTGCATCCAAGGGAGAATGTGAGCCATCTCAGGAGGGAGAGACAGCCTAATAATAATTATTTAAAATTCAAGTTCTGGAACTATCATTGGCATCACTATCCACCTTAACCCCATATACCAGATATACTTGCAGTACCATCTAGTACAGAAAGCAAGAAACTCTTTTCATAATGATGGTTCTGAGCCATGTGAGCAAAATAAAATTTTGCTTAGCAATCTGTTGGAGATAAGGAAGTGTGAGCATTTGCAAAAATTTTCATACACACACACAATTACAATTAAGTCAGGTCACTTAACTGATTAAAGCTCGGTTTTGAAGAAAATTCAGCTTTCCATAATAACTTGTCCTATCAATTTCTAAACTATTGAAGGTAGTGCCCATCTTTGTATTTTTATCTCCAGTATTTAGTATTACTATGTCTAAAATAAACAAATGCTTGTTAGCAAATAGATGGCTCAATCTATTCCTCAATGAAAGTTAGAAATAAAGATTTACAAAGACTCTAGTTATCTTTATTTGAGAAAATGAATTTTGAATCTAGCACAATCAAAATTTCAGTTAATTTTTTGTGATAATACATTCAGAGCGCTCTTCCCATGTTCATATTAGCAGATAGAGAACTGGCTGATGGCATCACAGAACCATCACATGGAGGTACAGAATGCCTCTTTGTTTCATTGTCCCAAAATAACAGTGATGATATGGGATGGTCCTATAATTCTACCCTCAGGTAGGTGTCAGAATTTGCTGTGATGGGGGAGGGGCTACACAGATGCACATGTACTAAACTCAGGCTCTGGAGACTTTGCTTTGTTTATTTTGTAGACTTCATTGCTTTCAAAGAGAAAAAAATAACCCAAATAAAACTCCCTCTTTGGTTATAATGTTTGTTGTACTAAAGAGATTGGGGTTCAAGATAGTGAGGAGAAACAATAAACCAGTGCTGGGGTTTGGGAAGAGTTTCATGAAAGGGCACATGAGTCAACCAGTATTCACATCTCCCCCACCCCTGGCTCATGATGTTGTGAGAATAATCTGAGAGCATCACCCTTGTGTCCTTTGATCTCTTGTCTATAGCTTTTCAACTATACAGCCAAACTGTTTTTATTAGTCATTTAGAATGTACAAAGTGCCTAGCAAAATGTCCTGTTAAATTTAAAAATTTTTCACTATCTACAGAAATGGTAATTTTTTAACAGAATGATTTCAAAGAATATAGCTTTAGGAAAATATATGGTGAACCTCTTTTACCATCCACTATAATACAGCTTTTGAGATTTGTGTTATTTGGCATAAAATGACATGATAGGGTTGGAACTGGAGAAGAGCTATTGTTGCCTTCAGTGATGTTCAAATGTTACCCTTAATTGTTTTGTCAGTCTATTCATATTTATTTTTATTTTATATTTCTTAACTTTTTTGATTTTTTTAAAAACAGTACAACCTATTTAAGTTCTTTTGACATCTCATTATTTCAAGTATTGAAAACTATTTGTAAATCTTTTTTCAAAATCTGGGTTTAACATTCATTTGTGCCCAATATCCATTTTGTTGTCTCTGTGAGTTGTTTTTAGTTAAAATACACAGAACCCCAATACTCCCATGAAGATACACTCTCTGTGGCTCTGCCCTATTTCTGGGAGCATTTTGATAAGATCGGCTGGTCCTCATGTTGTGCTGAGTACCACTTTCCTGAAGATCTCACCCAGACCTTCATGAGTTGCAACTTCATCACTGGAATGTTTCAGCAATTGGACAAGCTGAGGAAGAATGCCTTTGCCAGTGTCATCCTCTTTGGAACCAACAACAGCATCTCCATTTCTGGAGTCTGGGTCTTCAGATGTCAGGAGCTTGCCTTTCCACTGAGTTCAGATTGGTAGGTGGACTATAAGTCATATGCTTGGTGGAAACTGGATCCTAGCAGCAAGGAGATCCAGACACTGGTTCAAGAGTACTTTTCCTGGGAGGGGGCCTTTCAGCATATGGGCAAAGCCTTCAATCAGGGCAAGATCTTCAAGTGAACATCTCTTGCTAATGCCTAGCTGCCTGCACCTTCCCTTCAGGGAGATGAGGGTCATTAAAGGAAACTGAACATTGAAAAAAATCATATTTTTCAGATATTTCAGAAATAAGCTCATTTATTATTTATTTTTAGTTTCCCTCATTTTTTTTTTTATTGCTGAGCAAGGAAGTTGAGGATTTTGTCTCTCTTGATATCTTTCATTAACTTTAAATTTCCCCTTCCAGCTGACTATGACCACCCTCTCCCCCATATATAAAAAAAAAGCAGTAGAAAGGTCTCCTGTACCTATATCTTATCTTTTAGGATAGTAGTGTTCTCATTGAACCCTTCAGTTACTTAACTACACTGGATCAAATTCTAAAGCAACCATTCTGTCTCCTTGAGTCTATGTGAAGCCCTTCAAAAACACAAGTCATACACGGTTTATCCATCTCTGTGTAAGGTAGACAGGGTAAGTATAACAAATGAATTTAAGGACTTAGGGTCAGAAAGAGAACAAGACTAAGGAGAAATTTGTGTGGCACTGGTCTAATGAAGAGGTAAATTGTGTGATATCGATTGTTTGTGAGCTGGGGTTCTCAGAAGATAAAATTAATACAGTCAGGGAAGATAGGACTTGAGCTAGACCTGAAAATGGGAAACTGGGGATTGACAGAAGCATTTACTGAGAGAAGTGAGACTAAGGTGAGTTTTCAGGATAACAATGACCACATCCTGAGTTCATGGAAAGGGCCTTTTACGGGAGCCTTAGGAAACAGCCTGGTTAGCATTTTCTGTTCTGAACCACCACCCCCAGCTCTCCAACCCAAGCCCAGCCCTCCTCATCAGGCCAAGATTAACATGTGCATCCTTGAATTTATAATAGCTCTCCCTCCCATTTTAAAAGGAGAATCAGAATCATAGCATTTCCTGTGTCCCAGGATACTTACATGCCGAACCTTCAGATTTTTGGATTTTGCCATTAAAGAATGTCATTTCTTTTCCTGAGCTGTTTTTCTTAAACAAATGATTGAGAAACTTCCATGACCCACCCTCATACTCCCTCCTATTTCCCCATAAACCTTTCTCTCTCTGATCATCTTGTGGCAGAGAACCTCACCCTGGGTCAGTAGTACAATTCTTGCCCTTTTCAGTGTCTTCCTTCCTAGACTAACCTGGTTTCTTCATTCCCTTCATATGGTGCCCAAGGAGGTGATGCAAGCTAGTTTTTCTTTGTGTTGTTTTCATGACTTGGTGGAATTTTTAAGGTTTCCTGAGAGGGGACCTTGTTTTGGTCTCCTAACTCTAGAGTACTTAATCCTTGTAAAGTGCCAGTCATTGCCTGGAAAGGTTGTTTGTTTTGTGATTAGAAACATAACCTATCCACTCACAGTATAAAAATTGTCTACTTTACAAATATTTAGGCCAATAGAAGAAAAAATATGTCTTTTAGAGATGTTCTGAAAAGTTTTATTTAATTGTCTTAGAAATGTCTCCCTCCATGCCCTCCCAAAATTATGACTGTAATTGTTCAAAATAGTGAATTAGTGTATACAATTTATTTATTTAGTTAGTTAGTTATGGTGCTGGGGATTAATCCCAGGCCCTCACACACGCTAGGCACGTGCTCTACCACTGAGCTACATCCCTAGCCCAGATTTTTATTTTGACTACTAGGTAAGAAGGTATCCTTTCTCCTACCCTGCTTGGAGCATAAGTTAATTTCAGACTCTTCCAAGAATTACTGTAGTGTCATTGGACTCAATGCCAAACTCCTTGTTTGAGAAATAATGTGTTCTAAGTGGGAATTCTTTCTACCTTGGGGAATTTTTATGATTTCATGTGACATAAAAATATAAAATATTTTATCACAGGTTATTTCTGCTGCATTTTATTTATCTGGAGGTGATATTCACATAAAATCATTTGTGACTAGGAATAAAATTACTTCTATATTATTTTGATAAAGGAATTCTGATCATTAAGCCTGATTCTGTGATCCGAACTTAAAACTGAAGATTCTCGTAAGTCCAACAGAGACTCTCAGGGAATGGATCCTCTTATCCTGTCTCCCCTATAGCATCCAGGTTTGGGTCTGGTGTACAGCAGTCTTCTACACAAATGTGCTCCTTGCTGACTGCATAGGGTGGGAAGCAAGCTTAGACATCTATACTCTGCAGCCTTCCTGAAGGCATGGTCATTGCTATTTTGTCTTTGCTTTTTGGTATTCTAGACTTCAGTGCAACCCATTTCTGGCACTGAAGTCTGTATTGGATAACCTGTCACAGTGGGAACATTTTTTTCGCATTATTTTCATCTCAGCTCAAGATCAACAAATGCCTCACACAGATAAACTCTGAGAGGCTTCTTCTCTGTCTTGAAGATTTGTGTGTGTGTATGTGTGTGTGTGTGTGTGTGTGTGTGTGTGTGGGCATGTGTGTGTATGTGTGTGTGTATGCAGAAAGAAGACTTATTCTGGTTGCATGTTTTTGAAGTAGTTCCTAAAACATGTACTGAAATTGGTACTAAAACAGGCACTGGAGAGAGACTGGATACGTGCCTTTCAACAAGTAACATCTGTTAAATTGGAAGTCATTTGTCAGCTATATTTTGAATTTATTGGCTTAAAAAGCAGAGAAAAATATAAGGAAAATAATCCTTGCAATATACAGGAATGATTACGTGCAAGTGAGATCAATTTGGAAGTTGCATTAAGCCCCTGAGGCCCCTGGGGTGCCATTAAACTTCTGCTTCAGCACAGTACATGGAATGGAATCTCAGCCTGAACTCAGTCAGTAAATGAATATAATTTATGTTGAGTTCCAGCTAATATACAGTCTTAGAAGTAGCACTAGTCTGGAAAGTCACTTGGGTACCATTTGGAGTACTGAACTGTGATTTACTTGGTCATACCCTAGTGGTCCGTATGTGCCAATATAGCTTCCATGATCTTTTCTACTTAGTTCCAAGGAATAACTTATGGAATAAAAATATTAATTTTAAAGACATATCTGCTGTATCTTATTAGTTATTTTGGTGAATAGGGATTATTGAGGTCAGTATTTATTGCTCAAAAATGTCATTTGAGGGGCTGGGTTGTGGCTCAGTGGTAGAGCACTTGCCTAGCATGTGTGAGGCACTGGGTTCCATTCTCAGCACCACATATAAATAAATGAATAAAATAAAGGTCTATCAACATCTTTAAAAATTTTTTAAAATGTCATTTAAAAAAAGCAAGTCATAACCTTAAAATGCGTAGTTTAAATGAAAGTGACAGGACAAAATCTGAAGTAATTTTTTCTATCAAATACATATAATAACTATAGCTTAAAAAGCATACACTTATCCAAAAGAAATTTCAATTTTATTTCACAAGGAATTCATAAGTTCTCATTATTTATAAATTTATTTTATATATGATATCATTATTAATAAATTATTCTCTGATATACAAATACCTAAGGAGTCATATGCCCATGAAGTGTAATGTTTAAAAAACAAAATAAGATGATATCATCCTGAGAAGTCCTATGAGGTTCCCATTCATGTCATAGTCACATTTTTATTCCCATGAAATCATCATTATGCACCTGATATTTAATATAGTTTTGATAAGTATGTGACTGTCACATGTAAATGAGCTTACTATGGAAGACCATCTATTGAGGTACTGCTTCTTGTGTTGGATTATTAGTGTGAGAACTCTCTTTTGTCTGAGATGGGTAGTCTGTGGACTTTGAACAATGAATGTACAAGTAAAGAAGTCTCAAATTTGAGTTTCTGTTATGAACAAATTTGAAATTACCTTAGGAAGTATTTCCCCTTCTTAAAAACAGTAACTATTTCTTGGATCAGAATTTCGAAGTTCATAGATGCTTAATAAGTAAATAGGAAGAGGATTTTAGATATGTAAAGAGAATAAGGCATACCTATTTAATTTGAGAAAGTAAAAAGAGGGAAAAACACATGAATACAGTGGAGAATTTGTAAAAGGTTTACTGGTACACATGATAACAGTGCCTAATATCTGTGTGACAGAATGTTCATTGAACTTTCTAAAACATTATTTTATGTTTACAAACCATCATTTACACTTAAGAAAATTGTATCTTAGAGTGATTAGGTGACTTGTCCAAAGTACACATAGCTCAAAAGTGATAAAACCAAAACTCTATTCTGTGTTTCCTGACTCTTGAGCCTGTAAATAAATGTTCAGTATCCAGTAAATAATTGTAATACACCAACCACAATGTTTTATACCTAAAACAACCAGTAAGCAAATAACAAGTGTATATCAAAGTCTTCCTCCTTGATCTGTTCACACACATATTGCCTATCCCACCAATTTGTGATAAAGGTTTAGTTTAGTTTTTAAAAATGCCTTTTATTTCAGATTGCAGGAGCAGCAGAAGTTCTGAGTAGAAAAATTTGAAGTATACAGTGGCTTAGTGATCTCACACAACCATGAATGGAATCTTTCAGAGATAATATGAGATTTTAGTGCTCTTTAAATAATTTTATACTCTAAGAAGGATTTTAAAATGAGATCACCCAAAGTATTTATTGTCATTTTAGTTTTTACTTTCACAAAAGAATAAAGAAAAATTTGCCATGTTATTAAACATCGTTGACAGCTTCATACTATTTCATTTTCTAAATAACATTATTAAGGATGTTTTCTGTGTTTTGTTGTTAAAAGTAACACTGAAGAACATCTTTGCCAACTATCTCTTTGAATAAATTCAAAATCTTTTTCCCAGAATAAATTTCTGGCATTAATACTGCTGGGTTAAATGGTTCACAACATTTTTTTGTCATTGGCAGACAGAAAAATTTGGCCTATTTAAATCCCCATTTTGCAGTGCATTAATACCTTTTTTGTACAGTTGCCATTTCCTGATCATTGGAGAAATCTTCACCAAAAGCATCATCACAAATAGCATATTAAATTATTATTTTATAAAATTTAGCATTTGATAGTATATAATGTGAAAGGAGATTCAGATTTGCTTTTAGATTGTGTCCTACACAGTGTCTGCTTTTTATTGTTGGACAATTTGGACATTCAACACATAGAATGTTACTTTCACAGCAGCACTTGTAACAGATAACACACTGAGCATGTTCCTCTTTGATTTTCATTGTTTCAAATTCTTCAAGTGCTGTCATTCACTATTCTATGAAATGTAATAATGAAATAGCTTTCTCTGTGGGTCACTATAATGGACCATATAATAATGACGTGAAAACATTTTAAGTCCTTGAAAGTAGCACTAGAATTTTTGAGTTAGCAAGAATCTGAAAGAACACCTGATTACATCCCTTTATTTTCCATTATACACATTTAATATAAAGATCTTAATTTTACAAATTAAAATAAAAAATCCAGTGCCTGATATTTTTACACGTGTATAATTTTGTCCTTATTTTATGTGAGCTATTCACTGACTAAAATATTGAAACTTATTCAGTTTTTAATTCTTTGTTATATGGTGACCATGATCAACCCTTACAAGAAAATAAAATTTTATTCATGGAAATGGATTCTAGTGTTGAAGATCAAACTCCAAATCTGCCTTACCTAAATGATATTTTCCAGTAGTCACATTTTTCTAAATAGTTAAGTAAACTACATTACTTTTCATTTTGTTTTAGGTAGCAGTTTACAACATCATCAAGATTATATACAGGAAATAATTCACTCACAAATTTCTCTTATTTAAGAGTTCACAGCAGGTAACTTAAAAAGTCAGTTTAACTTCTGAAATATTTTAAATACAACATGATTTTAATATATAAAGAAAGATCTGTTTATAAACTGCAAGATCTTTCCTAAGCTTTTTAATAGCTTTTTTTCTTAAAGGAATCTCTTTAGCCGATTTTTTTTTTTTGGTATGTCATTTGGTTTCCACATTGTTTTAATTTTATAAGTACTGCATTATAGAAGATATATGAAGAATGTATATAATCTCACATAAAACTTGCAAGTCGGAACTCTTCAAAGAATGTGTTCTTGTTAGTATAAATTCAGAAGACAGAAAAACATTTATAATTGTACTTTCGAATATAAGAAATAAGAATTTCGACAGATTATTCTTATGTGTTTTAATTTTGTAGGCCTATCCATCTTATCTCAGTTTTGGCCAGGGTCAGTATGCACCGTATTATAAGAACTCACCATATCCAGCACATTATATAACAAGCAGCAACACCAGCCCGACAACGCCATCCACCAATGCCACTTAACAGCCTCAGGAACCTCCATCCAGCATGACGAGTCAAGCTGTCACTCTTCCCAAAGTAGGTAATTGTGTGCATTTCATTTGTCCTTCAGGCTATATTTTCTGTGTCTTATATTCATTTTTCTACATTCAGATACTTGTGCAGTGGTTGTATGGTTTTGGCAAGTTTTAGCAAAGATTAAACAGCGTGATCATGGGTTTAACTATGCATATTTCTTTGAAAATTTTAATATAAAGCATGAAAACATCAAAAGCACATGAAATAGATATTTTATTCTTTTTAAAACACAATCAGCACTTAGGATTTTATTATATACATATAGCTTTTTAGGCTTATAATTTGAATTATTTAGCTATAATTATAAATAAATACAATTTGTTGATACCACATATGGAATATGAAAATAAATTATATTTCCTTGAATTTAATGTTCATCCTGATGAAATATTTATTGTTTTTCATCAAAGTAATACATTGCTGATGCTTAAAAAGAGAATTAATATCAAAGGGATGATCATAGAAGCCACACATCCCCTCCACCACCCTTCCCCACTTGGGGTGTACATGAGCTTAATAACAGTGTGTTGCATGTGGGAAATGTTCATAGTTCTGCTCAACCCTTGATGGTCTTCAGGAAATTTCTCTACATGGAATCCTTGCTACGTCTCCTCCATTGGTGCTTTTTTTTTTTTTTTAATAACACTTAATGGCATATGCTTAAGTTCCTGAGCTGTTCTCCAACTATGTTTCTTAAATTCTCTCTCATCCTTCTCACCTCCTTAATTTTAAAAAAGGTAGTCGTTCCTTTTGTATATTATGAGATAAGGTATTATGCTCAAAAAGTCAGTTATTTCCTCTTGTCATATTCTCAGAGCTAGAGTTGCTTCATTGCTACAAGTCAGATTTAAATGATCTTACATTGAAAGACTTGTCTGTGACCTGACCCTAGGGAGCTAATTCTAGCTAATTATCTTAACTCATGAAGAAAAGTGTTTTTATCTTACAAATGCTAACTTTTGACTATGGGATTGTTTTGTAAATGTTAACAGATTCCCAGCTAAAAAAAGTGTTCTGTGTTCTATCTTTTCTTTCTTTTTGAAATACAAACAGATATTGCTTAATTGTGAAGGAGGAAGTTACATCATTCTTCAATTCCTCCTCCAACTAATTTCAAATTCACCTGCATATTTCAGTTTTAAGCATTTTATCTTTGATCACTGTATTCCATTATTATGCATTTTCAAAAAACTAAATTGATAGTCTTTACTCAGTTTGCATGTGTAAATACAACATTCATAGAACTGAGTATGCTTGTCTATCTGCTTTTATTTAGATTTCATATCTGTATAATCACACTGAAGCTAAAGTCCATTACCGAGTATATAGAAACTTATTGTACACATTCTTGTATAATTTTCCCATCTACTTCCATCAGCATCATATAGGAATTGTGATGAAACATGAAAATATGTCCCAAACATAGGGAGATTGTGTGTTTTCACATGAACCTTCTGTGCCATTCAGTCATTCTTGGATAGTAAAAAAGTTTTGGAATGTGGATAAATATGTAAATGAGAATTACTAAAACATCACTAGGGTCAGTGAAATAATGAGGAGACAGGATAATTTTACTTAATTCACAACATTTTGTGAAGGATACAGTACAAATAAGCTGGTGAGTACTTAATCCTGTTGCTTAAATTAAGGATGACAAGACCTTTGCCATTTTGTCATAACATGAGAATTTGCCTTGCAAACATGACATTGTCTTGAGTGAGCTTTATTTGTACCATGCAATAGAATGGGGGTGGCTGGGCAAAAAATCATGCCATACAAGAAGCAATACAAAATCACAATTTTCAAAAAGCATTTAATTTTATTATAAGAATAAACACTGGGTTTTATTCAAAAACATGTTTAGTATTTCAGTGTTTTTCTCTATTTCCTTATGCCTACAGAGTAGAATTGAACTGGGGAGAAAGTAATTTTCAGATTTCTCATATTCATTGCTTCTCACTAAAGTGAATCTGCAGGGATCCTTTCTTATGTTATAGTCAGAAGTGAAAAAAAATTGCATGAATTACCACACTGGAAAATTAAATAAATAAATAAAAGATTACAAGTTCAGAGAAGAACTTGGGTTTTATTTTGCTTTATATTTGTATGAGACTTTTTTTCAGACTAAGTTTTTTGACATTAACTTGCCTTTCTTACTAGTCATATATAGACTGCAAGACTTGTTTGTAATGAAAACGAAGTTTTGATGGTAAAGCACATAAACACATTAAATAGAAGATTAGAAGAGTTTCTAACCTAATGGTTTTGTTTTTAGGTAGAAATAAAAAGTAGTTAAAATGATGTCTATTTTTGTTGAAATAAGTTCAGGTGTTTTTCCCTTTTAATAATCTATTGGTATTAAAGTCAGTATTTTAGCACAGTGGGAAGTTAGACACTGTTTTCTGATCTTATAATGACCACATTTCTGCCTTTTTGTTCCATCATATGACTCAAAAAGACAGATCCACAGGGCAAGTGCTCCTCCTCTCATCCTTCATGATGCCTGTTCTCATGTTGATCAGAGAACTGTCATGTCATTATGAATGTATAAATATAACCTTGTAAGGTTTTTGTAGGACAAACACATAAGGATCCATTTGCTTTTCAGTGAGGATTTTTAAAGCTATTTGAAGACTAGGTGTCTTTTTAAGTACTTGAGAATATGAAGTATTACTTGTAAGGATGTACTACCTCATGAATCTTTAGTTAAAAAATTATTTTAACGTATCAACAATCAGATATTGAAAACAACGTTCTCCTTTCCATAGGTGTGCTTATGATTTTAAAAATGTACAACTTAAATATGAAAGTTTGATGTCAGACTTTTAGTCTATTTAAAAATTAAAAGTAGTTCTTTTGCATCATTTTTTAAAAAATGAGTTCTTCAATCACACCATTGATGATCCTAATAAATTACATCTTCTGGAAATACATAAGAATTCATCTAATTTGAGAAATTGAATTTGGTCACTGAGCAAGATTTTAATTTACTAATTGGATTAAAAAATTTATGCTAACTCCTTACATTGTCATGTACCTGTAGTCCCAGCTACTCAAGAGACTTAGGAGGATCATCTGAGCCTAGGAATTTTAAATCAGTCTATTTTACATAGCAAGACCACTCTCAAAAAACAAACCAGCAAAGAAATTCATGCCTGTTTTTCTACTGGCATTGCTGACTTCAATCCCCAGTTTAAGAACATCTTGGTTGTCTCCAGTTAAGGGCCATTATGAATAAAGTTGCTATAAACATTTAGATGCAGTTTTTTGCATGTATGTGAGGTTTCAGCTCACTTGAATAAATACCTAGGAGTATTGTAAAAACTGTTGTGCAAAACAGTTATAAAGACTGTTGTGCTTTGGAAGAAACTGACAAATTATATTCCAAAATGACTGGACCATTTTTCATTCTCACCAGCAATTAATGAGTTCCTGTTGCTCCACATGTAGTCAGCATTTAATATTGTCAGTATTCTGGATTTGGGTCATTCTCTAGAGATACAAAGTGGTGTCTTGTTCTAATTAGCAATTTTCTAGTGACACAGGATATGCAAAATGTCTTCATATTTCTTCCATCTGTATATCTTTGGTGAGGTGTCTGTTCAGATCTTTTACCTACTTTTTAACTAGGTTATTTGTTTTCTTGTTGTGAAGTTTTAGGATTTATTTGTGTATTTGGACAGAAAGTTCAGATATATGTTTTGCAACTACTTTTTCCTAGTTGGTGGTCTGTATTTTCCTTCTCTTAACTGTGTCTTTCCTAAAGGAGTTTTTAATATTAATAAAGTATGTCTTATTGATTTTTAAATGAATTATGCCAAAATACTCATTGTCCATGTAGATTAAAAAATTCTTATTAATCAAACACACAAAAGACTCATTTGTTACTGTCTATATTTCATAGTTTTGCATTCTACATTTAGTTACAAATCCATTTTGAATTAATTTTTTGTAAGATGTAAGGTCAGGGTATAGTTTCATTTTTGGCATCTACATGTCCAGTTTCTTCAATATTATTTATAAAAAGACTATTTTCTCTGTCATAATGTGTTTGCTCCTATGTCAAAGATCATTTGACTACATTTACAAATTTCTTTTTCTGGGCTCTATTCTCTTTCATTGATCTATTTATTCTTGCTCCAGTATCACAGTGTCTTGGATACTATAAGTTAATAGTAAGTCTTAAAGTTAGGAAATGTCAGCCCTGTGACTTTGATCTTCTCCTCCAAAATTGTATTGTCTATTTTTGGTCTTTTGCCACTCTATCTAAACTTTAGAATCAGTTAATAAGTAAATTTCTGAGATTTCAACTGAAATTTTGTTGAATTTATAGATCAAGTTGGGATAAACTGACATCTTGGCAATATTCATATCCAAGTGAATGAACTCTCTCTCCATCTTTGATTGCTTTCATTAGAGCTTTGTGCTCTTCCTCATACAGATCTTGACAAGTTTTTCTACATTTTTACCTTTATCTCTCCCATCCTTTCCTCCCAACTTTCTCCTTTTTTCCCTCTCTATTTCTCTATTCCATACTTAGCACTTATGTAAATGGTGTTTCTTATAGAAAACAATAGAATTTTGTCTGTTACTCTGTACCCTGAATCTTTTCTATGATTACTTTATTAGTTCCAAGAGAGTTTTTGGTCACTTCTTTAATATTTTCTAATAGAAAATTGTCATATGTGAACAAGGATAGTTTTTTTTCCCCATCAGTCCATATGTATGTTTCTTTTCATACTGAATTTGCTAGAACTTCCAGGATAATGCTGAAAGTTGAGTAGTAGAAAGAACATCTTTGTCTTGTTCCTGATCTTTAAAAACATCCAGTTTCTCACTATTAAGTAGAATGTTAGCTATAGGTTTCTTTAGATGTCCTTTATCAACTTGAGGAATTTCCTCTCTGTTCCATTTTTAGCCTATTGATATGATGAATTTTCAAGTATTGAACCAACCTTGCATGAGTGGGATGAGTTCCACCTGGTAATGTTGCACAATTCTTTCTAAATTACAATTCCTTTTATTTATTCATACTATCATTTTTCCACTATTTTGTTGAGGATTTTTGCATCTGGGTTCATGAGAGATAGTAGTCTACAATTTTTTATATCCTGCAGTAACATTTCCTGTTTTAGTAGTAGGGTAATTCTGGCCTCAAGTAATTATTTTCTTTTTTTATTGTAAACAAATGGGGTACAACTTGTTTCTCTGGAAGTATATGAAGTAGAGCCATACCATTTGTGTAATCATACATTTATATAGGGCAATGATGTTTGACTCATTGTTATTTTTTCTTTCCCCACCCCTCTTTATCATCTATATAGTCCATCCTTCCTCCATTCTTATCTCCCTCTCACCCCCCCCATTATGTATCATCATGCACTTATCAGCAGAATCATTCATCCTTTGGTTTTTTGGGATTGCCTTATCTCATTTAGCATGAGACTTCATTTGTTTGTGTGCAAATGCCATAATTTTATTCGTTATGGCTGAGTAATATTCCATTGTGTATACATATACCACAGTTTTTTTTTTATCCATTCATCAATTGAAGGGCATCTAGGTTGGTTCCACAATCTGGCTATTGTGAATTGAGCAGCTATGAACATTGTTGTTGCTGTATCTCTGTAGTATGCTGATTTTGAGTCCTTTGGGTATAGGCCAAGGAGTGGGATAGCTGGGTCAAATGGTGATTCCATTCCAAGTTTTCTAAGGAATCTCCACACTGCTTTCCAGAGTAGATGCACTAATTTGCAGTCCCACCAGCAATGTATGAGTGTACCTTTTTCCACGCAACCTCGCCAACACCTATTGTTGCATATATTCTTGATAATGGCCATTCTAATTGGGGTGAGATGGAATCTAAGGGTAGTTTTGATTTGTATTTCTCTTATTACAAGAGATATTGAACATTTTTTCATATATCTGTTGATTGCTTGTAGATCTTCTTCTGTGGAGTATCTGTTCATTTCCTTAGCCCATTTGTTGAGTGGGTTATTTGTGTTCTTGGTGTAATTTTTATTGTGTTCTTTATAAATTCTGGAGATTAGTGCTCTATCTAAAGTATGTGTGGCAAATATTTTCTCTCCCACTCTATAGGCTCTCTTCACATTGCTGATAGTTTCCTTTGTTGAGAAAAAGCTTTTCAGTTTTAATCTATCCCAGTTATTGATTTCTGCTTTTATTGCTTGTGCTTTGGGAGTCATGTTAAGGAAGTCTGATCCTAAGTTGACATGATGAATATTTGGACCAACTTTTTCTTCTATAAACTGCAGGGTCTCTCGTCGGATTCTGAGGTTCTTGATCCATTTTGAGTTGATTTTTATGCAGGGTGAGGGATATGGGTTTAGTTTCATTCTGCTGCATATTGATTTCCAGTTTTCACAGCACCATTTGTTGAAGAGGTTATCTTTTCTCCATTGCATATTTTTGGCCCCTTTGTCTAAAATGAGAAAACAGTATTTATTTGGGTTTTTGTCTGTGTCCTCTATTCTGTACCATTGATCTAACTGTCTATTTTTGTGCCAATACCATGCTATTTTTGTTACAATTGCTCTGTAGTTCAGTTGAAGTTCAGTTATTGTGATACTCCCTGCTTCACTCTTCCTGCTAAGGATTGCTTTAGCTATTCTAGGTCTGTTATTTCTCCAAATAAACTTCTTGATGACTTGCTTTTTTTTCTGTGAGTTACATCATTGGGATTTTAATTGGAATTGCATTGATTCTGTATAGCACTTTTGGTAGTATGGTCATTTTGACAGTATTAATTCTGCCTATCCAAGAACATGGGAGAACTTTCCATCTTCTAAGGTTTTCTTTAATTTCCTTCTTTATTGTTCTGTAGTTCCCATTGTAGAGGTCTTTCACCTCTTTGGTTAGGTCAATTTACAAGTACTTTATTTTATTTTTTTAAGACTATTGTGAATGGGGTAGTTTCCTAAATTCTCTTTCTGAGGATTCATCACTTATGAATAAAAATGCATTTGATTTTATATCCTACTACTTTACTGAATTCATTTATGAGTTCCAAAAGTTTTCTGGTGGAATTTCCTGACTCCTCTAAATATAGAATCATTTCATCAGCAAATAGGAATAGTTTGAGTTCTTCTTTTCCTATTCATATCACTTTAATTTCTTTGGTCTGTCTAATAGCTCTGGCTAGAGTTTCAAGGACAATGTTGAATAGAAGTGATGAAACAGCACATGCCTTCCTTGTTCCAGGTTTTAAAGGGAATGCTTTCAATTTCTCTCCATTTAGAATGATATTGGCCATGGGCTTAGCATAGCCTTTACAATGTTGAGGAATGTTCATACTATCCCTATCTTTCCTAATGTTTTGAGCATGAAGAAGTGCTGTATTTTATCAAATACTTTTTCTGCATCTATTGAAATAACCATGTGATTCTTGACTTCAAGTCTGTTGATATGGTAAATTACATTTATTGATTTCCATATGTTGGACCAAACTTGCATCCCTGGAATAAAACCCACTTGATCATGGTGCACTAACTTTTTAATATGTTTTTGTATGTGATTTGCTAAAATATTGTTGAGAATTTTTGCATCTATGTTCATTAGGGATATTGGTCTGAAATTTTCTTTCCTCCATGTGTCTCTATCTGGTTTAGGTATCAGGGTGATATTGGCTTCATAGAATGAGTTTAGAAGAGCTCCCACCTCTTATTCATAGAATACTTTGAGGAGTAATGGAATGAGCTCTTCTTTAAAGATTTTGTAGAACTCGGCTGAGAACCCATCTGGTCCCGGACTTTTCTTTATTGGTAGACTTTTGATGACTTCTTCTATTTTATTGCTTGAAATAGATCTATTTAAATTGTGTATGTCCTCCTGGTTCAGTTTGGGTGAATCACATGTCTCTAGAAACCTGTTGATGTCTTTGAGATTTTCTATTTTGTTTGAGTATAGATTTTAAAATAGGTTCTAATTATGTTTTGTATTTCAATAGTGTCTCTCGTGATATTTTCTTTTTCATCCTGAATTTTAGTTATTTGAGTTTTCTCTCTCCTTCTCTTTGTTAGTGTGGCTAAGGGATTATCAATTTTGTTTATTTTTTCAAAGAACCAACTTTTTATTTTGTCAATTTTTTTGATTTTTCTTTGGTTTCATTTTCATTGATTTCACCTCTGATTTTAAATATTTCCTGTTTTCTACTACTTGTGGTGCTGATCTGTTCTTCTTTATCTAGGGCTTTGAGCTGTAATGTTAGGTCATTTATTTGTTGATTTTTTTCTTCTTTTATTGAATGTGCTCCATGAAATAAATTTTCCTCTAAGTACTGCTTTCATAGTGCCCCAGAGATTTTGATATGTTGTATTTTAGTTCTTGTTCACCTCTAAGAATTTTTTTATTTCCCCTTGATGTCTTCTGTTATCTATCCATCATTCAATAGCCTATATTTTAATCTCCAGGTGTTGGAGTTGTTTCTGTTTTTTATTCTGTCATTTATTTCTAATTTCAGTTCATTACGATCTGATAGAATACAAGGTAGTATCTCCATCTTTTTGTATTTGCTACAGTAGCTTTGTGGCATAATGTATGATCTATTTTTGAGAAGGTTCCATATGCTGCTGAGAAGAAAGTGTATTCACACTTTGTGGATGGAATATTCTATATATGTTCGTTAAGTCTAAATTATTGATTGTGTTATTGATATCTATGGTTTCTTTGCTTAATTTTGTTTGGAAGATCTGTCCAGTGATGAGAGAGGTGTTTTAAAGTCACCTAGTATTATTGGGTTGTGGTATATTTGGTTCCTGGAATTGAGAAGGATTGTTTGATGTGCATGGACGAGCCACTGTTTGGGGCATAAATATTTATGATTGTTACGTCTTGCTGATTTATTCTTCCCTTAAGCAGTATGAAATGTCCTTCTTTATACCTTCCGACTAACTTTGACTTGAAATGCACATTATCTGATAAAAGGATGGATACTTTTTTGCTGAGTCCATGTGCATGGTATATTTTCTCACATTTTTTTCACCTTTAGTCTCTGGATATCTCTTTATATGAGATGAGTCTCTTGCAGGCAGCATATTGTTGGATTTTTCTTTTTAATCCAATCTGCCAGTCTATCTCTTTTGATTGATGAGTTCGGGCCATTAAAATTCAGGGTTATCATTGAGATGTGATTTGTATTCCTGGTCATTTTGCTCATTTTTTTTTTTGACACAACTTGGTTTCTTCTTTATTTGCCTGTTCCTTTAGGATAGTTCCTCCCTTTGCTGATTTACATCATTGTTTTTCATCTCTTCCTCATGGAATATTGTGTTGAGAATGTTCTCTAATGATGGTTTTCCTTTTGTAAATTCTTTTAGTTTTTGTTTATCATGGAAGGATTTTATTTCATCACCAAATCTGAAGGTAAGTTTTGCTGGATATAAGATTCTTGGTTGGCATCCATTTTTTTTAGGGCTTGAAAAATGTTGTTCCAGGCCCTTCTAGCTTTTAAGGTCTGGAAAAATCTGCTGATATCCGTATTGTTTTCTCCCTGAATGTAATTTGATTCTTTTCTCTCACAGTCTTTAAAATTCTGCCTTTATTTTGTATCTTAGGTATTTCCATTATAATGTGCCTTGGTGTGGGTCTGTTGTAATTTTGTGTATTTGGAGTCCTATAAGCCTCATGTACTTGATTTTTCATTTCATTCTTCAGATTTGGGAAATGTTCTGATATTATTTAATTGAATAGATTTTTCATTCCTTTGATTTGTTTCTGTAAGCCTTCCTCAATCCCAATAATTCTTAAATTTGGCCTTTTCATGGTATCCCATAGTTCTTGGAGATTCTGTTCATGATTTCTTAACATCTTCTTTGGTCAACTTGTTTTCAAGATTAAATATTTTTTCTTCAATATCTGAGGTTCTGTCTTCCGGGTGTTCTATCCTATTGGTTATGTTTTCTATGTTTAATGTGTTTTTTTCTTTCCTTCATTTCAAGAATTTCTGTTTTTTTTTCAATATCTGTAACTCTTTATTGAAACGATTTGTGCTTCCTGTATTTGCTGTTTTAGCTGTTGATTAGTGCAATCATTCAATGCCTGCATTTGCTCTTTCATCTCCTCATTTGCTTCCCTGATTGTTTTAATTATGTACATTCTGAACTCCCTTTCTGATATTTTTCTACCATGCTGTCATTGGATTTTGTTGCTATACCATCTAGGTTTGTTTGGGACATTTTCTTCCCTTGTTTTCTCATTTTGCTCATGTGTCTACCTCTTTAGTAAGAAACTCTGGGATATTGCAGATTTCCTCTATTGACTAATATTATCTCTGTAGATTTCCAATAACTCACCTCTTAGCCCTCAGTAGCCTGAAGTCTTGGTGGAACTTGATAATGCGGTGCTCCATAAGAAAGTTGCCCCTTTAGGCGTGGTGGCCTTCAGGTGGGGTATATTCCCTGTCAGTGGGCAGAGGCGCCTCCACTTGTTGACTGATGGTCAGCTGAAGGAGAACTAGACTTCAGACTGGGGCACATATGATCTGGGCCTTTGTCTCTGGTTCTACTGCCCTGATGGGAAAGCCTTGCCCACCAGGAAAGACTCACCCAGTGGGGAAGTTTCGCTGGGCAGCTCTCCTCTAAGACGTTCCCTTCGGTCCAGAACTACCACCTGGACTGGGAAGCCCTCCTCTGCAATGTTCCCAGGGGTCCTGACCTACCACCTGGGCTGGGGGGCTTGGCTCTGTGAGGGATTCCCTCGACTAGTGGCCCTCCTCTGCTGTGTTCCCTGGGGACCAGAGCTACTGCCTGGTACTCAGACCCTCACTCTGCATCAAAGCCTCTTGCTGTGCGGCCCTCCTCTGCAATGCTCCTGGTTGACTGGGTCTCAGCTCCAGCAGGGGAGTCTCACTGGGCCACTCTAGTCCACGAAGTTCCCTGTGTTTTGGGACTACTGCCCCATCTGGGGAGCCCGACCAGTGGGAGAGACTCACTTGGTGGTGCTGAGTTGGTCCCAATTCTCTCAATACCTCCTCTTCTTGAATCCTGTGTCTTGTCAAAGGTCCTCTAACCTCCTGTAGGTGTCTCAGGAAGGGAGCTGCCCTTCCAATGATGATGGCCATGCCCTCAGGAATAATTCAAAATGTCTGCACCAACCTATAAAGAAGCCTCTGTTTGGCTCTGTGACGCAGGTGGGCTGGCTTGTCTGCCAGCTTGCTCCAGATGGCTACAGACCTAGGCATGGTGGTCAGGCAGGGTTGCTCAGTGATGGTGTCTATCTTCCGCCTGGTGGTGGGCGAGTTGACTGCCTGCCTCATAGCTCCACAAAGCAAGTGGGTTGGGTGCCCACCTGCTACCTCCATGATACAGACGGTCTGACTCACCCGCCAGCTCACTCTGCGATTACGATTGACCTGTCATGGTGCCCTTCCTTGGTGCAGGGGTCAGGCAGAGTCCCACATAATTCTTGACTAAATTAGAAAAAACTTCTTCTGTTTTCTGGAGCATACTATAGAATATTCAAATAATTTTTTATTAAATATTTCATAAAATTTACCATTAAACTCAGCTGAGTCTATCACATTCTTTGGGGAAGTTTGTTAATTATTCATTCAATTTTTAAATATATAGGTCTATCCAGATTATCTTTATATCCTTGTGTAAGTTTTGGTAGATTGTATATTTCAAGGAATTAATTCATTTCATCTAGTTTATCCAATTTGTGGGCATAGAGTTGCTCCCAATATTGTTTTATATCCTTTTAGTATCCATGGACTCTCTAGTGTTGGGCTTTTTTCATTTATGAGTTTAGTAATAATATATTCTCTTTTTATCTTGATTAGCCCACCATATTTGTTATATCCCACAAAATGGGATAATGTGTTCTTTTTCATTTTCATTTACTTCAAACTATTTTTATTTTCATTTGAATTACCATTGGAACCCTCCATTTTGATAAAGTATAAATTTATAACATTTTACAAAAAAGAGAAAAACAATCTTTGAATTTTGATGCTAGAACATCTATCATTGAAATCATCCATTATTTATATCTTTTCAATTAAATGACTTTCCATTATTAGAGACTATGTTTAGTTTCTGAGAAGGGTATTCTATGGTTAATTAAAATTCCTTTAAATGAAAATTTTTATCAGAATCAACACTTTTTTTTCCTTGCTCAGTCTAAGATCATAAGACAATATAACAATTCACATCCATCATCTCACTTTTTAAACAATGGATTTTTCTCAATTGCATTTTACTTTTAAGAAAATATCTTTACTATGTCAGTGATTTTCTTCACTTTTCATAATACAAGGACATGAGGGAAAAAGACATTTTAGTGTTTTTTTTTCCCTTTATGCTAATAACTAATGTTGAAACATCTCCCTTAATGAATAGATTATAATACCTTCAAGTACATTATTACCATCATAATTGAATGCATATTTTCAAAAGTGATAAAAAATTTAACAACTTGAGAGAATTATCATGAAGGATTTTTCAAATAAATTGTCTTCTTTCAGATGAGACTTTAAGTCATTCTTTTAAAACTATTTTACTTTGTCATATGACTCACAAATAAATGTACAAAACATAAGCAATCTTTTGTAATCTTGTTACTGTTGTATTTAAATAATTTGGCTTGAAAATATACCTTGTCCAGAATCTCTTAGAACATTTCATAATAATCATGGCAGTTATGATAATAAAAATTACATAGTAAAGTATAATCAAATACAGTCATCTGACTTATAATTTTATATTCATTATCACATGCAATCTTACAACACATCCATGAGATAGATATTATTTGTACCCATTTTACAGGTGAGGTAAAAAGGCATATTGCTCTTCAGTGTTCAATAAATAGTAGGTAGTAAGTTCAGAATTTTGAGGTTGAATTCTTATTTAAGGTCTTTTATGACATTGTACTTTTAAAATATTACCAAAGCAGTTGGAGAGAGAAAAAGAGTGGATAGTGAATAAAACATTTTAGGATAATGTGAAATAAAAGCCAATTACTTACTTTTCAGGAATGAGTTTTAGTGTGAATACTGTAGAAAAGTCCATTTTTCAAAAAATTTGTTAATTTGAATTTCTTACCAAAATCTTGATGTTGACATTTACCTTCACACTGCCTAACTGCATGCAGAAAATTTTAGTCATTAAGGTGATGTACAGGAATCTTGCCAATATTGAATTTTAAGTGACAGAGGAAAATCAGTATAAGAATGATTTCAATATTCATGGAAAACCATTTTTCCCTCTGCTTCTTTGATCCCTGCCAAGGTAGAAGAAAGTAGAGCAAAGTGCATGTAAAAGAAGAACGTTCTTATACAAAGCTGCAGAACTCAGTTCTCACAGGAACTCAGTGTGACAGGATGAAAAACTAAACTGCCAGACATCTTCCCTTAAAAATAGAGGAAATTTGGATCTTGTCTACTGTACCTAACAAGCCTGCAAATATTCACTTTGGAATGATGGGAGGTTTGCAATAGCATTCATCCTGATCCCTGTCTGTTGCTGAATAAATGGATTGGGAAATCTGTATGCAATACTTGCTCATTTTCACAGATGCCTGTGTATTTTGGAGAAGCTATATTTTTTTCAGCTCATAAATAAACAATTTTAATGAAACAATTTCAACTAACTTTTTTGGAAACATTTTTCAGCAAAACAAATTTTTTATCTAAAATAGCCAAGCTATTTAGATGTGAAAAAACAAAACAGATGTTTATTTTGGGTTCTTGAATTTGTCTGTCTTGATAGCATTTGTTTTCTTTCTTTCTTTCCTTTGCCTCAGAGGATATGTAGTGTTAAATTTAATGAGATTATAAAAACCAGAGAAATAAGTTGACTTTTTTTTTAATACTGCCAAAATTGTAATAAAAATGAGTTTTATTACCTGTGCATTTTGGACTTTGTTTCTAAGAAGTGAAGTGAAAAATTCAGT
Organism: Sciurus carolinensis; assembly: GCF_902686445.1. Lineage (NCBI taxonomy): Eukaryota > Metazoa > Chordata > Mammalia > Rodentia > Sciuridae > Sciurus > Sciurus carolinensis. The sequence goes on from NC_062224.1 coordinate 34,746,431, forward strand.
CTTTTTAACATTTATCTATTTTGTGATTCATTACTAGTTTGCTTAGTTTTTTGATCAGGTGGCCAGATGTCAAAATGCCTCATAAAAGCACTTTTAATTTGTTGGATTCCAGTATATCAGCCCTCCTTACATTTATAAATAACATAATTTATAATAAATAACCAAAATAATAAATCAAGTTTGTTTTAATTTATTTTAATTGGTACATTAAAACTATATGTAATAGTGGGATTCATTGTATCATATCTGTGCATGCAATAACATCATTAGATTCTCTCATTTCCAGGATCCTTTCCCTCCCTTCCATCTTCCACCTTAGCCCCTGCTGATCTCCCCTTCATTATTATTATTTTAATTATGCATTATAATTATAATATATGCAGGATTCATTTTTGGACATAGCATGATTTGGTAGGTTCATATATTATTGAACTAATTAAATTAGTTTGCTAACCCTCCCAAAATTATTTTTATCTTCTTTCTTAACTGATTACTTAATTTATTTCTTATTTGTAATGCTATGAAGTACAAACACCCTATAGGATCAACACAAATCAATACAATAATTTCCCTTATTTAAGTTGGTCAGCACTGACAGATTTAAGTTTTAGACTAGAGTATCAAACTGGTTTAGAGTATAGCTAATTTGTATAATATCTATGTAAAAATACTTAGAACATAGCTAAATTTATAAATTGACAACTTTTACATCTACAAATTGTAACCTCCCAAAAGCACAAAACTTTTCACCTTCCCTTTCTGTTCCAAGTCCCATACCTCCCCTGTATAATTAATAGACTTATTAGTTTTAATTCACTTCCTTTATATAAGAAAGCATGTTGTCAATTGTAAAATATATCCCAAATGTAAGATTTTATTTTCTCTACCATGGATTTCCAGTTTCTACATTTACCTTCCTTCCCACACTGCATTATAAATATTCTAAGAACTGCATAGAGTCTCTTTCCTTTTCATTTTCTCTTATTGTTTATCCTGAAGTATCTGTATTCTTCAGTATACAGATACAGTATATTTGTTCATCTAATCAACTGCTCATACTCATTTTTGATATTGATAAAGGTTACCACAAACACATTTCTATTGTGATGTCTTCTTTAATTATGCTGTTAAATTGCATTACACTATTCCCCAGTTGAAGGAAAATTAGAAAGCAAGGATTCTTCTACTGACATCTGTGACAATTTTGAGAATGCCTTTCAGCACCATACTAGCTGTTGATTGACCTTATTTTAAACATTCTGTTGGGTTCTGTGGAGTTAGAGAAAACAAGAAGGTCATTTTGTATATTCAAGGAGCATTTTACCACCAAAGAAGATAAGCATGCATGCAGCCAAACCTAATGAAAGTTGAATTTTAAGAACATCATGCCAAAAGAGAAACACAGTGCTCATAAAGAATGCATGTTCAAAGTTTTCTTATATAAAGTGGGGAGGGAGGAATTAGTAAAGAAGTTGAAGTCTATCTGCAGCACTGAAACAGCAAATGACTGAGAGACTGAGGATGGGGAGGAATATTTATTCAAAGCTAGAGAAATAGAACATTTTAAATGGTTTTCAGAAGAGGGCATCATTTCCATTAGAGTGCACTTAAATTAGGCTTAAACTTCATTAAAGGATAAAAGCATTTTGAACAGAAGATACTTCATCATCTTTACAAAAATAAAGAAACTGAGCCCAGAGAGATGTCTTTGAACAATTCACTTAACATGATAATAACATTAAGGTGTTTTTACAAAATCTTTAGCATGAATTGATTACTTGATATCTTTAAAATGGTGCTATCTTCATTTTACTATTGAGGAAATTCAGTTACAGGTAACTTCCTGGTAATTATATAAATTACAAATTACCAAGTCCCTTCTGGAATGTAAACACACCTTGAGGTCTTAATTCATAGGTTATGTTGTACACTACAGAGACATTTTAACTAATTGACTGTCTGTGTTTTGTACTATAAGTTAGGGAGGATGTGCAGGTAGACATAATTTGTAAGATCTATTCCTTCTACAGTGGGCTATTTCCCAAGTACTAAAAGGAAAGAAGATCACATTTCTGGGATTATGAGAGTTTCTTAATACCATACTTTGGACCTAGGAAACCTCTCTCCTTTGGTCTCAAATCTCCAGGAGAAGGTTATGACCAAGACTTCTTAGGTACCCACTGGGTGTTTTCTCTGTCCTTGTCATCACCCAGCAATAATTCTGACTTAGAGAAGAAATGTTTCCTCTAAGGCATGTCAAGTCTGGTGAGCATGTGATGCAGAAGGAGACAGATGGTGTGAAGTATCCAGAGACCACATCCTGTATCTGTGTCCTGGTTGTGATCCATGCTAGCTTGGAGCCCTTAAGCTCTATTAGCATCAACCTTCTCATCCACTATGTGGGTTCAGCAACACACCCCTGAACAGATCCAGGGTAGAAATAGTCCCAAAGCCTAAAGAAAGTCCTGTCCTGTCCATTTCTCCAGTTCTTGGACTTAATGTGTTCTCACTTTTACTATGAATAAGTTCTCTAACTCTGTTTGAATCAAGAGTATAGAATGATGCACCAAGTATGTTTGGAGTCTCCTGTCAGATTGTCCCCTTATAGCATGAAAGCACATTGATAAATGTGTGTGTTGCTTAAAAAATAAAAAGGACCACTTTTAACCAATTTTAAAATTCCCAATTTTAATGGGGGTTTAATAATCAGGGACATTTTTCTGTGTGAATCAGGAATGTTCCCCATGCCAAGTTGTTAAAAATGATAAATACATGTTGAGCCTCCAATGTGTTCCAGGCACAATTTTGGACATGAGAGAGACTTAGTAGTGAAGAAAACAATCTCTGCCCTCAGGGAACTTACATTCTACTGAAGGGCACAAGAAACAAGGAAACATAAATTGCATCTGGTAGTCAGAAGTGTCTGGAAGGATTAACAGATGGGTAAGGAGAGTAGATAAACTGTATTGGAAGCATTTTTCTGACAGAGTGGCATTTCAGCAGGAAACCCCCAACATTATCTTTGGGGAGAGTGCTCTGGGGAGGGGCAACCAACACCAGAACCTGGAGATGGAACTAGGCATGGTGAATTCAGAGTGTCACTAATGCCAGTGTTGTGGGAGCCAACTTGGAGGGGAGGATGGTAGAAGTGTGGTTAGGGAGGTAGAAATGTCATCATGGTAGGTTTTGAGGGCATGGAAAGGACTTTGGAGAGGTTGCCATCTCCGTAGATTAAGACGGAGACATACACGTTTCTAAGAAAATGAGAAGAAAAATGTTTTATTCTTTTTAGAGACAGTTAGGACCCAAATGTTTATTAGTGGGTCTCTTGAATCTGAATCCCAGTGGGGGAAAGGGAAGGGTGCCCAATGGTGTGACAGAGTGAACCACAGCCATGTCAGGGCTTGCAGTCTGTTGTCAGTGCAGAGGTGAGAGTGATGACCATTAAAAGTAAAAAGATGGGGACTAGGGGTGTATCTCAGTGGTAGAATGTATGCTTAATATGTGTGAAGTTCTTATCCTTCTGAAAAAGAAAAGAAAGACAAAAATACTTTTTATTCCCAAAATTCTACTAGCAAAGGATCATATAAGCAGAATATGAGATCCAATGCAAAGATAAGGCAACCTATTGAATAGCTGCTTCAAACTGATTTGTTCCCAAGATTGTTTTATAAAACAATATCATGTAAAGACCTTTTTAAAGGAATACTCCCATATTGTTCCGCTTTTGTTAGAAAAAAAGGCAGGAAAACTGAATGAATGCATGCATATACATACATCTTCTATTATGAGCATATAGTTTCTATTGTTTTCTGTCACATAAGAATTCAAGCATAAAGTTTAGGTACCACTGGAATTTTTTAGAGTTTTGAGAATAGTAGAAATTTAAGTTCTGAGATGCTGAGGAACTCAGCCTGTACAGGTTGGATCCAGGCATCCTTCCCCCAGCTGCCTTACAGGAGCAAGGATTATTTTCTAAAATATTTTGTAGAGAACTAGAGGTGATCCAAGTTAGAAATTGTGTGAGTCAATTTTGCCACTGTGACCAAAAACCTGCCAAGAGCAACTTAGAGCAGGAAAAGGTTATGTTGGCACATAGTTTCAGAGGTCTAAGTCCATAATTGGCCAACTGTATTGCTGTGTGCCTGAGATAAGGCAGAACATCATGGTGGAAGGGCATGGCAGAGGAAAACTGCTCAGCTCATGGGTGCTGGGAAGCAGAGAGAGAGGAAGGAACCAGGATAGATGTAGTCTCCAAGACCACAGCTCTAGTAATGTAATTCCTGTAGTCATACTCGCCTGCCTATAGTTACCACACAGTAGTCTATTTGAATTATTAATTCATCAAATGGATTAATCCACCAATGATGTCAGAATTTTCATAATTCAATCTTTTCACCTCTGAAAATTGCTGCATTGCCCAAAGCATGAACAACTGGTTAGACATTAAAGATCAAGCCATAACAGAAATATTTATCAGATCAGGCTGTGAGAGGTCTGGGGAAATCTGAATTGTCCATGTGAAAATCCTGCATGCTTCTTTCTCATTTGCATTTTTACCTAAATTTTCTAACTTTCCTATAGAGTGAGCAGCTTGTCTTGACCATGGTAGGTCCTCTTAGTTTTTCTTTTCTCAAAAAATGCAATTTAATTTTGGGCATGGTGGTGCATATTGTAATCCTAGTGACTCAAAGGCAAGAAGATTGTGATTTCAATGCCAGCCTCAGCAACTTAGTGAGGCTCTAAGCAACTTGGCCAGACCCTGTCTTGTAAAAATAAAAGGGATCAGGGATGTTGCTCAGGGATCAGGCACACCTGGGTTCAATTCCTAATACCAAAAAACAAAACAAAGCATAAAATGCATTTAGTTTTTTACCTGTTGTAGTTTTTTACGTGTTGTCACTGGTATGCTTGTCTGTTCCTGTAATTTGTGATAGTGTCTCCCAGATTCAGTTGACTACAGAGAGTCCAAGAAACAAGTGTCCCCCAGGCTCCAGACCTGGGATAATGCCCATCTTACATCAGATTCATTAAGTGTGGGCCCACAAGAGCCATTCTGTTAGAGATAAAAACACAAAATCACTTGCAAGATATATATGTCTGGTGACTAGAACAGCCCAGGCAGAATCTCCAAATGTCCTGTATTATATCTGCCACTGTAATGGCAGAGTGGAGTGGTTTCAATAGAGACCATATGGCTCAGAAAGTCTAAGATATTTACCATCTGACTCTTTATGGGAAAAGTCTCCCATTTAGGGTATAGAAACAAATAATCAAAAATAATCAAAATTATATTGTGTGAACAAGTTGGTCTCTGCTATAGTTTGGATCTTGGATATCCTTAAAGGCACATGTGTTGAAAACTTGATCTCTAGTCAGTGATACTATTAAGAGGTGGTAGAATAATTAGGAAGTGGGGCCTAGTGGAAGGAAGTGACATCCCTGGGAGAGTCTGCCCTTGAAGTGGATATTGGGACCCCAGGCTCATCCTGTCTTTCTGCTTCAGGCACCCTCTGTCAAGAGTGCTTGCTATGGTGTACTATGCCAACTCAGGCCCAAAGAAACAGGGCTAAGTGACCATTGGACTGAAATCTCTGAACTCATGAGACGATATAAAACTTTTTCCTTATTAAGTTGATTCTCTCAAATATTTTGTCACAATAATATGAAGTTGACTAACATAGTCTCCATGCTCCACAATTTACATATAGCCCATACCCAACAATTCTGTGGGTTAATTTCATAGTCTTTGGGAGAAATTCTGGATAATTTCCATTATATGTTGTTTGGTCTTGCTCAAACCTGAAGTAAGATTCCACCCTCCATATATACTTTAAAATAACCAAACTCAATCCTCACAGAAGAATTTCCTCTTATAGGAAAACTATTTTAAAACATCAGACGTATGCCCGATGGATATATATGATTCTTTTGGCCATTAACATTGAGCTTGATTCATCTGCCTTTCTAAAGGGAATGCCAAGGGAAGCATAATATTCCTTTCTTCTTGAATTAGAGCTCAAACCTTCTGTATCCTTTTCAGTTTCCTTAATTTGGGTGTGGTATACCATCTGTTAAGATATTGCAGATATTTAGGTTGATTTTTAGAGTCTCAGTCAGGGATGCCTCAATGTCAGTTGCTGTCTGGCATTCAGTTTACATTCACTTGTGTAATCATCCCACATGTTTTAAGGTTTGAGTCCCAAATGTGACAATATCCACATGTAGGGAAGTGGTATGCTCTATTCTCTGGGCTCCACAACCACAAATGGAATATAGTTTTTGATTTCCCTGTCTCACATTCACTAAATTTAAATGACCTCTCTCAGGATTTCACAAATAGCTCTGCCTTTCATTTTGTGTGCTGTATCATCTTAGACAGATTCAGGGTCTAGCCAGAGAACATAGTTCCTCTGGTCTCACTCCAGCGTCATTGCACATGGTGTGAGAGCTTCCTCTCTACTCAGAGATTAGTTATTTTATTCTGTTTGTGGGGAGTATTCATTTGCCTCACTCAAACTTAGAAATGAGTAAGGAAGACTTCTGTATTCCCCAGCACAGAGAAGGGAGCCTGCAGGAGCCTAGTACTCTACTTCCTTTATACCCACAACTGTCATATCTAGTCCCAGGGGTGCAAGATTAGATCAGAAGTCTCCTGCCACTATAGAATAAGTGTGAATGCTTATCCCTAAATCCTTAAGAAGCCAAACAGGCTTTCATGCTGTGTAGCAGGACACTGTGAAAATAAAATCTTGTGTGAAGGAAAGCATAATTTCAAGAAATATTAGACTGGGAAAAAAATTTGCAAATACAAAAAAGGGTTTATATGTGTGCGTGTGTGTGTGTATGTATATACATGTATATATATACATATATATATGTATACATGATATATATATATATATATATATATATATATATATATATATAAAAGAATTTAGAAAATCAGCTGTCAGGCATGGCACCACACTCCTGTAATCCCTGCTAGTCAGGTGGCTAAGGAGGAGAATTGCAATTTCAAGGCCAGCTCAGGCAACTTAGGAAGACCCTGTCTCAAAATTTAAAAAAATAAAAAATGTTGGGGGTATATTTCAGTGGTACAACCCCACTGGGTTAACCTCTAGCATTGGGATTAATCTATTAATCTAATTAAAATTAAAAATTGGCAATGGATTTGGACAGTTAACAAAATGAAAAATAATGTTAAGTAAATATATACAAGCTTCTCCAACATACACAAATTAAAAATTCTGGCTACTATTCTACATCTGATAAAATAGCAGTGACTTACTAGAGCATCCTATGGTACATAAGGTTAAGATAAAATGGACCCAGGTTAAATTGATACAATCCTTTTAAAAACCCTTTGGCACAAGAAATAAAAGCAAGAATCAACAACTGGGATAGATTCAAACTAAAAAGCTTTCTCTCAGCAAAGGAAACTATCAGCAATGTGAAGAAAGAGCCTACAGAGTGGGAGAAATACTTTGCCAATCATACTTCAGATAGAGCACTAATTTCCAGAATATATAAAGAACTCAAAAATCTCTACACCAAGAATGCAAATAATCCAATCGAAAAATGGGCTAAGGAAATGAACAGACACTTCACAGAAGAAGATATACAAGTAATCAACAGATATATGAAAAAATGTTCAACATCTCTAGTAATAAGAGAAATGCAAATCAAAACTACCCTAAGATTTCATCTCACCCCAATTAGAATGGCAATTATCAAGAACACAAGAAATAATAGGTGTTGGCGAGGATGTGGGGAAAAAGGTACATTCATACATTGCTGGTGGGGTTGCAAATTAGTGCAGCCACTCTGGAAAGCAGTATGGAGAATCCTCAGACAACTTGGAAGGGAACCACCATTTGACCCAGCTATCCCACACCTTGGCCTATACCCAAAGGACTTAAAATCAGCATAGTACAGAGATACAGCCACATCCATGTTCATTGCTGCTCAATTCACAATAGCCAGATTGTGGAACCAACCTAGATGCCCTTCAGTTGATGAATGGATAAAGAAACTGTGGCATATATATACAATGGAATATTACTCCGCCATGAAGAATGATAAAATTATGGCATTTGCAGGCAAATGGATGAAATTGGAGAATATCATGCTAAGTGAGATAAGCCAATCTCAAAAAAACTAAAGGATGAATGATCTCGCTGATAAACAGATGAGAACATATAATGTGGGGTGGGAGGGGTTAGCCTTAGGATTAGGGTTAGGTTTAGGGTTAGAGATAAGGAGGGTGGTAAGAATGGAGGAAGGAAGGACTGTATAGAGGGAAAAGAGGGGTGGGAGAGGTGGGGGGAAGGGAAAAAATAACAGGATGAATGAAACAACATTATCCTATGTAAATTTATGATTACACAAATGGTATGCCTTGACTCCATGTACAAACAGAGAAAAACATGTATCTCATTTGTTTAAAATAATAAAAAAAAAATTCCTGAATATTTTCCAGGAAGCAGAGCATATCATACCCTAGAATATTTAGGGTACTACTTATTAAAATGGCTTGAGTAATAAAAAGCTTAAAATATTTAAAAAAAAACCCTTTGGCAGTATGTATAAACAGATGACATGCTGAGGGAGGACAAGAGTACAACTGGATAAAGAATTTGGACTAGATAAAGTAGACACTAAACTGATGGTTGTTGAAGCTTGAACTTAAACTGAGTTGGAAGGTGACTAATCTCAGAGTCAAGACATAGAGCTAACCATTAGGTAGAATTGGTAAGTGTATATCTATAGATAGTAGAACTTTAAAGTTAAGTAACAGAGCCTCTGACCTCAATTTGACAGGGATACTGAGAACTGAAAAACTTGGAAGTCATTTCCCCAAAGCTCAAGTGTGAATTATTCCCCCAGGGGAATTGGATAAACTTTCTGAGTTCCAGGTTTTTCTTTTTAATACTGAAATATTTATGAAAACATTCTGTACTATTTACCAATGTAGACTTTTAAAGATCTTATGTAGAATTTAATATTTTATGATTAAATAGGTAAACAACAACAACTTTTCAATGAGCTTCTGAAGTAAATACTGCTATTTCCATTTTCAGTGAAGTTCTAAAGTAAATACAGCTACTTCCCATTTATAAATGTTTTAACTAGCTGGTGGAAATAATTAGATAACCTTCATAGCTTTAGTAGAGTAAGAGTTTGACTTGAAAAATACTTTTTGCATCACTGAATTTTTCACATCTACTGGACACTGTGCTCTCAGAATACAGAACTGAATACCAGCAGGTTCTACTCTCAGTAGATGTGATGGACATTTGTTCAAAATAATTCTGTCCAGTTGTTTTAGTCCACTGAAAATATCATATGGTCCAATATTTGAGGTAGGAGAGTAGTTACAAAGGAGCAAATGTGATTTGAATAGAAAATTCACAAGGACCATTGAGTGTCATCTCCAAGGTTAATAGAAATTTCATAGACAGACCAGTAAGAGTGTAAGAGTTGAGAAAAGGCATTTGAAGGAAGAGAAATAGCATGTACAAAGTTGTGAAACAGGATGACACTTTCAGAGAAGTGAGATAAAATGTTTTATATTTCTGAAGTAACCTATGAGGGGATACTATCAGAATAGTTAGTAAAGGGATTGTACAGTGACTACATGAGATTTTCTTTGTTTTTTAAGGTTGTTAAAATCATAGAGTGCTGTTGCCTTGCACAATTCCAAATGCCTTTATGGATATTCTGGTTTTATTTGATTTTGTCCCTTTTATTTCCTTTTTACAAATGATGAAACTGAGTCATTCAGAGAGTAAATAACCAGCATATTCCTACTACTAGATAGCAGTGAGGTTAAGATTCCCAAAATGTGGCAGCTGAGTCTAGAGCTCCATGTCATAGAATCTGGACTCTCCTTCCTTTTCCATGCTGGAAATTTGGGGCAATGAAGAATTTTAAAACTCTGTGGTGGAGCAGAAGATAGTTGAAAGGCTGTTTTAAGAATTGTGGCAAGAGATGATGAGAGCTTGAACAAAGACCAAAAGTATTTAGGAGTAAAAACCACAGTCTTGATTTGATGGAGCTTCTGATTTTGAAAGTTAGAGAGATGCTGACCACTAGTCACACTTATTAATAGGGAGAATTTGTTTTTGCACAAGGTTAATTATGAGATCCTTGGGACTTTCAGGTAGAGCAATCTTGCAAACAGTGAGACACTGGATTGAGAGATCAGGAGGTAAACCTTTAGTATTATCTGTCTGAAGGTTATCAGGAAATATCTCTTAGAAATATGACCAACTGCTGAGAACTGCAGTGAGATGAGAGGACCATGGAGGAAGCTCTAGAGTCTGCCACTCAAAATACAGTCCACCAACTGGCTGCCCACCAACCGACTATATATCACTAGACCAGTATAACAGAAGGGGTTGCTTCAGAAGGTAACCAGCTGTGTCAGTAAGCACACTGTTTACCTTAACTGGCTTTCTTCTTTTTTTAATCTTAGAAGACTTTTTCATGAAGGAAACATTGTATTATTAGGCAAACTGATTCCACATCTTGTCTGAGATCAGCTCTTTTGAGTATCACTGATGGAGAGAACACCAGGCTTTAAGCTTTGGGCTTAATGACTGAAAAGGAATAGTATGAAGAGAAGAAAGGGAAGTGGAGGCATTCTGATATATACATTATTTAAATTAGGGGTTGTCAGCATAGCACAAAGAAGTCAGAGAAGATAAAAGTCTAAAATAGCAATTATTGGATTTGACCATTATAAAGTCATCAGTTATATTTTAGAAATTTTGCCCTCTGCTTATTTCTCTACTTTCTCAAATTTATACTCTTGTCATGTATGCCAAGGCTTTTCTCACTCTATATCTGCAGTATTCTTTGGTTCTTTCTTCATTTTACATATTTCTTGACTGATCTGAAGTTATTGATCCTCCTCTCCTTCCTGATGAACACCTTCCTCTGTAATATAGACCTGGGTTTCTCTTCACACTCCATTTGTATCTTTCAGTTCATTCCTTCTATACATACTGCATTGCTTTATCTACACCCCTTTCTTTAAATACAGCTAGTATCAATATTCAAACCCAGATCATTTTTCTCTCCTGAGCTTGGGACCAATCCAGCAGCCTACTGGGCATCTTTATTTGAATGCTTCTAGTCTCTTCAAATTATTATGTCCAAAGCTGAACCTGGATTCTCACTTCTACTCTTCCCTATAATTCCTTCTTCTTTCTAAGTTTCATACTTAATATTAAAATCCACCTAGATGCCACATCACTGATAAGGGCATGGTCCTTGAATTTTTCTTTCTTCCATATTCAATTAGTTTTTTATTTCACTTCTGAATGATATATCATATCTGTCACCATCCTTACCTCCACCATCTGTGTCCAGGTCACCACCATCCCTCACATGGATTACTGCATTATCATCCTAATGACTTTCCTCCCTCAGCTATGACCTCTTTCTAGTTCTTTTCATGCTAGAACTGGAGTACCAGTTGCTTGTGGAAGTCTTTGCTTGTCACTCCATTCCCAATACTGTGCTCTGCTGTGCATTCAGGTCAGATCATTTTCACTTTTGCTTTTGTTTTCCCTTCTTAATTATGATAAACTCTACTATCTCTGTACATTTATATGCACATGCTCCTGCCTAGGGTACATTTTTATCTCAGGGATCTGAGTTATGTGGACTTCCTTTTGGACTCCAGCTTTCTGCCTTCTCCATCTCATAACCTTTTCCATGTTGTTTTGCAACTTCTCATTTCTGTCTATGAGTCAATGCCTTCCTCTGTGTTTTAAGCTCCAAGAGAACAGGGACTGTGTCTACTTGGTACATCTTTACATTTCAGGCTCCTTGCACAGTGGCTAGAACAATGTAAGCCTAACATCCAGTCTTCAAATATTCTCACATTCATGCTCTCATAGGGGATAAAGTTGAACAATTTAAAGAGTGTTTTAGTAAAAAATGAGCTGTCCATGGATTAGAGGATTAAATTATTTGAGTTGTTTTGCACAACTAAGAGGAAGGAAAGTTAGAGTAAGGAAAGTTAGTGGAGAGAGTCAGAAGCACTTAATTCCATCACATAGAACAAAAAACAGTTTTTAAATGTAGTTTTCCTTATTTTTAATTTTATCTTCCTTCTCATAAGTACAGACCTGTAAGTTGTGATTGTGGAATTACTTTAATATTTAAGGTATCAGCTTGTCCATCTTTTAGGAGTTTCTTTTCCTGTGTAAAAACCTTAGAAAACAAAACATTATTTCACATTTTTTCTTTGCTCAATGAATTGCTTTTATTTTGAGACAGGTTTACAGAATTATAACTTATCTAGTTGTAAAAAAAAGAAAAAGGATAGAAAGGGAAAAAAGAAAACTTGAGATGAATATATTTTTAAAATTGTAATTTATAAATAAAAAAAGGGACACAGTAAACACCAAAAAATAGAGGAATGGACAATAAGCTAAGAGAACCTAGTTGAGATGAACTCCTTTGAGAACAAAATTAACTCTATCCAGAAGTCAAGGCAATGACTTAATGCAATAAGATACATTACTTGATCTGTTTTAGTTCTTCTCAAATAGAAACTCCCAAAAGCCAAAGAAGTCACACTTTGAGAGAGATGTTATAGTAAAATAGTGGAAGTGCAGATTGAATCAAATGCTAACTCTGCTCATTTCAAAATGTTTGTCTTTTTGAAATCCCAAAAGAGATTGTTCAAGGTTGTAATTCAGGTAGGGGTGACCTATGTGCCTCCATGGAGATGTGCATCACAGTATATTTTTCAAATATGAAAGGTCATTGTTCTTCAAAAAACAACTTCAAATACCCTTAACTACTTTTAAAATATATTCATTTGGATCTCTGTAAAAGATTGGAAGATTGATGTTTGGCTTGGCATGTCTTAATGAGAGGATCCCTTAGCCATCTGGTCCTGTAATACAAGAATATTAACATAGATTGAGAGAATGATTAATATTGATCAGCCAGTGTCATATTCTAACAGGCCTGTGAGATGAATAAGTTCAAAAATACATCCCAAATAACTAAACAAGTTGATCCATTGAGAGGAGTTGTTATGGACTTATTGACCATAATTAATTAATGGGTTTATAGGTCATTCTGTGGTTTCTGGGTACGAAAAGTGCATGATGAATTTACATGAGGAAGTTTGCCATCTTGTTAATGATGGAAGAGTATGTGCAAAAGTCTTATCTACTAATGGTGAGAATTTATGCTAGTATTTAGATTAAATGGGAACTATAGAACTTTTTCATGTGATTTAGAGTAAAATTTACTCTAAGTCTGATTCTACCTGCTCCTACTCACATGAGAGATGGTCTTGCTGGTAGACTTATTGCTGATAGTATATTAACAAAGGTTGCTGGGAAAGCCACAGCTGAGTCAATTGTGTGTGCCTCTCAGTGTAACCTGGTGCCATTTATGGAGTGAGAGAAGTGGATGGGGGAGGGGATGTATATTATCTAATGACAGAGAATCACAAGGAAAATCTAGGTAACTTAGTACAGACTATTGTCTCTCATCCCCAATTAAATTTTCATTGTTTCTAATTACTCTTTTTTACAAAACATATATTGGAATCAGATACCTCATAAATTATTTGCCAAGTGCAAGTTAAAGATAATGTAGGACAAAAGCAGAACAAAATGTGTTTCACTTTTCAAACTTCCCTCTGAATTAAAACAAGGATGATCTTGATATCATGGTGATGGAACTAAATGAAAGTGCTCCCTATATTCTTACAGAATACAGTAAAACATGCAAGCCTTCAACACCCATTAAAGATTCAGATTCTGATTGATTGATTTGAGGTTCAGATCATGTGGATGGGGAAGAAGAAACAATAATCCTTCACCTCCCCCAGATTCTGATCTTGAGGTATGTCATTGCTGACACCCAAGTAAATATAGGGCAACCAATAGCTGACTGGATTCTACAGAAACAGCTCTGATCTGTATCCAAATGTTTTGTTATTGCTTTCTTTTTTATATTAACATTAAAGCAAATTTTTCTCTCTTCCATATTAACTATAGATAATGCAATTTTTAAGGATGCTGGAGATGGAACCCAAGGCCTTATGTATGCTTGGCAAGCCCTCACAATTGAGCTACATCCCAAGTCCTATACAATGATTTATTTCTGTGTTTTCTTTCATATTAACTATATGGTAAAGCACTTATTTATTTTTCTCTAAGGAAATATATGTCAACTATGTCATTATGCTTGAACAAAATTATTTTGTACTCTTCAATACCATTGCCATTTCTATTAAATAAGTGTCAAACTAAAAATGTTTAATACAGTCCACTTTGAAATTGAATACCCACTGTGTATATTGAGAAAGGAAAGCCTGGAATGTTCTAACCTGAAATGGTAATCACCTTGTGAGACATGTTTTGATACAGTTCAAAAGCAGGAGGGATTAAGTAAGAACTGAAAGGGTGGTAGATTTCATAGTCCTAAATACACTGCAATTAAGTCTCTGCTTTTGCCAAAGTGAAATCTGATAGTGGAAAACATGATTGTTTTGACTGAAAAGATGAAAAAGAACTTTTCCAGAAAACATCTATGTGCCTTAATAAATACTAGTATGAATGGGATTGGTAAGAGAAGCAGGTTTGGGTGGTTTTTCATGATGTCTTTAAGATGTTTATGAAATGAATTCATTCAAATCCAATTCAAAATACCCCAAGAGAGTGTCCAAGTGTACAAGTGATTTGCTTATGTTGTTAAACATCTATAACCTGAGGACCAAAAAAATCCCAGCAAGAAAAATATACAGTCATCCCATGGTATTCAGAGAATTTGTTCCAGGATGCTCCTACAAATGACAGAATCTACAGATGTTCAAGTCCCTTATATTATAAAATGGTGTAGTATTTCCATATGACCTATATACAACCTCCTGAACACTTGAAGTCACTTCTAGATTACTTGTAATATCTGATACAATGAAAACTCTATGAAAATGTTTGCTATCTTGTATTATTAAGTAATAATAACATGAAAAACTTCTACCTGTTCAGCACAGAAGAAATTTCTTTTTCAAAGTATTTTATATCCTTGCTTGCATAACTTGTATATTCAAAGGGTCAATGATACATTCCATCACTCTGATAATTGCCCAGTAGTTGACACAAGGTCACTAGATAAAAATTTTTAATTTTTTTGGTTTGATAGGAATAAAACACAACATTAGTTATTTTAACTCTTCTTAATGAATAGAGATAAGAAAAAGAGAGAGTAATTTTTAATGGATTGCCCTTTTGTATCTGAGAAGTTAAAGAATAGACCTTATTGCTCATTTTTTATTTCTTCACAACTTGAACTGAGATTGTACTACAGATGTAAAGGGATGTTTAGACTGACATTGCTAGTATAATTATCCTCCTGTACTTCATCTGAGACAATACCTAGGGAAGAAGAAAAGAAAAAGTGCAAAAGATGCTCTTCGGAACTGTTGTGTTTAAAAAAGAGTAAACTCTAATCTTTTGTCTCCCATTTCAAGACTGTATTCTATATTTGGGTTTCTCAAAACCTGAAGAATTCTTTTTAGTGTATTACTTATTGGTTATATAAATATTTCCTATGAAAAACTCAAGGTACTTAAATTAACTACAGATAATTCCTGAAATTCTCTGTAAATGATATTTTTAATTTTTTAATCTTTAAAGAAATAATATTAAGTCAGATTCTTGAAGCTACATTTTTATATTGAAGTTAACTGAGTAACAGTTTTCTCAACCAATGGCAGACACATTGATTTGGTTCTTCTTTTGTAGAGAGTGTTCATCTGGGACTTGGATGAGACAATCATTATTTTCCATTCCTTGCTTAGTGTGTCCTACACCAACAGATATGGGAGAGTGAGTACCAACAGGTATCTATTTTTAATTTCTTTGGAATAAATATGCCTAGAATTTTATTTTGTTTTCCAAATGAACAAAAATTAAACTGAAACAATATATTCAAAATATAAAACAGAAAATAACATTGATATAGTCAAATATATAAGTAAGGCAGAAACACATAAAGGAACCAAAGGAGATTATTTTTAGATCTTTAAAAACAAGACAGACTTTATGCTATTAAACTCATGCTTATTTCAGACCACCATAAATAAACATAATTGCTATTAAAATATATAGCAGTCATACAAAAATCTTTTGTGTCATATTTTTTATTTTCCTTGTCATTCAATTCCCAAAACATTCAAAGGAGCAAATATTTCACTTGCTCTTATCTTCAGCGATGAGCAGTATTTGTATTTAATTTTTTTAAGGCACCAAAGTTTATTAATCCTCACAACACCGCTGTGAGGTAGGTCATTGTGTCCTTTATAGTAGAGAACAGAGGCAGACATCTACCAAACCTGCTCAAACTTGCTTGAGACCACAAGAGCTTCTGGGGAAGGACTATACCTGAATCCAGAAGCTAGGTCTACCACTGGTAGACATCACATGGATGTATTCTTACCAATGAAGGTTACATGAAGGACAAAATACATAGATCTCTCAGCCAACAACAGAAAAACAAACAGTTCAAATGTCATTGGGGAACATGTCAATTAAAAAGATGAAACATTAACCAGTACATGAGTGAGGCAAGAGAACATGCTGCTGAGATAGGCTGCAATCATGACTGGCAATAAGACGTAGACCAGGTGACCAGGCAATCTTCAGAACCACTTGGGAAAATGTAAACAAATTAAGAACCCATTCAAGGTGTAACCAGTCTGAATGCCTGCAGTTTCCAAAAGTGCATTAGAAAATGACAGTGGGAAAGCCCAATCACTCAATCCAACTTTAAGGAAGAAATGACAATAATGTTCATTCACATTAGAAAGGCCAATAATATTTGTAATATAATTACTTGCTATTAGTGTCCTATATGCACACCAACTTTCATCCCAAATAGTCCCTTTCCTCACACACAAGAACTGTTTCTTATAACAGACCTTTCCCCTTCTACACACCAATCTATACACTGGCATAACTACCAAGTGGCTCAATGGCATATGTCTCATGGTTAACTGGCTGAGTTAGGGATGGAATCCAGAAAAATATAAAATTCTAACAGACTGTATGCTGCTCCTGTATTTCAGTAATAACTATCACCTGCCTTTGCCCAATTCCACCATCTGTGAAGTGCACATGGATCAGAAGTTCATTCTTTTCTAAAGGGATTAGTGAACATGGTTCAATGTGCCATTTTAAAAGAAATAAAGAAAAAAGATAAATCAAGACCTGCACTGTAAAGCATAATATTGGAGTAGATTTATTAGAGCTACTCCAAATTTTAGAGTGATATCATGATGACAAAGTTAAAAACTATCACAGTTATCACTGGTTATTTTATAATAATTGGTTTAGTCTACAAGTTTAAGGCAAACATATGAATGCATTTGCTTTTCTTCAGAAATCATACTGTGGCGAGCCGCCTCGCCACCATGATAAGATGGCGCTGGTTTCCTGAAGTGCTTTCTAGGTAAACAAGCCCATATTTGGTTGAGCTAACTGTTGCAAATGGGAGCACCTATGAACATAGGCCAAGTGGCAGGAGTAGATTGGCTATTGCAAGAGTATAAAAGTGTATGAATTCGGCTCAAAAGATAGAAGAAGAAAAACCATGGTTATATAATAATAAGGTCCTGATTAAACTGCTGAAGGAAGATTCCTGTGTCGTGCTTTCTTGCGGGCGAGTGACACGACAAGTGGTGCCGAAACCTGGGAATCAGAAATTTCAGTGGTCAGGGGGTGCACCAGTAAGTACCACAGGTAAGTGGGGTCCACACATAGTGGGGCGCTCCTCTGTAGATAAAGAGAGAGCGGGAATCGACTTTGCATAGTCGGTCAACAAAGAAAAATATAATCGACCTTGCATAGTCGGTCAACAAAGAAAAATATAATCGACCTTGCATAGTCGGTCAACGAAGAAAAATATTTTGTTTTCGCTTTCATTCTGCTTGCTCTGAACGCTGCTTTCATTATGGGCAATTCTCCATCTAGTTCATTAATACAGCCTTTAGATTTTTTGTTGCGCTCCAAAGAGCTCAAGGTCAAACGCAGTACTTTACAAACATTCATTGTAAGAATTGATAAAGCGGCCCCATGGTTTTCTGTCTCCGGAAGCTTGACTCCTGCCAGTTGGGATAAGTTGGGAAGAGATTTGGATTTCCTTCAGGAGCAGGGACAATTGGAGAAAGGGGTGATACCGCTATGGAAATTAATAAAAGGATGTATTCTTGATGGTAGATGTCAGGAAGCTATTCATAAAGGACAGGAGGTTCTTGAACAACTACATGAGGAGAAGTCCGAGGATTCTATGAGTACTTCCAGTAAACATAGTGCAGGAGAGCAGGTTTATGGAGCTATTCCAAAGAGGAGACTATACCCAGATTTAAAAGCCCTTAGAACACCAGAAGAAACAGGGGAGTCAGAATCAGACGGTGATGAGGAAGTGAAAGAGCTAATGCAGCACTTACGGAAGGTGAAGATAAAAGAAGGGGGAACTAAGAGGCAAAAAGATTTTAGACAGAAGGACTATGAGGAAGAACAGGAACCAGCTCTAGCCTATGATCCTCCCCCATATGTGGGAGGGGTTCCAAGCATGGGAAGAACTTTTAACTCTGCAGCTTGGAGGGCTGCCCATGTAGAGTTGGGGTTTGCCTGTCCTGTATTCCAGGACAATGATGGGGGAAGACATCAGGAACCCATTGAATTTAAAACGATAAAGAATATAGCAGAATCTGTCCGCACTTATGGTGTGGATGCTGCTTTTACTATCGCCCAAATAGAGGGGCTCAATAGATTCTGCATGACCCCCTCGGACTGGGCCAGTTTAGTGAAAGCTTGTGTTTCCCCGGGTAAATATTTAGACTGGAGAGCCTTCGTGTTAGAGGGGGCCAATGAACAGGCTGCACGCAACCAAGCTATGGGCAAACCTGCCTGGGATGTGGATATGCTTCTGGGGCAGGGTAGATTTGCCAATCAGCAAACAGACTTTCCATTAGAGGTTTATGAACAAATTAATAAGATCTGCATTGCTGCCTGGAAAGCACTTCCTAATAAAGGAGAAGTACGAGGTAACTTAAAAAAAAAAAAAATTGTCCAAGGCCCCACAGAAGCTTTTTCAGATTTCGTGGCTAGAATGGTAGATGCAGCAGGGAAGATCTTCAGGGATGCTGATGTAGCTATGCCTTTAATTAAACAATTAGTATATGAACAATGTACAAGAGAATGCAGAAATGCTATTAATTCATTTAAAAGCAAAGGCATAGAGGCATGGATGAAAGCTTGTAGAGAAATAGGCGGCCCATTAACAAATGCAGGCTTAGCCGCTGCCTTCCTTCGCATGGAAGGACTATTAAAGGCTTTATTAAAGGCTAATGGAGCACCTTTAAAGGTTTCCTCAACTAGGAAGTTTTTAAAAACTGGAGAAAATAAAGCCCCTTGGTTTTTAAATGCGGGATTGTTGGATCAAGAGAAACTATCACAAGAGACAGAAAAAGGCCCCCCTGCTGATCCCTTCCACGCAGCTCCATGGCCACCTAGGGAGGGAACACCCGTGTCCTTGAAGCAGTCCTCCCCCGAGTCCAATCCCCCTAGGCAGAGATTTCAGCAGCTCCATTCCTCAAAAGTAGTAAGAAATAATGTTTTGTGATTTTCTGCATTCAAACCTAACCTGATTTCTCAACCAGGAAGAAAAAGGGTTAAAAAGTCCTGGGTGATCCTCCCTCCCCCTTGCCTGGCCTTGCTGAAGCCTGCATTGGAATGTAGGCTGCAGCGGTCTCAGCGGGAAAGGGAGGTAACCTAAAGATAAGAAAAAAAAAAAAAAAAAAGAAAAGGTGTCCGTTTTAAACTTCTGGGCTGCTACACAGAACTAACTCATTTTCCAGGATTCTTGTTTTGTTTTGTTTTTCTCTAATGCTGTATTTTTGAGCTCATAATTTTGATCCTGCATACCTAGATTAATGATTTTTTTCTTTTTGATCAGTTCTATTTTTTATTCAACTAAAGTTTTTGAACATCTGTTACATTGCAATGGAGATTCACCTATAAAGTTACAAGGCCTTTGATTTTGTGTTATGTGTATGTTGTGCTGTCTAATGTCATGTTTTGTCTGTATCAAAACTGAGCACTCCTAAAATTAAAATTTAAAAATGGATCCAGATACTTTTATTCACGTGATTTAAAAAGGTTCAATTTAAATTGAGTAAACTAATAAAAGTGAAATGTCTTTAAAACTAACTTGCAAGTCTGTAGGTGGTCAAACTAATGGAATGTTGATGATAAACAATGTCTAATATCAATTGTTTCTAGGACTTTTCTTCAACAGGAAAGAGACAGCAAATACTGTTCAGGACACTTGTCTAATATCTTGACTAAAAACAAGGTTACTAAGAGTTATGTCTTAACAAGTACAATTCTATATACAAAGGGTTCTAAAGGTTTCAACTGTGTTTCAATTAGAGTACTATAAACAACAAAATATTTAATCTTATTAAAATAGAACAATTTATCTAAATTCAGAAATTTCATAAGTGTTGTTTCAGAATGTGAACAAAAAGGGGTCAACAGATAGGAAAGAAAAAAATAAAAGGTTCTGGGTTTGGAAATATATTTAATAAAAAGGAAAAGAAAATGTTTCTGGGTAAAAAAGTGCCTGTGTGATGGAATACATGAGGGTCTAAGTAAGTGCTAAGAAAGTCTGTGTGTAAGTAAAGGGCAAGTTTCAACAAGTCTGTGTGTAACTAAGTTGGTTGTATGTGTGTGAGACAGCTAAAGCTATTTAAGGTTTTTCCTAAGGTGAAATACTAATGTTCTGATATAAGCCAAAGTTTAATCTATATGGTAAAATGACATGGTAAAATAACAAGGATTTCTTAGAAACACTAATTTACTCTTAACTTTGTGTCTATTAAGTTTTATTCTTTAAAACAATTAGTCTTAAAAATTGGGGTTTATACAATTATGGTTAAACAACTGTTAAGAGTATTGTACTGTGTTACAGAGTCTACATTTTTCTTAAAAAAACTAAATTTGGTAAGAAAAAAGTGTCAAGGTAATTGTGAAATGGTTTCTAGTTGTATATTAAATGTGTTCACATTTTCCAGGTATACAAGTTTTTAAAGCAGGAAATTTATCAAGCTGCTATTCTCCAAACTAAACTTGTCTGTAATGGTAATTATAAACAGTAAATTTTATTGGGGATTTATTTCTATCATTTAATATTCTATTATAGGAGCTGTTATCAATAGGGTGTATGTAAAATTTGTTACTTTTCCCACCAAGATTGTTTTTACCTTAGGCTTATCCTTCCTTCCTCATGGTGTTCTCAGATGGGGAAAAAAGAGGAGCAGCAATAGTTAGTTTTCTACCTTCTATGCAGGGTGACGAAACCCCCAGGACATTAGTCCATAACATCCAAGGTTCAGCACAATTCAAAGAGCTCTATGCAATCGTTCTGGCCTTAAGTGAGATACAAGAGCCTTTCAACCTGTTCACTGATAGCCTCTATGCTGCCGCTCCTTATTTTATTAGCCTACAAACCTACATCCTAAAACGCCAGCACCCCTTTTTCATAGGACATAAGGGCACATTCTAATCTTCCTGGACCATTAACAAAAGGAAATAATTTGGCAGATTTGGTTACACATACAAAATTTAATTTTTTCTGTAGAAGAACAAGCAAAAACATTTCATGATAATTTTCATGTTAATTCTACGACATTAAGTAGAACATTTCAAATACCCAAAACACTTTCCCGACAAATAGTTAAAAATTGTCAACATTGTGTGCCACTAATTCCAGTTCAATCTTTTGGAGTAAATCCTCATGGTTTGTTACCTAATCATGTTTGGCAAATGGATGTCACCCATATTCCAGAATTTGGTACTCTTAAATATGTCCATGTTTCTGTAGATACCTACTCGGGAGTTATTATGGCCTCCCCACTTACCGGAGAAAAGGTTCAAAATGTTATACAACATTGTTTAAAAACATTCTCCTCCTAGGGCACTCCTAAAATCATAAAAACTAATAATGGTCCAGCGTATACTTCTAAAAGCTTTTAACAATTTGCCAAAACCTTTAATATTCAATTGGTGACAGGTATTTCTTACAATCCACAAGGACTAGGAATCATTGAAAGGACTCATTTGACACTCAAAAATCATTTACAAAAACAAAAAGGGGGAATAGGTGCATCCTTTAGTTCCCCTAAAGATAAACTAAACTTAGTCCTCTTTATTTTAAATTTTTTTAACTTTAGACAATGATGGGCGTTCAGCTGCTGACCGCCATTGTTCTCCTGATATTTCTCCAAAACAATATGTAATGTGGAAGGACATTTTAACAGGAACATGGAAGGGTCCAGACCCAGTCCTACGATGGGTCCAGGGTCCAGTTTGTGTTTTTCCCCCTTTTATGTTTCTGCTAACAAACAAATAAGATGTTTCTCTCAATTGTACTGTAGCTTTGTGCTATCTCTCTCAATGTTGGAATGCTTCTAGGTTCTCACGGGCAGTCTTAATGCCTATTCCTACCTTCCTACCAGTCCCAGTCTCTGTTACAGATACAGAACTACCAGTGCTATTATCAAGAAACAAAAGAGATTTTGGCATCACAACAGCTGTGATCACTGCCATTGCAGCCTCTGCAGCAGCAGCCACAACTGCAGCAGCCGCGTTGACAACTACAATACAGACAACAACTACAGTTAATCATTTGGCAGAAAACACTGCCACTGCCTTACAGACTCAAGAGACCTTAAACCAACATTTAAGAACAGGCATCCTCCTAGTAAATCAAAGAGTGGACTTATTACAAGAACAAGTGGACTTGTTACAAGAACTTATGGGTCTGGGATGTGTTCTTTCTTTAAGAGCAGTTTGTGTTGCCCCTATCACTTTTTATAATGATAGCCATGCAGCTATGTTGTCTAGAAATCTTTCTCACTATCTTACTTGTACTTGGTCATATGGGTTTGACAATTTAACCTCTCAACTAAGAGCTGAAATTATGAGAGTCAAAACCACCAGGGTAAATGTGGCACCTGTATCTGAAATGGTCAAATGGTTCTCTACTGCTCTAGGTTTTGTAAAACAATGGGCAGGCCTTGGCTCCCTAGGACTAATATTTTAGGTGTTTTATATCTCATTTGCTTAATTTATCAATTACGAGCCACCCAACAGAGAGATCGAATCATCCTTCAACAAGTCATGACAGTCTTAGAGGCCGGCAGTTCCCCTCAAGTATGGCTGAGTATGCTGGACCAGTAGTCAAAGACGGGTAATGTAGGAGGTGGCCGTATACCAACCTAAGACAGAAGCTGTAGCATGATCTACAGTCTTTGATGACGGGTAAGGATACGGGCTGACCCCTCAACCTAAGACAGGCACGGTCCCAAGCCACTTATAAGGCCCAGAGAAGGTGCCACTCTGGGACTGACGTTCACTATCTGCCACTTTTGCACAGTAGGATAGGGCCTCTACCTTCACCTGTGTTCATAAAATAAAGAAGGGGGAGCTGTGGCGAGCCGCCTCGCCACCATGATAAGATGGCGCTGGTTTCCTGAAGTGCTTTCTAGGTAAACAAGCCCATATTTGGTTGAGCTAACTGTTGCAAATGGGAGCACCTATGAACATAGGCCAAGTGGCAGGAGTAGATTGGCTATTGCAAGAGTATAAAAGTGTATGAATTCGGCTCAAGAGATAGAAGAAAAAAAACCATGGTTATATAATAATAAGGTCCTGATTAAACTGCTGAAGGAAGATTTCTGTGTCGTGCTTTCTTGCGGGCGAGGGACACGACACATACTTCTAAAAGATTGCATGAAGTCTGGCCAAAACCTTCTATGTTGATTAATTAAAAGTAAGTTTGATTAAGATGCTTTATAAGAATGACTGAAATAAAGTTTACAATGCTTTTTAAAAATGAAATAAAAAAATTCAGAAAGGCAATCTTTATCTTGCTTCAACAGTGTATTTTAAAAAGGTTAAACTTCAGAAATTATTTAAAGGTAATATTGGCAGCCATAAAGAATATTATTTATAAAATAAACACAGTTATAAGAGACTAGTTAAAAAAACAAAAGACTGAACTTTGGGCTTCTGAGTGGAACGAGTGACAATGACAGAGCATTCTAGAGGTGCAGGGCACAGAGTCACACACGGTTGGCACTGCCTGTGCCTGGCACTGCTCCACTGTTTCCCAGAAAAAGAGGAGTAGATGCACTTTGTCAGTTGTTTTGTTTCCAGTGAGCATAAATGCTTTAACATCATTAAGAAAACAAAAATAAGATTTAAGGGAAGGCAGCCCTTTTTTACAGGAAGAAGAATGTGGCTTATGTGTCTCCATTTAACACTGCCAGGCAGTTCTGCAGTAACCGGAGATTACCCTTTGCATGCTTCAGTTCTAATTCTGTAAGTTCCACTAAATTTTTTCTTAATGCAGCAACACTTCTTGTCTTAATAATCTATAAGTTCTTGTTTTGCAGATTCAGATATTTGTTCAAACTTCTGACAATGTAATTGTTGGGATGTTTCAGCCTGTAGAACATCTTTATTTTTTGCTCTTGCCTTATCCAGTGCTTTGTTAGCATTTTCATAATCCACTACTGATCGAGATCTTCAGTAAAGGAGATTCTTAGCTGTTTGAGATTCTCTTAAGTAATATTTCAAAGGGTCAGAAAGTTTAAGGTCCTCATCAGTAGACACTCTTGCTTCTATTTTTCTTGTTTTATTAAACAGTTCTGAAACTTTGAGGAAAATTTTGCATATATCTGTAGAATCCTGAGTTCCTAAAGTGTACATGAATCCTATTGTAATCATCTGCAGCACTTTTAATTTTTTAAACATCTGTTATGGATGTCTTTACATATCCATCACCATTGGGACAAAGTTTATTTGAATGGTGTATCATGTTAAGCCTCTAAATAGCAGTAGGACTAATTCATCCATGATAGAGCTGTAGCACTAGTACTTATCTTGGTATTCTAGATAAAGAAGAATATTACAGACCACATCTCATGTTTAGATCTTTCATTTCAATGTATTTTATATTTGGGTTTCCCAAAACCTGAAGAATTCTTTTTAGTGTATTACCTGTTGGTTATATAAATATTTCCTATGAAAAACTCAAGGTATTTAAATTAACTCCAGTTAATTCCTAAAATTCTCTGTAAATAACATTTCTAAATTTTTAGAAATAATATTGTCTAAGAAATAATATTAAGTCTTAGATTCTTGAAGCTATTTGGAGCCTTAGAAACTGAATTCTTATGTCTTGGTAACTCTAGGGTTTTATCACAATTAAATATTAAAATTGATATCAATGAAAGAAGTATATTCTCATTACAAATATTCCAGGTATTCTTTCTTTCCAGAGATACTTATTTCAATTAGCAAACATTGAGTTCCTGTTATAGATCTATTATGAAATCTGGAGGTGAAAGTATGGATACAATTATTTCAGTTTAACAATTTAGCTTTCCTAATCCTAAAGTCATACTTAATCACAAAAAGGCTAAAAGCACATGCACACATATGCACACACATACACAGACACACAGACACACACACACACACACAAATAGATATGTAAGAGGAAGGATAACCCATCATTTCAATTCCTGTGTAGACATATCTGTAAAACACAGTATGTCCCATTTTATTGTTAAGTAAATTCTCTATGAGACTATAATTAACAAAAATAAGTTCATATAATTATTAAAAAAAGTAATAATTCTACTATGTGGCCAGCACATAGTGAGGACTCAGTAAGCATGAGCTGTGTCATTGTCTGTTTTGTGTTATATCTTATATCAATGCTACTTTTAACTTTATTTCTACAAACACTGTTACTTAAAAACTCATTAAACATTAAACCATCAAAATGCAGTTATTAGGCAGATCCTTGAAGATGTTCTTCATGAAACTATTATTATGTCACTTTAACTACCTCATAAAGAAAGCTGGTGTCCAGAACTCACACCAAAGTGTTGATACCATGAGTTTAATTTTTTTTTAAGTATCAACCATTCGTACTTTAAGACTTCACCACATAGTATTCAGTTTGCTTATTTAATTTTCTCATATTAAAGCATAAGATAAAATGTTTTGGTTCATAGAATCCTCAAAAGTCAACTTTATATATTCTTTAAAGTCTGAGTGATCAGAATTAATCATAAGTTTACCCTTTGTTGTTAAGTTGAGGGGACTGAGGGAGGACTTCTGGAAAGCTGTTTGGAGGAAGACCTACCTGAGCCTGATTTTGGGCCTGAAATCTGCATGTGGAAATCAGGAGAAAGTCTTCCAGAGGAAACAGCCAGCAGAGTCAGTGAAGGGTTTGCTATTTGAGAGACAGGGAGGCCCCATATGACTGAGCTCAGCAATGAAGACAGAGCCTCAGTAGAGATGTAGTTGGGGATGAGGGCAGTTTCCAAAGGGCTTCCCAGCCATACTTGGGAAGGCTGGTCTCACCACATGCCCCAGGAAGTCATGAGAGAACTTCAAGACGGAGGTGAATCAGAGTTACATTTTTAGAGTAGCAAAGTTTAGGGAATTAATGGCTGAGAAAGAAAAAGGGTAATCTAGAGAGGAGGTCTGAGCAGTGATCAGAATTGTTAGCAGTAGAATTGGAGAGAAAAGATGGGATTCTGGATTGTATTGCAGGGAGAGAATAGGATCTAGAAATGATTTGGATTGTAATCATGAGAAGTTAAGTAATAGAGAAAGTGAAAAGTGATTCCTAGGTCTTGTCCTGAGCAACTGAGAGGATAGTCATGCATTTGTTAAGATGGAGAAGAACCAATTTTGAGGAAAAATGAGAAGTTTGGTTTTGGACAAGTTTGAGGTGCCTGTTAGATGCCTACTGGGATAAGGCAAGGAGAAAGTTGAGAGGTGAGCCTGGGGCACCCAGAAGGACTGATCTGGGCAGGAGATGTCAGATTGAGCATCAACAGTACCCAGTTTAGGGTCAGAAGCTCCTTCAGTGCTGGCTTGATTTCTTCCTACACATTTACTGAGTATCATCGTTGTGCTGGATACTGTGGACAATTTGCTCCTTATCACAGTGACTTGAAGATGCATCACTGAGGATGTCAAGTCATAACCAGAGCATGCAAGAAAGCTTACCTAATGTTCTCATTAGAGAACCTTGGAGTCATCTGAATTTGCTCTCACATCTCTTCATCAAACCTTTTAATAATCTGTGGTTCAACAAGGATATGCCCTAATAATAGCAACAACTAAGTTGACCAGAAGGTCTTGTATCCTTTTTGTTCCCCTAAAGTCTGAAAGCAGTTCAGTGGCAAGACTTCTTTTTTTGGAGCAGATTTAGTTGTGTTCCTGAACATTGCCAGGGAAGAATGCAGCTTCCTACATAAATATAAAGAAATGAATGCCTGACAATGTGATAGCTTTTCTGTCACTATGGGAACCAGATACTTGAGAAGTAGTTTAGTCATAGTAGCTTAGGCAACTCAATGAGTGGGCCATTCAGTAAGGGGATACAGGATCTGGTTGATATAATGCAAAATTAGGGCAAGTTACAGCAATATGTACCAAAAAAAAAAAAAGAAAAAAGAAAAAAAGAAAGATAGAAAAAATGTTGGGAATGCCTCACCTTCCATGTAATCCTAACTGTGGGAAGAAGGCATGTTGGGTGTTTTAAAGAACTATTGTCATATATCAAAGGTGACAAGAACAAAAACAGGCTGCCAGGGACTACTGTAAAGCTGTGGCTAGGGAGGAGGAAAGAAACAACACAGTAGCAGGAAAGTAAAGTCTATGGTTGCTACTATTAATTAGGAGGCTCTTGGTAATATTTGTCCTGTCATTTTTTAAAATGTATTTTTAAAAGTTAATTTTAAACTAAATCCAAATTTCTAACTTTTGCTAACAGGGTCTACTTTTGCTTCTTATTTGTTCTTTGATTAAATTACTCTCTAAAATAGACATTATAAAACCAATTGTTAATATCATAGTACATACCCTAGACTTGTGTTTTCAAATAAACATTGTGATGATGACTCAGATTTGGTTCCCTCTCATGGTAGAGATTCTCAAGATATCTGCACCAGTGACTTGGTTGTTCCAACACTTTCTGTTCATTGTTACTTAGCTAGCACCTCTATCTTATAGGGTCATGGGCTAGAATGAATCTTAAGTGTACTGAGCCTCCTTATTTTACACAAAAAACAAACTATGAATACTTTAGATAGCATAAAGCTTAGTATAGTTAATTGTGAAACTCATTAAAAATTTCCTAAATGTCCAGCACTCATTTAATTCAGCATCAATGCTCTTAAACTGATACAGTCAAAGGTATTTTACAGATATGGAATTGAGAGAGGCTAGAGACCAAACAAAGAAAGTATTTCAGACTATTTCAGGCATGAGATAAGTATTTGATAAATACTAGATATATTTGAATGTAGGTGAGAGCTGACTGCCAAAACTATACTTGAATCTGGTCATGGGGGCCACTGAGTAATTAGGTGGCACTGTCCTCAAATCTAGACTCAGTTCTAAGCTCTTGACTTTTCAGCTCTTTGACCTTTGGCATATTATTCTTCCTGAGTATCCACCTTTACATCCATGAAGTCAGCTGTTTGACCTGTAGAATTGTTTTTAAGAATTCAATCAAATTATGAATTTAAATGGTCCAGCATAGTGTTTTATTATGGAAATAACCAATAGTAAGAAAATCATGAGTCGCCTGTTGCACTTGTAGCTGCTCTTTGATATTTGTTTTATAATCTGCCAGACTTCTAAAGGTATCTCAGTCATCATAGCATGAGTTTAGATCATTTAAACCTCTCTAGTGGGTGTGATCATTTAGCACATTGAGGAGAGAATAATTTGAGAACAGTTTAGCAGTTTGAACCCAGTTCATCAGAATGATCCAGTTAACCAGTAAATGTGGTTGCTCCTATTTTTTCTTGGGGGACAATACTAAACTCTGAGACCTGTTCAGGATGGCCCTCTCACATAGTGGTACGGAAAATGCAGAAGACTTAGCATGACATAGTACAGCAGGACACCCAGTGTCCTATTGGATTGTACAGAGTCTGGTTATTTCAAGAGTTTAATCTATTTCTTTTGAAATCTCTACATCAAGGATTACAACATGCTTTGTAGAGGGTCATATAATAAATATTTTAGGCTTGTGGGCCATAGGCTTGTCATATCTCCAACTTGGCTCTCACAGTGCCAAAGGAGCTATGGATGGTACGTAAGCAAATAAACGTGGCTGGGTTCCAGTAACATTTGACTTATAGTTCCCAGATTTGAGTTTCATGTAATTTTCATGTCTTATAAAATATTACTTTTCTCTTGATTTTAAAAGATCAGGGATTGACAGACCCTGCTCCAAAGGATAAATCTGACTTATGGCTTGCTTTTTATAGGGCCTTTAAGCTAAGAATGTTGTTTACATTTTTAAAGAATATTTTTAAATAAAAGATACACAAAGGAAAATGTAGGAGAATGTTTAAGACCTACAAAGCCTAAAATACTTATCATCCCTTTAGAGAAAGGTGGCCCTGCTCTATTGTGCCCTGAATTTTGTGGTGATTCCTTTTATTCCTACCTTCAGGGTATGGAGATAATGAAATTAGATCAACACCATGACTGACAAAACTGTGCACTCAATGCCAACATCACCTCTATGCAACTGGAGTTCCAAAAAAACCCAGGTCAGTACATGGATTCATTAGGGTAGATGCAATAGCAATAGCAAATAGGATTGAGTGGCTGAAACACAATGGAGTCATATCTATATTTTATTGTTTTACACTCTGGAATGAATATTCCAGGTGACTTGGTTTGGGTAAGGATACATGGTACAGATATTGACTGTGCCATCTCCACCATACAGCTTTCCAGGGTTGTTTGATCATTGTCATAATCTGACCCAAAAGGAAAAAAGTCAGGGCAAGATTAATGAGAGGTGTTGTGAGTCAGGCTAAGAATGGACACACACTTCTGCCCATGACATTGATCTTGGTCACATGGCTCAGGACCAAAGAAGCTGGGAAATGAGTCCTTGCTGTGTGTCCAGGAAGAAAGAGAGAATGGGTTTTAGAGAATATGAAGCAATCACAGGATTAATTTTCAAAGTTTTGATCACTGGGTAAAACCCAAAGCACTCCATCAATACCACTGGCTTCTCTGACCACCCCAGCAGAGCAGTGCCCAAAGCTTTGTGGCCATGGGGTTCCAGAATGATGAGTGTCCGAGGCAGTACCACAGGGTGGTACCCTGACTTCATCTTCTTCTTTGTATATACTAAATTAGACCAAAATGATGAAATATGCAGTAGTGCATATTTTGTTGTTCCAGCTAGCAGGGGAACAAACAATAAGTGGGAAAAAAAAAACATTTCAAGAAGGGTTGATATCTATAAAGTATTGTAGTATAAAGATTTGCAGAAAATAAATAGTGTAAGTTGTTCTACTTTTAGAGTTTGCACTGCTATCTCACTGTTATTATCCAGTTAGTTCTTTTTTCAGTGAGGATACTTTGGCTCTGAAAAACTAAATTATTCACCTGAGGAAGCACATCTATTAACTGGGAACACCAGAAATCAATTCTAATTTTCTAATTGGTTCACTGACATCAAGGGGGGACCATACACAGCATTAAGTGTCATGATTTTGTGCCGTAGACATGGGAATGCCATGAACAATATTAAACAGCAGAGTGACATGATTGAAGTACACAATTGGGGAGACTAATCTGATAGCAAAGAAAATTATTGTGCAGTGTGCCCAGTAGGAAATAATAAAGACCTAAAAAGTGACTGTAACACTAGAATGTGGGGAGATAGGAGAGTGGTTATAAATGAAATCTTGACAGGTCTTTGGTTGGATTTAGCTGTTCAGCCCTTCCTTTGGAACCCTTGGGTCCCTGTGTGTTGAGTCCTATTTGGCTAGGTCTACTCTGACTTTCTTCTTTCTTTGTCCATACCATTTTTGTCAGGTGTCCCGTGTTTGGGATTTAATGGATTTTCTCCACAATCAAAATTAATCTTTGGAATGGTGAAGTTCTTTTTCTTAATTCTCTGCTTGGTTATTATTTTCATGCTATTGAAAGGCATTCTCTTAGGTAAGGAGGAAATTAGCATAGTCCTGTGTCTGATATCTAATCAGTAAAAATTACCTGATTGGCACAAATATAGGTTTGAATTTTTTCAACTCATTCAGGCAATAGTTCAACCACAATTTGTTTTTCACATGTGGTTATTCAGATTATTTTTTAATTTATATCAGAACTCTCAAAACATTTTATGCCAGCTTTCCAGTGATAGGGACTTATAAACTTGAAAAAAAAATGAATATTCCCTTGATAGTATTGATAAGCAGGAGAAAAGACATTGATGTAATCCTTAGGTCTCATGGGTTATACATATCATTTGAATATCATTTTTAGCAATTTTTTCCCATGTACTTTTTTTTAAATTTGTTTTTAAATATACATGACAGTAGAGTGTATTTGGACATATTATACATACATGGAGTACAATTCATTCCAGTTAGGATTCCATTCTTATGGTTGGTTGTATATGATGTGGAGTTTCACTGGTTGTGTATTCATTTATGAGCAAAGGAAAGTTTTGTCTGATTCATTCTACTCTCTTTTCTATTTCTATCTCCACTCCCTTACCTCATGCCCCTTTGTTTTATCAAGTGAACTTCTACTCTTCCCTTCCCTATCCTCCCTTGTTATGGGTTAGCATGCAGATATTATTGATAAGCCAGAGAAAAGACAACAGTGGAACACTTAGGTCGCATGGGTTGTATATATCATTTGAATAACATTTTTAATAACTTTTTTGCAAAAAAATCTTCAACATATGATTATTCTCTTTTCTCAGATAAGGTAGCTAATTTGAAATGCTTATTCTTAATCCTTCCCCTATGAACCACCAATATGGAGCTTAAAAATAAGCTACTTTTGTATTCAGAGTGCCCTTTCCTGTTTTTCAGCTTCCTTTTTTCCCAAAAACAAAAGATTCTGAATGGGGAGAATTTATAAATGACATTCAGGTCCTGTTTGTGACTGTGATATTAACATTCTAAGTAAGGAATTTTTTAAGGGGCCTAAAGTAGGTCCCTCCTTTTATTTGATTGATATTGTCCTTGATTTGAGTATACTTAATGAGATTTTCACATTGAGCAACAAATACTCATAAACTTGCTCACATTGTTAGCATCACAACTCACTGGGCTTAAGTAATTGCCAGTGAAGGCTTTGCTGACCATGTAAAATCTGTGTAGGTAGAATTTAGTAAATTTATCTTTTATGGCACAAATTTAAAATATAAGTACCATATTCAGAGGAACTAGTCATATACTTTCTGAAATAGTTGAATCATCTTCTAGAAGCAATTTCCAACCTAAGATTAATAAGCAGCAATTTTTATACAAGATATATTCTATATCGTGATCCAAAGTAGTATAGCAATTTCTGGGAGTTTGTGTAGATTTTGATCTTACAGAATTTATAGGATATATATTCAAAGAGGAGAGGTACAAGAGACATTTATATATTTTAAATGTGCTTATAAATTGAAAATAATATAGAGGATAATTAAAAGGAAAATTTACTTTTGTGTGTTTTTTTAAATTTTTTGTTTGTTTTTAGTAAGAACACCATAGTTACTTTGTAGAGCCCAATTACAAATTCAGAATGCTATAAATATCCAAAATTGGAATAGTGACTTAGATATTAAAATGGTTCTTGAATATCTGAACTTAGAGAAATTAAATTAGAAAATTTTTATTGTCTAAAGTATTTTCTTGCTTCGTTTTACTGTTAAATTATTTGGTTTCCAGTGTAGAAAAATAAACTGGAAAAAACAATATAACCAAATATGCAAAGGCATATAAACCAGAGCTGCAGTAAAAATAGGAACATTTTTTTCTTTTAATGCTTTACTTGGAATATCTAAGCAATAAAGAGAAACTGCTTCTTCATCAACATTTTGCTTCTATTTTTAGCTCTTATAGTAAAATTGAAATGACTTTTGGACTGTACAAGATCTAATGTGATATTTGGCATTTGTGGCATTACTAATCAACACTAAAAATCTTGAGATGTATCTTTTAAAACATAGTTACATAAAAGGTAGAGAACTTTTGTGGTAGATAATGGTTAGATTCAAGGTTTCTAGAGAAAGGAGAAAAGATATTTTGTTTTTATACTCAGAAAAAATGTTTTGGATCTGAAAGGTCAAAAAGAGTTAAACAGGTTTTCCTTCAAATTTTCATCACTTTTGAGTCACAAAAAGCCATGGACACAGCAAGCCAAAAGTAGAATTTTTGAGAAAAAAATTAAGAAAATCTTTCCTGAAGTAACCCCATTTCTGTGGAAGTTTGTTGTTATGCCACCATAAATATACTTGATTGTCCTTTGAGGCTGATATGTGAGTGATGCATTTTCTTCTCTCAGGTCTTTATGATTTTTTTTTTGTTCAATGTATAACTACTTTACTTCAGCAGACTGGACTGTAGTAGTTTCCTGAGGATCATGCAGTTATTTTGTGCATTGTGCCAAAATATTGGGCAGGTAGAGAGCACAGATAATAGGAACTTGTGGAACTGACCAAAGCCCAGTGGGAGTAGTTGAGAAAGGGCCTTCTCTGTGGGTCACTAGCTATGCCCCATTGTGGCTGACCATGATAAGTCTTTGGCTCAGTTGGCTGCAGACAAAACTCAAGGTATAAAAGGAGATTTGTTGTCAGGGTGAAATCAGGTGAAGGGAGCAAAGTCTGGAATCACCCCAGTCAATGGACCCTGTCCCTGTGGTTTCTGCCTTCAGCCTACCAGCACATCCATGCACCTCTTAGAGAGTGTCCAGGCTCTCACTGCCCTCCCTCCCTTCTGTCTTGATGTCTCCTGAGGTCGAAGGCAGAGTTCAGCACATCCCTGACTATGTTCTCTGGGGAAATACATGACACACTCAGAGCTGGCCAACTGAGCACAACCTTTCCCATCCGGCCCGCACCAGCCCTATAAACAGCTCCTGACCTCTGAACTCAGCAAGCTCAAGCTGGGCTTTGCCTGCAGCATTTTTCAGTCTGAAAGTCCTCTAGCAAGTCTCTGGAGAACTTTTCCTGTTTTAAAGATGTAAAAAATGAGATTGAGGGAGGTGAAGTTGTCCACTCAGTGTCACAGAGCTAGGAAAAGGCAGAGCTGGAATTTAAACATGAAATAGTTTTTCCAATTTGATTCCAGCTACAATATCCTGGCCCTTGTAGTTACTAGCTATGTTACCCCATGAAAATCACAGCACATCTATAAACCTTGGCTGGTTGTTAATGGGAGAATAGAAGAAGGTAGGGAACAGTATGTTCTAAGCACAGAGCCTGGCACATAGTGAACCTTTGACAAAAGTCACTTTAGCCTGGAGCTTCCTTTTCCTCCTTTTACCATTGTTCTGGCCCTTGCTAGAATGTCATCTGTTCAGGTTCCCACAGCAACTGCTTTTATAATGCTTATGAAACTTACAATGTTTTGGTCAGCACATAGTTCTTCTGTCAGGATCTTAACCCCATCTGTTATTCCAAATTTTACCACTATGTCAAATTTCACCCAGAGTTGTGTACACTTAATAAATGATTAATGAATGCCTTGAGGACTGGTAATAAAATTCAACCTTTGGTAAAATATTTTATGTAAAAAATGTCTTCTTATCACTGTAACTATGGATAAGAGAATAACAGTATTTTTGTTTCTCTTTGTCAAGGGAGGAAACAGAGACCCAGATAGGTGGTAGAGCCCAACTACAGCCACACAGATGATGAGAAGTGTAGCCTGGGCTTGGACTCAGGTCATTTGACTTCAGAGGTGCAGCTCCTTCTATAGCATATCATTAAATTCACCTGACTTCAGAGCATCTGTCCAACCCTCTCACCTCTGCAGGTACCCCCACTTCTTTTATTTTCTTTCCTGAGGAAGATACCAGAACAACATAAAAAAAACAAGAGAAGATGCCAGAAGAAGCTTGCACCCAGGCCTATAGCATAAGGGCAGAGAGAGTGAGTTTAAGTTCAGTGGTGGGGGCTGAAGCAGTTTCAGAGAAGCACATGGTCATTAATAGCTCAGAATTTGGGGGCAGACGGATCCAGGTTTAAATCCTGTAGTAGTCACTTGCTGGTTCTAGAACTACTTAACCCCCTTTAGAAAAACAGTTCCAACTTCTTGAGAGTTAGTAAAATCTCTGGGTTGCACCTTCAAAAATACCCAGGATGCAAACATCTCTCATCCCCTCCACCTCCATGGTTGAAGCCTCTACTGACTCTGTCTTACACCAAGTTTCTCACTTGTCTCCACATACCTCCAAGGGGCTCATCTAACACAGTCAGGAAGACCTTGTTCAAAATAAGTCAACACAAGAACCAGTCAGAATATCAATAAGGAAAAAAATTTGAACATTAGAGACCCTGGGTACCTGAAAGACGTATAGAGTCCTACAGCAGCAGAGCACTTGGTTTCTCAAGTGCATATTCTTTGGGATGGAGTATACTCAAGATGCAAAATAGAACTTAATATTTTAAAAAGACTAAAACCATACAAAGGCTCTCCCCTAAACACAATGAAAGTAATGTAGAAAGCCACAGTGGATAGATAGCTGTAAAATCCAAAAATAAAGTAAAATTCAAGAACCCAAACAACCAATGTGTCAAAGAAGAAATCACAAGATATACAAGGTTAGTTACATAAATTGTGACAAAAATGAACAGAAAAAGACAACCTACTAAAACCTATGGACTCTACCATGAACAGAAGAGATAACTGAGACTCTGAGGGTGGGAACATATGTCTAAGACAACATCATCAGGGATTTCCAGGACCAGGTCTGGCACCTAGGACTTCAGAGCCCAAAGCACAAGCAAAAGCTCAGTGAGTTTCTTTCTGTAAGGATCTAGGCAGGGGGTCAGCCTATGACCACAACCCGCTTCCAGACCTGGCCTGACTGCTCCCAGTGTAGACTTGGCCCCTGTACCTCATGCTGTGACTTCCCATCTACCAACATGTTTAGAACCTGGTACAGCCAACTGTAATTATCACCAAAGAGGAAGCCATCATTTTTAGGTGGAACAACTCCCATCCTGAGATGCCTGCTGGAAACTGGAAGCTCATTGTTAGGTACCTTTCTTGCTTCAGGATACTGAAGACTGGGAGGTTTGAATAGTAAATGACTGTTATACCATAGATGTATTTTAAATTTTAAATTTTTTATTTCTTCAATATTTCTCAATCTATTTTCCTTTAATTTACCTATTCCTTGGAGTCTCTTTCTCACTTTTCTTATGCAAAATACCAACTTCTTTTGATCCTTCTCTCACTCTTCCCATGATCTATTACCTCTATATACTCACTTTCTATCCTGTTAACACATCCTACACTCCTCTCCATCCTCTTTGTCTAAGATTAGAAATTATAGATCTCACTGCAACCTCTTGCATATACTGTAGGTAATAATCAAAGTCATCCTATCTGTTTATTACAATACTGTTAATAAATTCATAGGGGCTATCTGGTTTAGGGCTGCATATTATTTTTATTGAGTGCTGTTAATATTGATGTCCCCCTTAAAGGAGAGGTATTGGAAACCTGCAGGGTCACAATAAGCCTATTGGTGGGTGGGAACTGTAATAACAGATCCTCACTGCTAGAGAGGAAGATACCAGAACAGCATGAGAAAACAAGAAAAGAAAGTGTCCCCCCCAAAAAACAAAAATGCTATTTTAATAGAATCGAAAGACAGCATATTGTAGAAATTTCAGAAAAGGATTTTGGAATGTACATAGCTAAAATGATCCATAAAGCAAAGGATGAGATAAAAGATCAAAGGCAGTCAATGAATGATCACTCCAATAAACAGTTAAAGAGCAAATGCAGGAAGCAAAAGAGCATTTCAATAGAGATAGAGATTCTGAAAAAAAAAAAGAACAGAAACACTTGTAATGAAGAAAACAATAAACTAAATTAAAAACTCAATAGAAAGCATCACCAACAGACAAGATCACCTGGAAGACAGAATCTCAGACAATGAAGACAACATATTTAAATTTGAAAATAAAATTGACCAAACTGAGAAGATCATAAGAAATCATGAACTTCCAAGACTTATGGGATATCATTAAAAGATCAAATTTAAGAATTATTAGGATGGAGGAAGGTACAGAGATACAAACCAAGGGAATGAACAACCTATTCAAAGAAATAATATCAGAAAATTTCCCAAACATGAAGAATGAAATGGAAGATCAAATACAAGAGGTTTAGAGAGCACCAAATGTACAAAATTAAAACACATCAACACCAAGGCACATTATAATGAAAATGCCAAACATACAAAATAAAGAGAATTTTAAAGGTTGTGAGAGAAATGTGTCCAATTACATTTAAGGGGAAACCAATACAGATATCAGCAGGTTTGTATCCCAGACCCTAAAAACTAGAAGAGCCTAGAACAACATATTTCAAGCTCTGAAAGAACAGTGATGACAACCAAGAATCTTATACCCAGAAAATCTAATCTTCACATCTGATGATGAAATAAAATCCTTCCATGAGATACAAAAGTTAAAAGAACTTACAAATAGCAAACATGCACTACAGAACATTCTCAGCAAAATATTCCATGAGGAGGAAATAAAAAAGAAAAACTGAAGTCAGCAAAGGGAGGAACTACACTAAAGGAAAAGCCAATCAAAGAAGAAACCAGGTCAAGTTTAAAATGGAAAATAAGCCAAAATGAGCAGAAATACAAATCATATCTCAATAATAACTCTGAATGTTAATGGTCTGAACTCATTTATCAAAAGACACAGACAGGTAGATTGGATTAAAAAGAAAGCCCCAACAATATGCTGCCTCTAAGAGTCTCATCTTGTACAAAGAGACATCTACAGACTAAAAGTGAAAGGATGGGAAAAACATACCATGCACACAGACTCAGTAAAAAAGTGGGGTTTTCCATCCTCATATCAGATAAAGTAGACTTCAAACCTAAGTTAGTCAGAAGGGATAAAGAAGGACACTTTATACTGCTTCAGGGAACCATCAACCAGCAAGACATAATGATTGTAAATATTGATTCTCCAAACAATGGCACATCCATGTAAATCAAACAAATCCTTCTCAATCTCAGGGAACAAGTAGACCACAACACAATAATACTCAGTGACTTTTACTCACTGCTCTCACTACTGGATAGATTCTTCAAACAAAAAGTGAGCAAAGAAACTATAGAGCTAATTAATACAATCAATAATATAGACTTAATGGACATTTACAGAGTATTTCATCCATCATCTAGAAAATACACTTTCTTCTCAGTAGTTCATGAATCCTTCTCTAAAACAGACCACATGCTATGCCACAAAGCAGCCATTAGTAAATACAAAAAAATAGGAATAATACCATGTATTCTATGAGATCATAATGGAATGAAATTAAAAATCAATGATAAAATAAAAAACGAAATACTCTAACACCTGGAGACTAAATAATATGCTGTTGAATGAAGCATGGGTAAGCAGGGGTAACAGAAGCCATTAGGGAGAAGACTAAAAAATTCTTAGAGGTAAATGAGAACAATGATAAAACATATCAAAATATCTGAAACACTATTAAAGCAGTACTAAGAAGAAAGTTCATTGCATTGAGCTCATATATTAAAGACTAAAAAATCAACAACTAAATGACCTAACAGTACATCTCAAAAGCCTATAAAAAGAAGAGCAGATTAACACCAAAGGTAGTAGAATAAATAATTAAATCAGAGCTGAAATCAATGAAATTGAAACAGAAGAAACAATTCAAAAAATTGAAAACAAAAAGTTGGTTCTTTGAAAAAGTAAACAAAATGATAAACCATTAGCTACACTAATAAAGGGAATGAGAGAGAAAACTCAAATTACTAGAATTTGTGATTAAAAATGAAAGATCACTACAGACACCATTGAAATACATAACATAATTAAAAATTACTTTGAAAATCTATACTCCAATAAAATAGAGAATATCAAAGACATTGACAAATGTTTACAGACATATAATTCTCCCAAACTGAAGGAGGACAGACACAATGAAAACAGATCAGTTTCAAGCAATTAAATAGAAGAAACCATCAAAAATCTACCAAGCAAGAAAAGCCCAGAACAAGATGAATTCTCAAATGAGTTCTACAAGACCTTCAAAGAAAAACTAATACCAATACTCCCCAAAGTATTCCATAAAATAGAAAAGGAGGAAACTCTTCCAAACTCATTCTATGAAGTTAGTGTCACTCTGATACCAAAACCAAACAAAGATGCATCAAGCAAAGAAAACTTTTGACCAATATCCCTGATGAACATGGATACAAAAATCCTTAACAAAATTCTGGTAAATTACATACAAAAACATATTAAAAAGATAATGCAGCATGATCTAGTGGGGTTCATCTTAGGGATGCAAGATAGGTTCAACATCTGGAAATCTATAAACATAATTCATCACATCAATAGACTTAAAGTTCAGAATCATATGATTATTCCAATAGATGCCAACAAAGCACCCCTTCATGCTCAAAACACTAGAAAAAATATGAATAGTAGTAATATAATTCAACATTGTAAAGGTTATTTATGTGAAGCCCACCACCGAAATCATTGTAAATGGAGAAAAAACTGAAAGCATTCCCTCTAAAAACTGGAACAAAACGGGGATGACCTCTTTTACCACTTCTATTCAACATCATCCTTTAAACACTAGCCAGAGCAATCAAACAGACCAAAAATTTGAAGGGATATGAATAGGAAAAGAAGAACTCAAGTATCACTATTTGCCAACAAAATGATTCTACATATAGAGATCCAAAAAACTCCACTAGAAAACTTCTCAAACTAATAAATTAATTCAGCAAAGTAACAGGATATAAAATCAATGTACATAAATCTAATGCATTACTATTCATAAGTGATGAATCCTCTGAAAGAGAAATTAGGAAAACCACTCCATTACAATAGCCTCAGAAGAAAAAAAATACTTGGGACTCAATCTAACAAAAGAGGTGAAAGACCTCTACAAGGAAAACTAAAGAAAACTAAAGAAAGAAATTAAAGAAAACCATAGAAGATGGAAAGATCTCCCATGTTCTCAAATAGGCAGAATTAATATTGTCAAAATGAATATACTTCCAAAGGTGCTATACAGATTCAAATCAATTCCAATTAAAACCCAATGACATTCCTCATAGAAACAGAGAAAGCAATCTTGAATTCATCTGGAAGAATAAGAGACCTCGAATAACCAAGCAATCTTGAGCAGAAATATTGAAGCAGGAGGTACCACAATACCAGACCTTAAACTATACTACAGTGCAATAGTAACAAAAACAGCATAGTATTGGCACCAAAATAGACAGGAAGACCAATGGTACAGAATAGAAGACACAGAGAAAAAACCACATAAATACAGTTACCTCATACTAGACAAAGGTGCCAAAACATACAATGGAGAAAAGATAGTCTCTTCAACAAATGGTGCTTGGAAAACTGGAAACCCATATGCAATAAAATGAAATTAATCCTCTGTCTCTTACCCTGCAAAAAACTCAACTGAAAATGGATTAAGAACCTAGGAATTAGACCAGAGACCTTGCAACAGATAGAAGAAAAAGTAGGCCCAAATCTTTATCACGTTGGCTCAGGACCAGTCTTCCTTAACAAGACTCCTAAAGCACAAGAAATGAAAACAAGGATCAATAAATGGAATGTTTCAAACCTAAAAAGCTTTTTCTCAGCAAACAATCAATAATGTGAAAAGAGAACCTACAGAGTGGAAGAAAATCTTTTCCACATGCACTTCAGATAGAGCACTAATCTCTAAAATTTAGAAAGAACTTAAAACATTTTACATAAAAAAAATTCAAAGATCCCAATCAATAAATGGGCTAAGGAACTGGGCAGACACTTTACATGAGAAGATATACAGATGATCAACAAATATATGAAAAAGTGTTCAACATCTCTAGTCATTAGAGGAATGAAAATTAAAACCGCCCTAAAATGTCGCGTCCCCTGCCCGCAGAGAAACACGAAACCGGATCAGGGCAAGTTCTTAATTTTCTGCAGTCTGCTTCTTCTGGCTGGCCAGCACTGGCCGCTCTTGCAAGTGCCTTACATTACATACATCAACCAATCAGCTTATAGATCACGAGGGAAAAGCATGGACAGTAATGGAGCACAATAGTGTGGATATAGCGATCATGCAGTGTCCACGAGGACCCATGACCAATCACATAACTTCCTCAAAATACGCCACTTGTTGGCAGAGAGTATAGTCTGCTGGAGGTACCTGGTTTTGTTCTCGGCACTTCCTTGGCACCTTGCCCAGGCGCCATCTTGGCCACGCCGAAGGGCTGGGGGTCCGCGGCACCCCGACAGCTCCCCCTTTTTTATTTATTAAAAGAATGCTGGCTTGGGATCGTGCCTGTCTTAGGCGGAGTGGTCAACCATCGTCCTTACCCGTCATCGGATAACTGCAGAGCATGCTACAGCTCCTGTCTTAGGTCGGTACGCGGTTACCTCCTTCCTTACCCGTCGTTGACTACCGATCCAGCATGCTCAGCCAGACTTGAGGAGGGCTGCCAGCCTCTAAGGCCATCATGGCTTGATGGAAAATGATGCGATCATCTGGCATGAACTTGGCGTATACGCATGATAAAGCGTGTGAGGAAGATAATTGCAATGATCATAAACACACACAATGCTCCCATTCCTGCCCATTGCTTTACAAAACTGAAGGAAGAAGATAACCAATTTTGCATTTCAGATATAGGGGCTACATTAACTCTAGTAGAATTAAGGCTAACAATTTGTGATCTAAGAATGGCAGTAAGATTATCAAATTTATAAGACCAATTGGCACGTAGCTGAGTAGATATGATTTTAGACAAATTTGCTGCATAACTAAGATTATGATAAGCTACAGGTGTAATGCACAGTCCCGGCAGATGATAAATACACCCCACGCTTAACAGTTCTTGTAAAAGGTCCATTTGTTCTTGGAAGTAAGTCCACACGCTGGTTCACCAAAAGTAGTCCTGCTTTTAGGTGTTGATGCACTGTTTTGTTGAGTAGACAGAGCAGTAGCTGTCTGCTGGACCACTTCATTAAGCTTAGTTGCTGACTGTACTGATGTCGTCAAGGCTACAGCTGCTGCGGCGACTGCTGCTGCTGATGCAACTATGGTGGTAATGACTGATACGGTGATTCCAAAGTCCCTCTTATTTCTGGAAAGCAATACTGGCAATTCATCATCTGTAACAGAAACTGGCCTATGCAGAAAAGTAGGAATTCGCATGACGACTGCTCGGGAGAAATTGGTAGCATTCCAACATTGAGAAAAGGTAGCATCTAGATTGAGAGCAATTAAGATTTGTGCTATTAGTGTTAGTTAGTAAAACATAAAAGGAGGGAACACACAGACTGGGGTGGGCAAGAATGAAAGATTTTGAGTACAATTAGTAGTAGTCTTAGCTCCACTCTTGTCAATTCAGTCCACTTCCTAGAAGTCCATTCGCATTGTCTGAAAGAACCTCCTTTAAGAGCAAAAAAGGGTTGTAAGTTAGTATATCCTGAAGTCGAGGTAAATAGCAACCAATTATCAAAGGGGTTAGTGCGTCTTCCGCCAGATTTGCCGTCATAATCATGAAAGTCATCAGTAGTACCGCTGAGAAGTAAAATTTGGTGTGAAGAAAAAATCCATGTTGAACTGGAGCTGCTTGCTCAGCATCTTGACAACCTGTCCAGGTAGGAAGTGTGGAAAATTTTGGTTTACATGGAGGAAAAAGTCTAGGAGTTTTAAATCCATTAGTGGGAAGTGGTAATCTGTGAGGTATAAGTCCTGTAATCAAAGTGGCTGCCCCTTCCCTATATTCCATTGATGTGGTATTTGTGTACCATTACCAAAGTGAACGCCAAGCGTATTATAGCCTTGGGGTAGATCATCAGGAGAATCCTTAGATGTAAAGAAACCTGTACCTGCTTTTGGAGAACAATACAAGGGTTAAAGTCATTACTACTAATAGCATTATCTTCAGGTATATCAAAGCACAAGGTTCCAGGAAGGGAGAAAGTGGAAAAATTATATAGATGAGTAGCTGGATCAAAAGACGTGGTGGGTATCCTGTAGCCGCATTGGTGGTGAACAATGGAGGAAGTAAAGAGGAGTATTAGTTAACGGTAAAGGATATGGCCAGGCTTTAACTATCGCCCATAATTCTCGTGTCTTCACCAGTGTCAACATCGTCATTAGCAGGGCGCTTATCAGCACGATGTTCTTCATCATTACTTTGATGTACCAGTCTGGTCAACCTTTCAGGTATCCAAATTGGTGTTTGTTGATCCTGTGGGAAGACACAAACAGACCCTCGGACCCACCGAAGAACTGGATCTGGACCTCTCCATGTACCTGTGAGAATATCTTTCCACTTTACCCACATTTGAGTACTTGTGGGATTAGCATGTCTCTCTGCAGCCGTGCTTCCATTTTTGTCCACATTTAAAAAATTTAAAATAAAAAGTACTAAATTTAGTTTGTCTTTAGGTGCTCTAAAGTCAGCACCTATTCCCCCTTTTTGTTTTATTAAACAATTTTTTAATGTTAAATGAGTGCGTTCCACTATTCCTTGTCCTTGAGGATTATAAGGAATTCCTGTGATAAGTTTGTATACCAAAATTTTGTGAATAGAAGAAACTTTTGGATGTGTAAGCTGGCCCATTATCAGTTTTGATGATTTTTGGAATGCCCCAGGCTGCAATGCTTGTAAACAATGTTGTTATACATCTTTAACCTTTTCACCAGTGTGAGCTGAGGCCATAATTACTCCTGAAGCGGTGTCTACTGAAACATGTACATACTTTACAGTACCGAATTCAGGAATATGAGTTACATCCATTTGCCAAATATGATTAGGTAACAGTCCTCTGGATTTACTCCAACAGACTGTACTGGCAATAGGGTGGCACAATGTTGACATGTTTTAACAATTTGTCTAGCAACATCTTTAGAAATATTGAACTCTTTCTTCTAAGAGTAGTAGAATTAACATGAAATTGTGAATGAAACATCTTAGCTTGTTCAAATAGTGTAAAAGCAAAGATGGTTTTTGTGGCTTTATCAGCCTTAGCATTTGCCTTGGCAAGTGGTCCTGGTAGGCCAGAATGAGCTCTAATATGTCCTACATAAAAGGGGTATTTGCGGTCTAAAATTAGGGCACGTAAGGTTCGAAAGTAAGGAGCAACTGTGGATCCATCGGGAATATAAGGCACAGTTTCTAAACAAGGTACTGATTGTACTATATAATAACTGTCAGATAACAGATTAAAAGGTTGATCTTTCATGATATTAAAAGCTAAGACTACTGCAGCAAGCTCT
This sequence comes from Sciurus carolinensis, assembly GCF_902686445.1. Taxonomy (NCBI): domain Eukaryota; kingdom Metazoa; phylum Chordata; class Mammalia; order Rodentia; family Sciuridae; genus Sciurus; species Sciurus carolinensis. Next base: position 34,790,880 of record NC_062224.1, read on the forward strand.
ACTACTTGGGCAGATGAGGAAGGGAGAATGATGGTTTCAGTTTTATCTCCAACTATTACTGCTCCCACTCCATTTTAGATCCATCAGTAAATATTGTTTGACAATGATGCAAAGGCTGCGTCTTTGTAATTTTGGAAATACAATTGGAGTATTTTTACAAAATTGTATCCATGGATGTTTAGGATAATGAATTATCAAATGTTGCTGTGGCTGAGCAATATAAATAGCCCAATCATCATCATGCTGAATCAAACCACTGCATTTTGTAGTTTAGTATAGGGGAATAATAACCTTAGGGTGACTTCCAAATATGGTAATACAGGCTTCCAACCCTTTGTATATCACTGAGCTATTGCCTTAGGAAATGTTTGTAACTGTTTTGTGGGCGATGCTGGGAGATTGATACTCTGTAAAGGTCCTCTTGCCATAGAATTCCATATGGGCTATGTTGTCCTGGGATAATAATCAACATTAGAGGTTGGGATGGATCACATCTTTCTGTATAATTTGATTGTAATCTCTGTTCTACCAACGTGAGAACCTTTTGTGCTTCCGAAGTAAGGACTCTCGGAGAATGGAGATTAGGGTCTCCTTTAAGTATATTAAATAGAGGTTTTAGCTCTCCTGTGGTAATTCTTAAATATGGCCTAATCCAATTTATATCTCCAAGGAGTCTTTGAAAAATCATTTAGATTTTTAAGGCTTATCGGTTCTAATGGTTAATTTTAAGGCCTTACCATAGTAGCTGTAAGCTTAGTACCTAGATATTCTTGAGTTTCTCCCATTTGTAGCTTTTTCTGGAGAAATATTTAAACCATACTGTTGTAAAGTGGAAATTAAAAATTGCAAAGCTTTTCCAAGAATTGTTTTGTTTTTGTGGCAGATAAGGATATCATCCATATAATGATAAATCAACAAGTCTGGAAAATTGTCTCTTGTAGGTTTTAAGGCTTTATCTACATACATTTGGCATAATGTGGGACTATTAGTCATGCCTTGAGGCAACACAGTCCACTCAAATCTTTGGTCAGGCTGTGCATGATTGAGAGAAGGTAAGGTAAAGCAAATCGCCAACAATCCTTCTATGTAATGGATTGAGAAAAAACAATCTTTTAAATCTAAAATGACAGTGGGCCAATTTTAGGTAAAGCTGTAATTAAAGGCAATCCCGTTGTATAGGACCCATAGGGAACATCTGTGCATTAATGGCTCTTAAATCATGTAATAGTCTCCACTTTCCAGACCTTTTTTTAATAACAAAGATGGGAGTATTCCAGGGGAAGTGGAAGGTTGTAAATGTCTGCCTGTACTTGTTCTTGTACTAATTTATGAGCCGCTTCTAACTTTACTGTAGTAAGGGGCCACTGTTGAATCCATTGTGGCTCATCATTTTTCCAAACTATGGAATGTGTAATAACAGTGGCCCCCTATAGAAACCCAGCCCTCTGAAATCATTTTTTTGGAGGAGGTAAGGGCAAGGGTTGTAGTGATCCTGTTTGTTCTCGACCTAACCCTTGATTTCTGTATATTGCATCTTTTTCATCATATGTGTCACAGGTTTAGAATTAATATTTGTTGTTAATTTAGCATTCATTTGAGTTAAGACATCCCTCCCCATAAGGAAATAGGTATTTTACAGATATATGGTTGAAAAATCCCTGAATGGCCTTCATTATCCCTCCAGGACAGCGAAGCCGCACTCTGGTTAGGTGATTGAGCCACACCCAAACCTTGTACATTTGATTAGCTGTACTACAGGCCAACCTTTGGGCCAAACTGCTTCCACTTATTATACTTTTATCAGCTCCTGTGTCCAGTAATCTATAAAAGGTTTATGTCCCACTATAACTGCATTTATGGGCCTATCTTGGAGGTCCATAGTCAAATAGCCCAGGGTCCCCTCCTGTAGACCCAAATCCGTTAGTTCCCCTATTGTCTTCTTACTAGGCCACAAGGAATGCTGACTAGGTAAAATTAACATTTGTGCTATCCTATCTCCTGGAGAAAATGACTGTAATTCCTTTGGGTGAAGAACCATAGCCCTAACTTGTCCTTGAAAATCAGGGTCAATTACTCCTGGGTGGACTATAAGACCTCTTAAGGTAGAAGAACTTCTGTCTAGAAGCAATCCTACTGAATTTGCCGGAATATTTCCTTCCCAATCTGTGTCTACAATTTGTACACCCATATCAGGGGTTAATACGAGTCTGGAGGTGGCCCAAGATGTCCAATCCTGCACTTCCTGAGGGTGGCTCTTCTTTCCTGAGCTTCATTCCTTCTCGGTTGGAGGATACCACTGTCGTGGCACTTGTTGAATCACCCCGTATATTTGTTGTGGGCCCCGGGGCGGGCCCCTCACCCCGTTTTTTGTAACTTGGGTTAGTTGGTAAAGGATTCCCTTCATGTCCCTAACAGAATAACATTCATTAGCCAATGATTTCCTCTTTTACACCGCGGACATAATTTAGGGCCCCTTTCCTTGGCCATTGTTCTTGGAAGGGCAACATGCTTTGAAATGTCCCATTTGTCCACATGTGAAGCAGGAACCAGGGGGTCCTCCTTTTTTACTCCCTCCTCTTTGTTCTAATGCTGTGGCAAGAACAGAGGTTTGTCTGTCGAGTGCAGCAATAAATGCAGCACTATTTCCAGAGGCCTCATTAATGTCTTTGCAGACTCTTAAATAAGTAGTCAAATCTTTATTTCTCCATGGCCTGATGGCATCTTTACACCATTTTTGGCTTGTTCATAGGCTAACTGTTTTATTAAGGGCATTGCTTGATCAGCATCTCCAAAAATTCTAGAAGCTGTTTGAATTAATCTATCAACAAAGTCTGCATAGGGCTCATTACTTCCTTGGGTAACTTTTGACAACTGTCCTTGTAAATCTCCTGACCCTTGTAGGGTTTTCCAGGCTTTAATAGCAGCCACAGCAATTTGAGCATACACTGCAGGATGATAATTAATCTGTGCCTGGACTCCCTCATAAGGCCCTGTTCCATCAACATGTCTCTGTCTACCTGCGGATTCCCTGAAGCTGCATTGCGCCTTGCAGTGTCCATTGAAATTTCCTGCCAAGCTGTTTTCCACATAAGATACTGTCCCCCTGACAAGGTTGCTTAGCTAAATTAGTCCAATCCAAAGGTAGCATATTTAAAGACATCATGGTCTCTACCAGTGAGACTGTAAAAGCCGATTGAGGCCCATAAGTGCTCACTGCTTCTTTTAGCTGTTTAACCATTTTAAAATCTATAGCTGATGAAATCTTTGATTTTGAGCATCCTCAATACTGGATATGTAGCATTCTGTAAGGAGGCCCACCCTCTATGTCTGCTATGGTTTTCCTTTTCCTTAAACTCCATAGGTGGTGCACTGGAAGCAATAGGTGTACTAAGCCTTCTGGGGGCAATAGGTGTACTAAGCCGTTTAGACGCTAGATGGCGCTCAGGTTGCACGCTTACTTTCCCATAGCTTCCTCAACTCCTCCCCAGTAAGTTCTTCCTCAGAACTTTCTCTTTCCGTATAATTTTTCTTTCTAAAGTCTGAGAACATGATCGTTCCTCTTTAATTTCTTCTAAGATCTGACTTCCTTCTTCTAAAGGCCCCTTTAAGTCCCTAAAAGGGTTTTTGATTTACCTTGCTGCATCAAACAAGATTTAACAAGTGACCATATTGGCAGAGTTCCCATTGGCAAAGGCTCGCGTCTCTCCGCGTCACGCAAATCCTCTCCTAGCTGTTCCCACTGAGGAAGATTTAATAATCCCTCGTCTAAAAACCACGAGAGAACTTTCTCTACAGTATCTAGAAACTTTAAGGCCGTGTTTGCCTTCAATGGGGTTCCGTGATTTTTTAAAGTTCTCTAAGAGGCCGCTGCATTCTAATCTTAGACAGATCCGTTCCCATGACTAAGAGGTAGTTTACTAGTTTAAACACATAAACAAAAGACGGGCGCGCGCACGCACACACGCTCACTCACACACGCACACAGTTTGGTACCACTTGAATCGTCCCTCCCACGGGGAACCTTTTATGATGAATCGTCCCTCCTCTGGGAACCTCTTATGAGAATTGTCCCTCCGCTGGGGAACCTCTGTGATGAATTGTCCCTCTGCTGGGGAACCTCCTGTAATGAATTGTCCCTCTGCTGGGGAACCTCCTGTAATGAATTGTCCCTCTGCTGGGGAACCTCCTGTAATGAATTGTCCCTCTGCTGGGGAACCTCCTGTAATGAATTGTCCCTCTGCTGGGGAACCTCCTGTAATGAATTGTCCCTCTGCTGGGGAACCTCCTGTAATGAATTGTCCCTCTGCTGGGAACCTCCTGTAATGAATTGTCCCTCTGCTGGGGAACCTCCTGTAATGAATTGTCCCTCTGCTGGGGAACCTCCTGTAATGAATTGTCCCTCTGCTGGGGAACCTCCTGTAATGAATTGTCGCTGCTCCGCGAACCTCGAGACGTCTCACCTTTTGAACTCTCAAACTAATTTTTCTTGATTTGAAAACTTATGTGAACTTACCTTATATTTTTTCTCAGTCCGGGTGTTTCGGCACCATCTGTCGCGTCCCCTGCCCGAGAGAAACACGAAACCGGATCAGGGCAAGTTCTTTATTTTCTGCAGTCTGCTTCTTCTGGCTGGCCAGCACTGGCCGCTCTTGCAAGTGCCTTACATTACTACATCAACCAATCAGCTTATAGATCACGAGGGAAAAGCATGGACAGTAATGGAGCACAATAGTGTGGATATAGCGATCATGCAGTGTCCACGAGGACCCCATGACCAATCACATTAACTTCCTCAAATAGCCACTTGTTGGCAGAGAGTATTCTTCTGCTGGAGGTACCTGGTTTTGTTCTCGGCACTTCCTTGGCACCTTGCCAGGCGCCATCTTGGCCACGCCGAAGGGCTGGGGGTCCGCGGCACCCCGACACTAAAATATCATCTCCTCTAATTAGAATAGTATTATCAAGAACACAAGCAATAATAGGTATTGATGTGGATGTGGGGGAAAAGGCACACTTGTACATTGCTGGTGGTTGCAAATTGGTGCAGCCACTCTGGAAAGCAGTTTGGAGATTCCTTAGGAACTTAGAATGGACACATCTTTGACTCAGTTATATCCCATTCCTTGGTTTATACCCAAAGGATTTAAATCAGCACAGTATAGTAATGCAGCCATATCAATGCTCAATTCACAATAGCTAGATTGTGGAATCAACATAGATGCCCTTCAGTAGATGAATGAATAAAGAAACTGTGATATAATACATAATGGAATATTATTCAGTCATAAAGAAGAATAAAATTATGGCATTTGCTGGTATACGGATTGAGTTGAAGAATAGCATGCTATGTGAAATAAGCCAATCCCTAAAAACCAAGGTTGTATGTTTTCTCTGATAAGTGGATGATGATACATAATGGGGGTGGGGTTGGATGTAAGAAAGAGTAGAGGAACTTCAAATTTTATAGAGGGAAATGAGTGGGCAGGAGGTTGGGGTGTGAAAGATGGTGGAATGAGACAGACATCATTACCCTATGTACATGTATGATTACAGAATGTGTGAATCTACATTGTACAACCATGGAAATGAAAAGTTGTACCCAATTTGTGTACAATGAATCAAAATGCAGTCTGTAAAACAAATCTAGAGAGTAAGTATCTTATCCTCTTTTGGTCATGTGTCAAACTGCTCAACTAGTCAATTTATTGAAAGCAACCACAGACAATGAAGATGAAAATGGGCATGGCTAGGTTCCAATAAAATGTTATTTATGGAAACAAGTGGAGGTCTGGATTTTCCTATAGACAATAGTTTACTGGCTCTGCACAAAAATGTTTGACTCTGCAGACTGCATCATACTCCAGCCATCTGTCTAGTGTAGTGTCTGGGATGATTCTCCAGGATCTGTGCTAACCTGGTTACAACCCATGGTGAAGACAGCAGCCCTTTTCAGTGATGACCCTTCTTAAGCACCTTGTTGCCCTCCTGCCAACGTCCTACTGTTCTTCAGAGGCAGCCATCTTCTTATCACTCTTTGGAGCAGATCTGATGAGATCTCTGACACCTGCCTGTGTCCTCCTTTTAGTGTTTTCAGAGAGCACCAGGTCACATCTGCTCCAAACCACAGAAGGAAGCAGTTAATTTCCTCAGGATATGTGGAAAATCCCCAGCTCTCACTCAGTGGTTAGGGAGGAGGGGAAGAGCCAGGCTTGGAAAGTTCTAGCTCAGTCACCTCTATTCAATGCCTTTCAGGCTGCCACTTAGCATTCTTCTTCAAGGACCTGCCCAACTACAACTTTCTAGGTTGCCTAAGCCTCATGCCCACCCTTTTCTCGTCACTTATCTTCCACTCTTGGGAATATGATCCTGCAATCTGTCCTTGTCCCACTATGATGGACTAAGTTGCATCTTTCTCTCCATTCCCAAATTGAAATCTTAACTCCTGGTAGCTCAGATGTGATTGTATTTGAAGACAAGATCTTCATAGAGGTGACTGAATTAAAATGAGGTCATTAAGGAGGTCTTATCTGATATGACTGATACTCTCCTAAGAAGAGGCACAAGGACACAACACACACCACAGGAGGAGACAATGGTAGAACAGTGATAAGCAGCTATCTACACACTAAGGAAAGAGGTTAAGACAGATTTATCTCTCATGGACCTCAGTAGGAACAACCCTACTTACATCTTTTGTGTATGTGTGTCCTGGGGATATACTCAGGCATTCAGCCACTGACACCACATCTCCAGTCCTTTTTGAACCACATCTCAGTACTGATGCCTCGCCTCCTGAGCCACTTGGATTACAGGCATGCATCACCATGCCCAGCTCTGATTACATCTTGATCTTGGAATTTCTGACACCAGAATTAAGGCAGAATATATTGTGTATTAAATGGCCCACTCTGTAGAACATTCACTGTCAGTGTCCTTGGTATCATCATCCTAACATCCTCAAAGCTATGACTGAGCCACTCACTGTAGACACTTGTTGACAGCACTGAAGGTCAGGGGTGGCCTGAGGACAAGAGAGCCTCCTCCTAGGTCTCATTCCTTTCACCACTGAGTAGGACATAAGATCCAGCACCTTATCCCACCTCAGCCCCACTCAAGCATCCAAGCAGTCCCAGTTGCACTCAGAGGGCCTGCCATGACCAGCTCAGCCAAACTTGAGGATTCCAGTGAAGGAAATGGGGGATTAGACAAATAAATACCACACATGCAGATTTTGAAGACAGCTGGGATCAGGCAGAGTGCTGCTCTCTGATGGAGATTCATATCTAAACAGGCCGGAAATCTTTATTTATATATGTCTTGTTATCAGGTCAAAGATGCAAGCATTTTTCTTGTATTTAGAAAAGTTACAGAACCAAGAAACATCTATGTAGCTTTTCTGCAGTTGCTATCCATAGTTGCAAAGTTCAATGTTAGGAGCTTTGTTTAGCTCTCAAGAAAGTTCGTTGTTTAAAGTTACTGTTAAGGGGCAGGCTCAGGATTAATGGAGCTGGTGAAATATTGTGGTTATTTAGCCTAAGAATTCCTCTATTCCCAGGAGTTATGCACCTGATATCAGGTCAGAACTGATAGGACTCTTGCACAGAGGCTCCTCATGCAGGACTTGCCTCGGCAGCTGAGCATTATGTTCCCTTGCAGAGAAACCTCTTCAGGCACCAGGATCCCACAACCATGAGGTCATCAGAAACTCCCAATCTCAGTCACTGCTCTCCAATCTCTGTTGTCACTCTCCATAGGGCCTCATGGGGCTCCACTGTGATGGCAATATGACCCACTGTCCCTCTGCCAACTCCATCTTGATGACTTCTCTTCCCTGTGTTGAACTCGAGAGTCCATGTCATAAACCCCTGCACATAAAGCCACACCTAAACCAGGACTGCTAAGCTGCAGTATGAACAGGTCAAAACAATAGTCAGAGAAGCCAGGTGCAAATGTTGCAAATGGTGAGTGTGATTGCCTCTGAATTCACCTGGGTAGGCTGGGCCCTCTCATCGGCCTTTAGGTGTGGAGGGCAAGGCATGGAGAGCTACAAGGATGTAAGCCACTAAAAGGGCTTCTAGTTCACTGATTGATTCCTAGGGTTGATGTGGTAAAAGGGTACAGGACACTGCTGCAGCACAGCAGATATTCTCTACTCTTGTTCCTATGCATTAGCTCACTTGGACCAGGTTAGAAAAACAGATTCTTGGGTCTCACTGTAGAACTACTGAATCTGAATTTCTGGGGCATTTCTCAAGTATTCCAGGAAATTCTCAGGCATATCAAAATTGGTTACAGAATTGCAGAGGAAGAGGAAAAGGAAGGAGAGGGAATGTGAAGGAGGAAGAGGAAGGGAAATGGAATCTGGAAAAAGGGGTGTTTCAAGCAGCTGGGACTCTTACAGGACCCTCCACATACACCTGGTCTCCTTCTGGTAATTCTCTCTCAGATCCCTTTTAGCCCTCAGGGTGGTAATGGTTCCTGGTTCCCCACAGTTACTAGTCATGGGTGCTACATCCTGCTTTGCCAACTTAGTCAACAGTCCTTCTATTAAAGTTGCCTTCATGTTCTGAGTTTGGGAAACCCATCTTTACCTGACTGTACACATACAATGTCTCTAGTCCAAAGCCTGAAGAGTGGAGAAATTTGTTTTCCAGCTATGGACCTTGAACTCAGAGAAATTAAGCTCCACCACCTGGGTCAACAGGAGGGAGAAACCCATGGCTGTCTGACTCCAAGTCTCTTACTTGGGGATGTATCCTAGGCAGGGTGAGGAATGGAGTTGGGGATGCACCACCAGGAGTGTGTACAAGTGAGGACACTGACCTGCCTCCAAAACTCCAAGTTGTCAGTTAGGATCTCTCACCAGAGATAATAAACAGCTGTCAGCCTGAAACCAGAGAAAATTAAAAAGGCTGATCACTAGCACCAGGGGAGTATCCCTAGCACAGAAGGTGGCTGAGAGGTTATCTCCAAGCAGAGGAAGAGACGCTGTCCATCCTGAGGAAGGAGTCCACCCTGGGATAGACCAAGCAGTGGCAGGGGCATGGGCCAGAGCCGCCTGGAGGATGAAGATCCAGAATCCAGCTCACACTTTCTCCCCTAGGCTTGACTTGTTACACTTTGGAGGAAAACAGATTAGAGGACTCTGGGTGACCTGGGGAGAGGGTAGCAGCAAGGCATCCTGGCTCACTGTGACCTACTTGATTATCTAGGCTTTGCCCCAGGAATCCAGGCTCTTGTCCATCTCAGGGAGCACAGGGCGGGTGAGGGGATACCCTGGAGGCACCCAGCTATGTACCTGTACCCCAGATGGGCCACTCCAGTCCCACATGAGTGCAGCTGGGGTCATTCCCTGGTGGCACCTCAGGTTTCCTTGTGAAGTGGAACCTAGTCTCTTTCAGCACTGCAGAAAACCTACATGAGATGTATTCTGTGAAACAGCAGGCAGAACATGCCACAGTAGTGGATTTACGATGAAGTGCTCACCAATCCCTATTTCAGAATATTCACTATTTGTCAGTGCAAATTACTTCCCTGGCCCTCATTTTTTCCAACTGTAAAGCAGAGAGAGCCCTGTGTGGCACTCATAATTGCACCTATAGAGTCAACCTGGAGTTCAAGTTAAGAATAGATGTAGGACAAAGTTAGGGAAAGCACTATATGGAAATGGCTGGTGGCTTTGAATTCTTCAATGAGGGATGCAGGAGGAGATGAGTTGGGAGGGCTGAAATAGGGCCAGTAAGCCCCATGCACAGACTCAAGTAGACCTGGAGGATGTAACAGGATAGAGGGTGCCACCATGCCAGCTCTGGCAATTTCCATGGGGTCCGATCTTCCTCTCCTGCCAATCACATTTCTCTCCCTCCCTGCATCCTGAGTTGCTCACAGGTGTCATTCGTTCTGCTTGATCCGTAGAATTCCCGCTGCCTGGCCTTCACCCTTCCTGTCTCCTTCACTTGATCCTCTCCCACATTTATCACTGTCTCTATTCAGAGATCTCACCACCATGTGTCTCTAAAGACACCAATTAAAACAAATATAGGTAAATAGAAGAAAGTTCTGTAGAGGGAAGGGAACAGGGATAGTAATGAGGGGAGGAAAATGGGAAATACTGGGAACTGAATTGAGTAAATCATATTCCATGCTTTTTACTTTGTCAAAATGAATTTTATGTTATGTGTACATGAAGAACAAATAATATTTAAAAATATTCCCCAGTCATTCAGGTCATGCCATCTCCTAATTTTTTCCCTGAGCCCCCTACGCCAAGTTGATGGGTTTTCACTCTCTTCTGAGTTCCATGAGTCAGGCTTACCACTGCACAATTATGCACATCAGGATCTGGATCAGACTTCCAGATTTCTAATGCCAGTTCTTGCAGGCATGTAGTCAGGTAATTCATAATTTATGTACTTTCACTGGGCATTATTTTACCAGCAGTGGAATGATGATATTACTTTCTGCTCACAGGCATAAGATGGTCCTTGGCCCTCCATAACCAAGGGATCAATATCTGTAGATTCAATCACAGGAATTCAAATTCAGAAGAAAATACTCTTCCTCTCATCCTTGTTCCTTAAATCACATATGTAACAATGTTCATATAGCACTTTCATTGTATTAAGTCATCTAGGATGACTGTGGACAGGTATATTTGTATTCATAAATATGTCACATTATATAAGGGACTTGAACATCCAAGATTTTTGGTGTTGCAGGTGATTCAGGAACCTATCTCCCATGATATGGAGATGTCACTGTACATTACAAGCACTGAATACAACAGCTGATACATATAAGTATTTTTATGATTGTTTATTACTAAAAACCATCATTAAAATGTTCGTGATGTTTCTGGCACCATGCTCAGGAACATGATTTTATCAAATTTTCATCATAACTTTATAAAATGGGTTCATCCTCCTTTATAGATGAGGAAACTGAGATGAAACTGAGACATGGGCAGTTTAAAAAACTTGCCACCATATACCCAGTTTGGAAGAGGTTGGTTCAAACCTAAGACTGTCTGTCCCACATTGAGCCTGGAACACCGTAAGTTCACTCACTCACTCATTCAACAGACCTCTATGGGGTGCTTCCTAGAAGCAGGTGCTTCACACCAAGCCCAAAGATTCACAACCACTATGCAATCTAATTGGCATTGTTATTCCTAATTTCCCAAGGAGGCTTCTCACTGAGGGAGTCAGGGTGAACTGGGCGTGAGAGACTACTCTGGAATCTGGGTCTCCTATTCAAGAGCCCCAGATAGCTTCAGGTAGACCTGATCTTCAGGCCACCAGGAAGCAAATACACTTGCTTTCTCAGCTTTCTTTAGGAGAATATTGGTCACAACAATTTCCTGTTCCCAGAGTGAGACTGCAGCAGTTCCTGCCAGCTCCACTTTGGTCCTGGGCTGCCAATTTTCCCAGTCAACCTCTCCCAGCAAACCTGGCACTTCTCCTCCTCTCAGCCCAAACAACTCCCCAAAGGGATTGGTCCTAAACAAAACAAATCTCCAACTTTGATTATTACTATCTGAAGAGGCTGATCTAAAAATGTTGCACACCACGTAACCCAAATGAAGTCTCATTGGAAAAGAGAAGCCAAAGAAACAGTAAAGATCAGTGGTGATCAGAGACTGTTAGGGTGCAAGATGAACAGATAGATCATTGGGAAGGTATGAAGTGTGGAAATGATCTGTGTGATAGAAGAAAAGTTAATACATACAATTATATATTGCCCAAGCCCATACAATATGTGACAACAGAGTAAACTCTAATGCACGTCACAGACTAGGTAAAAATGATGTACTGAAGTGAGCTCATTAATTGTAACATGCTTCACTCCTTCCCATGGCAGCAAGCCACCCATGGCTCTGCCAACCCCCATACCTGATGCCCCCTACCATCCATTCAAGGGGCAGGGAGGAAACATCTTTCATGGAAAATCTGCTGTGCACCAGGTTTAAGCAAGGGAGGAGAGATGGTAGGGTTACTCCTGTCACTCTCTGAGCCCCACTTGTGCATGCTTAAATGGGTAAAAATGGATCTGTATTCTGAAATAGAGTGGTTTAGGGAGGCCCCATAAGAATAAATAAAGGAGAATCCATGGTCTTATTGTGTAGATATGAGGTATCCCCAAGAGTTCATGTGTGAGTCATTGCAAGAAAGTTTAAGATGAAATAATTGGGATGTGAGAGCGTTAACTATTCATGTATAATATTTTAGTGAGAATTAACTGAGTAGACTATAGGCAGTGGTGTGTGACTGCAGAAGGTGTGCATGGGTATGCCTTTGGGTTTTATATTTTGTCATGATGAGAAGAGCTCTCTATATCTGCTTCCTTGTGCATGTCCGAACCATTTCCTCCACCACACCCTCCAGCCATGATTCATTATCTTAGATCTGGTCCGAAGTTTGGAGTGGATCTCTATGAACTGAGACCTCTGAAACCCTGAGGCACCAACATAAATTGCTTCTCCTCTAATTGTTCTTGCCAGGTATTTTGGTCATAGCAGCAAATAAACTGACAAGAGCACATGGAGACTATATGATAATCTCAGTTTTTGCAAAAAAATAAAATCAGCACTTGACTAAATTTAAACTTTCATGTCCAAAATTCAAATAACAAGAATACAAGGCAAGTCAAAAATTAAAGTCACATATAAAAAGTCTGCCAGTCTCAAGTGTTAAGACAGAAAGTTTTCTCTCTAAGTTCAGGAAGAAGACTGATGCCTGCTTTCATCTCTGGTAGTTAACATGTTACTGAAAGTCCTACCCAGGTAATTAAGGGTAACAAAGAAAATAAAAGGAAAATATGGGGTTAAAAAGAAAAAAAAGGCAAGCAAATTGTGAAGGAAGAAGAAATGATCTCCTCTTGAAGGTTATAATATCTGTGTAGAAACTAAACGTTTCACAACAAAAATCTGTGAGAACTAACAAATTCAGAAGTGTCTCTGGGTTCAAGATCAGCACCCAAAGGAAGTTGTGTTCTATATACTAATACAACAATCTGAACTGAAATTTTCTTAAAAGTTCATTTAATAGCATGAAAACCAACCTAACCAAGGAGTTAATAGACTTGTGTACTGAAACTGCCAAACATTGTTAGAAGAAATTTAAGAACACACAAGTGAATGCAAAACATCACATTTGAAAGCACTGGAAGATTGGATATGGGTAAAATGGTAATACTGCTAAAGTAATCTACAGACTTAAAGGAAATCTGTGTGAAAACACCAACGGTGTTTTTTTGCAGAACAGGAAAATCTATTATAAACTCATATGGAATCTAAAGTACCCCAAAGAGTCAAAACAACTTTTGAAAAGAACAAAGTTAGAGGCCTTACCCTTCCAGATATCAAACTCATTATTAAATTATAGAAATTGAAACAATTTGATACTTGCATAAAGACAGACAGACAGACATATGGAGAAGGATTAAGAGCCAGAAATAAAGCCTCACACTGATGGGGTCAAATTATTTTTGACAAGAGTGCCAAGTCATTTAATGAGGAAAGAAAAGTTTTGTCTGAAAAATAGCATTAGGAAAAACTACATATCTATGTGAAAAAGAAAGGAAGAAAGAAGAAGAAAGGAAGGAAGGAAGGAAGGAAGGAAGGAAGGAAGGAAGGAAGGAAGGAAGGAAGGAAGGAAGGAGGGAGGGAGGGAGGGAGGAAGGGAAGGAGGGAGAAAGAAATCAGATGTTTACCCTATTCTATATGCAGAAGTAACTCAAAATGGATCACAGACCTTAACATATGAGCTAAAGTTATTAAATCCTAGAGAAAGCACAACGAAAAGCTTCATGACA